>NC_072015.1:26013864-26613864 GCF_027791375.1 Indicator indicator
AGAGATGTTACTATGTGGAGTTTTAAGGCATTTTTATAGCAAGTAGACTTGAAAACAAAACTCTGAAGTCTGGACTGTAAATTCCTATTCATAGAACCCTAGGATCATAGAATTACAGAATCATAGAATGGTCTGGGTTGGAAGGCACCTCCAAAGGTCATCTAGTCCAACCCCCTCTGCAGTCAGCAGGGACATCCTCAACTAGATCAGGTTGCCCAGAACTCTGTCAAGCCTCACCTTGAGTATTTCCAGGGACACGGCCTCAACTACTTCTCTGGGCAACCTGTTCCACTGTTCCACAACTCTCATGGTAAAGAACTTGATCCTAACAACCAATCTAAATCTACTTTTCTCTAGTTTGAAGCCATTGTCCCTTGTCCTATCACTACAGGACAAGCTTCCTGTGGTCCACTTGAGCTGCTCATGTTAATAAGTCATTGCTGGTTAATGGTCCAATTAACTGTTGTTTCATAATGTCCCTGAAAGTGTGATTAAACCAAATATTCTCTAACAAAATATACAATGTTTTGGAATCATAAAATCCTGGAATGTTAGGGGTTGGAAGGAACCTCCAGAGATCATCGAGTTCAATTCCCCTGCCAAAGCAGGATCACTGAGGGTAGGCCACAAAGGAATAAAGGAGGGAATAAGTTTAGTAAATGAGGGAACAAGTATTCTTAAGCTATTCACTAAATCAATAATACAATAGAGGTCAAAATTGCAGTCAGGAAAGACATTTACTCTTATGTTTTCAGCACTTTCTATAAATCTTTTTACAAGTTGGGCTTATTTAGCCTGGAGAAACTGGGGCTCAGGAGAAACCTTTGCACTCTCTATAACTATCTGAAAGGAGGTTGGAGTTGTTTCTTCAACTAAGTAATAAGTGATGGAACAAGAAGAAGTTACTTCAAGTTGTGCCAGGGGAAGTTTAAATTGGACATTAGTAAAAAATAATTTACTGAAAGGATTGTTAATCACTGGAACAGGCTGCTTATGGAAGCAATGGAGTCAAAATCCCTGGAGGTATTTAAAAGACATGTAGATGTGGTGCTGAGGGACATGGTTTAGTGGTAGAGTGGGCAGTGTGGGGCTAACAAATGGAGTTGGCAGTGTGGGGCTAACAAATGGATACAGTGATCTTTTTCGACCATTGTGATTCTATGATTCTAAGTATACATGGAGATACTTTTAATACCATGACCTACATTTCCCCCCGCCCTCATCTCTATCCAACTTCTACACTACTTACTGCACAAATGGAAGAATTTCACTCTTCATGTTTGTGAGATTCACTTTCCAATGTGGAACCTTAGTTCTCACTTATTTCAGAAAGTTCAACCCTGCTCTGAAGGTAGAGTTAATTATTTCCTTATCAGTATTTTTTTTAATGTGATGTTCACTGAGGCAACTTGCCTATAAGCTGCTCAGAGGACATCCTCAAAGTCCCTCATCAGACAGCTTAGCCAATTTACAGATGGATAGTTGCTGCACAGAGTAATGTCAGATTATCTTCTTTCAATTTTTATTTATTGCATTCTGGTACTTGTTTATGTTAACTGTGTTTCTGACTACTTGTCACCATGCAGTTGTCACAAGATGATCAATAAATCCCATTGGATTCAGATATTTTTCTGAATTCTCAGATTTCTTAAGATAAAACCTTGTTACATCCCAGGAAAATTAATGAACATTCAACTTTTTTTATTTTGCAAGTCTGTTTTAAATATTTTACTCAATAGCACATTATTGCAGCATTGGAACAAAGAAAGAAAACCCTCAACCTTTATACTTTTTCAAATCCAAACATATTCCCTTTTCTGCCACAGATCATAAACATTGCAAAAGCACATTCCTTTTTATCACTTAACCTGGACTAATGTCTAGAAAATTCTGTTCCACACTTTGAATAAAAATGGGAATGTAAGTCAAAACCAAGCAATTAAGTGCAGAAATCAGATAATTAGCCTTGAAAAACAAAAAAATTGGTTTAGGATTTCAAAGTACCTACTTTTGTAACCTTAGCAGTAGTCTATCAACAAAATTTCTGTGATATATCTGGACAGAATATTGCAAAGATGATCTATACTTATATATACATATACAACATGCATACACATATTGACCTATACTGATATAATATTCATATACATATATATACACACACATGTACATGCACATATGCACACACATATAAAAACACCTCTTGAATTTTATCTTGCTTATATCTGCCTAACTTAGCAATAACATCAATACCATAAAACTAATTTTCCAAAATGTAATGTATACCTCTGACAGGCAAGAGGCAGTTGATTATAGATATCCTATATCCTATGAAGAAAAAAAAAAAATCAATTGAAGTCCAGCATTTAAAAAAATAGGTTAAAATGAAACAAAGCATACAATATCATGTAAAATGGAAAACTCATCTTCTAAATGCTAATGGAATTGTCAAGAAAGACGTCATTTAACTTCTTATACTATTACATTGTAATAGAAATTAAATTTAGTCTATGGAAATTCCACAAGGCCAAGTGTCAGGTCCTCTACTTGGGTCACAACTACCCCATAGTAATCTACAGACTCGGGGATGTGTGGTTGGAAAGTTGTGACGTAGAGAGGGACCTGAGGGTATTGGTTGACAGTCGACTAAATATGAGTCAGCAGTGTGCCTGGGTGGCCAAAAGAGCCAATGGCATCCTGGCTTGGATTAGAAACATGGTGGTCAGCAGGAACAGGGAGGTGCTCATCCCTCTGTACTCAGCACAGGTGAGGCCACACCTTTAGTACTGTGTTCAGTTCTGGGCCCCTCACTACAGGAAGGACATTGAGGTGCTGGAGTGCACCCAAAGAAGGGTAACAAGTGAGGTGAAGGGCCTGGAGCACATGACCTATGAGGAGCATCTGAGGGAGCTGGAGTTGTTCAGTCTGGAGAAGAGGAGGCTGAGAGGAGACCTCTTGCTCCTTACAACTACCTGAAGGGAGGCTGGAGCGAGGAGGGGACAGCCTCTTCTCCTGGTGTCAAGTGACAGGACTAAAGGAAATGGTTTCAAGCTGCTCCAGTGGAGGTTTAAGATGGATATTGGGAAATATTTCTTCACAGAGAGGGTTCTCAAATGTTAGAATGGTCTGCCCAGGGCAGTGGTGGAGTCACAGTCCCTGGAGGTGCTCAAGCAGCATGTGAACCTGGTACTTAGGGACATGGTTTAATGTTGACCCTTCAGTGCTGGGTTGAAGGTTGGACTGGGTGATCTTTGAGGTCTCTTCCAACCACATATATTTTCTGATTCTGTAATACTTTGATTAATTGTTTTAATTTGGTTTGCTTTTTGATTTGATAAGGCATTGCATCTGTCCAGCCTCCGTGGAAGTACAGAGAGAAACTCAGAAAAGTGTAATCTATGTTTAGAAATCAATACTTGCAAGCAGCTGGTTATCTGCTGTTATGGTAAGATCTATCAAAATTATGGGATTCTCAGTATGACTGAGAATGAAATTGATCTGGAAGTCTAACAATGTCTAACAGAAGAACTCACTAAACTGAATACTACACTAAAAAATGGGGAGTGTGAAGGTAAATATTTGACATCTGGGACTGGGGTTTAGAAATGTGTTGAAAATTGATTGAGTTGAAGCAGGTGCCTTTATTCATGGTTTCTTTCATTTCCATACCTATGTTGTCTTTATTCATTTTCTTTCAACAGGTGTATTCCAGGTTAAGTTTTTCACATTACAGATTAGCATGACATGGAGAAAACTATTCAAAAGTAGAAATTAATGTTCTTCAGTTGTAAATTAACATGCTGGAATTATGTTTTGCCTTGGCAATGACAGAAACTTGTGTTGTTACATATTTTGGTCTCTTGAACATCATCCAGCTCAGGTAACATATCCTAAGGTATTGGTAGCAAAAAAATTAGTATTTCCAGATTATGTTTCTAGAAAACAAAATTCTTAGAAACTCACAGAAAATAACTACTTTGATACTAGTTACTCAGAAGCAGTAGGAACAACTCTGCTCTAAAGGTTCACTTGTTATTATGCATTACTGAAGTGCTGTGGATGAGAGATTCCACTTTATTTATTTCACTGGAAGTTGTCACGTTTTGAAGAAACAGTGAAGTTTTTGTTCATTCACAAAATTGCATCATTGTATTTTCTTCTTCTTTTTTTTTTTGGTGACTGTGATTTTGTAAAGATAAATTTCCTGATGGGTTTCAATGCTACTACCCACAATAAAGCACTGCACTACATTGTGCCTTGCTTGATCATTTTCATTATACAGGACTTACAGCAATTTCTTTGCTTGTGTTGCTGTCTTGTTCTGGTGTTCTGTGATCTTTTATGTGATCCTTCTTATTCACTCATATTAGATGATTACACATTTTCCAGCTTTGATCTATGCAAGCTGCAGTTGGGCTGAGCTGCTTGATATTAGCATTCACTTCTTTCTAAGGCAGAGTTTCTAACATGCTTGTCCAATTTTTTTTTAAATTTTATTTTTTATTTTTATTTTTCCACAAAATCACAGAATGGTAGAGGTTAGAAAGGACCTCTGGAGATAATGAAGTCCGACTCCTTCTCCCAGGAAGGTACACCTAAAGAAGGCCACACAGGCAGATTTTGAATGTCTCCAGAGATGGAGACTCTTCTACCTCTCTGTGCTCTCTGTTCCAGTTCTCCATTACCCTTAAATTAAAGAAGTTCCTCCTCATGTTCAGATGGAACTCCTTATGCACAAATTTCTGCCCATTATCCTTTGTTCTGTCACAAGGTGCCACTGAATAAAGACTGGTCCCATTGTCCTGATATCACCCATTAAGTATTTGTAAGCATTTATGTGAACCCCCCTTAGTCTCTGCTTTCCAGACTAAGAAGACTAAATTCTCTCAATCTTTCCTTATAAAAGTGGTGTTCTAGTCCCCTAATTATCTTTTTTAGCCATTTTCTCTACTGTCTCCAGCAGGTCCCTGTCTTTCTTGAACCAGGGAGCCCAGAACTGGACAAAGTGCTCCAGATGTGGTCTCATCAGGGCAGAACAGACAGGGAGGGTAACATCCTTCAACCTGCTCACCACACTCTTCTTGATGCACCTCAGGATCCCTTTGGCCTTATTGGTCTCAAGAGCAGATTGCTGTCTCATGGTTATCCTGCTGTCCATCAGGACTTTCAGGTCTTTTCCCCCAGAGCTGCTCTCCAACAGATCAGCTCCCAGCCTGTAGTGATCCATGGGGTTGTTCTTCCCCAGATGCAGTTCTTTAGACTCCCCCTCCCAACTCTATAACCTGTCTGGGTCATGCTGGATGGCAGTCTTTTGGTGTGACAGCCACTCCTCCCAGTGTGGTATCATTGGTAAACTTGTTGAGGGTACACTCTATCCCTTTGTTGGGGATATTGAATAGGGCTGGACCTCGTAGTGACCCCTAGAGAACACCACTAGTCAAAGGCTTCCAATTAGACTCTATCCCACTGATCATGACTCTCTAAGCCCTGTCCTTCAACCAGTTCCAAATCCATCCAATCCACACTTCTTAAGCTTATCTTTGAGAATGCTGTATGAGACAGTTTTGAAAACATTGCAGAAGTCAAGGTAGACCACATCCATTGCTTTCCTCTTGTCTATCTATCTAGTTATGCCATCATAAAAACCTATCACATTGGTAAAGCATGACTTCCCCTTGGTGACTCCATGCCGATTATTCTTGACAAGCCTCTTTTCCTCAGCACGTTTTCAGATGGTGCCATAGACAAGCTGCTCCATCACCTTTCCAGACATGGAGGTGAGGCTAATCAACATATAGTCACCTGAGTCTTCCTTCTTGCACCTTTTGAAGACTGGAGTGACATTGACCTTCCTCCATCACTCAGGCATCTCTCCTGTTCTTCAAGACTTTTCTATGATTATGAAGGGCAAGCTCGCTCAACACTCTCAGGTGCATCCCATCAGGGCCCATGGCTTTGTGGTTGCTCAGTTGGCTTAACTGATTTCTAACCCAATCCTCTTTAACTGAGGCCAGATCTTCCTTTCTCCTGTCTTCCTCTGTGGTCTTGAAGGTCTGAGACTCCTGAGGGCTGGCTTTAGCAGTAAAGACAGAAGCAAATGTGGCATTCAGTAACTACATCTTCTCAGTATCCTCAGTCACCAGAGCATTCAGCAGTGGTCCCACATTTCCTTTAGTCTTCCTTGCCATATCTGCAGGTAAGATATTTGCTGATTTTCCTTTAGCTATCTTAGAAAACTACATGATTCAAAACTGCATCCTATAAAAATAAGTCCATAATTTTTATATGAGTAGCAAGGTATGCATGTGTTGTACAACATTCTGAGACACAATACTTATTAAGCTTCTGTCATACAGAAATGCAGTCTTACACTAGTGAGTTATATATCTGGCTGTGGCAAAAAGGAAGAAGTTATTAAGTTTAGCAAGAGGAGATCAAAGGATAAACAGGACACTTCATAAAATGTAATGTTTAGTAAGAGTTTTTGTTCCACTTAGATAGAGTCAGTTATTTAATTATCACATTGACTGTCCTTGCACAATTCTAGAAGAAGATGTTATAAGTTCACTAACCAAAAATTTACACCATAAATGTTTGCTGCAATGCACCAGCAAAGCAATTCCGACAACTGCAACCTGCAGCAGCTCATTAACATATCCCTTCTGGGCATTTTGACCTTGTTCCTGCTATTAAAAATACTAAAGGCCCACAGGCTATCTTTAGAAAGTCTTCAGGTTATTCATTTTGCAGAGAAAGCTGTTCTGCAGTTAAACAGTCCAAGGAGGGACACAAATTCAAAATGGAAATAGAAGCATCATTTCTAGAAAGAGCAACAATCAGAAGCTCAGACATACACATTTCACAAATCAGTTCCCTTTTCCTTACTTGACTGAACCAACATTATCAGCATGTTTCTGCACTACAGCCTAAATCTCAGATTCCCCAGCAACAATTGCAAGAGAAATTGATCTTTTGTTCTAATGTCAGACACCAACACTGGAAATGGGCTCTCTATTCTCCCAGTTATGGGACTCAGGTAAATAAATGAAAATGGATGCGTCACTCTAGCAATATTCATGTGGAGGAAAAAAACTCCTTAAAAGCTATCTTAATTTTTGTGCCTGTAAACAGTATCTATCTGTAACATTTTCTGTGCTGCCTTGCAGATCTGCACATCTGATAGACTTCAAAGAGTTCATGCCAAAATAATAGAGACAAAGAAAAACAGAAGCCAAAACACTTTCACTTTTACAAAATAAAGTCCATACATCTTTGCTGCAAATGATCTCTATAGTGTTATCTTCTAGTTGGTGGAGAGTATCTTGGTAAAAAAATCTGTGCCTTATCTTATGCATGGCTGGTCGTGGATGAACATTGACCTTAAATATATCTCGAATGATAAATGATCATTTCCTTAGCAAAGGTTCCTAAGCTGCAAGCCTTATCAATTTTAAAGTACCTTTACAAGTACAAAACACTTCAGGAAGGGCAAGATTCTGTCAACTTATCTATATTATCTGACACTTCACCCCTTTGGAAAACCTATAATCATGGAGATTTTCAGAGGCAACTAATAAATGAATAAAGAAATAAATGAGTAATATTTAATAGCTATATTTTTTTAATATAAATCAACAATATACACATTTTTTTCATATACACCTTTAAAAGCTTAAAATGCCCAAACCCTAGAAATATTGCTGAATAAGTGAAGTAAATTTAGCAATACTTTCATGGTGCATATTACAGAACTATTCTAGAAAAGCATATACACGGAATGTTTAGATATTACAGAATATTGCTGTAGCAATATGATTCTTACCAAGCAAGCCTTCATAGGGCCTTAAGGTTGGCCCCTCTATTTACTTCACTCACAAATCATTATACAAGCTAAGTGGTATTTATCTGATCAACACCAGAGAACTAGTGCTGGTTTTGTCATACCACAGCTTATCTGGAGTTATTTAAAGTCATTCCCATCCCTACATCTCTAAATTCATGTATATACCTGGCTTATCTGTCTAGTGGGCAACTATGTGCAGACGTTTCCCCTCTGAAAGGAAAAATGAGCATGCTATGTGCAACTCTCACCCCTCAGAGTTCAGACACTGCTCCTAAATGTCTTGTTCTTAGATACCCACATGCCCACTGCACTTTGTTTTGCCACGTGTAACTAATGTAAAGACTTGGGAAATGAGGAGTTTGGTTTATCTTGTTAAAATACCACTGAGAAACAATGCGTCCAGGTGGGTTTTGAAGATCTCTAGAGAAGGAGACTACACAACTTCTCTGGGCAGCCTGCTCCAGTCTTCCAGCACTCTCACAGTTTTGTTTTTTGTGGGGTTGTTTTTTTTTTTTTTTTGGTTGGTTGGCTGGTTTTGTTTATTTTTTTTTGTTTGTGGGTTGGTTTGTTTGTTTGTTTGTTTGTGGTGGTTTTGTTTGTTTGGTTGGTTGGGGTTTTTTTGTTGGGTTTTTTTTTTTGCTGGTTTTGTTTTGGTTAGGTTTTTCTCCTCATGTTGAGGTGGATAGGATGCTCCTCATCCTATCACTATCAACTGAAAAGAGACTGGCTCCTTCCTCCTGACTGACACCCTTCAGAGATTTGTAGACATTGATAAGGTCCCCTCCCAGCCTTCTCTTCTCCAGACTAAACAGCCCCAGGATCTCTCAGTCATTTCTTTTAAGAGAGATGTTCCACTCCCTTAATCATCCTCAAAGCCCTTCCTTGAATTCTCTTTAGTAGTTCCCTGCCCCTCTTGAACTGGGGATCCCAGAACCGTTACACGGTTTTCCAGATGTAGTTTAACCAGGACTGAATAGAGAGGGAGGAGAATTTCCCTTGTCCTGCTAGATACACACTTTGTGTCTGCCCTGTAAGAGGCAGAAAAAGGCAGGCACAATCAGATTTAGTCTCTTTATCATAACATTGCCACACCTAAAGCAGCCCTACAGGAGTGGTCACCTGGCTCATTCAAAGGAGTGGGTGAAGAGGTTCACTGGAACAGGTTGGGAAAGGAAAATATTACAGTCTTTGCAGAACAGCAAAAAAGGCCAAGACAATTTTGAGAGTCTCCTCACCTGGGTTTGTATAACCAAGCAAATTTTGAGGTATATGACAGACATATAGCAATCATGTCCCTGTATGAAGGGAGACTGAGAGATGTTCATGAGAGAGGATAGACAACCCTAGGAGTGGCCTGATAGGTCTCCCATAGTTTCCTTTTCTGAAGCACAGAGCTGAAAGAAAGACCACCACGTAGTATGTGTGTGAAGTGGCTGTATAGTGTCCTGCACCTTATTGGCAACCACATGTCACAAACCAGCAATGGAGAAGAATAAGAGAGAAAGAGTGCTGCTGGTGTAAAAACACAGGAAAAAAAAAAACAAACACCTGGAACCAGCCTAAAGTCCACTTGGTTTGGCATTTCTTCTGGCTACATATTCACAAGGGTTGGCTGCAGACAACGTTAGCGCTGTATAAAGATGGTCCTCCTGTTGTGCTGGGAGGGATGTTTGGAACTGAGACTCAGAGTGGAGCCAGGAAAAATGTAGTTAAACATGCTCAGCAAAGCCTGGACATCTATGCAGTTTGTTTGGAACTCTTAAATCTTTGGTTTGGTGGATTAAGACACTAAAAAAAAAAAAAAAAAATGCCCAAAGAAACAAAAATACGTTTTTTCATAATATTATTTTTTTCTGTATCTTTCCTTATGTCATATATAAGTATTTATAATAAAACTTAGATTTATCTTTTTTTTTTCTTTTTCTGTGTATGTAGAATAATGATGTTTTATAGTGGTAGTTCTGGGTATCTTCTATTTCCAGAAATAAAACAAGAACAACAATTGAATTTGTCCCAGAAAGGAAAGTAATTTTAACATGGATTTGTAAGTACTTATTTTTCAGCCTTCAGATAATGGAAAACAATCTGGATAGGAAGGCTGTATTTTTTTACTTTTAATTTAATTAGCCAGAGTATTAGAAGACATTCTTGACAGGAATGCAATCAATTAACAGAGAGACTAACATTCATAAGTTTTCCTGATATAGCTACACAATCATGTGAGAATCCAGTATGGTGAGTTTGAACTATGAAGATCATTGTGAGTGTCATCCCAAATAACCTTTAATATTACAATATTGACACATTGCAATAATCAATGTCTTATCAAGTGAGTGTAAGGGCTTATAAACATCTGAGAGACAAAGGCTGTTCTGAATAGAACTCAATTTATAATTCCTTTTACAGGGTATGCAATAAACCATTGACAATTGCAATACTATAACTAGAGTAGCAAGGAAAAAAAAATAAAATATGCTTTACTTTATCCCACATTACCTGGAACACTTTAACTCGAGAAATATCCTTTAATAATTGCTAATCCTCTGAGGCAATTTCTTGATGCTTAGCTCATCTTGTCTATCATCAGGAGAGGAAAAAAAAAAAAAAGGAAGAGAGAATGCTTCATTTGCTTATCTGATATTGGCTTAATTTCAATATTTATTAATTTTTTCCCAGTTTTGAAAATGTAATTGTTTATCCAGTTTGAATATAGTGTGTAATCACATATTTAATATGGTAGATAAACAAATTTAAGAGCATGATTTAATCAGGCAATGGAAAAAAAATCATTTAGGAGTCAAATGTGAATTAATTAACCTTTATCTAAAGTGCGGGAAAATGGAGAATCTTGAAAGTCATCTAGCTAGAAACATTATAAGTAGAAGCTCATTATAATATTTAGATAATGATAATTTTCATGCTGCAGATCTTCAGAAATTCTTACAAGTTTAAGTTGAAGGGGAACAGATAATATGCAAAAGGTTGTGGCACAACTGTAAGTGATTACTGACTTTCTGATCCCTCTGCCACAGATATTTGAAAAATATTCATTTAAATAGTCTACTCCTCCCTTTTCATGGCAATAAAAATTCCATTATGCTACTTTATCAATAAATGGATCTAGATTAAGAAACAAACAAAAAGAAAATCAGGAACCTTTCAACTCCTTCACCCATCCCTATCTATACAGATCATAAATTACTGTTGGAAATCAATGGTTAAAGATAGTTCCTCGAGCCTGAAAGACCTTTAATCAGATCTGCCTGGCAAACCACTGTACTATGAAATTATTGTCTCATGAGGACTATTCTTCACAACAACTCAATGTCTAAATGAAGACCTGTGATGAGTAGAGCTCCTCAGGGATCAGTACTGGGATGGGTGGTGTTTAACATCTTTGTCAGTGACATGGACAATGGGTTCAAATGCACCCTCAGAAAGTTTGCTGGTAACACAAAGTTGCGTGGTGTGGGCAACATGCTGGAGGGAAGGGATGCCATCTAGAGGGCCCTTGACAGGATGGAGAGGTAGGCCCATGCCAATCTCATGAAGTTCAAACAAGACCAAGTGCAACATCCTACACCTTGAACCAGGCAATACACAAGCACAAATACAGGCTGGGTGACAAGTAGATTGAGAAGAGCCCTGCAGACAAGGACTTGGGGGTGCTAGTTGTAAAGATGCTTGACATGAGCCAGCAATGTGTTCTGTCAGCCCCCAAAGGCAACTGTATCCTGGGCTGCATGTAAAGATGTATGGCCAGCAGATCAAGAGAAGTGATTCTGCCCTGCTTGTCTGTTCTTGTGAGACCCTACCTGGAGCAGTGCATTCAGCTCTGAAGCCCTGAACACAAGAATGACACTAATCTGTTGGAGAAGGTCCAGAGGAGGGCCACAAAGGTTGTCAGAGGGCTGGAGCACCTCTCCTACAAGGACAGGCTGAGAGAGTTGGGGCTGCTGAGTCTGGAGAAGAGAAGGCACTGGGAAGACCTTATAGCTGCTTTCCAGTACCTGAAGGGGACCAACAGGAAAGCTGGAGTGGGACATTTTGTAAGGGCATGTGGTAACAGGACAAGGGACAGTGGTTTTAGACTAGAGAATAGATTTAGATTAGACATTAGGAAGAAAGTTCTTTATTATGAGGGTGGTGAGACACTGGAAGAGGTTACCCAGAGAAATTCTGGATGCCCCCACCCTGGAGGTGTTTAAAACCAGGCTGGATGAGACTTTAAGCAACCTGGTCTGGTGGAAGGTGTCCCTGCCCATGGCGGGGGGGGTTGGAACTAGATGATCTTTGAGGTTCCTTCCAACTCAAGCCATTCTATGATTCTATGATCTTTTAAAAACCACAATTCTCCTTTACAGTTCTCCTGCAAATGGCTATCACATTTAATCTCCAACGACACCTGCAGTAAGGTTCTTAGCTAGTTAGTAATTTTGTACTGCATATTACCTCTCACCTTTATTATCAGCATTACCAAAGCTGAGTTGGGCAAACAAATATGTGATGACACAAAGAGTAATACCGATTTCTGATCCCATTTAAACTATGGATCTGCATGAAAAGGAGGAGAAGGAAATATAAAGCCAAGTAACTTTGTACAGAATAGGGTTAAGGTGAGAAAAAGAAAGGAACATTATTATGGAAATGCCCTCTAAGATGGTAGAGATAACTCATAAAAATAGCTTCCATGAGATAGTTCTTCTGATACCTTTGTAGCTAAATTCACATGAACTTATTTAAAAGTAGAAAACAAGTTACAAAAGATACAAAACACTGGTTAGTATTTGTCCATCTCTAGTGCCTTTGTGCTTGAAAGTGTATCTGCACACCATAAATGATTATATAATGCTTCATGTTTTTTTCATATATCCAATTGTTTTAACAGTTATTTGTAACTGAAATAGAACTGGATCAGTCCATCAGCTTCAATAAAGTTTCAGTCTGAAATTCAGTACCAAACACTCTCAGTGATGTCTGCAAACAGTTACCACTTTCCTGATGATTTTTTCCAGAATAATTGAGGCTAGAATATAAAATTTCCTCTAGTGGTATTTTAATAGGTTCCCTAATTAGCTTCATAATCACCTTTTAAAAATAAGCTTAATTTCCATTATTTTTCCATTCTTCTTTTTTTTTTTTTTTATTTTCTTTCAAAAGAGCATTAAAATGATGATAATGTATAAATACATTTGAGAAATTATGAATGAATTATTTGTTTTCTCAGATTCTGATCTGTCTGTTTTCCTGCTTGTCAATTAGTGACATCAACCAGAAATTTAATCTTAACTTCTAAGAACAAATAAAAATTAATTGAGCTTCAAATAACTTTTCTGCAGGAAAGTAATAATAGTTATGTGTTATTAATACAAAGTAAAACAAAAACAAACCCAAACCAAACAAACAAAAAACCCTCAAAGCACAAAAGAATGAAGATTAATATTTTAAACAAACAAAGGGAAAAATATATATCCTTTGCATACTAGTTTATTGTGTCTATTGATCTTAAATTGCTGCCACACTCTTGTAGCCCAGAAGGCCAATCACATCCTGATGTGCACCAAAAGATGCTTTGTCAGCAGATGCAGAGAGGTGATTCTGTCACTGCTCTGGTGAGACCTCACCTGGAGTACTGTGTCCAGGTTTGGAGCCCTCAGTATAGGAAGCACAAGGACCTGATGGAGCAGGTCCAGAGGAGGGTCAGGAAAATGATCAGGGGGTTGGAGCACCTCTGCTGTGTGGACAGGCTGAGGGAGCTGGGGGTGTTCGTCCTGGAGAAGAGAAGGCTCTGGGAAGACCTAATAGCAGGCTTCCAGTACCTGAAGGGGGCCTACAAGAAGGATGGAGAGAGATTGTTTTCAAAGGCCTATAGTGATAGGACCAGGAGCAATGGCGTTAAGCTAGAGAAACATAGATTTAGATTTACCATGAGGCCCGTGGAACACTGGAAGAAGTTGCCCAAGGAGGTGGTTCAAGCCCCGTCCCTGGAGATGTTCAAGGCGAGGCTTGACAGGGCTCTGGGCAGCCTGATCTAGTCAAGGATATCCATGCTGACTGCAGAGGGGGTTGGACTGGATGACCTTAGGAGGTCCCTTCCAACCCAGACCATTCTATGATTCTATTCTAAGATTTGTGTCTGTAAGTACCACTTTCTATTACTGTGAGCAAAGATCTGCTGTAGATATGATCCCGCTGAAAAAACCCTTAGATCTGATAAACTATAAAATACAGACTTCCTATCAGAGGAAAAACAAGGGATTTTTGTTACTTGAGAGGATTTTGATGTGGAGGATTTTTTATTTTTTTATTTATTATTATTATTGTGGTTCATATGGATTTTTTCTTCTTTCTTTCTAATGATGCATTTGTTGTGAAGTAATTAAATTGCTGATTTGGGTGATGACAGCCTAAACAATGATTGCTGTCAAAGAGAGAATACCTTTTATTTCCAATCTTCTAAAGTATTAAAGCAGGGACAGCCAATAGATATTTTCTTTTTCTTTTCTTTTCTTTTCTTTTCTTTTCTTTTCTTTTCTTTTCTTTTCTTTTCTTTTCTTTTCTTTTCTTTTCTTTTCTTTTCTTTTCTTTTCTTTTCTTTTCTTTTCTTTTCTTTTCTTTTCTTTTCTTTTCTTTTCTTTTCTTTCCTTTTCTTTTCGTGACCTTCCAATTACCTTTTCTTTTAGTTCTAGTTTTGTTGCACAGAAAGGAAGCAAAAAATGTGTTTGTCACAATCTTTTTTTTTTTTTTTTCTGATGAGAAATTTCTTCTGTATTGGGTATAAAGTAATCTTTGAATTAGAACTTCACAACAATAGCAATATGATCCTAGGACTTCTGCATAATGAACATACAAAGCTTTACTGAAAATCTGAATAGGGAAGAGGATAAGAAACAGCCCATCCTTGATATAGAATTACCATTTTTAATATTTTTTCTAGTAAAAAAAGAAAAGCAGAACAAATTAAAAGTATTAGAACTAACAAAAGTACACAGGCATGCAGGCAGATATAAACACACATGTAAAGAAATGTTTTTGAAAAGTGAAAAATCTGATTTCATCGAAGTGGATGTTAGGAAAACATTCTTTGCCATGAGGGTGGTGGAACACTGGAACATGTTGCCCAGGGAAGTGGCTGGGGCCCCATCCCTGCATATATTCAAAGTGAGGCTCAAGATGGCTCTGAGCAGCCTGATTTAGTTGAGGTTGCCCCTGCTTACTGCAGAGGGGGTTGGACTGGATGACCTTTGGTGGTCCCTTCCAACCCAGATCATTCTATGATTCTGTGATTCTGTAAAAGTTCTAACTTATATTTCATCATAGTTATATATTATACTTCATCACCAGATAAAGGTAGCACAAAAAGGTTAATGTGAGATTACTTAAATAGTCTTTAATAAAAATTGATAAGATTTCTTAAGATTAATGTTTGGTTGGTTGGTTTTCACTCTTGCTGCTTAATCCCTACAGAGTATTAAAGTCTGAAATGTTTCTGAACACATCTTGACACAAATTCCATTATATCTTCTGTATTCCAGGTTAACTTTTATTTCTATATAAATCCTGACATAACACTTTGAAGTCAGTTTTGAGTATAACTTTAAAGGAGTATTTTACTTATATTTGAAAGGTATTTAGATAATTCAATGAAAACTTCAGAATTTCTCAGGTAAACTAAATTTTAGTGGCATAGTGTTCTTAAAAGTTTGTTATATATTTCAAAATACTTTTATACTTGCAATAAAAATAATTGCAGACACTTATATCCGAATGGAATTAAATTCTCACTCTGAAATTTATTTTGTAAAAGTATTTCAAAAGGAGTAAGCATTAAAATAAATCCTAATTTCATTCTGGAAGACAAAAGCATTTAATGTTAGGAAGGTACTGAAAGATTTAGGCAGAAGGAGTTGAAAATTTCCTGTTATTCAGTGGAAGAGGAATTGTGATTTCCAGACATCTTCAACTTATTTTTCCTATCAAGTTTGTATTAACTCTGAAATATGTTTTGCCATTTGCCTCAGAAGGATAGCTGATATAAACAAGAAAATACTATTAAATGAGGTTATTATATTTTATTTTTTTAATACATGTTATTATTAGTAAATTTATTTATGTACTTTTTTTGCCTGCTACCAGATCTCAGCCATAATTTATTCACACCTTCTAATTTTGTGATCTTCATTGTTACCTATTATTATTCTCCTTATTATTTAGACAATTAAGTCAAGTGTTATGGAACTCTGAGAAAGCTGCATTGCATTCTTTAGGAGCTATCAGATTTTTGAAGATGCCTTCGCCCTTATCCCTATGATCTGATAAGTATGATGGATTTCTGCAAAGCACATGTGGAAGATTTGTCAGGCAAAACATAACATTGTTCTCTTTTGAATCATTCTATTTTCATTGAAAGTTTGGGGGAAAAAAGTTATATTTGACAAAAATTTGCATAGCTAAAGCCTGTAATTTTTCTTGTGTTAGAATTTATCTGCAGAGAAAGTATATAATCACAAAAGTTCTTATCCATTAATCAAGAAAAACTTCTTATCCAGATTATTTTAGTTTATGATAATTTGAAAATGGATAAATATTTCTTTCTTATACTGTACAATGTATTTTCCTTTCCCTCATGTGGGGCTGAATATATTTTGTATTAGCTATTCATTCACCTCAAAACAGCTGGGAAGTAGTTGGCATCTTTGGTCAGTCTAATCAATGGTCTTCAGCAAGGTCACAGTTGAAGATGTTTAGTCTAACCTGACTTCTGTACTGAGCTATTAAGGCTTTTAAAGATAAAGTATGACATTAAGAGCAAGTATCAGTGAATGACATTAGAACTAGAACAATGCGGTGGACAACGATTCACCTTAATTTACAGATAAATATTGCAATATTTATAATTATTTTGTTTGCAAATATGAACATACTGGACCAATGTTAGTGGTTTGGGTTTGGTATTTTTCTTTTTAAAAGAGAAATATGATATATGAGTGCCATGATTAAATTCATGTCTCTGTTAGGAATATTGCTCTTCATTTTAAGAAGGCTAACATTTTAGTTCTGCAACTACTTTATTATCATGCAGAGCTCTGTTACTGTATTCATTGAAAGACACACGATGACATCCAGCAGAGCCAACAATCTCTTTTCAACACATATGTACTACCAGCTAGAACCATGGCCTCTTCTTTAGACTCTGTGAATTTAGTATTCTTTGCCCTACTAATACAGATAAAACAATTTAGAGCTATTTAAACTTTGAAAATATCAATTGGAAGGGAGGACTGGGAGGACAGTCCATGTACTTTACTGAAACAGTATTGAGACTCTTCCATTGGATTCACAGGTAAGATCAAAGGGTGAGTTTTCTTTTAAATAAAAATTTTATAGATTTTCACCAACAATTTCAGGGGAAGAAAATGCATCCAAGGCTTGTTTTAATGGTACAGATCAGCACAGATAACATCTGCACGTCTTTCAAGGTTCTTCATGCATTTTTACACAACAGAAAAGTTCTAGAAATATCAACCTATTCCTGTTGTTGATTGCTGTCTGTGGGTACTTGACCACAGCACTCAGTTCTGGTTCCATAAGATCATGAAAAGAGACTTAGATGTTAACATAAATCAAAGACACTGGTAAGAGTAAATTAAAACCAGAAACACATATAATAGAATTAGTGCAATAAAGGAAAATAGGAGTTCTAATATCTGCTTCTCCAAAAATGTCAGAGTTGGAAGGGACCTCAAGGATCATCTAGTTCCAATCGCCCCTGCCATGGGCAGGGACACCTCACACTAGATCAGGTTGCCCAGAGCCACATCCAGCCTGGCCTTAAAAACATCCAAGGATGAGGCTTCTACCACCTCCCTGGGCAAACTGTTCCGGTATCTCAACACCCTTATGGTGAAGAACTTCTTGCTAACAGCTAATCTAAATCCCTTTAGTTCTGTTAGGGTTGGGCTGGACACTAGACAAATGGCAGATACTCTCTACTAACTCCTTTCCTTTACTAAAGGGGAAGAGAAGAGGAATAAAGGAGAGAGTCTTATGGATTGGAAAAGAAAACTAAAACAGCTTTAATGAAAATAATAACATTTAAATGAATATATGTAAACACACACAAAACCAATATCAAACCCATTCCCCCAACAGTAATTATGTCATCATCTCCACTGATGTTTCAGGCTGGCACTGGGGAAATCCCAGCCTGGACTCATATGTAGATGGGAACTGGATTCAGGAATGCAAAGGCTGAAAGCAGAAGAATGGACAGAGTCCTCCTCAGATACCAGCCACTTAAAAAAGAGAACCTGAACTTTATGATCCCTCAGATTTATATCAAATACGATGTATATGGAATGGAATCCTTTGTTGGTCAGTTTAGAGTCACCTAGGACCTGTCTGTTCCTCCCTGCAGATGTGACCTCTTGCTTTATAGCACTCCATTATGGCACATAAGATTTAGTGGTGACCTCAGCTTCTGTAGGGGAATATATAAGCAAAAACCTTTCTACATAACAATCCTTAATAGTAACTATAAACATCAAACATTATCACTGTCTGCAAACCTATGCCATTAACTTCAGAAAGGGTTGTCAGAAGACACTGAGCTGTAATGTAAAAACACTGAACAGAATTAGTCTTGTTCTAGCTCAAATAAGGACAAGTTCATCAGAAACCCTACCATAATACTGTTGTGATCTGAGGGTAATGGTGGGACTACTGCTAGTCATGATGCATTTCCTCAGATATCCATTCCACAAGAGATACCTGCAGATACTAATGATGATTGATAAAGATTAACTACTTGTAGATGGAGTATAAATACCTGCTCAGCATGCAAACTATCAGTGCCAACTATCTGTAAAAAAAAAAAAAAAAAAAAGAAAGAAAATCAATAACTTCAATGTCTACTACACTGCTAATAAGGAAAAAGATCCTGGTATTGTACTCAGTTATTTAGGGTATTAAAATGGCTGTAGTTGATAAGATGAAAATAAAAGATAGTAATGAAACTTATGATGTGTAAAGGTATAAAAATATAGTCTGGACATTCACTTTAGCAAAAAAAAAAAAATATTAGGGGATTCTTTTTAGAAATGGTTTTATTAGAAGATTCAGCCTGATTAATTCAGGATTCATAATAATCAAGGTTTATCTTTGATTTTATGTAAGAGTTTGAGCTCTGAGTAAAGGTGAGCAGTCCAGTAAGTCAGGCAGACAGTTTAGTCTTTGACTTGTTCTGCAAAATGAGTATCCACAATTACATTTCACAGACATATCTTTTATGGCTCCAAACTGGAGAAGAGTAGATTTAGATTGGATGTTAGGAACAAGTTCTTTACCATGAGGGTAGTTGGACACACTGTTAACAGGTTGCCCAGGCAGGTGGCTGGGACCCCATCCCTGGAAATATTCAAGGAGAGGCTTGAATTTCAGGGCTCTGGGCAACCTGACCTAGTTGAGGGTGTCCCTGCTGACTTCAGAGGGCTTTGGAATAGATGAACTTTGGAGGTCCCTTCCAACCCAGACCATTCTATGATTATATGACTCTATGATAAAGCATTAAAAACAATCAAAAGAAAATCACTAACCAATCAACCAATCAAAATACCTGAACAGAAAAAAATCTAATTCCATGAATCACCAATATACATAGTTCATGACCTATGCCTCAAGCATCATCCTCCAGTTGATGTGCTATGTTTTGGGAAGAGATTACCAAGTGAGAATTATTTAGAATAGAAGGACACCTTCATGCTCAGAGACATGGTGGGGAAGAGATGTTAACATATCACTGTTTTATCTCAATCTGATTCTTTCTCTGCTCTCATTACGCCTGTGAATGAGAATTTCTACCACCTGCAACCAAAAGAGAAAGATAGAAATATGGCTGGAAAGGCTATCTGCCATGAAATCTACAGATTGTAGATCATCAGCATAAATGTCATAACTATGAATATGCCAGGTGCAAACCCCAGAACATCCCCTAGAGACCTAAGTACACATGAGAATGATGTGACTTGGCTGAGTTCAGTAACACAAAAGCAACCTGCCCTTGATTCAGTCAAGTGTCTAAAGAAGATACCATTTGGACTTCCATGTCACAGAAGACAAACTGAGAACAATATTTAATCCCCAAGTAGTCATTCCTTGTGGGAGAGTCTCTCTGTGCAATTTCTTCACTGCTGACCCATTTGTAATCACTGTGCAGAGTTTCACTTTGCAATCAATACTGATGGGTTTTACAGGACTGACTCTTATTAATGCCAATGGAATTTATGTAGGGTTAGTCCCTAGGCACTGATAGCTGACCAGAGGCAACAAGTGCTGGCCAAAGCTAGGATGTTATATGCAGTTTGAGGATTATAATGATATATTCAGCAATTTTTTTCTTCAATTATATTTTCTGCTTTATTCATCAGAAGCTACAGATGCAATTATTAACATAGCATGTCAATTTAAAGAGGATATTCCTGACATGAATAACATTCAGTTTCTGAGTAATTAGTACAGCCAAAGGAGTATTTTTTTCCCCCTTTGATAGCCTGGGACAATTTGGGGTCAGCAGTATTATTTTCTATGACAGTAAACAGGTTTATTAAATAGATCAAACAGAAATTTCACAATCTGCTTGATCCTTAATTACCTGCAAATTTAAATCCCTATTTTATTGAAAGTCTCAGGTGTTCTTCTCAAAATCTCTATTAAAATGCAAATAGGTCATACTATAATTGAAGCTATTTAAATAAAGTATATTTTCTTCACCAGTCCATCCTGTCATGAATTTGTGAAAACCTAGATTATCTGAAAAGACAAAGGCTAAAGTGAGGTTTGTGAAAATGGTGAAGAGCACACAAATCCAATTTTCCCCTTCTCTTTTTCACCATATAACAGAGAAACTGCCTAAAACTCAATGGTAGTATCTCTATAACTTATGAGGAAACAGAGCTTTACATAAGGCATAGTTCTTCACTGGATTTCACTGCCCCAGTAAGTCATTAGCATAATGTGACAGAGGGTTGTGATCAATGGTACAGAGTCCAATTGAAGACCTGCGGTGTTCCACATAGGTCAGTACTGGGTCCAGTATTATTGAACATCTTCAATAACCTGGATGCTGATGATACCAAGTTAGGAGGGCTGATACAGCAGAAGGCTGTGTGGCTATTCAGTGAGAACTGGACAGACTGGAGAGCTGGGCAAAGTGGAACCTAATGAAATTCAACAAAATTAAATGTAGAGTCCTGTACCTGGGGAGGACCAGGTAAGGTTAAGGGTTCAGTTGCCAGAAAGCAGCTCTGTGGAGAAAGACCTTGGAGTCCTGGTTGAAAATAAGTTATCCATGGGACAGCAATGTGCCCTTGTAGTTTAAGGCCATTACCTCTTGCCCTGTCACAACAGGCTGTGCTAAAGATCTGTTGCCACTTTTCTTTCAGGCTCCCTTTAATCACTGAAAGGATGCATTATGGTCTTCCTGAAGCCTTCTCTTCTCCAAGCTGAACATCAACTCTCTCAGCATTTCTCCATAAGAGAGGTGCTTCAGCCCTCTGATCATTGTTGTGGTCTCCTATGGACCTGATCCAAAAGGTCCATGGTTTTTTAATACCAAGGGCTCCAGAGCTGGACCCAGCACTGCAGGAGTGGTTTCACCAGAACATGGCAAAGGGGCAGAATTCCGTCCTCCAATCTGATGGCCGCAATATTTTAGTGTGGTTTGTACAGTAACTCTTGTGTAGGCTTGAATCAAAAAAAGTTGTTTGAAAAACATTTTTGATCAAGCATATTGAGTTTAATATAATAATAACTAGGTAGAACATTATGGGCAGAAACTCTATAGGAGGTTATTTCAGCTGGTTAAACTCCAATTTGTGTAAAAATATAAATATGGAAGTTAGCTTTAAAAAATTGGTTTATTATTAAAGTGAGAGAAGAAAAGAAGATTGGAGGCCATCTGTCTAAAACTGTTGCATTTCTTTTAGTAAGAAAAAAAACGCTAACTGAAAAATACAAAGAAACCTGATGTAATTTTCTGTGGCATTTATTTCTTTTGCTTGGGAAAAGGCAGACTGTTACAATAATCTAGAAATCTTATTTCTCCTTTCTTAACTCATTCCCTCTGTTATCTTTAAAAAGTAGGTTGTGTTTCACAGTGTTAGGAATGATTTTATCTATCAGGACTGTGTCTTCCTTGGCAACATGTCCAGACTACTGAAGAGAAAAGTCTTTCAAATTCCTAGTTGCAACCTCTCACCTTTGCTCTTTGCTCTCATGAAAGAGGAAGTGTAGGAGCTGAATAATGCTATTCAGTGTCAAAAAAACCCAACTACAGATCTCATTTTAAAGACCCCAGGATTGTCACTCTGAAGACAGACTCCTTGACACCAAGGGAAAAAAAGAACTTGTATTTTGATTATCACAAGAGCCCTATTCTTGCTGATTGCTAGAAAGGGAGAAAGAGGGAGGGAAAAAAAAAAAAAAAAGCCAAAAAAATCCCTAAAAAAACGACCCACCAAAGAAACCTTCAGAGGCTTTAAAGGAGCTTTGGGCTTTGAAAAATGAATAAAACATTGCATTTGAAATCCCTTTGTGCATTACAACAAAGAGATAAAAGTTTGTAATGAAATAAAGGTCTAGCAACTTCAGCAAATATATCCACAGAATTAGAACTTGCTAAGTGCTGTAAATAAAAGAAAAAAAATGAAAACTGTTAAAGCGAAGTTTGCCATCTATGTTTGAAGGTTATTAGAATGTTCTTTGTTGAAAGATGAACTTTTTCAATTAATGACTATGTAGATTTAGATCAGTAATTCCTTTAGTAATTATACTCTGTGTAAAGAAGGAATTATATGCTGTGTAAGCATGTTCCATTCTATCAAAGTAGATTTGTGCAAAAACTGAATTAAAAAGATAGTTTATCAGTAGTGGTTCACATAATAGATGTGTCAGTCATTTCATCCTGGGAATCACAAGCAAAATGTAGAGTTTATTATTACCAAATAATTAGATGAATTCTCTACTTCAAACATATATTTTTACCTGTCAGGGTGCAAAATTTTTATTTATTATGTTGAGGAAGAAGAAAGTGAACGGAAATATGGATCTGTCATGATTATTTTCTATGACTGAATTGATCATAATTTCTATTGTGCTTCATGTTTTTATTGAAACATTTTCAGCATTCAATGGGTTCCCATCATCAACTCCCTTGCCTGTTTGGTACTTGAATCTGGAATAGTGTTTTGGAACACAATCAGCTGGATATTGTAATATAAGGGGTATTTGGTTTTGTTTTCGATTTGTTTTGTTTTTCTAAGTCAAAGAACTTGTTCCAAACAAATGTTTTGAGAGAAACTGAAGGAACTCATATGTATTCATCTTAGAAAGGCTGGCATCTGCTTCACTCACATGATTTTAACTGGCTTCAAATGAAACACCAGACCATTAATTCAGCAGAGAGATAAATTAGTCTAAAATGCTTACAAAAGAAGATAGCAATGGCTACTAAATGAAATTCAGTTGAGCTTCATCTTCCGAGACATTTCTCAGCCTATGCCACAAGAAGGATTAGTGTGAAAGCTTATTATAAATATGTTTCTGACTGACTTCAACCATCATCAGCAATGCCAGAAAATAAGAAAATATGAAGTGTTTTCAGAAATAGATGAATACAAAGGGTGCACAGCCAAACTGGAAATTAAGCTACATCTGTTACCAAAATAATAGAAATAAGTTATCTTTAGTTTTAATACTAGCTTTTATTTCTCTGCCACCATAATACTTACTTCCTTTCCCCTTATTATCTTTTCTTTCATCTATTTGGCACTTGTTAACTGGAATCAATGTTGGTTTTGTTTCCCTCATCATTTCAATACATCTGCATGATCTTGAGAGTGAGATACTGAGGTGTCAGCAGAGAGTCCTACTTCTTGCTGGCCTGTTGCAAGGCTTCAGTCACTTTGCTTCTGGTTGTATTTCAGTTTCCCATCACATTTTTTTTTTCTTTTAAATCCTGCATGATTAGAAGGATCATAAGATCCAAAAATTCTTTACCATTATGAGATTATCTGTCACAGAAAAAGAAAACAAGATCCTTAAGGTGAATGCTTCACCATAGTCAAAAATACGACTCAATGGATCTCAGTTCTTCCTCAAAGACACTACACAGTATAGTCATTTAATTTACATAATACCAACATCAGTCCTTTCTTCTACTTTCCTGTAGAGCAATACCTATTCTGACCTTCTGTTTTAGATTATTTTCATCCCTTTTTTTCATTATTATTTACTTAATGGGAGTATTTTGCTCTGACATTAGCATTTCCTCTTTGATCTGCAGTTTGCATCTGAGCACAAAGGAAATGGAGGTAGCATTACTGAACTACTGTATTGAATACAAAAATGGGAAAAGAAAATCAAGAGAAGTGAACAGTGTCTTCCTTTATAATGTTGCTAGTTGCACAATAAAGAGTCATGATTGCCATGAACATGCAGAAACTCTTGCTGAGTATGCTCTCCAGTACTAATACGTGACTGTCACTTGGATGTGGAAGTAAGTCTAGAAGCATTTAACATTACAGATATTCTGTAAAGAATCTTCTGTCAGTTAAGATATTTCTCAGCCTCAATGTTGTGTATTCTGAACCCTTTGATTCTCAAAAAAACCTCAGCATAGCAAGGACACAGACCTGATGGAGCAGGTCCAGAGGAGGATCAAGAATTTAAATGAACAGGGGTTTGGAACATCCCTCCTATGAGGACAAGCTGATGGAGCTGGAGTGGTTCAGCCTGGAGAAGAGGAAGCCCCAGGGAGACCTAACAGTGACCTTCCAGTACCTGAAGGGGGCCTGCAAGAAGGCTGCAGAGGGGTTGCTTACAAAGGCCTGCAGTAACAGGATGAAGGGTTGGAGTAGATGACATTTGCAGGTCTCTTCCAACCCAGACCATTCTATTATTCTATGACTGTTTATTGTCACCATCATTTCAAGCCTTTTTATCCTGTCTTTTAATAGTCAACCATTCTAATATATTCCATATGTTTCAAAACTTAGATATGCTTTTACTCTTCACTGTTTTCTTGCTTATTTTAGAGGTGTCCCTTTGTTCCTAGTGAAAATTAAAGAACAATGAGGAAAAAATAATGTATGGAATAGCAAGTATAATAACGTTACGAAAAATTTGCCTTAGCATACATTAACTACTTAATGAAATTCTCCATTTTTGTTTTACACATTTTCAGGAATCTTCATGAGCTCCCAGCCAACATTGAATATGTTTCCTTTCATAACATCCAGAAAAATAAATAAAAAAGGGTGTTTCTTGCTCTGCTGACCTGAATTCCCATAATAAAGGATAGACATTATTATGGGGTTTACAGCAGCTTCCTGTTAAAAAAAAGAATGTATAAAATTATTTTATGCCATGGTGTTGATATAGCCAATCAGAAATACACTGTAATATCATCTCAGGTCCTTGGGATATCCAAACTGGTTCTTGTTCTAAGTAAATTCTACATGTGTGTGGTATGGTGAACAGGAAAAGACAACCCAATATGTGCTCAGGTATTGCTATAGTTTGAAATTCAGACAAAGCCTGGGCATTACTGTATGCTCAGAAATACAGAAGTGTTCCTGGTTACAATCAGAGAAAACCAGGAGGGCTTTTTAATGGAAGAGCTTACTTACTAAAAGAAATAAATGATGACTACACAAATGTCTGATTTCTCCTTGAAAAAATAGTTTTCAGATCATTCTGTTACTTTAAATATAAATATTTTAATTTGGCTAGCAACAATTGATTGTGTTCTATATCTTAAACAAAAAAAAGGACTAACTAAAAAGGAAAAAAGGAAAAAAAAAAAAAGAAGGGAAGATTGTGGTAAGATCCAAGGCCTATTTCCTTATGTTCATTCACATCATATATCAAGAAATGTTTAACAGAAAGGAAGAGTTACAGAAGAAATTTACATTAATTCTTTTAATGCTGCATCTGTGTCAGCACACACTGTTTATCATTGTGGATTTGTTTGTTTGTTGTTTTAATAAGACTTAACTTCTACTAAGGCTTATTGGCATTTAGAGAAAACAAAACAAACCAAAACAAAAAACAGAGCGAAACACCAACCCTGATTTCTCAGTTTATTTCTCATATCTCTTAAAAAAAAGAAAATCAGGTTTTGTTTTCAAGACATTCTGCTGAACCATGAAAGAGTTTATAACAGTATGATTCTTAGATTTTTCTAACTGCTACATTTTGACATGCTTTATAGGGAACTGAAGGCAGTCTCTTCTCAGACTTGAAAGAAGTTCAGAAAAGCAGATTCCACAAGAGATAGCTAGAATTGCACAAGAAAATGAATGTGTGTATCAGTTTAATGTATTTTAGGCACAGTTCAGCACTTTTCAATCCCACACTTCATCTTTGCTTTCACAGTACCTGTCCTAGGAATGAGATTAAACACAGATAATGCAATCTAGATGATACATATATCTAATGTGTTTGCCTATCTCCTTTCCATTACCTACATTATGGTTATGGATGCATAAATAAAAATAGATATAGGAAATAAAGAAAGGCTAATCATTAAAAATAGGAATAGAATCCCTTGAAAGAGAGTAAATACAATGCTCCAGATAAAAAAAAGAGTTAAGGTACACCTTTTTCCTTGTACACTCAAATGCCATAATAATTTTTGAATTTTGTTTTATAATCAAATAATAAGGATCATTTCATATAGTGGTACCAGAGTTTGACTGATAACATTGTCAGATAGCACTTGTCTTTGTGCTTTTATTAATATATGTTTGATTAGAATCGTTCTGTTTGTATTGAGTTCAGTCCTTCCATGGATGACATGAGGCTGATAAAGGGATAAACAATTTTTCACCTGTTTTATCCACTCTCTTCAGAGCCTTCTAATCAGCATTAGATGACTCATCACAAGTCTTTCAGTAATGGCTTTGTTTTTACCTAATATTTGTCTGGCAAAGAAAATTTTGGTCTGGCTGGCAATATCTACTTAAAATATATCAAGAAATAATTTTTAAGGGCTTCCTGATCAGCAGTGGAATAGTTTGCTACATTTAAGCTGAGATCATGCACAATAATTGCCTGACTCTTCCTTTCTTTTTCACCAGGGCAATACACTTTTTTATGAGTTCTAGGGAACAAATACAGTAATTTTATGAGAAAATCAGAGAATAGGAGAAATATCTTTAATAAGAGAAGAGGGTAAAACTGTAGTAAGGTTTCTTGTGAAAAGGACAAAGGCCTAGTGAGTTTTCTCCTCTCTTTCCCAGCAATGAATATTCATTCTCTATTATGAGTCTGCACAAAGACAGTCAAGAATTTCACGAACAGGAATTGCACATTGAGTGTAAACTTCTGCCATTGGGTTTGAATCTCTTTTGCATTTTTCCAGTGTTTTGTTTCTTCCACATGGTCCATAGTTCAGCCATGAAAAATCAGGGATAAGGATGTCTTGATCATACATGAATCTACTTCTACCTATTGTGAAATTAAGATTTCTTTATGGCTTATTTGAAAAATAAATCAAATTAATATCTCAACTCAAATAAAACTCAGTGTAACTGAGTTTTACATTGTCATCCTAATCCTGATAAAAATATGAGGAGATGAACACATTTTATCCTATACATGCCTCTACAGCATCATTATAAGATTTGGTAAATCTCATATTTTGCCAAATACCAAAAGAATCCTATCCTGCAAAGGTTGTGACTTCCTATTTGGTTCACTCTGAATCAAACCTGACTTCCCTGGTACCTGTGGAGCTACTGTGTCTTAAGAGTAGTGCAAAGAACAAACTTGAGCTTCCTGCTCCTGTGACAATGTGCATCTCAGCATTTTTGCCTTCATGCTCTCAGATTTATTTATAACTGTTTATATTAAGAATAATAATGACCTCTAGGTGAGTTGTTTCCTGGCAACTAATCACTCAGTGTATGAAGGGCCTAAGGCAAAACCTGTGGGCCACATCTTCCCTGGCTGGTGACTGTCTGCCTGTTAGGAACAGCTTTCTCTGCCTGGTATCACTGCTTAATTTAAGTTCTTTTTGAACTCCAAAAATCTAAATTGTTTTGGTTTTCAAGTACTAATTTCAACAATGAAACATTCGTCTTCCTGTGTTCTCTCCAATTAATGTTTAAAATGTCCTTGAAACATAAAAAAAAAAAAAATATTCAAATCCTAGTATATTTTGGTTACTTTTTTCTTGTCTACAGATATATGTTTATAGATTTTGAAGAACAAGATTAATGAGGAGCACCGGGGGGAACTGGGTTTAAGTCTGCAGAAAAGGAGGTTAAGGGGAGACCTCATTTCTTTCTACAACTACCTCAAAGGAGGTTGTAGTAAGGTAAGGTTTGGTCTCTTCTCCCTAGTAACAAGTGGTAGGACAAAAGGAAATGGCCTCAAGTTGCACCAGGGGAGGTTTATATTGGATATTAGAAGAAACTTCTTCACTGGAAAGGTAATTATATATTAGAATAGGCTCCCCAGGGAGATGGTTAAATCCCCATCTCTGGAAGGGTGTTAAAAAGATGCAGTGATGTGGTGCTAATGGACATGGTTTAGCACCGGACTTGGTAGCTAGATAATGGCTGGACTCAATGATCTTAAAGGTTTTTTTCTTTGTTCATTTTGTAAGTATTATTCTTAGATTTTTATGTGAGGTAGGATGTTTCCCATGGACATTGGAATTCTTCATTTACCACATTTGAGCTTGAAGTTTGTCCAGTAACTCTTGAAAAACAAAAGTTCTCGGTTGTCAAGTTTACCTAACTTAAAGTGGAATATTTTACTCCAGAGGCTGCAATTCTGTCATTTCCTAATTTTAAATGCTGACATTTGCAATAATATTTTTTGTTGTTTTAGCTGCTTTGTTTAAGATAACCTTCTGTTTGCGATTTCCTAGGCTCTCCAAGGGAAAGGCAGCAGAGTAAAAAGGCTGAGCAAAGATCACTCAAAACTCCTTGGAAGTGCAGTTCACTCCAAAAGGACCACTGACTTCTCTCTTGTGGAACAAGCGTTAGACATACTGCACTGTCCATTGTGCAGGCCACTTTTTGATGGAAGAAAAGATGTCATTTTTGACAGTGTACTCCATAAAAAAGGGATTTATGAGATTTATGGATCCTGATTTCGGTAATCCCTTGTGCTTCTGCCTGCCTCTTTGTATTAAATGTATCTTCTTTCTGCCCTGGCATCTCCTGTTCTTCACAGCTTTAATTTTTATTCATTTCCCCCATGAATTTTCTGGTTTGTATTCCCACATGTAACTTCCCTGTATTCCAGCAAGACTGAAGGCTTTCTCATTTTTTGCAGTGAAGGGGTGAGGGTACTAAAATGATGAGATGGTTTCAGTATTCACTAAGAATCTATGTAGCCCTCTTATTTTTAGTACTTTTGCATATTTATATAGATTTCTATTTACAAAAGCTAGCAAAGCATCTATATTCAGTTAGAATTCCACAGAAATGATAAAATTAATATTTTCTACCTTGAAGAAGATTGTACCCCTTACATGACTTCTGCTTTCCAGCTCTTGATAGCTGGGGCTTCCTAGACAAACAGTTCAAAGAAATCACTCATGTGAACAAATTTGTGTTTTCTTCCTTTATTGTAGTTTACTGAGCTTTTCCAGAATGACTAATCCCAGGGCAAATTCTGTAAAAGCAATAAAAAATATGTAAGAGGAGCTCCCATTTTATGATGTTATATTAAAACAAATCTACACATTTGTCCTGAAAAGGTCAGTGTTGAAAATAACAGATCTTTTCATTATGATCTGGCATAGCTCTTTTTATGTACTTACAATGCCTTCATACATATATATGTAAAAAGTCTGGAAGATAAAAAGAACTAAGGAACTTTTTCATGAACAAGTTTCTTTCCTGACTGTAAACAGGTGACAATACAGATCTTTAATAATCTTACCATTCCTGTAATCAGTGCAAGAAACTGTCTTTTACATCTTCAGTGACTGATATCCCCCTGACTCTTCTCACTGAATCTCTTCTAGTCAGCTATTAACTTCTAAAGGAAGAAGTCCCATCCCTGGAGGTTTTTAAGGCCAGGCTGGATGGGGCTCTAAGCAACTTCATCTAGTGTGAGGTATCCCTGCCCATGGCAGCAGGGTTGGAACTAAAGGATCCTTGAGGTCCCTTCCAACCCTGATAATTCTATGATTCCATGATTATAAATCTGGATTTGTTTGTGAGGATATCTGTTTGTAAACTATGCAAAGTCTGCTCTAACAGCCCATGTCCTCAGAAATTAGTTTCCTTCATTATATTATTCCCAAAAGCATTAGCTGGTTACATCTATTTTTTTCTATTCTGATAAATAACAAAAAGAATGGTTTTGTTAGCCTAAAAAAAAAAAAATCTTTATTTAATGGTGTCTGTATTGTGGATTGCATCTTGCTGAAGAACTGAATAAATTTGCCCCCATGGAGTTCCCTCCTGCAATGGTGAGATTGCTACAAGCACCTGCTCAAGCTATTTTAAACTATACTCAGTCACCTTTATTCTATGATCAACCCTGGAGTGCAGGCATATGCTGAAATGGTTAGGCACAAGTAATATAGAGTTGTCCAGGCCCTTTAAAGTTCAGAAAATACCACCTTCTAGTTTCTCAGCCAATATTAATTATACAGCTGGTTTTGTAAAATACATCTTGTGCACTTACATTCATGATTTCTCTAACTCAAATGCTCTAAGAAAAACAGTACAAGAAACATTTAAAAGCTGCAGCAGCCAGTGAAGCTGAAAAGACAATGTCCTTGATGCATACTTTCAATTTCATCAGCCCCTACAGGACTAATTTAAGATTACTTTGTAGTTCCTAGTGAATTCAGCATGGTCCTAAAGTCTTGATAAAGTATTAACATGATCTTTTGGACTTTCTGTGAGTCCAGATACTTTAAAACACTAGCAATTATTTAAAGGATATGTGCTTAAAATTTATTCTTGTAGATTGTTTCAAAGATCCTCACACAGCCTGGGAAACATGAAGGTAGGAGAAGAAGAGCTTAAATAGAGTTGAAATGGAATCATGAAACCAGTCTGTTTCAAAATCAAAAGTACATAGCTACACTTTGCCTTCATAAATAGTTTATCTGGGAGAGGACATATGGAGTAAAATGTTAAATAAAAGCCCTTGTTGTCCTTTGTTTGACAGAGCATCCCATAATTGTCTGTTTATGCTGATCCAGTGCAAGCCATATTGTTATCTGCTGTCAACACAGTAAGAGACATTTGCAAGCCAATAGCAAAAATTGTCGCTTATTTAGATAATGCATGGAGAGCATCTTGATTTGCTACACATGTCATCTGAGCACAGAAGAGCACACCCAGGAAAGCAATTTGTTATAGTATGAATTTTATGGTTTTGGCTCACTCTTTAGCAGCAGTTCTTGGATCAACAGACAGTGCTATAAAACTTATTTAGTTTTTTTAGTACCTGAAATTTTCCTCATCTCTTCAAGGCTTCTTTCTTTGCATTACAGTACACAACAGAATGCTCCATTTCCTCTCGAAAAGAATCAAGGACACTTGACTCTGGGTGATTGAGTTATCTATTTTTCTGTATAATTTTAAACTCCTTTTTCCCCCAATGTTAGGGTACCAGTTATTACAAATTTACTATTGCATTTTGGTCAGAGTTTTTTCCTTCATTAGAAGAGTGTTTATTTGCTTGTTGTCCCACACAATAATGGAAATAAATGTTGGTTTAGAGTTGGTCTGTAATAATTGATGAATACTTGATATCAACACAGTTATTGGTAACTTTAGTTTAGAATTTTAATAGGCTAAATCAACACTGCTGAAGGCAAGAAAGTGAGCTGTGATTCATGGCTGCAAACACTTGGGATGTTGTTATAATCCATTGCACTGACTCAGGTAGGTTTTCAGATGAACCTACCAATTAGTTTCAGGTAGGCAGCCTGGCTACAACATTGTAAAATAAAAAAGGAAAGATTTAATAAAAACATGTGTCCCAATGGAGTGAGGTCAGGCAGACAGTAGAAAGCTGGGTAAGAGTCAAAGCTCTCAAAGAGAAGAGCTAACTGACAGCAATTCCAGGGGAAGCTGAACCACTGCAGCAGTGAGTCGATGCCAAAGGGGCTGCTCCACACCTCCTGCTCCTGGTTCCTCAGCACGACTGCTTCTCTTGTCGCAGTTCGACAGTCATCTGTCTAAACAGTGTACTTGTTCAGGAAAATAACTAGCAGAAAACACATCTCTGCTGTTGTGCAGTTTGTTCTTGGTTAAATTGGTTCATCCGAGTCTCCAGTGAGAGCCTGAGCTTGCAAGGGAATTACTATCAATTGGGAAGGGAGGGAGACTGCCTCTTTCAGCCACAGCTACCTATTGTCCTTAGAGACTTTACCAAAAAGGGCAGACTTTTGGATGTACTACACATTTGCAAAAATAGTTGAGAAAACAGAAAGGGGACAATGTCAGTACTGTCAGAGAGTGCTGGTGACAAGGGCTGTGATTACACATCTGTCAGGATCAGATGAATCAGAGCTGACACAGAGTGCTCTATCTCAAGTCCTACATTAAAGCTGAAGAGAAGATAGCATAATTTAATCTTGTGCAAAGGAAAGTCACCAGACTTGAGACTTGAGGAAGGTAACTTAAAGGAGCAAAAAATGTGGCCCTGGTGAGAAAGTTTATGTTTAAAAACTGCTGACATGCACATGCTGACTTCATATGCTGATTGTTTTAACCAAGACTTTTCATAAAGCTAATTGCTACTGAATAGCTCGTATCTGATTGTTGAACATCTGCTTCTATGAGAGAAAATATCTTATAGCCATGCCTGCTTCCTAAGGCAGGATAGATATCAGTGTAGTAAAGTTTCTACCACAGCTTAAAGTTTTCAAAAGCATGAGACTCCTAAGGCAAGTCTGCAAGTCTCTCTGTGAACAAAATGTGCTAGTAGGAGATATGGTGACTATCATTTCAAAGCATATATAAAACTGAGATATATCAGTGTGGTTTTGAAACAAAGGGAATAAAAAATGTTTATGGGAATGTCTGTGGCTTGTGGAAGCTAAGGAGTCAAGAAAGCAGCTTTGAGGTGAGATCAGAATTTGATGATGTATAGCAAATCCCCTTCCTGGTTCCTGATTCTGTCATAAGACCCATGATCAGAGGGCCATAAAGTCTAGTTGGTCTGTAACTCAGTCATGTGTAAGAGACAGGACTCCAAAGTCAATGCCCATCTAGGTTCTGCATGTGAAGTCAACACATGACCACAGCACACCACTGAACACTCGTTCACTGAAGCAAGTTCAGTAAAAGAGTTGCCATTCATTTTCCAGGAAAGAGCACATCACAGCTGGAGACCAGGACAAAAATAAGCCCAAGAAAGACAATTCTGTGAGATAGAATTAGTGACTAGACTTTGTCAAGCAAGGAACTTCTCAGGCAATCCCAGATGATGCCTCACTCTTAGTTTATCCCTGAGTATCCAAGCATCATATGACAAATGGCTGGAGGCAGAAGGTCAAACCAAATCTGAACTTGCATTCAGAAAACAATAGACACAGATACTGACACTATGACAATCAAATCAAGGAAAAATAAACCACCCTTCATGGTGATGCATCAGGGAATATTGCTTCCCTGAAGTCTGAAGGTAACAGCAGTGTGCTCATTGCAAACAAAGTAGTGATAAGAGAACTCCTCACAGAGATGCATTTTCCCCTTTTAGGAGAATTGGCTGGGAGCTGCAACAGAAGAGGAAAGGAATATCAAGATGAGAATAAGCAGGGCATTGTTTAGTTTAAATTGGATGCTGTCTTGCAGTCAGTGCCAGGAACAGTTAGCATTCCTAAAATAAAAGCTATCAATAGAGAAAGTAAATAGATAATTCCAGAGAATGAAGTGTTGTGCATTCTCATGCACTGAAAGTAACTGAATGCACACGGGAGTAAATAATCAAATAGAAGAGAAAACAAAATCATTCTAGAGAACTAGCCAATTTTTTTATAAAACCTCATAATGTCTTCAAGATGCAACTGCCTGTGGAGATTGACAGGATAAAAATAACTGAAGTAGATTTAGAAAATAAATAAATAAATACATCACTCAGGTAGAGAAAGGATGGGGGCTAATTTTCCAATCTTCCTCTGATTCTGAAAGAACAGAAGATTTCTTGAGTGGCAAACTGTTAGAGAAAGATCATGCTGAACACAGCTGCCAGAACAGCTGTCTGAGGGTACTGCTATTCAGATGTATCTTCTATGTTTAGAACACACTTCTTAACAAATCTGAATAATGGAAGAAATTCTTCTTTGAAAATGCTAATCTTAAAATACTATGATAGCAATAATATATATATCTATTAAGGAAACAATTAATGCAAACTGATTCCTTGTGGGGTTTTGTGTTATTTACAGATTTTTCTACTGAAACTAAGAGCTCTTTTTTTTTAATATATTTATTGGAAAAATCATGGATTCTTTCACATACAGGACTTCTCTGATATATTATAAAGGATAAACAAATGTCCAGTCTTTCCTTCACTGGATTGCAGTTCCAGAACCTATATCACCTAAAAGCTTGTCTGGTTGCATGAAGCACATTTGTGAAACCTCTGCTCCTTTTTTATGTTTCACTGAAAACTTTTTTGATGGGCAAAAGATAAACATATATTTGCTGACAGATGCAGCATGGTAACAGCTTCATGTACTCAAGAAATCAGCTTAAAAATAATCTGCTTCAAAAATACTTTTAAGAGCACAAACGAGTTTCATCAAAGCAATGCAAGGACAGAGAATATTCTTTCCGAACTTAAAAAAAAAAGGACAAAGTATATGCAGAAATGTTGAAACACTGAATATAGATTCATAGAATCAAAGAATTGTAGAATCATAGAATGGTCTGGGCTGAAAGAGACCTCCAAAGGTCATACAATCTAACTTCTGCACTAAGCAGGGGCATCCTCAACTAGATCAGGTTGCCCAGAGCCCTGTCAAGCTTCACCTTGAATATCTCCAGGGGTGGGGCCTCGATTACCACCCTGGGCAACCTGTTCCTGGGTTCCACTACCCTCGTGGTAAAGAACCTGTTCCTAACATCCAGTCTAAACCTGCTCTTTAGTTTGAAGCCATTGCCCCTCATCCTATCACTGCAGGCCTTTGTAAACAGTCTCTCTCCATCCTTCTTTTAGGGCCCCTTCAGGTACTGAAAGGTCAATATTAGGTCTCCTGGAGCTTTCTCTTCTCCAGGATGAATAAATCCAGCTCCCTCAGCCCATCTTTGTAGAAGAGGTCCTCCAACACCCTACTTTTTTTTGTGGCTCTCCTCTGGACCCACTCCATAAGGTCCATGGCCTTCCTGTACTGAGGACTCCAGAGCTGGATGCAGTACTCCAGGTGAAATCTCACTAGAGAAGAGTAAAGTGGAAGGATCTCAATCTGCTGGCCACACATCTTTCGATGCAGCCCAGGATGCAATTGGCCTTCTGGGCTGCAAGGGCACACTGTCTGCTCCTAGAGGCATTTGTCCAGTTTAAGAGTGATACAGATTGGCTGCATTTTTATTGATGACCACTCAGCACACACTTGTCCTAAACTCATTATTGCCATTGTCAAAAATGCATTTGTGAACTTGTACTTCTTGATACATGTATTTCATCTGGCATCTGAATTAATACCTAGGATAATCTTTAGGAAAGTAGACATAGTTCATAACATAGTGAAGCCTAGAATGATGTAAAGCTAAACACTATATATTCCAGACAAGTTTAGTAATGTTTTGTGATCTCAGATGTGGAAACTCACTGAATGATGCTTCTCAATGTAGAGATGAGATGATGGGCAGGGTAGACATCATAAACCACACCATGGGGACAGTTTTAGTTCTATCCACTAAATCCAAGACTGGCAATGTCTGCCAAATTTATGAACCAAGATAAGACCCCAAGGAAAGGGATTAGAGCTGTTAGCACAATGTGGTCAACATAGCAATTGTTACCAATTCAGAATGGAGCTTTTGTTGCCAAAGGGATTTTCTTTTCAAGAACCAGATTAACTATCCTACATGCACTAGAAAAAAAACACCTAAGAAAAGTTGTACGAAGGCCACTGGAAACTACAAAATAAAAACAGAAAATTAGATCACCTTCACACTAATCTCAAATGAGTAGTGATGCTGAGGAACCTATAAGACCTTTCTTCAAGCAAGACACCTCAAGACAAAAAATCCCATGTAACACCAGAGAAAATCTATTTCTGTGAAGTAAATTAAACATGGAGTTGTTGGTTTTTTTTTTTTTTTCCTTAGATACATGCAGTACTATATTTCTTATTCTTGAAATACCTTTTCTAGATGAATTTAACGTCTAAAACATGATTGCATACCTGCAATCTGGTGTGGGATTTTGTTTTTTTTTCGTTGTTGTTTGTTTGAGTTTTTTTGTTTGCCTGTTTTGTGTTCTGTTTTGGTTTTGTTTGGTTGGTTTTGTGTTTTGCGTTTTTTTTGTTTTGTTATGGGGGTGTCTGTGGGGTTTTTTTTTGGTGGGGTTTTGTGTTGGTTTTGGTTGTGTGTTTTTGGGTTTTGTTGTTGTTGGTTTGTTCATTTTTTAACAAGCAGATTTCCTAACACAGTCATTCCTTCAAAGACACAAGATGAGGGACATTGTCTGGGTCTTTTATTCAAAAATCTAATAAATCCATACAGATGGCTCTGGGTTTGGGATGGGGTTGGTAGGGCCTTCACAAAGTCCTTATCTCAAAGTAGGGTCAAGTTATGAGGTTAGACCAGGTTGCTCTTTCTCTTACAAGGATAATATTCACATCTAAATGAGATTTGGAAATCCAGGGAGCTGCTGGAAAGAATGATCAAACACACCTGTTAGTGTCCAGTTTTAGATTCATAAAGTACCAGGTTGGAAGGGACCTCAAGGATCATCTAGTCCAACCTTTCAGGGTAAGAATGTAATTTAAATGAGATGGCCCAGCACCCTGTCAAGCTGGGCATTGAAACTATCTAACATAGGGGAATCCAACACATCCCTTGGCACTTTATTCCAACGTTTAATAGTTTGAATGGTGAAAATATTTTTTTCTGACATCCAGTCTGAATCTCCCCAATAGCAACTTGTATCTATGGTTGATGATTTATATCATCTGGCAAAAGAGAACATTGAAAACTACAGTTTTAAGCAGCTTACAGCATATGAGCAAAGGCTGTCTCTAACTAAAAGGCTGAATGAACATTGATCTTATCTTTTTTCAGCATTAAGAACTGTGATCATGAGACTTAGAAGCTGCCATCTTTAAGAGGCAATTGTTCTACCCAAGACCCGGAATTGTTATGAGAAGGTATAATTTGCACAGACAAAATCTATGGCAACTCTTAATAATAAAACCAAATATTGCTATGTGTTTATAAAAACCAAAAATCCAACCCACAGACATTAAACTTGAAAAAAGCTGAAGTTATGTCCTCTCAGTGCAATGATTTGGGAATCAGTGGTAAGAAGTTATTAAAGAATAATTAATGAGACAGTGGTATCTAACAGACAGCTTTTGCTTATAACAACACTTTAGTGATGAGGTCAGTAAGGGTTAATAGTGGATTTGCAGGACAGTAATGGGAAAACTTGATATTGCATTCCCTGAGTGAAGAAAGATAAATTGGTCAGGTCTATATTGCAGAAAATAACAAACAGCCAAGTTTCCCAGTCTAGCACTAAATGAGTTGACTTCTCATCTGCTTAACACCACTAGGGTATTCACACAGCTAACCGGTTTCCAGCATCTAAGTTAGTATCTCTTCAACCTAATACACTGTGTCACCTTGGCTTGCCAGCTCCCTCAGAGCTAACTCCATGGTGTGTGCATAACATCCTTCACACTATTTGAATGTGATCTCAATAAATCTGACAGAAAAGTGACAAGTGGAGGAGAAAAATTTGTCCTTCTGGAGCACTGTAATACTGACATGGAAGGTAATGAAAGGAGTTTTATCAGGTGTTTGCTTTCAAGATGTTTAAATCAGTGCTTTTATCTTGTAATCAGAATTCAAATATATAACCATTCCAAATCATCGTCATAATTTCTCTGTATGTCTTTTTGATATCAAGGCAGAGAAATGCCTCCAGATATTTGTTCATTTAGCTAGTAAGCAAGATACTAAGTTAGTTTTCTTTAAAATATGTATAGCTGAACACCTAAGTTGCAGTCATCATACTTACAGGGACAAAGCTTGAGTATTCATCTATATATCTGGAGAAGGTTTGCCTTTCTGACAAGACTTTATTTTAATAAACAAAGGTTCAGTTTGCCTGAGGTTTTAGAGTTATTTTTTTTCTCTTTTGGCCTTCTATTATCCTGCCAGTCCCACAGGAATCCAACATCTCTGACTGGCACAGTGCAACATAATTTTCAATTAATTTGCTTTCCTGGATTAATTTGTTTTATTTCTTTTAGCAAAAACACAAAGCTGGGTTTCTAGCCATATGTGTTAATTCAGATTTCCTGGCATTTTTTCATCAGCCAAAGGCACTAATCCTAGTATTTTACACAAGTTGCAACTCGGTTGTGTAATGTCTACTTGAATTTCAGCAACTTTAATTGAATGTGTTGTAAAACTGGAATACAGGGAAGAGAAGAGAGAGGTCTGCAGCCTGTTGAACTTTGCTATAGTACTGCCACAAATGTTTAAAAAGCAGTGAGAGAAATTAACTTCAGTAGAGAAGGGGGGATTGAACAAATTCCTGTACATCCCTTATGTACATCATTGCTTTTCTAAGGTGTGTTTCATTCAAGTTAAAAAGCACTTTGAGATCTTCAGATGAAAGATGCTACAAAATGAAAAGTGACAGTGCTATTAGTTTATTTCTTCCAAGCCCCTCTAGGACAGCTGTAAAATCCACAAGCCAGAGTTTCCATTAGGATCAGTGATCACAGATAAATTCTCTATCTTTCAATTAGCTGATTAAAGAAACAAAAGAGAAACAGAACTTTTTCTCTGTGTTTGAATCTTGCTTTCTCTCTCATGCATTATGCATTATATACCATGCATATGTGCTTGATTATTTGAGTTATTCATAATTAATGAATAATACAATAAACCCCATTACATCTTTAGCAGTATGATAATAAAGTGGTTAATGTACTTGAATTAGCTAAGATATCATGTTATGTTCTCATGTGAGGTACTGGCGACTGAGAGAAGCATGAACTAAAATGTTTATAATGTTTCAAGAAGAGCACAGGCTGGATTTACTCCTATGAATTAGACTTTACACAAGGCTTGCTCCTATGGAAGTATAAAGACTTATTGCATCTGCTCAGGTGATCCAAAGTGTTTAATCTCTGCTGCACTAGGACTGCAATTTTGAGTATTTTATTGTTGTAGTGGTCCTGTGGACCACACCTAGTTCCTTGCTGTAAAGCAAATGCAAGAGGTTCAAAAGTTCCAATAATCATAGAATCACAGAACTGTCAGGGTTGGAAGGGTCTACGAAGATCATCCAGTTCCAACCCTGCTGCCATGGTCAGGGACACCTCACACTAGATAAGTTGCTCAGAGCCCCATTCAGCCTGGCCTTAAAAACTTCCAGGGATGGGGTTACCACCTCTTCACTAGGCAACTTGTTCCAGTATCTCACCACCCTCATGGTGAAGAACTTTGCAGAGTGCATTTATACCTGTAAATATTAATTATAACAGAAACTAGCATTTAAAAAAAAAAAAAGGAAGATTTAGAGATGTTCTCAGGTTCTCAGAGCAGTGATCTAATTACAGAAAGCAAGCAAGACATCAAGTATAAAAAATGGCTTTCAAATAAACTTTCTGTAGAGATCTGGATCTTCTTTAACTACCAGGATGGGACCAAAACTGGAACACAGGGGGTTCCACCTAAACATAAGGAGAAACTTCTTTGGTGTGAGGGTGCTGCAGCACTGGAAGAGGCTGCCCAGAAAAGTTATGGAGTTTCTTTCTCTAGAAACATTCAAAACCCATGTGGACATGTTCTTCTGTGGCCTGCTCAAGGTGATCCTGCTTTGGCAAGGGAGTTGGACTCGATCTCTGGAGGTCCCTTCCAACCCCTACCATTCTATGACCCTGATTTTCCTGGGGGATGTTTGATCTTTTTTTAATTTTTATTCTGTCCTTTTTTATTTATTTCAGTTTGTTATTTTTTTCTGGGGTTTTTTGTTTGTTTGTTTTTGTGCTTTGGACTGGTTTGGGTTTTATTTCACAGAATCACAGAATGATAGAGAATGGAAGGGATCACCAGAGGTCACTGGGTCCACCTCCCCTACCAAAGCAAGGGTAGTCTGCACAGGACACAACATTAGCTGCTCTTACAGTCAGATTTAAATTGTTCATGGCGTCTCACTTTATTTTTTTTTTTTTTTTTAGTAATTCAAATGTCATTTCTCAGAAACAAATAGCCAGAACAAAAGGAAAATATTGCTTGGTTGGATGGTATTTAAAGGCATGCAAATAAACAAAGTCCATTATAATTATGCCAGGGGCATAATTTTGACTGTTTTTCTCTGGCTTCTATAATTAGTCTTGGAAGCAAATACTGTTATGTTCACCCATGAAATGAAGTGGAAGAGCAGAGTTTATTAGAGATTAATAAAGACTCCATGAACATTCCTGAAAAGCTACTGAACCCTTAAGTATAGATTATAGGTCAGAACACATTGCCAGTTCTTCCTCAGAGGGCAAGAAATTGAGCACACCATATCTATTAACTACAAAGAGAATGAACAGAGGAGTGTCGAATGTTAATGGAAGATTGTGACAAATTGTGCTACAGAAAAGGATGTGCAGTATTTTTATTACAACAGTTAAATGTATTTTTAACAGTCGCATAATCGAGGTGTTTTAAGAAAAACTCCAGAGCTCTCATTACTGAAATTCATTACAGTAGTAGGTGCATGTTTAAGTAGTATTGCTCTTTTACAAAGACATTTAGTGTAATTTTCTGAAAAATTCTAAACCATATCAAACCCCTGCATGTGCAATGATGACTCCTTCCATCCAGCCACCTTCTAAAGGGACATGCCAGCTAATGAGAAAATGTTTCCATTTTTACTTTCATAAATAGAAGATTGAATACAAAACCTGATAGCATTACTGGGGAAGCTTCTCAGAATATATATTGCTGCAAGCCTTGATCACTGTGTCATAAAGAGCAATATCAAAGCAAAATGGATGCCTAGGAGAGAGAAGAAAATTTAGCAATGCTCTTGCTTCTTCATGAGCTAGAAAATGCTCTTATATGTGCACCTGGAAGCTTCCTCTTCTGTTTCTGCTTCAGTCTTCTAATTATGCTGTTTCCTATAGTCAGTCTCTCCCTGTTGGTACAGCTTATTTCCAAGCAATTGAATCAGAGAATCAGAGAATCATCTCAGTTGGAAAAGACCTTTTAAGGTCATTGAGATCTAACTATCAAGCTTGGTTTTTTAGTTTTCAAAAGATCCTAGGGAAATTGTGCTGTACTTTTTGAATGGATGATCAAAAAAGTAGTCTTTCAGTTAAATGCTAATCTTCTCATCTTTTTCCTGTCTTCTAATTTACACAATAAGCATGGAACATATACTGATGCTTGTTGATCTTGATGTAACAGTAGGCAACACAGTAGGCATGCAACATATTGATATCTGTTGCAATCTTGTCTTCAGGCAGATCCCATGGACAAAAACTGAAATGAGACCTCCCAGTCTTGTGTCATTACTCTAGCTTTATGATCTTGTGATCTTCACCCAGCTCAAATGATAATTAACCTGATTTGCTGACTCTGAAGCTGTTTATGTTGCCAAACAGGAGCCACTGTTGCTCTGAAGAAAGATAAATCCAAACTCCCAAACAAATAAACAAAGCTATCATACTAATAGGAAGAAATACTGAGAAATGATCCTGACATGGCTGCCCTAACAAAGCAGGTATTAAAATTCTTTAGTAGAGATATATTCTATTTGCTTGAAATTTTAGTTTTATCCAGAAACAAAAATTTCCAGGATAGAAATTAGAGACTACTAAATGGAATTAAATGTCAATGAAAAAAAACAATGTGGAAGATGTTTCTAGGTTCTCAAAGAAGAAAGTTGGGAAAAGGCAAAACAGTGATGGAGGCAGGATAAGATGAACTCTGTTCTGGGGGAGGCATAAATTGATGAGAAAGTTCTCATGATAAAATTGAAGAGATCCTATAAAAATATACTATTTCAGAGTATAGGTATAATTATGTACCCTTTAAATGAATAGTTTTGTTCAATTCATTACTTGTATGAACACACTTTCACTGATTACAGGTGCAGAAACAATTAAGTATTTACTTTCCTTTATTTCTGCTTTACCTCTCTTAACTGCTGTGAAGAGGACATGACAAGAGACAACTATTGAATAGTTCCTTATTTTTCCTAATGATTTAAGTTATGTCTGCACAGCTAAATGTATTCAGACTTTCACCTTGTTTAGCAAAGTACAGCAAGAGAGTTTCCTTTTACATTGCTTACGACTATTCTTCTAAATGAGAGAGCAACATCCATGCAGCCTGGGATTTGATTCAGGAGGTATTTTGTAGAATGAAGAGTTTACTTGCACTTGCAGACATTTAACATGGTTTTTTTTCAAAGTCAAGGTGAATAAAAATCTTAAGTTGAATGTGAAGGGCTACCATAACTAAATGTTTTGGATTTTTTTAAGTGGAATGATTGCTGCTGTGTTTCCTAGCCATGAACAAAACAGTTGACACTAGTAATTTTTGGAAAACACTGGCATTGAATCATCTAAAGAATAACAGTCTCATAATATGCACTAAGTGCAACATATTTTTATAGTGCAATATTTACCCATTTCTTTCCCATTTACACATTTCTTACTACCAACCTGTGCTGGCACTTTGTACTGATGAAGTGGACGCAGTATGGAGGAATGACTGTGTGTGCCAGAGTAAACTGATCTCATTTTGAAAGATTCAGACTTCTAGTATTTGTAAACTGGTTTTGTTCTGCTCAGATACAGGTGGGATTCTAGAATGACAAAAAAAAAAATACTGATGTGAAATAGAAATTTTATTCCCAACCTCCCTAGCCCCTGCTCTTGTTTGGCTGCTTTAAAGAAGCCACTCTAGAATAACCTTGTAGTCTGGAGGGATGCTTTTGTTTGTTGTTTAAACCACTGCAAATCTAACATTGTTATCAACAATTAACTTTCATCACCCAAAAGTCAGTGGGTGTGAACCTACTTAATTTCTGAGAGCTCTTACTAAAACTGGGTTTAAGACCTAATTCTATGAAGGGTATGAATCAATACAGCAGCTGGGTGGACTCTGGTTGAAGACACTACCTTATGTTACCTCAAACACACAGATATTTTGCAAGACACTAGGTTTTTAAAAACCAAAACTGTGAGCTAACACTCATCAGCTGTGCTGCTCTATGAACTTCCTACTTGAGTTGCAATATTAAGTCATGAGGACTTTGCCTCAGTATTGATTTTGTGTAATTGGAAGTTTGTGAAGGCATCACAAAGGTAAGCAGACTGAGCAATGCAACACAATCAAAATGGGCACAACGTTGTAGTCTAGATGATATCTCTTCATGAAATTAAAAGCATCTTATGATACTCCCTCTGTACGAACAATCCTGCCTTTAATACATGCTTTAAAAATATCGCATGCTCTGGTATCACCTAATGTAATCTGTCAGGTATTACATTTGATCAGGAAAGAGTAAGTAAAAGATGTTTTCCAAAAGAGCCAAAACTGGTTTTGTGTATTTGTGTATGCAGCTAATGTTCCATGTGTTTCTGTCAGTAACTTTGGAGCAATTGTGGAGCCTACCTGCTCCATGGAGGACTAGATTTCTACATCTCTGGAGAAATAAAAAAGTAACGCCCTAGATATCTAGGTTCTCAGATTTTTGATTCCATCTGAGGGAGGGGGGAGTTGTGGGTTTGGTTGGTTGTTAGTCTGGGGGGCGTTTGTGGGGTTTTTTGATTGTTTCTGTTTGGTGGGGTTTTCTTGGTGGTTGTTCTGAGATTTTTCTTGAGTTTTTGGTGTGCTTTTTCTGTTTAGAAGAGCATCTAAGACTGGCAGAATTCTATTTGTCATGGTTTATGCAGTGTTTTCTCTGCTTGTTTTGGACATATTCTTAATTCCATTATTTCTCACAGGTTCAGAAGATGTTGATCTGGAGATCAAGTCCAACTTGGAAATTGGCAACACTCTAGAAACTTGGATGCAGCTAATAAAAAAGATAAAGTCAGAAAAATATTAGTTTGCACAAGCATGGTATAAACAGAGTTGGAATCATAGAATAGCCTGGGTTGGAAGGGACCTCTGAAGGTCCTCTAGTCCAACCTACTCTGCAGTCAGCAGGGGCATCCTCAACTAGATTAGGTGGCCCAGAACCCTGCCAACTCACCTCAAAGAGCTCCAGGGATGCGGCCTCAACCACCTCCCTGGGCAACCTGTTGCAGCGTTCCACTGCCCTCAGGTACTGGAAGGCTGCTGTTGGGTCTCCCCAGAGACTTACCTTTTGAATGCAGAGAGGTTAAGCTACCAAAGGCATTGCTGATATTAAAAACAAATGGTTTAGTTAGAGAATCACTTTCATAAAACAACTTAATCCATAGAAGACTTACCCATCCTGGGGCTGCTGTCATGATCCTAAGAGACTCCACTTCAAACCAGATCAAAACATTTTCAATTCAGCTAAGAAGGAGGCTCAGGCAGTGCCAATAGATGATATTGGTATAGAAATGAGCCCTAACCCTACCTAGCCAGGGGGCCACCAGGCCCCCTGGCCTTTGTCCCCCCCAGCCCCAGTCACATGGTGTAAACCATGAGGACTCACCAGTGATGAAACAAGGAGGATCCTCAGCCCAAGCAGGCTCAGCTTGGGGCTTCTGCCTTTCCTGGCTGGGATTAAATAGGGCAGTGGGTGGGAAGGACAAAGTGGCCACACCTGGGGTGGGAGGAGACTCCAACAGAGCCCAGGTGCTCTGGGATTTGGGTGGAAAAGGAGCAGGTGAGGTGGCAGCAAAGAGGAGGTGGTGCTGAAAGGAAGGGATTTTAAAATTATTTTCCATAAATCTTTCATAATGCATAATTCATGGTTTGCTTTGCCTCCTCCATGCAAAAAGAACAAACCCATCCATACTTCATAAAATAAAACACAATGGTGGCTCTTACAATGAAATCTGTCCATAATTATCATTTTGCTTGGTGGGAAAATCTCTGCTTTTCAGATCAATATAACAAGTTTTAACAACAACAACAAAAATTTCTCCAAGAGTGAATTTTCTCCCTGGTGGAGCCTAGAGAAGCAGGGATGCTCCCCTTGTTGTATGGTTACAACAGGAATAAAGGGATTGGACGTGGCACTTTGTGACATGGTTTAGTGGTCATGAGGTCTTGGGTGACAGGTTGGACTTTGATGATCCTTGAGGTCTTTTCCAACCTTATTGATTCTGTGATTCTGTGAATCTTTTATAAAGATACTGCTGCAGGGCACAGGTAGCAGCTGTTGTTCTGATCCATTAGCCTGTAAGAGCAGTGCAAGGCCATGGCTGCAATTCCCTTTGAAGTTCTGGCAAAGCATTCTTCTCCATGGATAAAGAATCAGGTCCCTGGGAAGTTAAGGTCCATGCTTGGCACTCCTGGTGTCTTTTTTTCCTGCAGCATCATTCTTCAGAATCATAGGAACATAGAATGGTCTGGGTTGGAAGAGACCTCCTAAGGTCCTCCAGTCCAACCCCCTCTGCAGTCAGCAGGGATATCCTCAACTAGATCAGGTTGCCCAGAGCCCTGTCAAGCCTCACCTTGAATATCTCCAGGGATGGACCCCAACCACCTCCCCAAGCAAACTGTTTCAGTGTTCCACTACCCTCATAGTGCAGAATTTTGTTCCTAACATCCAACCTAAATCTACTTATTTCTAGTTTGAAGCCATTGCCCCTTGTCCACATTTTAAGGTAGACCTTCCTGTGTTCCTGCTTATACTCATTGTCCCTTGCCCTATTACTGTACACCACCAACAAAGAACTTGGCACCTTCATCTTGACACCTATCCCTCAGATACTGAGAGATATTCATAAGATCTCCTCTCAGCTTCCCCTACTCCAGACTAAACAGCCCCAGAGTTCTCAGTCTTTTGTCATAGGAGAGATTTTCAAGTCTCTTCATCATCCTTGTAGTTCTCCCCTGGACTCTCTCCAGGAGATCCCTGTAAAACTGATCACTTCCCTGGAGAAACTATTCCAATATCTGATTGTCATTAAATAATATTCCTCTTGTGTCAGCTGGAATCTCCAGAGGAGGAACTTGTGCCTGTTACCTCTCTTATTTTCCATGTGAATTCTTCTAAAAATGAAGTCTCAACTTTTTTTCATAACCACTCTTTAAACACCAGAACATGGTAGGAAAGTCTCCCATAAACCTTCTTTTCTCTGGGCTGAAAATACCCAATTCTTACAGCCTTTCCTCTAGAGTCTATCTTGTAACATAGAGAGAACACTGATGTTGACAGCATTTACCCTTTGAAGCTGTCAAGCTTCTCGTTAAGGCTGCTGTCATGCTAACATCAGTCTGGCAGCAGAAAATGCCATTGACATGAAATAGCCATAAGCAGTATTTGACCACCCAGACCTCTCACAGTTAAGAAGCTCATTTGTCCTTTTCCTATGAGAATGTTCCACTTTACACATCCTTGGTGTGATTTCCTAGGGACCAACAGGGTGAAAAAGAGGGTTCAGATGCCGTGATGGAGAGATTAGTGATTCTGTAATAACTCTAAGTCTACTATACTGATGTGTTTTCCTTTAATTAGCAGAGATTTAGCTGAACAGCTCTAAAGCCCATGCGCTCCCAGCTGCCTGACCAGAGCTAGCCGGTGCTGATGCAGTTGCCTCGCAGTTTGAAGTCTGAGAGCCTCTTGTGGCTTTCACAGAATCACAGAAATACTGAGGCTGGAAAAGACCTCTGAGATCATCAAGTCCAGCATATGACCTAACACCGTGCCATCAGCTAAACCATGCCACCAAGTGCCATGTCCAATCTTTTCTTAAAGATCTCCAGGGGTGGCAACTCCACCACCTCCCCGGGCAGTTCGTTCCAGTGCCTGATCAGCCTTTCTGTGAGGAATTGCTTCCTAATATCCAACTTAAACCTTCTCTGGTCCAGCTTCATACCATGCCCTCTTTTCCTAGCACTAGTTACCTGAGGTCCTTCCTGAACTGAGGGACCCAGAACTGGACACAATATTCCAGATGTGGCCTCATGAGGGCAGAGTAGAGGGGGAGGAGAATATGGTACAATTTATATTAGATGAGGGTCCCAGGTAAATGGTAACATGAAGGGAAGTTAGGTACCTAAACAATCCCTTCCTGAGATACTTACTGGGGCTGGTACAAATGACACAGGCTCTAGAGGAAAAGTTATGTTGAAGTTTCAGGTGTAAACCAGACCATTACAAAATTCTTCTAAAATTACCTGAGATCTGAGGCACCCAAATACCTTCCTAAATGTTGTTCATTGCATTAAATTCTAGGATTTCCTTTTCACAAGAAATATCAAAGTAAGAAATTATTTTTGCTTGGATTTCCATTCTAAAAGTTGTAGGGTTTCTTGTGCTTGGCTTGTTTGTTTGTTTGGTTTGGTTTGGTTTGGTTTGGTTTGGTTTGGTTTGGTTTGGTTTTTTTTTTTTGTTTTGTTTTGTTTTGTTTTGTTTTGTTTTGCTTTGCTTTTCATGTAAGAATGAGAATTAAAACTGTGAGCTGGAAGCATGCTTTGCTCGTTACACTAAATGTATAATGTATTTCACCTCAGAGGAAAACAAGTCCTAAGAGGAGTATCTGAGGGACTCAGGGTTGCTTTGCCTAGAGAAGAGAGGGCTCAAGGGAGACCTTATTGCTCTCTTCACCTACCTGAAAGGAGGTTGTAGACAGGTGGGGTTGGTCTCTTCTCCCAGGCAACCAGTGACAGAACGAGAGGACGCAGTCTCAAGCTGCGCCACAGGAAGTGCAAGCTGGATTTAGGAAGAAATTCTTCACAGGAGTGCCTGGCCTTTAGAATGGGCTGCCCAGGAAGGTGGTGGAGTCACTGTCCCTGGAAATGTTTAAAAAAAAAAAAGACTGGATGTGGCCCTTGGTTGCATGGTTGAGTTGATTAGATGGTGCTGGGTGATAGGTTGGATTTGATGATCTCAAAAGTCTTTTCCAACCTGGTTAATTTTGTGATTCTGTGAAAAAGGGAACCCAAAAAAGCACAATGTTCTTTGTGAGGTCATGCTCCCCATGTATCTGCTCTATTGAGACAATGCCCTGTCTCTTCTGTCGGAGCTTCCGGAAGAACTCTTAAGTCAATGCACAGCTTGAAAACATATATATGGTCACAAGTAACATTGCCACAGTCTCAAAAGGCTTCTGCTGTATTGTTAATTACATAAACATTTTATTCTGTATTAGTGAGTAAAACAAAAAAATGCTTGACATACTTTAGGCAGGTTGTACTTTAAACTGTGAATATAAATACTTAATTGTAGTATTATTTACAATATGAAGTAGAGAGATTTGTAGTCATGTACGTTGCTACAGGACCATGAAAAAAATCTGTTTTCATTGTAATTTACATAAGTACGTAACTACTGCCTCAAGAAAACCTTAAAAAGACATATAAAGTATTCATATTTTTACTTAAACTAACATTAAAAATAAATGTATCTTCATTATGTTGGCTCATTAATATTTTCAATTTATCCACACTGTCTTATTTTTAGCTTGCCTTTTATTATTTAATAATTTCATACCAAGCCTGAAATTTCCTTTTCACCAATCCAAAATTCAATGCAGTCTAAGTGTAATTACATTTTCAACTTTTTTTGTTTGTTTGTTTTGTAATCAAACATTCCTCTCATATGATCTACAGCAAAATCTATATATCCTTAACATGCTGAAGTTGGATATGTAACTGGGATGTACTTCAACAAAGTGACCCTTTTGTTCAGACAGAAGTCAGCATAGTATAGACACTCAGTTCATTTAAATCAGCTGGTGAATGATGTGGCTCATTCTCTGGAGCTGTGACATTTTATGCTAGTTAGGCAAAACAATCTAAAAGCAATGAATCTCTGTAAGCAGCCCTGGCATTCAGCTGACCTGGTATATATGAAGTAAGCAAACAGGAAAACTGTAAGATATGGGACTGACCCTAGGTTTCTTTAAACAGTGAAAACATCCCAGAGCCCACAGCAGAAGAGCAAAAATGAGATTTTTTCTTGGAGAAGCCCAGTGGAGATTTCCTTCATTTTGTTCCTTAGTTTTAAATAATAGAAGTCTTTTCTTGGGATATTCAGCTCTTGTAAACTAAGAGCTAAGTAGAGAGGCAGGCTTATACTCAATTACCTTGTAGGATCACAGAATCGTAGAATTGTAGAATGGTCTGGGTTGGAAGGGACTGCAAAAGGTCATCTAGTCCAACTCCCTCTGCAGTTAGAGGGGCATCCTTAACTGGATCACATTGCCCAGAGCCCTGTCGAGCCCCACTTTGAACATCTCCAGGGACGGGGTCTCAGCCACCTCCCTGAGCAACCTGATCCAGCGTTCCACCATCCTCATAGTAAAGAATCTGTTCCTAACATCCAATCTAAATCTGTTCTACTCTAGTCTGGAGCCATTGTCCCTCATCCTATCACTACAGGCCTTTGTAAATAGTCTCTCTTCATTCTTCTTGTATCCCCTTTCAGGTACTGGAAGGCTGCTATTAGGTCATCCCAGAATTTCCTCATCTCCAGGCTGAACTACCCCAGCTCCCTTGGCCTGTCCTCATACCAGAGATGCTCCAACCCCCTGATCATTTTCATGGCCCTTCCCTGGTCCTGCTCCATCAGGTCCATGTCCTTCCTGTGTTGAGGGCTCCAGACCTGGATGCAGTACTTCAGGTGAGGTCTCACCAGAGCAGAGTGAAAATATGATACAGTATGCCTGACTTTAGTCAAGACTAATTTCATTTCTGTTGACAGCACTCAATTTAAAATGTCTAAAGGGAAAAAGTAAGGAAAATGTGAAGAAAAATATTTGCAAAGCGTTTGTCAGATGTACACCAAGCAATATCTCTGTGTTCCACTTTAATTGCATGGCAATTCAGGCTTCTGATGTGCTTTAGTATGGACAATTGCTTCATTCAAGGCCAACATGAAAGTCTATTTCACAGACTTTGATTCAGCATGTCCTAAATTGTGCTTAAATCCTTCATCTCCCACCAAACTTCCACTCAAGATTCTTGAAAAAGGAAGGCTGGTCTGTCCTGGTTTTTGACCTTAAGATACATTTGGATGTCATTCAGGAGAACCTGGTGCTATGCAAATTCAGGATCACACAGATTTAAACACATTATACGCGATGTTTTAGAACACGAATCATCTCAATTTGGTTAGACAAAGTTATGCTCTCCCAAACTCTATTTCAGGTAATACCTTTCTAATGTATGTTGAATATAAAGTCACAAAAGGAAATCTTGACATATGCTGTATAATTTAACTCATAGAAGAATATTTAATGAACATTTAGTGATTTCTTATCCCCTAGCCCAGGCTCAGAAAAACTGGGACCTTTTAACCATCATATAACCAGCACCACAAATAGCCACAGATAAATTGATTCAAATCTGAGATTAATTTTTTGGGATGTTCACCTGGGGGTTAGTTAGAATACCTTAATGTCTGAGACTGACAGATTCTCAAGTCTGTTCCTTTTTGTCAGAGATCATATATTATATATCACTCACAAGATGTACTAGGACTTGCTCTTGTAACCATGTATATTAATGTCCTTTGCGTGGTAACATGTATTTTAAATATTCTTTAAAGGAGCACTGATATTAAAGTATATCTATTATCTCATGCCTTTTAACATGCATCACTGCTAGTGTTTTGGTCTCTAGGATTAAATTTTCACTGCATAGTGGTTCTCCTCCATCAGTAAAAGCACACCTCCCTTTGCTACCTATATGCTAGCTGTTATTAGTTGTTAAGTCATGCCAGCATTTCTTCCTTTTTTAGTTTCCCCTTTTTGCCTGCAGCACTGATTTTCATAAGTAGAGTCTCCTGGATTTTCTGGTTTAGCTTGATCTGATCAGCTCACTGATTAATTTCCAGCTGTTTCCATATTTCATATGTCATTGGTGTTTCTGATAGCTGCCTTTAGAGCTTTCATTTTTCACTATTTTTTTAACTGGTGTCTCTGTACTTGATATTTGTATATCTTTCTTCCCCTTCCTTTTGCAGCAGTTTAAAACTGCTTCTTCCCAGAGTGAAAGAACATTTGAAATACAGGTATTCAAAAACAAAAAAAGTGACCCTTAGAACTTAGTTAAACATAGAAAAAGGTTTAATATTTTTTCCCTTCTCCCAAATCTCCAAATTAATTTTATTTTTTATCATATACAAGTCACTCTAAAAGTGATATTTTTTAATTTAATAGATTTTAAATTCCATAAAGAGGGCTTTTCATACAGATTTCATTTAAATTCTCTAATTCTGTTTTTTTACACTCACTTTCTCTTAGCTCCACACCATATCAATGCAACTAAAAGTTGAAATTGATGCTGGTGTGCAATGACCTGTGATGGTTTCTTAAGAAAGAAAATTTGAGATTTGAATTATTGTTGTAATGTTTTCTACAAGCACTTGGCTCTCTATGAAAATAAAAATGAAGTGATTGCTATCAAAGAAATTTCTGTAACAATATAACTTTGAATTTGCATCATGTATTTTAGAATCTGGGCTGCAATTTTCAACTATTGTTAAGTCCAGGGCTACTCTATTGCCATAGAAACAAATGAAAACAGAAAATAAAGCAGAACATCACCACCCACAGGAACTGTCTATAGATTTAAAACAACACCTGATCTGAAAGAGTCAGATGACCTAGTGCTTGAAATTCCACTAGCTGCTGGCAGATATAACATCTCGTGTATATATTTATTACTTTTCCGTGTGTGAACAAAAAAAATAAGAGTCTTCCATACATCTTGGTTAATGATGAACATTTCCACAGAGGTTCTTTACTATGAGGGTGGTGGAACACTGGGACAGGTTGCTCAGGGAGGTGGTTGGGGCCCCATCCCTGGAGATATTCAAGGTGAAGCTCGACAGGGCTCTGTGCAATTTGATTTAGTCGAGGATGTCCCTGCTGACTGTAGAGGGGGTTGGACTAGATGACTTTTTGAGGTACCTTCCATTCCTCCCAGACCATTCTATGATTCTGTGGAAAAGTGGCCTAAATCTTTTAAGGTGGATAGACAATAGGTTATGATGTTGTTAATAAAACAGAGGGGGAAAATACCACATAGTAGTGGTGTTCTAGTCTGCAAACCCCCAAATATTTAAATCCTACATATAATTATAGAAAGGAAAGCAAAGAGGAAAATAGGAATTCTGTCAAAAGACAGTGATCCTTCTAAAGTTGAATCCTTCTTCTTCTGGCTTTTTATTTCAGTGCCTAGACACAAATGAGGTTACAATATCCTGTCAAACCTACACACCTAACCTGAGATGAACGTTTAGGTTGACTTTTCACAAAAGCTCTAAGCAGGAATCCCTTTTTGCTGCCACTGTCAATAATTTTCAGATGTTTCACACAATATGAGCAAAGATCTTTTTTTAACCTGGGAAATTATCAGTTCTCTCTCTGCTGGTATAAGTACCATCTTTCCCTTGAGTAAGACCTTCCCTCTAAATTGTGTTTTTTCTTCATCCTTAGATTCCTTCAACACAGTGACAGTTTGGAAGTTGAAGAACTTATGTAGGAGCCTGGTAGTAAAAGTGCTTTGGACTTGAAGATCTCCAGAGGCAGCTCTCCTTCAGCTCTTTTGGATTATCTTGAAAGGTTTACAAGGCTCTAATTAGGACACGGCTTCAAATTTCACCTCAATTGCCGTTTGGCAACACTTTTTTTTCTCTTGTATATTTACACAAATTACAAAATCTTAGTTCAACAAAAAGTCTGTTGGTCCCCCTCAAACAAAGGAGGGTCATGCTTGCAATTTTTCCTCCATGCTTAAAACGCAAAGGTTAAAATATGACGTTTAAATGGTGGCAGAGAAGTCTCAATGAAGAAATTGGGGTCTTTGACCTCAGTCTTTGCTACTTGGAGCAGGACAGAGGAGAATAATTTTGTGTTTTCGAGCTGAACTATCATAACCTGCAAGTGACAATTTAACCTATTAGGTTTTGAGCATTTTCAGATCAAATCAGAAGCATCAGACTCTGTGTAAATAACACATTGCAGTAAATTGTCTGTCACTTGAAACTGAAACCAGAAAAACAGCTATTTAATTACCAAATTAAGATTGTAAGAAATTAAACAGAATGCATATTATTAATAATATAATTTAAATATAACACTTATTTTGAGTAATTTAATCTCCCAGCTCCTAGATGATTCTCAGCATATTTCCACAATAGATTTGAGTTTTGCTTGGTTGTGGTCAAGGGAGATCAGGCAGGGTGGTTATTGGTATCAGAGCAGTGGACAAATTTAGAACAAGGTCAGATAATGAAATGATTACATGAAACTCAAGAGAGAGTAAAAAACTGTTGGCATAAGAACCATTTAAAATCCCACCAAATTTGTGGAAAGGGTTTGGATATTTCAATGTTATTGCTCAGCAAAAGTTAGTCTTTGTCTGGAGTGTAGGTAGTAGAGACACTGAAGTAAATTCATAACTCCGGGACACGTTGTGTTACTAATATATTAAATTATGTCATTCTAGAAAGAAAATTCCATAATCCATGCCTAATTTTGCAGCCTGACTCAATGAATTTTGATTCAGAAAAAGGGTAGGAGGGATACTCTAGGAGAGTTGGGCTAGATGATCTTCAGTGGTCCCTTCTAGCCCCTGTGGCTCCCTGATTCCATGATTCTGTGTCAAGCATTTGTTAATAGCTAGCTTTGCTTACAAACACACTGAAATATATGAAAATAAATACTCTTGTGTCTACTGATGTAATTTTTTTTCAGAAAAAAAATAATTTAAAGGTGATTATTTCTAAAACTAACCTCAACATTTTCAGAGTCTTGTGTTTTAATAGATTTTCTTTACAAGACTTCATAGTATCTCAAAAAACAAGTTTGGCCTCTGAGATAGAAAAATGGTAACTGCCTTAGTAAATGAACAATTTGTTGGAATTCTGTTGTGCCCCTGGAAGAAGTAAAGGAAAATATGTAAAAAGGACAATTACTTAATGTACTGCTATTTAGCAGTTCTTCTCCACGAGGCCAAAATGAAACTCATGTTATGATACAATAAGAAGTATTTTATTACTACAATTTTATTTTTAAGTCTTTGTGCATTTGCAATTGAGAGTTTGTACACATATGGAAGGGTTGGGGATTTTATTCTAGCATCTCTTTCAAGTGACATCTGAAGTATTTTGTCACAAGTCTCCTTGTAGAGACCAAGCTGCTCCCTTTTTATTTCAAACACTTTATGCATACTTCCTGCACAGCTTGGAGATTGATAGTTTGGAACAGAACAGTTTGTGAGTTATGGATATAAACTACAGCACAGGAAGTTTCACCTCAACATGAGGAGGAACTTCTTTACTGTAAGGATCATGCAGCACTGGAACTGGCTCCCCAGAGAGGCTGTGTAGGGGAGTGAAACACTGAAACAGTTTGCCTGGGGAGATGGTTGGGGCTCCATCTGTGGACATATTCAAGGTGAGGCTTGACAGGGCTCTGGGCAACCTGATCTAGTTGCGGATATCCCTGCTCTCTGCAGAAGGGGTTGGACTAGATGAACTTTGGAGGTCCTTTCCAACCCAGACCATTCCATGTATCATGTTGTAACCATGCAACAAGGGGAGCATCCCTGCTTCTCTAGACTCCCCCAGGGAGAAAATTCACTCTTGGAGAAATTTTTGTTGTTGTTGTTAAAACTTGTTATATTGATCTGAAAAGCAGAGATTTTCCCACCAAGCAAAATGATTTCATTGTAAGAGCCACCTTTGTGCTTTATTTTATGAAGTATGGATGGGTTTGTTCTTTTTGCATGGAGGAGGCAAAGCAAACCATGAATTATGCATTATGAAAGATTTATGGAAAATAATTTTAAAATCCCTTCCTTTCAGCACCACCTCCTCTTTGCTGCCACCTCACCTGCTCCTTTTCCACCCCAAGTCCCAGAGCACCTGGGCTCTGTTGGAGTCTCCTCCCACCCCAGGTGTGGCCACTTTGTCCTTCCCACCCACTGCCCTATTTAATCCCAGCCAGGAAAGGCAGAAGCCCCAAGCTGAGCCTGCTTGGGCTGAGGATCCTCCTTGTTTCATCACTGGTGAGTCCTCATGGTTTACACCATGTGACTGGGGTTTGGGGGGTGACAAAGGCCAGGGGGCCTGGTGGCCCCCTGGCTAGGTAGGGTTAGGGCTCATCTCTATACCAATATCATCTATTGGCACTGCCTGAGCCTCCTTCTTAGCTGAATTGAAAATGTTTTGATCTGGTTTGAAGTGAAGTCTCTTAGGATCATGACAGCAGCCCCAGGATGGGTAAGTCTTCTATGGATTAAGTTGTTTTATGAAAGTGATTCTCTAACTAAATCATTTGTTTTTAATATCAGCAATGCCTTTGGTAGCTAAACCTCCCTTCATTCAAAGGGTAAGTCTCTGGGGAGACCCAACAGCAGCCTTCCAGTACCTGAGGGCAGTGGAACACTGCAACAGGTTGCCCAGGGAGGTGGTTGAGGCCGCATCCCTGGAGCTCTTTGAGGTGAGTTGGCAGGGTTCTGGGCCACCTAATCTAGTTGAGGATGCCCCTTCAGCATGGGTCAAACTAGATGACCATCAGAGGTCCCTTCCAACCCAGGCCATTCTATGATTCCAACTCTGTTTATACCATGCTTGTGCAAACGAATATTTTTTCTGACCTTATCTTTTTTAATAGTTGCATCCAAGTTTCTAGAGTGGTGCCAATTTCCAAGTTGCACTTCATCTCCAGAGGTTCCTTCCAACCTCTAACATCCTCTGAACCTTTGAGAAAGGATGGAATTAAGAATATGTCCAAAACAAGCAGAGAAAACACTGCATAAACCATGACAAATAGAATTCTGCCAGTCTTAGATGCTCTTCTAAACAGAAAAAACACATGAGAAAGACAAACAAGGAAAAAATCTGAAAACAACAACCAGAAAAAACACACCAAACAGAAACAATCAAAATAAAAGAACCCACAAGAAAACCCCCCAGACTAACAGTCAAACAACCAAACCCACAACTCCCCCCCTCCCTCAGACAGAATCAAAAATCTGAAAATCTAGACATCTAGGGCATTCTGGTTTTATTTCCCCAGAGATGTAGAAATCTAGTCCCCTATGGAATAGGTAGGCACCACACTTGCTCCTAATGTAATGACAGAAACACATGGAACATTAGCCACATGCAACAATAGATAAAACCAGTTTTGGCTCTTTTGGAAAACATCTCTTAGGTATTACATTTGATCTATAAACAGTAACTGACAGATTACATTAGGTGATACCAGAGCATGCGATATTTTTAAAGCATGTGTTGAAGTCAGGATTGTTCGTACAGAGGGAGTATCATAAGATGCTTTTAATTTCATGAAGAGATATCATCTAGACTACAACGTTGTGCCCATTTTGATTCTGTGTTACATTGCTCAGGTCGCTTATCTTTGTGATGCTTTCACAAACTTCCAATTACACAAAATCAATACTGAGGCAAAGTCCTCATGATTTAATATTGCAACTCAAGTAGGAAGTTCATAGAGCAACACAGCTGATGAGTGTTAGCTTACAGTTTTGGTTTTTAAAAACCTAGTGTCTTGCAAAATATCTGTGTGTTTGAGGTAACATAAGGTAGTGTCTTCAACCAGAGTCCACCCAGCTGCTGTATTGATTCATACCCTTCATAGAATTAGGTCTTAAACCCAGTTTTAGTAAGAGCTCTCAGAAATTAAGTAGGTTCACACCCACTGACTTTTGGGTGATGAAAGTTAATTGTTGATAACAATGTTAGATTTGCAGTGGTTTAAACAGCAAGCAAAATCATCTCTCCAGACTACAAGGTTATTCTAGAGTGGCTTCTTTAAAGCAGCCAAACAAGAGCAGGGGCTAGGGAGGTTGGAATAAAATTTCTATTTCACTTCAGTATTTTTTTTTGTCATTCTAGAATTGATTTCTCATTTTAAAACCCACCTGTATCTGAGCAGAACAAAACCAGTTTATAAATACTAGAAGTCTGAATCTTTCAAAATGAGATCAGTTTACTCTGGCACACACAGTCATTCCTCCATACTGCGTCCACTTCATCAGTACAAAGTGCCAGCACAGGTTGGTAGTAAGAAATGGGTAAATATTACACAATAAAAATACATTGCACTTACTGCATATTATGAGACTGTTATTCTTTAGATGATTCAATGCCAGTATTTTCCATAAATTACTAGTGTCAACTGTTTTGTTCATGGCTAAGAAAAACAGCAGCAATCATTCCACTTAAAAACATCCAAAACATTTGGTTATGGTAGCCCTTCACATTCAGAAACTTAAGATTTTTATTCACCTTGACTTTGAAAAAAAAAAAACCATGTTAAATGTCTGCAAGTGCAAGTAAACTCTTCATTCTACAAAATACCTCCTGAATCAAATCCCAGGCTGCATGGATGTTCCTCCCTCATTTAGAAGAACAGTCGTAAGCAATGTAAAAGGAAACTCTCTTGCTGTACTTTGCTAAACAAGGTGAAAGTCTGAATACATTTAGCTGTGCAGGCAAAACTTAAATCATCAGGAAAAATAAGGAACCATTCAATAGTTGCCTCTTGTCATGTCCACTTCACAGCAATTAAGAGTAGTAAAGCAGTAATAAAGGAAAGTAAATACTTAATTGTTTCTGCACCTGTAATCAGTGAAAGTGTGTGCACACATGTAGGAAATTGAACAAAATAATTCATTTAAAAGGGTGCATAATGACCCCATAATACTCTGAAATAGTATTTTTTTACAGGACTTCTTCAATTTTATCATGAGAACATTCTCATCAATTTATGCCTCCCCAGAACAGAGTTCATTTTATCCTGCCTCCATCACTGTTTTGCCTTTTCCCAACTTTCTTCTTTGAGAACCTAGAAACATCTTCCACATTGTTTTTTTTATTGACGTTTTAGTTCCATTTAGTAGTCTGTAATTTCTATCCTGGAAATTTTTGTTTCTGGACAAAGTTTCAAGCAAATAGAATATGTCTCAACTGAAGAACTTTAACACCTGCTTTGTTAGGGCAGCCATGTCAGGGTCATTTCTCAGTATTTCTTCCTATTAATATGATAGCTTTATTTGTTTGGGAGTTTGGATCTTTCTTTCTTCAGAGCAACAGTGGCTCCTGTTTGACAACATAAACAGCTTCAGAGTTGACAAATCAGGTTAATTATCAGTTGAGCTGGGTGCTTGTCACGAGTGGTGTCCCCCAGGGATCAGTGCTGGGCCCCATCCTGTTCAACATCTTTATTGATAATCTGGATGAGGGGATTGAGTCCATCATCAGTAAATTTGCAGATGACACCAAGCTGGGAGCAGGTGTTGATCTGTTAGAAGGTAGAAGGGCTCTGCAGAGGAACCTTGACAGGCTGGACAGATGGGCAGAGTCCAACATGATGGCATTCAACAAGTCCAAGTGCCGGGTGCTGCACTTTGGCCACAACAACCCCATGCAGAGCTACAGGCTGGGGTCAGAGTGGCTGGAGAGCAGCCAGGTGGAAAGGGACCTGGGGGTACTGGTTGACAGGCGCCTGAACATGAGCCAGCAGTGTGCCCAGGTGGCCAAGAGAGCCAAGGGCATCCTGGCCTGCATCAGGAATAGTGTGGCCAGCAAGAGCAGGGAGGTCATTGTACCCCTGTACACAGCACTGGTTAGGCCACACCTTGAGTACTGTGTCCAGTTCTGGGCCCCTCAGTTTAGGAAAGGTGTTGAATTGCTGGAGCATGTCCAGAGAAGGGCAATGAGGCTGGGGAGAGGCCTTGAGCACAAGCCCTATGAGGAGAGGCTGAGGGAGCTGGGACTGTTTAGCCTGGAGAAGAGAAGGCTCAGGGGAGACCTCATTGCTGTCTACAACTACCTGAAGGGAGGTTGTAGCCAGGAGGGGGTTGGTCTCTTCTCCCAGGCAACCAGCACCAGAACAAGAGGACACAGTCTCAAGCTGCGCCAGGGGAGGTTTAGGCTGGAGGTGAGGAGAAAGTTCTTCACAGAGAGAGTGGTTGGCCATTGGAATGGGCTGCCCAGGGAGGTGGTGGAGTCATCATCCCTGGAGGTGTTCAAGAGGGGATTGGACGTGGCACTTGGTGCCATGGTTTAGATAGTCATGAGGTTTAGGGTGACAGGTTGGACTCGATGATCTTTGAGGTCTCTTCCAGCCTTCTTGATTCTATGATCATAAAGCTAGAGTAATGACACAAGACTGGGAGGTCTCATTTCAGTTTTTGTCCATGGGATCTGCCTGAAGACAAGATTGCAACAGATATCAATATGTTGCATGCCTACTGTGTTGCCTACTGTTACATTGAGATCAACAAGCATCAGTATATGTTCCATGCTTATTGTGTAAATTAGAAGACAGGAAAAAGATGAGAAGATTAGCATTTAACTGAAAGACTACTTTTTTGATCATCCATTCAAAAAGTACAGCACAATTTCCCTAGGATCTTTTGAAAACTAAAAAACCAGGCTTGATAGTTAGATCTCAATGACCTTAAAAGGTCTTTTCCAACTGAGATGATTCTCTGATTCAATTGCTTGGAAATAAACTGTATCAACAGGGAGGGACTGACTATAGGAAACAGCATGATTAGAAGACTGAAGCAGAAACAGAAGAGGAAGCTTCCAGGTGCACATATAAGAGCATTTTCTAGCTCATGAAGAAGCAAGAACATTGCTAAATTTTCTTCTCTCTCCTAGGCATCCATTTTGCTTTGATATTGCTCTTTATGACACAGTGATCAAGGCTTGCAGCAATATATATTCTGAGAAGCTTCCCCAATAATGCTATCAGGTTTTGTATTCAATCTTCTATTTATGAAAGTAGCTCATTAGCTGGCATGTCCCTTTAGAAGGTGGCTGGATGGAAGGAGTCATTGTTGCACATGCAGGGGTTTGATATGGTTTAGAATTTTTCAGAAAATTACATTAAATGTCTTTATAAAAGAGCAATGCTACATGCACCAATTGCTGTAATGAATTTCAGTAATGAGAGCTCTGGAGTTTTTCTTAAAACACCTCAATTATGCGACTGTTAAAAATACATTTAACTGTTGTAATAAAAATACTGCACATCCTTTTCTGTAGCACAATTTGTCACAATCTTCCATTAGCACCTGGGCTCTTTTGGAGTCTCCTCCCACCCCAGGTGTGGCCACTTTGCTCTTCCCATCCACTCCCCTATTTAATCCTAGCCAGGAAGGGCAGAAGCCCCAAGCTGAGCCCATCTGGGCTGAGGATCCTACTCCTCTCGTCACTGGTGAGTCCTCATGGTTTACACCATGTGACTGGGGTTTGGGGGGGACAAAGGCCGGGGGGCCTGGTGGTTCCCCAGCTAGGTAGGGATAGGGTTGATGTCTATTCCAATATCTTCCATTTGTGTTGCCTGAGCCTTCTGACTGGGAGGAGCCGAAGCTGCATTGGGAAGATGAAGACTGTTGGTGGGGGAGCCAGGGGGGTTAAACTAGATGACCTTTAGAGGACACTTCCAGCTTGTTCCACTCTCCCCTTGCCATGGTCAGGGACATCTTCCACTAGACCAAGTCAACATCTTTAAGGGCATTTTGTTTTTTTAATTAACATAGAAATTAAAACATATTGTGGTAGCTATCATGGGCTGTCGACATAATTTTGAAATTAGCATCTTCTACATGTTTTAAAATCCTACCAAATTTGTGGAAAGAGTTTGGGTATTTCAATACTATTGCTTTGCAAAATTTAGGCTTTGTCTGAATTGTAGGTAGTGGAAACACTGAAGTAAATTCATAGCTCAGGGACAAGTTGTTTTACCAATATATTAAATTTTGTTGTTCTAGAAAAAAAATTCCATAATCCATGCCTAATTTTGCAGCCTGACTCAATAAATGCATTGTGAGACAATAAGTATTTTATCACTAAAAATTTGTTTTCAGTCTTTCTGCATCTGCAGTTGGTAGTTTGTGCACATGTGGAAAGGTTGGGGTTTTTGTTCTAGCGTCTCTTTCAAGTGATAGCTGAGCTGAGCCTCCTTGTAGAGCCCAAGCTCCTCCCTTTTTATTTCAAACACTTTATCCACCATTCCTGCACAGCTTGGTGGTTGATTGGGACAGAATAGTTTATGAGTTATGGATAAACTACAGCACAGGAAGTTTCACCTCAACATGAGGAGGAACTTCTTTACTATAAGGATCATGCAGCACTGGAACAGGCTCCCAGGGAGGTTGTGGAGTTTCCTTCTCTGGAGGCTTTCATAACTCACCTGGATGCATTCCTGTGTGGACTACCCTAAGTGGTCCTGCTCTCGCAGAGGGTTTGGACTTGATTTCTTGAGGTCCCTTCCAACCTGTAATGTTCTGTGATACCATAAATCTCCCCTGGTGCAGTTTCATACCATGCCCTCTTGTCATGTTGCTAATTGCCTGGAAGAAGGGCCTGACCCCCACCTGACTAAACGTCCTTTTAGGTATTTGTAGAGTGTGTTAATGTCCCCCCCTAGGTCTCTTCTTCTTCAGGCTGAACAACCCTGGCTCTCTCAGCCTTTCCTCATATAAGTCTACAGCTCCATTTCCAGTCTTCTTGTCTTCCTCTGGATCCTTTCCAGCACCTCAATGCCCTTCCTGAAGTGAGGGGTCCATAACTGCACAAAGTACTTGAGGTGAGGCCTCACCAGTGCCAAGTACAGGGACAAAATTACATCCCTAGTCCTGCTGCCCACACTATTCCTAATACAAGCCAAGATGCCATTGGCCTTCTGTGCCACCTAGGCACACTGCTGGCTCATGTTCAGCTGTTGTTAACCAACACTTCCAGCTCCCTCTATGCCAGGCTGCTCTCCAGTCACTCCTCCCCCAGTCTGTAGCACTGCATGGGTTACTGTGCCTGAAATCTGGGATCCTGCACTTGGTCTTGTTGAATTGCATACCACTGACCCAGCCTGATCTTGACATATTATGAATAATATTCCTCACCCTTCAGCCTTAAGAAAATACTTTCCCTTTTCTGCTTGTCTTCTTTGCTTATATAAAAGTGACATTTTGCACTTTTGGTGTCTTTATGCTTTCCCTACAACTCCTCTTGAGGTTGTCTTCTTAAAAAAAAAAAAAAAAAGGAAAAAAGTAAGAAAATAATCTAAAACCAGTGCTTGGTAATTATAATCTTTGATTATTTTCTAGCTTTAAGCATAGTTAGTATCTGCATGAACACATTTCATTTGCTCTAAAATTCATTAATAATACATTCACATGATCTACAAGGTTATGCCTGGAACTTGCAAAATGTGGTATCATGGGTTTTATTTAACAAATGAAAACAAAGGGGGGGTCACAGTTCAAATTAAGTTAGACAAATATTAACTTGATCAGCATTTGTTTCAGTGTATTCTTTTTTAAGGTAGGGAGGAGAAGCAAGGACAATTTAGAGGCATAGAGCTGGAGAACAAAATAAACAAGTCAGGCAAATCTTTTAGACCAACATACAGGTTTTGAGCAATGGGAAGTATAGAAAATTAAGTGTAAGAACATGAAAGCAGAGAATGAAGAAGAGATATGTAATATTTTTTGGAAAAATATGAGAAGGAGGAAGGGAAATAGAACAAGCAGGAAGAAAGGGGAAATTGAAGACTAGAACAGTGGCACAGTTGTGTAAAAAGACTATAGAAATATAAAGAAAAAATCCTGGACTTCTGGCTTTTATACTGTATAAGTTCATAATTTTTTTTTTCAGCCAAAATGGCCTATAATCAAGAAATTCGTGTGTTTGTTGGGGTTTTTGTTGTTTGGTTGGTTTGTAACTGACTTTCAGTTTCCACATAATTACTTATGATTATTGTTATGGTTCATCTAATTAATCATGTTAGTCACTGAGGATAGCAATATGAGTTAGAAGGTATGATAGTATTCCCTTTCTTTTACTTACAAGAGAAAAAGGAAAGAATCCTGTATTATAGGCAACAAAGCAGGAGATTTAAGTGCATGATTTTCCAGAGAAGAGTCACATTGGTGAAGGCAGGAGGAATGAGATAGCTAGACAAAAACACAGAGACTGTGAATCACACATACTGACAAAAGAATTGATTAACCAAATCAAAAGTTCTCTGCTGCCATCTTTTATTCACCAGGTACAGCATATTGTCTGAGCAACTGCTGAATAGCCTTATGAAGAGAAGCCAGGACATTGCCTGTGTTCCATAGTGAAGTCCCTCAAAGACCAGCAGAGAGAATTGTCTGATCCAGTCACTTAAGTTCATCAGAACACTTGTATGCATTGCAGATAGCACAGGACATCATATTGTATGTAACTCATTTTTCCCATTTTCCTCTCTGACACAAGAAGCTCAAATTAAAAAAAAGGCAATTTTTGACACCAGAAGATTTCCTCAATGAGTAAAGGAAGGTGTTTTATTAACAGTGAGAATGTGGAAATGGGTATCACAGAACATTAGGGGTCAGAAGGGACCTCCAGAGATCATGCAGTCCAACTCCCCTGCAAGAGCAGGGACACCTAGAGTAGGTCGTACATCCAGGCAGGTTTTGAATGTCCTCAGGCAGGAGACTCCACAACCTCTCTGGGCAGCCTGTTCCAGTATTTTGTCACTTTCACAGTAGAAAAGTCTTTCATGTGGAAGCTCCTGTGCCCCAACTTGCACCTGATGCCCCTTGTCCTATCACTGGGCATCCCTGAGCAGACCCTGTCTCCATCCTCCTGACACTTGCCCTTCACATATTTATAAACATGAATAAGGTCCCTTCTCAGTCTCCTCTGCTCCAAGCTAAAGAGCCCCAGCTCCCTCAGCATTTTTTCATAAGGGAGGTGTTTTGCTCCCTTAACCGTCTTAGGGTCTGTGCGCTGAATTCTATAAAGCAGTTCCCTGAGTCCCTTCTTGAATTGAGGGGCCCAGAACTGGACACAATATTCCAGATGTGGCTTCAGCAGGGCAGAGTAGGGGGGGGAGGAGAACCTCTCTCAACCTACTAACCGCAGCCCTACTAATATACACCAGGATACCATTGGCCTTCTTAGACAAGGGCACAATGCTGGCTCATGGTCATCTTTCTAGCCACCAGGACCCGCAGGTCCCTCTCCTCTGAGCTGCTCTCCAAGAGTCAGTCCCCAGCCTATAGTAGTCCATGGGATTGTTCTATCCCAGATACAAGACTCTGTATTTGTCCTTATTATATCATGTTAAATTTCTTACTGCCCAACTCTCCATCCTAAAATGGCAGCACAGCCTTCAGGTGTGTCAGCCACTCCTACCAGTTTTGTGTCACTGCTGCTACAAAAAGATTCAAGCAATTTTTGGAGCCAAGATGAAAAATACCTTTTTTACCATTTAAAGCCTTGCAGTCTGTTTACTAATTATTGACAGATTTAGTTGTGTGTGTTAGCTAAGGATATTCAATAAGTAGTTTTGGGTATGTATCATTCTAAGAAATGATTGTTGTATATAATGTGCATTCCTTACATTCAATAATATTGTCTTCTTTGTCCAGAGGTTTATTAGTGGCCAACTTCAACTGAAAAAAAAAAAAAAACAAACCCTCAAAGATGAAGCTGTTGAATAAATACTTGCAATCTTCATGTCTGCTCTCAGCATATAACACAAGAAGACCTTTCTGTGATGTGTGTTTCAGAAAACCTGTTCTTTAACTGAAACACTGTTAAAAATGTATTAAAATGACTCTCAGGTTCCCAATAAAGTAAAATATTGAATTACAGTTCAGTTGTCTTGACTCAATCAATGAATTAATGTGGTGGTGTTTTGTGTTGGTGACTGAATGAAGAGTAGTGAAGCATACAAAACAAATTATATATTTATATGACTACATAAAAAACAGATGGACAAATGAATTTAGAGAAAAAATTTTAATGCATAAGATGAGAAACAAAACTGATGAACAGTCAGTCATAGGTTTAGCTCCTTAACCAGGCAACTAAGTGCAGTCTCTAAAAATCAACCAAAGTACACTTGAATTAAATGCCAACAACTTGGTAAAAGAACTTCACTGACTTGAAAGGACGGTTTTGGGGTTTTTTTTAAGAGGTGAAGTTAAATAACAGTGAAGTTGGCAGAGAATTCTAAAGACTAGGTTAGAAGTAAAGATTTTGTTGTCTCAAGAACTTAGCAAATTACTAGATTATGAAGGACTCAACAATAGAGGAGATTGAAAAATGTTGTAATTCAAAGTTTTATGTAGTTCTACTCTCAACAAGATTGAAACATTACATGAAGAGGCTCTGAATGAATAATTGTTACAGAAAAGTGTGATTCGATCGCTGACACAGAACAAAAAATAGAAAAGATACAAATAATGTGAAAAGCTGCCTAGAAAAGAAGGCAAATTCAGAATCCTCCCCCACCAAGAGAAGAATAAATGTGTAAGATGAGTGAACAAAAGATAAAAAAGAATAAGTACGGCCACAATGAAAATGAAGGATTAAAAATGCTCACATTAAAGATAATCTAGAGATAATTAAATGATCCAGAAACAAATAACAATTTATATTCAGGACTCTGAAAGAAAGGCAAACATTTTAAAACTTGCATGTATTTTACATAAATCAGTGCAACTGAGGCTGAGGGCAAGGAGGGAGATTTTGACAGAGTTTTTAAAGCAAGAAAAATATTCCATGAAACCAAAGGCATATTACTTTAATATTAATCATATGTAAAGCTTTAGAAAGGATTTTGAGAAAGATAGCAGTTAAATGAACAGATAAAACAGACAGCGAAATAAAATGCAATATAGGTTTATCAAAGGGAGATACTGTTAGATTAACCTAACAAACTTTCCTTCATAGAACAGATTTTAAGCTAAGTACTCTAATAATAATCATTTGCCTGGCATTCAAGACTTTGCCATATTGGAGCAAAATGTAGCAGATCATGAGAATTAAAAAAAAAAAAATCATAATATTAAGAGGTAATATTGAAAAGGAAAGCTATTAGTTACTATAAAATCCTTAAAAATCTGTCTTAATATATATAAGTAAATATATGTAAATATATATATTTATTTCTATGATACAAATAAGTAGAATAAATAGATGATATTTAGTCAGGAAACAACCACAAAAGGGTTTTTTCTTCAATAAAGAAGCCTGAGATATCACTGGGGAAAAACAATGTAAGAGTAAAATCTTCAAATGTAATACAATCAAGATTTGTTTCAGCAGTACGAAACAAGCCTGGGGAATAACACAGATTTTAGCTATAACTAGGAAGCAGTCATCTGGAAATGGCCAGAGAAAAAAGAAAAGCACAGTCTTGCTAGCTGAGCACATCATGTCTATAAAACATTAACAGGATGTATACAAGGATAGTCAAATATGTTTGCAGGTTGCTGAATTAATTTTCATGGAGAAGGAAAGTGGTTTAATGTCATTGTACAGAGTGCCATAGGAGACTTCATCTGGACTATTGTGTGTAGTACTGATTATCTGAGACATCTGTTCGAGCAAGCTGAATTTACAGAACTATTAAAACAAGGGCTTTATTGTCATGAGAACCAAGTACCTGTATAATGGTAAAAAGGCCCTGAAGAAAATCTGACTGCGAATCAGAAGCTTTATAGAATCATAGAACTGTTTAGGTTGGAAGAGACCTGTAGGATATTTGAGTCCAACCAGTAACCTAACTACCATGTCCACTGTTAAATCATGTTTTAAGCATCAGGTCTTTTAAATACTTCTGGGGATGATGATTGAACCACTTTCCTGGGCAGCCTGTTCCATGACTTGACAACTCTTTTAGTGAAAAAAAAAAACAAAAACTTTCCTAGTGTTCAAACTAAGTCTTCCCTGCTGGAATTTGAGTCCATTTTCTCTCATCTTGTTATTTGCTGCTTGGCAGAACAGACACAGTCCTCCTTGCTACAACCTCCTTTCAGGTAGTTGAAGGAAGCAATAAGGTCTCCCCTCAGTCTCCTTTTTTCCAGGCTAAACAACTCCAGTTCCCTTAGCCATTCCTTACAGAACTTGTTCTCTAGACCCTGTAGCAGCTCGATGTCTTTCTTGCTGTAGATAATTGAACATTGAGGCTGTGGAAAAAAATGTTTTGTATTTTCAACAAGGTTGACAGAATTCTAATATTTAAAGATTAAACCACAAACGCTTATAAAGAAAAAAAAAAGTATATTAAATGATACTTGATCTAAAGAGGAATTGGAGGTGACAAATCAAAAGGTCCCCTCAAATACTATGCTTTTTTTTTTTTTTTTCCTCAACAGTTTCATTCTAGGCCCTTCTCCACTATGTTATTTTTTTACTAAGAAATATTTTGCTAACTCTGGAACATAATCTAATATTCACATGTCTACTTTATAATCAAAGTTGGTGTGTTACTTAAGGATAAAGCCCTGCACCGTAACTCTGTTTTCCAAGGTATGTCCTAAATTTAAGTTCTCTTTCCTTATACACTGTAATTTAATCTGAACTTTCTCTATTTTGTCTTTGTATTTTTTTATGTGTCATTCTCCTTTTACAAAGGGGTCCAGACTTCCCAGAAGTATAGAAAATATGAATAAATTTTCCTGCTAAAACCAAAGTACTTTAAACTGAGTTTTCTGTCTTGCTTTTAATAATGTATGGAGTATATTTTAAATCTCACTAAGGAAATCAGTATTTGTCTAGTTCATGACATTTTAAAATTCTAATTGTTCTTCATGCTAATTCATTTTCTGAAAACCTTGCTATGTTTATGCAGTCTTAAATGTCATGATGAAAATATTAACATCATAGGCATTTTTATTCATGTAAACACATGGGCATTATTGAATGCAGGGGAACACATCCATTTGTGTCTACTCAAACTGCTAGCAACGTGTCTGCAATGAATTAAAGATCCCTAATATTATGGTCTTAACCTGAGTAGTATTATACTTATTAGATGAAACATTAAGAAATTGTGTTTCATATTGTATTTAACATTGAAAATTAAATATGGCAGTTAATTTTTTTTTCCAGACCATTTCTGAATGCAAGTTGCTGTTGTTCACTACCAGTGTCATTCTGAAGTTCAGGGAATGAGTTCACTAAATATTTCCTATTCTCAAAGTCAGTCTTTTCTGGTTTTACACCCTAATTCCTTACCCATGTCTGTGTATCCATTATTCTGTTTATAAATTATTATTCCTATGTGACATTACTTAAATGTACTTCAATGCTGTAATATTGGTTTGATAGCCCTAGAAATACTCAAGGTGAGGTTTGATGGGGCCCTGGATGACTGGATGTAGTTGAGGATGTCCCTGCTCACTGCGGGGAGGTTGAACTAGCTGACCTTTAGAAGTCCCTTCCAACTCAGGTGATTATATGATTCTGTGATAATCTGATAGTGACTGGATGAACAAGAATTTATTCAAACCACCTTTTGCACTGCTGTAATGCATCATGAAGTCACATTTGTTTGGGCAGCAAGGGGGAGAAAACAAAGAGATTAAATAAATAAGCTGTATTATTAAAGGCGTAGATATGCTGAGTAAAGAAGAGGAATACTCAAGAAGAATTCTAAAATCATAGCCCACAACAGTGATTAAGTTAATGGTATCGACAGTATCTGGATGTTAAGTTAGATGACAGGCAGACAGAAAGAAATGTCCAGATTTAAAAACAATAAATTTAAATTTATTTATTTAAATTTATTATTAAATTTATTTAATATTATGATTAATCTGCAGTTCTTATCTACAGAGGTGAAAATCATAAGCCTTGATACACTTGACTGTTAGTCATATATGAGACAGCTCATGTGGCTTACTGCTATTTTTTTCTATAGCAAATATTGCAATCAGGTTTGTGGCAGACAGCAGTCTCATAAAAATACTTTACACTATCCAAATCACAATATATTAAATTAGGAGGAAAGTCTCAATGGCTTGTCATTAACTACTAATAATGTACAATGTTGTAAAAGAAAAAAACAAAATTAATGAAGGTCTATCGTAAATGTATCATGAAACTAGAAACCTGTTTTTTATTATGAGTTGGGGGTCCTCACTGAAAGTTGTTGTATTCTCCTGGAAATAATGAAACAAGCCAGTTACATTGAGAAAGGAATATTTCTCTTCCATGCTCAATCATTTTTACTTAAGCATCAGCAAAAATTAGAATTGTTTGCTGTACAATGAATATTTGACAGGCAGTTCTACTTTTACTGAACCCTAAGTGGAAATGAACTAGTGAAGAAGAAAATTATCAGATTTTACAGGTCTAAATTCTGTAATCAAAGTGCCCCATTCTGCACAATCCATTTGATTCTAAGTTTAATGGAAAAAAAAAAAGGACAAAAGTAGAGAAAAGATTAATGAGCTTGAGTACTGTCTGAAACATGACCATTATGGAAAAAATCTGAGGTTTATATCCAGAATTCACAGTAATTTGCTATTTTCTTTCCAAAACAATTATGTTGGCATTAATAATGTTCTTTAAAACAAACAAGCAAACAAACAAAAAACAAACAAAAAATCCAAACATTAAATTAAAGGTTAATATTAAAACCTAGTTTGCAGAGGTTGCCATGCTACTATCTAAAAGGATGTTAGGATTTGAGCAAGCCCTACTGCAATAGATGAAGAACAGGAAATTGTTCTGTTGTATAGTGAAATGAATCATTCTCTCTTAGTGCCATAAAATGATTTATGTTTTTACAGAATTAAAATTCTTGTATTTCTTAGCATATATGTCTATTTTTTTCTGTATTAAAATGTCTTTTCAGAATGATAGAAAGAAATAGGAAGAATTTTATATTAAGAGGGACAAACCACAACAGCATCATATGAATGGATGAGAAACTCAATATGAGCCACCAGCATGCACTTGCAGCCCAGAAAGCCAATTGTATCCTGGGTTGCATCAAGAGAAGTGTGGCCAGCAGGTCAAGAGAGGTGGTTCTTCCCATCTACACTGTTCTTGTGAGATCACACCTGGAGTACTGTGCCCAGTTCTGGAGACCCTATTACAAGTAAGATCTGGACGTGATGGAACATGTTCAGAGAAGGGCCATGAGGATGATCAGGGGGCTGGAGCACCTCTCCTATAAGGATAGGCTGAGAAAGTTGGGGTTGTTCAGTCTAGAGAAGAGAAGGCTCCAAGGAGACCTCATTGTGGCCTTCCAGTATCTGAAGGGGGCATACAAGAAATCCAGTGAGGGACTTTTTAGGGAGTCAAGTAGTGATAGGACTAGCGGGAATGGATCCAAGCTAGAGGAGAGGAGATTTAGATTAGACATTAGGAAGAAGCTCTTCACCATGAGGGTGGTAAGACACTGGAACAGGTTACCCAGGGAGGGTGAAACAGACTTTTGGTGGTATAGATTTAGCCTGTCATGGAAAGCATGGGAAGCTCTTCCTTAACAGAATTAATGCCCTTGGCACACATACCTGAAGCATACAATTTTAATTAGTACCATTGCAATTGTGAAATGCAGTCTTCTCATGCCTGGGCATCTGTGTCAATGTAGGGGAAGTGGGACATCAGTGGATAAAGATTCACAGTAGAATAACAAGCTGGAAGACCAGTGCAGTAACAAAAGAGATGATATTCCGATTTCAAAGTATTTAGTTTAACTTAGTCTACCTTGACTTCACGCAGGTTGAAAAGATTTCAAATTCATCCACTATTTAATAACATAACCTTTAATATGTAATTATTGATTTTCTTCAACATCCCACTTTGGGGAGAGCCTTGTAGCAATTACTCAATTTGCATAACAGTTTGTTTTGATTTTGTAATCCCATTACAGGAGACATTCCTTCCTTATATTCTCTTATCTTTCATATTTCTTCATGCACAGCAGAGTGCCACACTGTGCATTGAAAGATAATAGATAAACTATAATTATAGTTCAGAATTTAATTTTTGGCAACCAGTGTTTCTTCAAGCTACGTTTTGTAATGCTTTTAAATATGTCTGGATAAAATCCCTGAAAAAGGAGTGAAGCTGATTAAGAATTTCATTTTCCAAAGGTTGGAACTGAAAGTAAAGATAAAAGGTGGAGTATGGTACATTTCTTTTTATGGAATTTCTAAGTTTAAAAACCATCATGTCACATGTAGCTGCTGCCCTAATCTTCTTGTCTCTCTGAGCAGGCTGTAGTGTAAACAGCAAGCACAACAAGAAGATATTAGAAACAGTATCTGCATTTTATTGAAGGATATGAAATCAGTCTGCTGCAGGGCTACATAACTGCTACAATTCATGACTATTACACTAGAAATAAAAAAATGTGGTTACTAGAAAAAAGTGAGTAATGTCAGCTACTAAATTTAATCCCATTTATTCAGTTTAGAAATCAATTACCATAACTTTGCTAAATGCCTGGCATATTTTAATGTTGACTTTATTAATAGTAACTGATAAAAAAAAATCCTTATCCTATATTTTCCTTCAATTATATGAGTACAAAGTAAGTATAAAACAAATGTAAAGTGCTACTGAAAGTGAGTGTTTTTATACTCACTTCTCACTCACCTGGATGCATTCCTGTGTGGACTACCCTAGGTGATCCTGCTTTTGGGAGGGGGTTGGGCTTGATGATCTCTGGAAGTCCCTTCCAACCTCTAACATTCTGTGATTCTCAATAATTCTCCTTAATGTCACAAATGTCACAAGATACGATATAAAGATTAACCAAAAGCAAATAAATATTCTTACTGTCTATAAGATCACCCCTCTCAATCAACTCCATGCTAAAGCCTTCCCTCTACCAAAAGCTGTAATACCTTAAAAGAAGGAAGATTCTCTTCTTTTGCTACGTTGAGAAGGTGCATGGGTTGGGCATACAGTTGGTGCCTCAATGACCTCAGCAATATCAGTTTCAGCAGCTCTTGATATCTCACTTCAGTCCATAACTAAGGATTTGGGTTGGCCACATCAGTGCTTTTGATCCAGATGCTTTTCCAGAAGCACAGGTTGATAATGTCATTCATTCTGCATATTTTTTCACAGTCTTTACTACCTAGGAAGTGACACAAAATTGCTATCACCAAACTGTAGGTTTCTTTCTCTTTCTGTGTCACTAATGTAAGCAATTTTTGATGTTGCAGTCTGGAAGTGGCATGAGTAAAGTGAAATGAAGAAAAATCTGATCTCACAGTGACAGATTCACAGATTGCATTGGGTTGGAAGGGTTGTCTAGACACCTCCAACCAGATCACGCTGCCCATAGTAACATCAAATCTGATCTCAAATGTCTCCAGGGATAGAGCCTCAACCACATCCCTGGGCAACCTCTTCTAGTATTTTACCACTATTATTGTAAAGAACTTCCTCCTGATGTCCAACCTAAATCTCGTCTGGTTTAAAACCATGAAGCACATACAAATAACAAACACCAGTACAGGGGACTATAGCGTAAAGCATGCTACAAATTGTTACAATTACTACAAATGTTAAGTGTCTGAGAATGAAAAATGTGTACAGTAGAATAATAGAAAAAGCTAGGTCAGAAGGAGTCTGCACAAGTCATCTACTCTGACCCTCTGTTTAATGCAATACCAATCAGACCAGATTGTTCAAACTTGCATCCAGCTTAATCCTGGACACCCTCAAAGTTGGAGACACAACCTTACTAAGCCCCCTTCGCAATATTTGACCACCCTCTAAAGAAATGAACAACCAACCAAATAAATATTTCCTAATACATGATTAGAATTTCCCATGTTTCAGTTTGTGTGCTTTGCCTTTTGTTCTATCACTTTCTAATTCGACAAGTCTGCTCTTATCCTGTCTGCACCTATTGCTGAAGTGGCCGTTGTCAGTAATAATGTCCCTCCAAAGATCTCTCTTCTCCTGACTGAACAAGTTCTTCTCTCTTTCAGCCTTTCCTTATACACCATATGCTCCCTGACTTGGCCATTGGGGTCATTCCAGTACATCATTTCTTTCTCTGGTGGGAAGGCCAAAACTGGAGAGAGCTCTCCAGGTAACATTCCCAAATGAAACATTATGCACGTTTAGTTCAATTAACAATTTGAAGTCGTGGAGCTAAAAAAAAGTCTTGAAATATCTTCAGTCTGGATTTGAAAAGTGTAATGTTTCCTGCCTTATACATGTCAAAGCAATTTCACAGGCTGATTCAGCTTCAGTTTTGGCACAATCAGCAGACTGGAATCTTGAGCACTTAGAACTCGACCAGAATATGAAGAAAGAACAGCTTGTTAAGGAAAGAGAATTCAAGGGCAAACAAGGTCTGGTGAGGCAAGATGCATTTTAAAGCTGATACTGAATCTGCATGGGTAACAACAGAGTGAGCTGAAAAAGCTAGAAAATATGCTTAGTCATCTCAATGTTATTGTTTAGCTATGTGGAAAATAATTTGTCCTTAATGGCACACAGAACAATAAAAAAAACCATAGAATTAAGGATATACTGATTTAGTAAAATTATATATTTTCTTGAAATGAAAAATTATGTGGAGCTACATACATGGTTAAATCTAAGGGCCATAAAAATAATTAGAAGGCTGAAACACCTCTCCTGTGAAGAAGGGCTGAGAGAGTTTGGGGTTTTTAGCATGGAGAAGAGAAGGCTCCAGGAAGAATGTACTGCAGTCTTTCAATATATAAAATGGGGCTATAAGAAAGATAGAGACAGTCCTTTTAATGGGGTCTGTAGTAACTGGAAAAGGGCTAATGGTTTTAAACTGAAAGAAGATAAATTTAGATTGGGAATAAGGAAAAAACTAGTTCCAGTTAAGCTGATGAGGCACTGACATACGTTGCCCAGAGAAGTTGTGGATTCCCCATCATCGTAAATGTTCAAGGCCAGGCTGGATAGAACTTTGAGCAATGTGTTCTAGCTGAAGATGTCCCTGAGCACGGCAGGAGGTTTGGACTAGATGTTCATTAAAGGTCCTGACCAACCCAAAACATTTTTTGATTCTCTGGAATGTTTATATATTTTTAGATTGTGATCCAACAAAGTAATTTAAGTCATGGCAGAAATAGCAAGAAATATAGCTAGGCAAATATAGCAATTAGTGCTAAAGCTTTATTACTGTTCATTATCATATAAATATCAGGGTATCTCAGTTCTTTGTCCTTGTCATCAGCAGGTTGCTAATCCTGGATACAGTTAATTTGCCACTAATTAAAAACTCTTTGATGTAAGTGCCAACATCAGTGGAGTAATTTCATTTCTATTGGTGTTGTTTTTAATTTAGTTAATCTGTCCAGCACTACTGGACATACAAAAGACAGCAAGACAATAATGTTTCTGTTATATATTTAAAAAGCTGAGTAAATCAGCATTTATGTTTTTCTGGACAGCAATGAAAGCCCAGATCACCCAGTCAAACCAGAGCAGCTAAGGGCAGCAGACAGATAACAAAGAATGGAAGACTTATAACAGGACCTTGGAGACACCTCAATACATGTTGGACATAGCACAGAAAGGCAAAAATACAAACTCTCAGTATATGCCAATTTTTAAACCCTTGTGAGTCACTGCCTGAGAAAAATCACCTCCACTGACAACCTCTAGAACTGCTACAGGAATCCTGCTGTTGAAAAGGTCTAACTTGAAATTGGTTTTACAGGGAATTTAATTATTTTGAATAGTTTTGTTGCTGCATTTTTTTTTTCCTTTAGGAGAATTGCCCCTAAAACGGTGGCATCCACAAGTCAGATGATTGAAATACCTTGACAGTCCAAACAAAATAAGAAAATCAAAATAAAATGCACTTTTGAAAAGCATATATTTTTTTAGAAATTTAATTTACATTCAGTCCATAATATTCTTAGTGTAGAATATCTTAACTAAATATTGTGTTGCCTATCAAATGTGTCAGTGAAATTATATGCAGAAATAGTAAATACTTGACAAGGTTTTTGATACTCATCTTTATTTTCCTTCCAAGCATAAGAAAATAGATCTCTGGAACTAGAGATTATATCAGGTCTCAGACTATTTATGTCATTGTGTTTGGAAAGGAAAGAGTTCAGCAAAAAACTGCAAGAGAAGAACTCAACAGACACACCAAAAATTGAGTCTATCCACACATAAAACACTCCAAATTCTGTTGTGTATCTACAGATATATCCATGTAGAAATCCTTTGAAAAAGAAAGAACTTACACCTCCTCTATTTCTGATTTCTTAGAACAAATATAAATATTTATGGTGCTACACAGAAAAATCCAAATCAGGAGATCAAGTGAAATTGTATTTGTGATTTTTTGGTCTTAACTTCTACAGCTATCACCGTAGTTGACATGCAGGTAGGTCCAGATAGTTTTACTTTGTTCAGTGATTGCAAAGTGGTTTAAAACCTAAAAATAAAAATTAAAAAAAAATAAAAGAAAGAAAAAAAGATTTATACAGAAAGGAATAATCCATGGGAAGAAAAAAAAATCTGTGAAAACACAAAAAGATTTTGCTTGACTCATAAAGGTCATTTAGATTCAAGTACTTTAAATAAATGGATTAGCATAAATGAATTAGTTAGCCAAGATCTGCACACTACTTTGAAGATACTTAGGCATCATACTTGGTCCTAAACTGCTTGAATGAGTCATACAGAAAATATTTTTCTCTGGGTCAGTTAACTCATGAGATATAGAATCATAGAATTGTTAGGGTTGGAAGGAACCTCAAGGATCATCTAGTTCCAACCTCCCTGCCATACACAGGGACACCTCACACTAGATCAGGTTGCTTACAGCCCCATTCAGCCTAGCCTAAAAACCTCCAAGGATGGGACTTCTAACACCTCCCTTGGCAACCTGTTCCAGTGTCTCACCACGCTCATGGTGAAGAACTTCTTCCTAACATTCAATCTGAATCTACCCATTTCTATTTTTGTTTCATTCCCTCCAGTCCTATCACTACCTGACACCCTAAAAAGTCCCTCCCCAGCTTTCTTGTAGCCCCCTTCAGATACTGGAAGGCCACAATAAGGTCACCTTGGAGCCTTCTCTACTCCAGACTGAATAGCCCCAACTCTCTCAGTCTGTCTCCATAGGAGAGGTGCTCCAGCCCTCTGATCATCCTCATGACCCTTCTCTGGACATGCTCCAGCACGTCCAGATCCTTCCTGTAATAGGGTCTCCAGAACTGGATGCAGTACTCCAGGTAGGGTCTCACTAGAGCAGAATAGAGGGAGAGAATCACTTCCCTCAACCTGCTGGCTCTGCTTCCCTTGATATGACCTCACTCTTGGGTAACAAATAATTTGGACTTAGCCATTATAGGAATATATGTCTATATGTGCATAAGTGTACATATTTGTATGTGTTGAGTATATATTTACATAAATATAATGATTATTCTGAAGTTATTGCTATCTTGGTCTGCTAATGCTTTCTAACAAATAACACTACATAAATATTTAAATTAATAAGCACATCTTGAGTAGTTGTAAGATTCATTTTTATGATGCTTTCAATTAGCATGAATCAACTGGTAGTTGGAAATGTCCAACTCCTTGTACACAGTGGAATCATTTTATATTGGTCAAAGATAATGTAATAATGTAATAAAAAAAGCATGAGAAGCCTTAACAAAAGTACAGTTATGAGCAGAGAATTAATTTCTGAGTACCTCAATGTCTTCTGCAAAAAAGGAGTACAGTTTCTAAGTCCCTAAGACTGAGACCAAATGAGGAGTATTTACTACCACATGTCTTATGATTTCCATTTGGTAAATATTCCAAAACGAATTGTAGCTGTTAATTTTCTTAGAAGATGTTCTTACAATCTTATTTGATCCTTCTCTATAGCAAAGCTTTCCAATAGCAAGAATATATTTAGTAGACAATCTTTATGTAATGCATTCTCTGTGGCATCCAATTCTCATTTCTGAAAGCATGCCATTGACTTTGCTTTGACCTTGTAACTCGTGTAAATAAACACCGGAGTTCTTTCTGACTACATCATATTTCAGGACATTCTGTCTGAGAGCACCTCTCAGAAGGACATTTCCAGTGCATTATGGGACATATTCTTATGCCTCTGTTAGCCACAACAGAGAAGGGAGTGAATCTAGAGCCTGGAGAATAGTGAAACCATTGTTTTATGCCAAGACAAGCCAGAGAGATTGCACTATTAAGCTGACACCTTGCAAGTCCACAGAGCTTCAGGGTTCATACCGAAGGGACAAGGCATCTAGGAGATACCTTTGCAAAAATGCAAATGCTGTTACATTAATGACAATGGTTTGAGGGTTTGATTTAATGGTTTACAAGTTCTAAGTTCATTCTGGTGCCTGAATTGAATCCACTCCTGAACAATACCCCTGTAGGTGTTTTTTTAATCATATATTATTAGCGTGCCTCGTTCCGATGATATGTTACAGCAATAAATCATCGGTGTGCTGCTTGCTCTGTTGAGCTTTTGCTTCAGCGTGCCATTGAATCTGTCATGCAAGTGATGTATTAATAAGGCATACCAATGGTGTGCTCTGCAAAAGATGGCACTGCCTAGAAAACAAAGGGCTTAAAAATGTATTCAATATGATTGTAAGATAAAAAGTCAGCATGCTAGAAGCTGGCTTCCCAGCTATGCTATGGAATCTTATTTTCCCAAACTGTTTTTGGCATTATATTTTTGCAAACCTAATTTGCAAGGAGGAGGCAAGGGAAAACACTTTTCAACAGTACTATTTCAGCTGAGACAAGATAATGAGTATAAAACCAGCTCCTTGCTTTTTATCAAGCAAGAGGTTTTAATTTCACTCTACAAAGAATAGTGCAGAAGAGAAAGTACACAAACACATGAATTTAATTCCACAACACAGCTAAATGCAGTAGAAAGATAGATAGGAATGTTCCATACATATTTGACTTTGTCTGTGAGTAATAATCACAAGATCCAATCAGTTACTCTGACCTTAAAATTATGCCCATGGTATAAGTGATATCATAAAAAATAACTACATCTCCACCCCAGTTCTTTATTTTAACCTAGATGAAATAGAAGAAAATGCTGTAACTAACAATAAATAAATCTGTGATCTTTGTAACTAATTTGCCGAGTATTAAATTGTGATGAAAGATTGAAGGCCATAGAATTTTCAATTTTTAAAGTTCTCTTGGTTCTTTACTTGTCAAAAGAAAAAAAAAATGGAATTTTGCTGGAATAGTTTCCAACAAATATACTAGTTAGAATCATACCTCTATTGCAGTAAAACCTTCTGTGACGAAATCATAAATACTCTCATAAAATGTTCTTAGTTCTGTTTCTGCCAAATTTATAGAATTTATAGAAAAGACAGAAGAATCAAGGTCTAATATTAAAAAAAAAGTAAAAAAAAAATCCATGTGTCTAGTATTGTAATATCTTCAAATTATATCTAAGGCTTTGAGTGCCTTACTTTTGCCAGCTTAGACATAGAATCGTAAAATCACAGAATCATAAAATGGTCTGGGCTGGAAGGGACCTCCAAAGGTCATCCAGTCCAACGTCCCCACAGTCATCAGGGACATCCCCAACTAGATCAGGTTGCCCAGGGCCTCCTTAAGCCTCACCTTGAATATCTCCAGGGAAGGGGCCTCATCCACCTCCCTGGGCAATCTGTTCCAGTGTTCCACCACCCTCATAGTAAAGAAGTTGTTCCTAAGATCCAACCTACCTCTGCTCTTCTCCATCTTAAAGCCATTGCTCCTCATCCTGTCACTGCAGGCCTTTGTGCACAGACTGTCCCTCTCCTTCTTGTAAGCCCCCTTCAGGTACTGGAAGACTGCTATTAGGTCTTTTCCCCTGTAACTAACAATAACATTCTGCTTCTCATTGCTTTGTTGAAATTTCTTATATAAACTACAATTTTAATAAGTTTTGATGACTGTAATAGTGACAATAATGAAAAAAAAAAAAGAAAGTTCTTAGAACATAGAAAAATCTTCAGAAAGCCAAAGTTTGGTCCAGCAGATTAACCCAAGTATGTGGAAATATTTATTCTTTACCTGAGATTTTCCAAAAGTGGATTTTTACTTTTTTTGTGTTGTATTTATGAATCTAAGCAATATTACATGAGTATTCACTATGATAGTACTTTTTCAGGAAATCTGGGGTTTTTTTCATGTTCTACAAACAGAAAAAAATAAATATGTGGGTGAATATTATTTTTCTGTAACTGACAAAGCAGGGTAAACCAGGTGTTTCTGAAGAGCAACAATAAGTGTTAAAATTATGTTTTTGAAGAAAATAAAGATCAGAAAAAGATTCAAATTTGTTGAATAAGAGCCACTTACAATATGAAGCAAAATTTTTTTTGCTTATATTTTTCTATTTTTTTTATCTTAGAAGATGTGGCTTGTGCATTCAAAAGTATATTTTAGATATTACTTAAATCTAAAGTGTTTTCCATTTGTAGTGTGTAAAGAAAGACAAAAGGTTAGTGGAGTCTGCTAATTCTATGGAAACCAATTTGATTATTAAAATATTATTTATGTATCTGTTAAAAAACCTTTTTCACAGAGAGAATATGAGAGTTATGGATTGCATCTCTGCAGAGATATATACTTATATTCCTCTCTTCAATACAATCATTCCTTTTCTAACTTGAGTCTGACTAATACCAGAATCAGAACATGAAGACTGACACACAGCCTCTAGCTCCCTCCTTTCATCTGTCTCTCTCCCCCTCCACCACTGTTTCTCATTATTTGAGTGACAGCCTTTGACAATATAATGCTAACTAGTAGGCAGTACACCACTATGAGATATTTCCATGGCATGATCTGTTGTTCACATTTTATAGATAAACTTTGTGTGAATGTTCTCTGAGGTACAAACATAAGATACTATTTTGCATACAATAAAAATATATATATCAGTAAAAAAAATATATATATCTATTTAACCTGCTTATATCACTCAGTGGAAAATAAATTTCCTTTGACTGATCACTACTACAAAGCTAGAATTCAGGATTCATTCTTTCTGTCTGTACTGATATCCCTCCTTTCATATTCAGGTGAAGTTAAAATTATTAGCATGATGCTGACAGAGATGCTGACATGAGGTGTTTGAAACAAAAGTTTTTGAATTATTAATGAAACTACAAGGACAAAATCAGATGATTCAATGGAAGTCAGGGTCTTAAAAAGATCAATAATAGCTACTAAATTTTAATGAAGTTCCGAAGTAACACTGAAACGCATCATATCATTTGCCATTAACTTTTTTGATATGCTGATCTTTGGACTTCAGTATCTTTTACACAGGGTGCCTCTTAATGACAAAGACAGGTGACTATTCCAATTAAGTGAACATGTTAAATTAGAACATGGCAGGGGAGTTAAAATCAACAGGGGCTAAGTAAGAAGGGATGTAGCAGGTTTAGAGGATATCACCAAAGATAGTCAAAGGAAGGAGGAGCTGTGAAGAAATAGACAGCTTGAGATATCCTGGAATCATAGAACATTAGAGGTTGGAAGAGACCTCCAGAGATCATTGAGTCCAACCCCTCTGCCAAAGCAGGATTACCTAGGGTAGTCTACACAGGAAAGGATCCAGGTGGCTTTTGATAGTCTCCAGAGAAGGAGACTTCACAACCTCTCTGGGCAGCCTGTTCCAGTGCTCCATCAGCTTCACTGTAAAGTTTCTCCTCATGTTGAGGGGAAACCTTCTATGTTCAAGTTTGTATCCATTGTTCCTTGTTGTCCACTGAAAAGAGATTGGCCCCCTCTACTTGACACCCACCCCTCAGGTATTTAGAGACATTGATCATATCCCCTCTCAGTCTTCTCCAGACTAAACAGCCCCATATCTCTCAGTCTCCCTTCACAGCAGAGATGCTCAGATCCTCTAATCATCCTCGTGGCTCTCCACTGGACTCTTTCAGCAGATCCCTGTCTCTCTTAAACTGAGGAGCCCAAAACTGGACACAGTATTCCAGGTGTGGTCTCACTAGGGCAGAGTAGAGGGGGAGAATAACCCCCCTAGACTTGCTGGATACACTTTTCTTGATTCATCTCAGATTTTTCTTGATGCACCCTATGTAATAAAAGGGTCTAAATATCTGCTGTGAAGAGGTGTTGAGGAAGCTCAGTTCTTAAAGCCCTTTATGCACAAATACACCTAGTTCTGGTGAGGAAGAGACAACACGCTTCATTGTAATTTGAAGGCCTAAGACTGGGCACTAATCTCATACTGTGTCAGAGAACCTATAGTATGAATTCAGATTACTGCATTTCTATGTATCTTTAAGCAACCATTAAGAAGTACTTGTATATTTAGGGGAAGCTGTATACCTAGTAAGCCACACATTTAAGACTTAAGCTTTAAAAAATTAAGTGGGAAAGAGGTTGTGATACATGTGGAAATTGCAAAGTCTACATCAACAATTGGCATAAAGATGAAGATTTTCTGAACAAAAATCACAAAAGATTTCAGCTGTTGCCATAGTGTTGTTTCATTTTTCTCTGATTTCTACTGGGAAGTTTGTTGAGCTTTTAAGTTGGGGCACTTTTATTGACGATGCTCTTGTTTATGAGAAAGGCATGAAAGGCCAGACTAGTAAGAAATGTCTTACCTGAGACTGTGTCAGGATTGTGCCCTTGTGGCCAAGAAGGCAATGTGATCCTGGGGTGCAGTAAGAGGGGTGTGTCCAGCAGATCAAGGGAGGTTCTCCTCCCCCTCTACTCTGCCCTGGTGAGAACTCATCTGAAATATTGCATCCAGTTTTGGGCTCCCCAGCTCAAGAGGGACAGAGCTGTACTTGAGAGGGTCCAGCGGAGGGCTATGAGGATGATCAAGGGACTGGAGCTCTCTGAGGAGAAGCTGAGAGACATGGGGCTTTTCAGTCTGGAGAAGAGAAGATTGAGAGGGGATTTAATAAATGTTTATAAATATCTGAGGGCTGGGCGTCGAGAAGAAGCGGACAGGCTTTGTTCAGTTGCACCCTGTGGTAGGACAAGGGGTAATGGATATAAACTACAGCACAGGAGGTTCCACCTCAACATGAGGAGGAACTTCATTATTGTGAGGGTCACAGAGCCCTAGAACAGGCTCCCCAGAAAGGTTGTAGATTCTACATCTCTGGAGACTTTCAAGACCTATCTGGATGCATTCCTGTGTGACCTGTGCTAGATTCTATGGTCCTGCTCTGGCAGAGGGGTCATACTCGATAATCTCTGGAGGTCCCTTCCAACTCCTACATCCTGTGATCAACTTCCATGCTTCAGTTTGTACCTATGACAGAAAAGTTGTTGCTGTTCCTTCAGTCAGTAAGTATATATAATATATGCAGTCAGCAGCCCCAGAGGCAGTTTATTATCACCTCTTATTCACTGGCTTCATGTTGGATTATCTTGTGTCCTTCAGAGATGAACATTTTGTGTTCATTCGTTTTGTATTCTAGTCATCAGCTTCCAAATCTGGGGTTCTGAGGAAGAGCTCACATGGTCTTTTTATTTCTCTCTAACAATGTTCTGATAAATATTATAGTAATTTTTTTTTAATCTCCATTTTCCCCTCTTGATTCTTTTTACAATAAATATTTTAACAATACAGAATTAAATAATTTTGGAAAATCTCTCACTAAACTGCCAAGGATTTACGTTGAATTCTAGTTTTCATTTGTTTTCTGTTTCATTCAATAATTCTGGCTTGTTTTGGTTTGGTTTGCTTTTTGGGTGTTTCTTTTGTTGTTGTTGTTGTTGTTGGGTTTTTTGTTTGTTTGGTTGGTTTTTTGCTTTTGCCTTTGGAGATCATAAACTCTTGACCTATACTGTTTATACACTTCACAGTCTTGTTGATGGGTTTTAAAAATCTAGTTAATCAAAGGGACCTGCAGACATGATTGAGAACAATCTCAGTTTTTACATGGATGTAACTTGTTATTTAATATGAATGAGCAGATCTAGTAGAACTAGGAAGAGAGTATCTGCTGGAGCTGTGTGTGATTGAAAGACAAATAACTAAGAAACCCATTTGGAAGTAGAATGAAGTGATCAGAGAATCTATTTCCTAAGGTCTCCTCTTATCTGTGATTCCTTTTTTAATAGTTATAGATCCCATTGTGCACCTGGAGATAAGAAGTTGCCTTTTTTCTATTACTGTATGTATAGATTGTTTTTAAAATGCCCATATAAAGTCAATTAAATACTTAACAATGAAAGGATTTTGATTATTCTTTTTTCTGTCTCTTTGTAGGGACACTGAAACAGAGAATTTGCCATTTCTGACCAGAAATAGGTAGTGCAAGTGATACAGAATGGGAAGATGCTAAGTAAGGTTATGAGTCTGGAGGTCGAATAAAGGAGGGATCTAATCACAAATATGGATTTCTCTTGGCTTATAATTATTACCCACTCTTTTCAAAATATCTTTTGAAAATTATTTTGAAAAGTTAATCTGAACAGTTGCTAAGTAGGGGAGATTTGATGGAAAATCTGTAAAATTCTCTGCTCCAAATCTACCACTCTTAATACTTTCTGCAGCTGTTTTTAATCAATAGATACAAACACATCCCTTGCCAGAATTTACTACAACACCCAGAGGCAGGAAACTTTATTACTGTATTAAAAGCTGATGCTTCCTAATCAGAACATTTATCTACCTCACATTTCACTTTTACAGGACATCAGTATTTAACTATTTGCATAGTGCTCATTTCATTGCATAGTCATATGAGCCTTATCCAGAAACCCTTCAATTCTGGTTCAGTGACTGTGAGCATGAGAACTGTGAGGTGCTGTCAAGCAAATACATATCTTTGGCATCTTCTTCTCCTTTGGAAAGAAAGTGTTTTGTAATATTAGAAATCTAAGGAAATATAACAGGTCTGTAGTCAAATACAAATGCTTTAATTTCATTAACAGGTACTTAGAGCATTGTAGATATATTGAATGAATAGTGATTTTCTAATGGTGCTGCCTACCTGGAGGACAGACGCAACAGTAAATAAGGTAGAATTCCAGTTAAAAAATTCAACCTGGACTGTTAAATGTCTTTATTTCCTCCTAATCTAATTTTGCAGCAAATTTTCTTTAGTTTTAAAAAGGTTTAGATAGTAACACTAAACTGTGATTTGTTGGTGTGTCCCAAAGGTATAGGCCAGTAATGTTCTTTCAGGATCTCTAGGGGTTTTAGGGGTTTATTCATGTGAGGGAGACTTGATTGCTTGGCAAAGATAGTGTTAAAAAGTAGCTGGAAAGCTCATGAAACATGAAAAGGAAGGGATGAAAGGGGAAACATGGTTCAAAAAATACCTGCTGCATTGCCTTCCTAGTTACAGTATCTTCAAAAGTATGAAGCTTCTCTGTCTGATGTGGATAGAAAAGCACAAGCAAATCAATAGCTTGTTAAGGAAATTGTTGGGATGTCAGTTAGTTTCCCAAAGGATAATTCTTTATGAAAGATTTTGTGAATGACAGATGTTCCTGCCAGCTGTAACTGATGAAAAAAAGGCAACTGCTCACAGGAAAGCTATGGCAGTGTTAGGGTCAATGGAAGAAGTATGACAAAATGTACAGGTAATACAGTTAGAGGAAATCAGAAGAAGAAAAAAGGGGTAAATGTACTAATTATTACACTCTCAGCTCTTTCTATCCCTTTGATACTTTTTAGGAAAAAAAAAACAATGATATGACAAAGTGCAGTAAAATTTCAGGGAGGAATTTAAAAATAACAAAGGTCACAGGATTTTGAGAGTGAGCACTAAATTCAGTACTGAACAGAGGCCTGTCCTTATCAAATTATAATTCATAGAAGCATAGACAGCTTCATGTTCAAAGGAAACTCTGAAGCTCAGCTAGCCTTGCCTTCTGCTGAATCACAGAATCACAGAACGGTGGAAGGGACTTCTAGAGATCACCTAGTCCACAATTCTGTACAGACGTAGCTCTCCTTGAAATGATCACAGCAGCACCATTCAGCTGGGCCCTACTGGGACCTGGGTCTCAGATCTGGCAGGACCAAGGATGTATTGTCCGTCTGAAGAGAGACATAAATGCCCTATGAGGACTCCTTGGACTGGCCTCATGTCATCCATGTCCCCTCAGCCCTGCCTTGGGCTCCACATAGGTTCATCCATGGGCCCATGTCTCAACTCAGCCTGGCCAGATGCCCAGGGCTAGGGCTGCCTTTCTGTCTGCCCTGCTCGTGGTGGGGTGGTGGGATGGGTCCTGGCTGCTAGGTCCTGCCACAAAAGGCCTCTGGCCCCCATAGAGTTCCTGCAGAGTCAGGAATGAAACTGCAGGTCACTTCCAGCTTATTTTCAGTCTGTGCATGAATTTACTATAGTAGTGATATCAAAATTAGATAAACACTGAAGAGGAACAAGAAGATGAGAGTTACTTAATTATTTTCAATTAATTTTAATTGCTGACATTTTGAACAGCAGTTTAGTTTCCTGAGCTCTCCCCTTCCTCCTCTCTGGATGTCACTGGGACTTTGGCCAGCTTTTTATTACTCTGGATTCCTCTCAGTGCTATTTGAAAAAAAAAATAGAGGAGCTTTAACAGGTGAAAAGCTTAAAATCTGTTTTAGTCAAATGACTACATGGAAGCAGGAGAGCATTTGAAAGCTTAGCAGTTTATTTCAGGGAGGGAAGGAGCCAGCTCATCAGCAGTGGACTGAAATCCACCTTGCCAGTTTTGTGTGCTTATGTTATATATAGTCACTGCAGCTACACATCATGCACTACACAAAAACAACCTTTAGAATCATTCAGACTAATAAAAAGGAAGAGTTTTGTCTGGTATAAATAGGGGATTGGTTGTTTTTCTTCTCCTTGGTTGCTGCTGCTGTTATTAAAACAGCACAAATATTTTTTTAAGTAAATCTTATTAGACAAGATGGAAGAAGACCAGCAGCAAGAAGTGACAATAAAAGGCATGTGGCGTTTTAGATACCATAATCCATTTATAGGTATAGTCATTTTCAGATGAATGTTTCTTAAGAAGCCACTTGCAAACATTTGCAAAACTCCCTGCAGTTGTCAGCTAGATTGGTCCCACGTACCCTCCTACCCTTCACTGTGTAAATGCTGACACCCTGCTTTTTCCTTGCATCCACAAGCCGTTAATTACTGACAACTTGCCTTCTGCCTCTGAGGTACCTTGGTGACTGTAAGATCTATTCCACCTTCAAAGTTAACCATCTTATGTCATGTCAGGGTTTTGCTGCTGCTGTGGTTGTTTGCAGATAAATAATTGAAATGTTCCACCTATCTCATCTGAATCGATGTGTCTGTATTATTCTACCTGTATAGCTCCACACTTCTAATAGATTTCTTGATGCCAGTGTTTCCAGCATTAGAGCCAGCACAGTTGTTGACTATGCACATCAGCTACCATGATCAAAAACTTTGTTAACCTGCTTGTTTCCTGTCAGGATGTACTACTTAAGCCTTCCCCTTACCCCCTTCCCACCCTGTCCCCCAACCTCGTATAGCCCTTATGGTCAAAAATTGCTAACTGATCAGTGCTGGGTTCACTGAAAATGGCAATGAGTCCTATTGATTTTCCTGAAAGGCAGTGGTTTTCTGTATTGTAATGATATCACACAGAATCTCAGAATCACAAAATGTTAGCGGTTGGAAGCAACCTCTAGATATCATCTATTCCAACACCCCCTGCCAAAGCAGGAACCTAAGGTAGGCTGCACAAGAGTGCAACCAGGTGAGTCTTGAAATTCTTCAGAGAAGGAGACTCCACAACCTCTTTGGGCAACCTGTTCCAGGGCTCCAGCACCATCACCATAAAGAAGTTTCTCCTCATGTTGAGGTGCAATCTCCTGTGTTCTGGATTGTACCCATTGTTCCTTGTCCTATCACTGGGCATCACCGAAAGAGACTGGCACCAACATTTTGACACCCACCCCTCAGATATTTATAGACATATGATCCTCTTTCAGCCTTCTCTTGCCAAGAATAAACAGCCTCAGTTCTCTTTCTTCATAAGAGAGATGTTGAAGACCCTTCACTGTGCTTGTAGCTCTCCTTTAAACTCTCTCCAGAAGATCCTTGTCTCTTTTGTATTGGGAAGCCCAAAACTGGCCACAGTATTTCAGGTGTGGTCTCAGTAGGTCAGAGTAGAGAGGGAAAAGAACCTTCTGGATGTACTTTGGATGCCATTGGCCCTCTTACCCACATGGACACATTGCTGTCCCTTGGATAATTTCCTGTCCAATAAATAAATAAGTAGATAGATAGATAGGTAGATAGATTACTCAGCATTCCTATAGCTTAATCCTGCATTCTAACAGTTACAAAGCGCTCCTACCAAATGCCCATATTTATAGAAAACAGTCGCATACTGTCCTTTGACAAAAGCACAGCTGGATATTTATGAGGCAACAGTTTTCTATAAATACAGAAATTTAGTAATTATCACTGTTGTGCAGTAGTAATAAGCACAGCTGCTCTTGTTTTGTTGGCTACAAAGCTGTATTTCAGACTTGTACGTCTTCTTTTGTTCATTTGCTTTTTTACTCTACATGGATTAAAAAAAGCCCTTCAGGACATCCTATCTAAATCTGTGCCTGGTGCATATAGCTGGTTGTCAATGGCATGTTCCAAGGCAACTGGAGTCAGTGTGACTTATTCTCTGCCTTTGGATCAAACCATGGACATTCTTCAGAATATAATCACTGAAATGTCTAAGCAAAAAGCTGAAACTTCAAACAAAAGTGTTTTCCCCACCAGAATGGAAGCTTCCTCTCAGTTATAACTTGCATGCTTGTTTCCTGCCCTTCTGTCTCCCTGTTTCTTTCCTCCTTCCCTCTTTTTAATTGAGCAATCAAATACCAGTGCTGTTGAAATGAATGGGCAGTATAGTATGGAAGAACTCTAACTATACAGTGACAAATAGCTAAACTGAACTAAAATTCAGAAGACCCTAATTACGTTGAAATTATCTGGACTCATAGGCAGCTGGTGGCTGGCATTCCAAAGTGTCACTTCTTAATGAAATGTGAGACATTAATGAACACATTTCTTTTATAGCTGGTAGAGCTTGGAACTACCTGACCTATCAAAATTGTGGTAGAGTTTATAAAAGAAAAAAGAAAAAAAGTGTTTAATTGAATTATTTCCTTTTATTTCCTCTTGCTTTGGACTTCCAGAACTAACACAGGACTGGTGCCTTTTTTTCTGCTCTCTTCAGCATGCTGTGATACTTAACGAGGTCAGTTATCACTTTGTTGAGAATATCCTTCACGATCTGATACAATTATTCTTAATATCAGAATTTGCTTCTTTTCCATGTACTTCCCTTTAGAAACACATCCTCAAAAGCTAACTGGAAGAATAGCTTTTGTTGTCCGCTTCAGACTGTGAAAACCATTGCAGTTGCATTTAATTCTAGCTCCTTTTCTGCTTTTATTACCAAGAAATATATTTTCCTTTTCTTTTCTGTGTCCTTGATATATTTCCAATTATTTGTGAACTAGACAGATGGAGAAGTCAAGTAACCACCAAGTCAGATGAGCCACTGAACCTCTACTGGATTCCACAGACTGATTTTCAAAAGAGTCCTACAAGATCTATGAAGTATCAAAAGCCAGAATGAAGTAGATCCTCTTGACAGAAGGCATCTTATTTAATGACTGTTAAGCGAGACTTTTTCTGATCTTGTTCTGGCTCTTCTGGCTCTACTTCAGTTTTTGTTGTTCTTTCTTCTAAACCACTATGGCTGGAAATTGCTATCTGAGACAAATGTTTAAGAACTGCATCTTCATCGGTTATTTGCTGTGTTTGAGGGTTTTTGTTTGCTTTGTTTTGGTTTTAGCTCAAGCAGAAGTAAAATAGGAAATTAGAAGAACAAAATACAAATAGAAAAGGTAGGAAGTAATGTCATAACAGTAGCAAAAACATAGCATAACTTAGAGCAGGAAAAGATTGTTTTAGTAAAAAACCCTAAATAATACAAAACAAATACAACTAATGTAACTGGTTAACACTCGTGCTCACACTCACAATCTTACATACACCAAAACCTTTGTGTCTTAGCAGCCTCTCCAACATGCAGTCACCAAGGTGCGCGTACAATAGCAATTGGTCCCAGGCTGATATCCCAAGGAATATCAGCTCCTCATCATTTCCTATATTTTTATTAGATTGGTGATTATGTGTTAGTTTTGCATGTGTCTGTTGGGCTTTTTAGAGATTAGTATCTCCATCCTGTCCAACCTCTCAGTCTTCAGAATTTATTCTATTACTTGTCTATTGACATGGATGTTTCGAGAATCATCATGTAGATGTGTAGATGGTCTTGGTGACCACCTAATAATCTACATGTTATCTGCACATGCTATTCTTACAGACCTGCTTTCTTCTGCTTTTCTTTTCATTGTTCCTATAACCTAAAAACTCTGTTCATTCTCCTTTCACACCAATCTAAATTGTTTTACTGCAGTTCCTTACAAATGAAAGCTGCAGAACCAATTTCCTTTGTTGCTGTTTGCTTCACTCTTGTCAACTAATAGATTAAAGTCATTTCTCAAAATGCAATAGTGTGGTTTTTACCTAGTCCGTAAGCAAACCGTGCAAATCGGAAAGCCTTACAGTCTGGTTAGATGTGACAGCTGAGGAATATGAGTGAACTCGTAATGGTCCATGGTTCTCTGACTAGTAAAACTGATCATTACCAAAGAATATGAAATCTCTGAAGTGTAGTATCTTTGTACAATGACAGACAGATTGTTTTGGGGGGAAAAAAAAGTCTGACTGGAATAAAAGGCAAGAAGAACATATCTGCCTAGAGATGTGAAAGCACTTTCCATTTCAAACTTTTATCTGAGTAGACAAGGACGTACCAACTGCCTTGATATTTGGAAGTGCAATGCCCATGTCAAGATTGGGAAAGTCTTTTGAGAACGTTTCAGCACATCCTCTCCTTGACAGGTGTAATGATATTTACTTTTTCACTTTTGATTACCAGCCTTTCAGTATGAACTTCAACCATTTTTATGGTCTTATGGATATTAACTTGTTCATCTCATCTGTGTCTTGCCATACTTCTTCCAAAATTTCAAGGCTTCTTTGAATGGCATCATCATCTTCTTACCTAAAATGCTGATGTAATAGTAAAAAAAATCACATAAATATATTACCATTTCTCAAAAAAAACCCCAAAACAAAACAAAAAGCAGAACATGGATATTCTACAATCTCTGCAGTTACATCTGGACTACAGTTACTGCTACGTATGAATAAGAGTGTGTGTGTGGGGGGAGAAGAACATGAATGACAGACAATTATGCTCCATTATAGTGCTGAAAGGAAGCCAGTGACATCTCCCTTGACTGTAGACTTTTCTTTTCAATCTTTGAATGAAAAATGTAAGTATAAATGAGAAATAAAATGGTTAATCACATCTTGTAAAAGCTTTTGTGGGACCTCATGCAATACCAAGCCCTCAAAAGCTTTTAAAATAGCAAATCTGTAGCCCTTCGCTGTAAGCCCCCCTTAGAGCACATGGCAAATTGAGTAAGATGTATCAAGATACACTCATAGGCTATGAAAGATTAACAGGTAGATGTTTCATATTCTTTTTGTGCATTGTTAGATGCTTTAGTCCACTAGCACTCTGAGCAAAGTACTAAGAGGTACATTATAGCACCCAAAAGTAGTGCAGCAGTAATCTAGCTTTCAAAAATCTGTGCATAGATTTAAATAGATCTTCTGCAGAGATGATTAAGTAACAGTTTTTGCAGGTGTTCAGAAAAAAAAAAAAAGTAATTTTAAGTGGATTTGAATGCATTGGTAATCCATTGGAAAATGTTATACAGTTTGAATATTTTAACATCTGCCTGAATTCATAATTAAAAATTGATTAATGCTATTGCAAACACTGGGGGGAAAAAGGTGAAAGCTCATGAAAATGCATGCATTCATTATTATTCTGTATTTTCTTGCTTAAATATCGATCATAAGGAAAGAATCCTCTTCCCTGGTTTTCTTGGTCTGATTCCACCCTGCCTAAGGTAATCATTGTCTTGTGGTGAAAAGAAATAGAAGTATAATCAGAATAGTGTTATTTTACATGCACTCTGAAAAGCTGTAAGAAATTATCCAGGCTTCAGGCCAGAGAGAATTTTGTTCCCTGCCTACAGAGCATCATACACAGGCTAGTGCCCAGTTTTGCAAAGGTAAAAGATGCTCAAAAGATTTATAGACAGCTGTTCTGCCAGGTAGTGAAGCCTTAATCAAATACTCTTTCTTTCTCCTCCTGACTTTCTTATCAACTTATTTTTGTTCTTGTTTTTACTGTCATACAGAAGCAGAGATCTCTATAAGAAGCAGAGACAGAGACTGCCAGAAGACTGGCACTTATTTTCCTGGCCAACTTTTGCTAGTGATTATACACTGTGACAAGGAAAAAAAGAAATCACCTAAAATAACTAACTGCTGGTGTTGGAAATGTTATGGGTCTGAATGTCTTTCTGCACTGACTCATCCCTTGAAAGTTACACCTGCTTTTGGGAATTACTTTTCAGAAAGGCACACTGTGTTTCCTCGGAAACAGCTGCGACTGCATGTGTATATTTAGATAGAAGGTGTTTCACTTCCTTCACATTTCTCTCTGATATGCCATTTACTTTTCATTTAAGCTGTTAATGCTGTAAGTCCTTTGCTACCACATCTGCCTTTTCACTCCTAAATCCACCCAGTTGCAAAAAGATGGAGGTGTCGGGATGCACGCCTGGTGACACTGCCACATTTCTGTTACAGCCAGAATTTCTACAAGAGAAACAGAAAAAAAAAAAAAATATTATTAACATATTTAGAGCTAGAAAGATAAATTCTATGAACCATCTTTAGAGCATTCAATATTTCATCAAGACAGGCCAGCTAATAAAATCACACAAGGTGACTTCATTTCCTCTCATTTCACTTCACCATTGAGAACAAGGGTATTTGTCTAAAAGACAGGTACTTGGCAGGAATGAGGTCTAGATAGAAAAAAAGGAGACAAATTATGGAATCATATTTTTGTTACTGGAATTGAATTGTTGTGTGGCCTTGGGTAAGTCTCTTAAATTGCCTGTGCTCTGATTCTTAGCTGCTTCTGGGTAAACAAACCTCTAACACTTGGCTAAATGATACTAAGCTTGAAAAACTCTTTGAATTCTTCACACACAACATATAATATCCATGTGAAGTTTTATCACTCTGGTTATTATTCTCATTCCTCACTGACTTTTCCCTAATTAGTAGGCACAAATGTGTTACTGATTTAAAGGTAGCATGATTCAGCTGTCACTGGATCTAATATTATAAGGCCTTCTGCTTTCTATACATGGATGATATTTATTCCCAAAATATGTACTTTGTGGAGTTGTTATATACAAATTATTAAGCACTGTTTTAAAACAGGCAACAAAAGAATTGAGAAAATATAACCCACAATTTTCTGCTACATTCTTATCATGATAGAGCAAAGAAAAAAGTAGAAAAAACAAAGATTACGAAGCAAAAATATGTCTGTTCCCATAATGATCTACATTTGGTTTTGTTTTGTTTTTCATGTAGAAACAATAAAAATGCAGACTGAAATGATGAAAATCTTATATTTCCTCCTCAGTATTAAAAGTATGACTTTCCCTTTCCTTAATCTGAATCAATCAATGTACGGTTTGTTTTGTTTTCTTTTTCTTCTCTAACAAAAGCTCTTTACTTTTTCCTCTATTTCTCTTCTGGAATATTGCACAGAAAAATACTGGAGATGCCTTTTGAATTTCTTGCTATTTTTTCTATACAATGGTATATAGAGCAACATCCATCATGATAACTCAGTGATAAGGACTCCTCTGTGCAAATATCATGAGGTAGAGCCTGTCAGGGTGAGCTGTCTTTTCCCAATTAACTACTGGAAAAGTGGTCTTGAGTGACATCCAGTAGGGCAATGATAACAGGTCTCTTCAGAGATTCAGCCAGAAATGACAGAAATTGGGAAAGGTGATGTAAACATAAGTAAAGAGGAAAAAAGATTAATCAAATTTTCTTAACTAAACCCAATGATTTCGTAGGTATATACCCATGCAGTGCTTATGACACTCAAACAGCTACAATTTTGTTTGAAATATCAATCCTAAATTTTAAAATATCACTTGACTTTCATCTCCTCTCAAATCAAATTTATGTGAACTCAGTGACACAGACAGTGCAGGCTGCTTTAAAGCCTCGAAGAACAAAAATTATACCAAAGGTAGCATTACTTCTGTTATCAGGTTAGAAAAATGGTCAATAATACAGCCTAAACTCATAAATAAATGCAAATAAATAAGGAAATAAAGCTTGCTTAGACTCATAAACACAAGTAAATAAAGAAATAGAATTTGCTTTAACTTCCAAATAAATACAAGCAACAAAATAGAGCTTGCAGAAAAATAGACAGACAGATAAATAGATAGATAATTAAATAAATAGCTATAGCAATAGATCCTGATGCTCACCATTTATATATTACAGAAAATCTACATGGATAGGCACCAAAAAACTTTATCTGAATGTCTCACAAGTCACAAAACTGTTTTCTTTCAACAAATTGAAGATTTCAGTATTTCAACATCAGATCAAAAGCTACAAAAATGTACAGAAATATATCTGAGAACATCAAGGGCATTGACCCTGTCTTAGATTCCTGGAAGAATGTCAGGATTTTTTACATGAAACTATCTTGGTAAGGGCGTTGAATAGCAAACTAAAATAGCTTTCCAATCTTTTCTGCCAGCCAGTCTGCAGTGTTGTCTTCACTACTAATTTGATGGGTGCTGATCACTTGAATATCTAGGCAAGAAATACCTTGTAGGCACTTGAGCCACTTGTGTGCCTGTACAGTAGCTCATGATTGGTCTCCAAGTGGTTTGGGGAATAGAGAGTAAAAAACAACAAAAAATGTTAGCATTTTATAATAATGTTACTTACATACTTCCAGAATTTTACTGAGATTATTACACAGTGAATATCTGCAGTTTCATATAAGCTAAAGATACTTAATCAAAAAACATATTTAAATTCTATCTAAATGTATATCTGGTTTAATGATTACTTTTGACCTGGTTTTAACATAACTGCTAGGAGTTTTGTAAGTTGAGCATGGCAGTGGATTAAATACCAGAAAAGTTTTATGACTGACCTTAACTTGAATTATCTTTGCTTAGTCAACTGTTTTCTTTCTTTTGTTTCTAATGCTATAAAATGCTTTTTCTAATGTGCATTAAAATGCTGACTTAACAGTCCATTAACATCTGAAGCTTTCTTGATCTTGCTCTGTGATGGCTAGCACAAGTGTTCTTCACCAGTGTAACTACAAAAAATGACCTGAAGGGAACACTCTGAAATCAGATGGAGAGAGGGTATTTCAGTGTGTTTATTCAGTGCTTTTTTTTGTCTTTACTGCAAACACAGATGTTGAATTAATGGTCAGCAGTTATGTGAAGACTTATGCTCTATGACCTAGTTTCAAAACACAATTTTTTGACATAGGGACCCCAATAACCAGTTGAAAGTAACACTATTCAAATGTTATCGAATAGTATCTCATTTCCACTCCCAACTCATATAGGTACAGGTTCTTCCTAATTCATATTAACTTCTTGAGATGTGAAGTCTTTTCTTACTCTTATGCAGTAGCATAGTTTCTTCATTTTTTTCCTCCTTTTTTTCTTTTAGAATTCATAGACTGAAAATGTCTTTTTCATGACTTTCATAAGAAATAGGAAAATCCTGACCACATGTAAAAACTGGTAGAGAATTTTGTCCTAGGTGGACCTAGAAGACAGTACCACCAGAAGCACTGGTTATAAAAGGTATTGTTGCAATCTAATTTTGCAACCCAAATAGAGTAACTGGCACATTCTAACCTTTTATAGACTGAGAGATTTTATAATGAAACAGATTATCAAAAGAGGAAAGAAGTGAATGGGAATACAGAGAAGATAAGTAAAAAAAAAAAAAAAAAGTAAGGAGTAACAGTAGTCTGTAAATTATGTGATTAATAATCTAGTTTTCAAGCTGCCAACATGGCTAAACTACATCATACTGATGGACTACCACTAGTAGTTGGCCTTCAAGTTGTATGCTAATATCTATAGTGCTAGGAGGAGGTCACAATTATTTGCTTAAGTCTACAATTTACATTTGTAGTCTCCTTTGCTGAATAACATTTTCTGAAGTGCACTAATTGTAATAATTCATACTCAACAACTCTCTGATGAATAGATTCCCTTATAAATAAGATATCCTGTTTCTAAGATGGTTAAAAGTTGCATCGTATTAGTCTAATATGTCATCTTGCAAATACTCAGTTTTCTGCCTGTTCACTGTAAATAACACGTCTCTAGATCCATGAATTGTAAAAACTTCTGCGTTTGCTCTCCGCCTTGTCATTTAGGATCTTATTTAGAGAAAAAGAAAAAAATGAAAAAACAAACCAACAAAACATAAAAAATAATAATAAAAAAACAACAGGAGGATTCAGAAGCTCTTACAGTATTATCCTAAGATGAGTTACCTTGTTATTATTCTAAACACAAGATATCCTGATTTTACACTTCAGCTCACATTAAGAGTCAAAAGATGATTCTATTAAAACAAACAAACAAACAAACAAGCACAAAAATCACAACCCCCCTGAAAAAACAGTAGGAAGAGAAACTATATTATTGACCTATTCCATGGTTCTTCCTGCAGTAGGTAGAGAAAGAATCACAGTGACTGAAAAATAATTCAAAACAGTAAAAGACTTTATTGTAAATTATGCAAGATTCCTAGTTAAAATCAAGAAGGCTTTCTAAAGGCTTTCTAAAGGCTTTCTTTAGTTTTAGTGTGAACTATATGGATAAAATTTCATGCAATGCTTTGGTTGTTTTTAGATCACAAAATCAGAGAATCACAGAATTCCAGGACTCCAAGGATCATCTGGTCCAACCTTTCCAGGCGAGTTTTTAAATGAAATGGCCCAGCACCCTCTCAAGCAGAGTATTAAAACTGTCCAATGCAGAGGGGATCAATTATTTTCCTTGGGAGATTATTCCAATGTCTAACTGTTCTCATAGAGAAAAAGTTTCTTCCTCAGTCTAATCAGGACTAATTCATACCCATTGCCCCTTGTCTTTTTCATGTGACTCCTTGTAAAAAGGGAGTCTCTATCCTCCTTGTAGCCAACCTTTATGTACCTGGTCCATGGTAATAAGGTCTCCCCTAAGCCTTCTCTTCTCAAGGCTGACCAAACCTAGTTCTCTCAGCCTTTCCTCATATGGCAGGTCTGTCAGTCCTCTGATCATTCTTGTGGCCCTTTTCTGAACACTTTCCAGCCTATCCTCATCTTTTTCATATAGTGAGGACCAAAACTGCAAGCAGGACTCCAAGTATGACCTAATAGGAGCTCAGCAGAGTTGGACAATGGCTCCTTTACTCTCCTGATAATGACCCTGTTGACATTGCCAAGCATCCTATTGCCTTTCTTTGATGCTGAAGCACGTTGTCCACTCATGCTGAGCTTTTTAGGGGCTAACACCCCCAGGTCCCCTTCCACACAGCTGCACTCCTGGGTTATGTGTTCCCTGGTGCAAGACCCTACGCTTCTCCCTGTTGCAATTTATAAGGTTCTTGCTAAAGTACTCATTTAGTCTGTCCAAGTCTTCCTAGAGGGTGGTTCTTCCTTCTGAAGTGTCAACCTCCCCATTCATTTTGGTGTCAACTGCAAACTTCATCAGGGTGCTCTTGATCCCAACATCCATATCATGTACAAAGATATTAAACAGCCCTGGGTGCGTTATCAATCCCTGGGGGACCCCACTTGTGACTGCCTGCCAGTCTGAGAAGGAACTACTTACTACCACCCTCTGGGTAGGTCCCTGTCATCCAGTTCCCCACCCACCACACAGACCACCTGTTTAGGCCACAGTATGTCAGTTTCCATAGGAGGAAGTCATAGGGAACTGTGTCAAAAGACTTTTAGAAGTCCTGGTAGACAATCTCAGCTGCTTGCCCTGTATGAACCAAGTGAGCTACTTTGTCACTTTGAAGCTACTTTGAAGGTGATCAGGCTTGTCAGGCACAATTTGCCCCTGGCGAATCCATGTTTGCTTTTCCCAGTTATGTGCTTCAGCTGACTTTTGACCATCCACAGGAGGATTTGTTCCATGACTTTCCCAGGGATTGAAGTGAGACTAATGACTCTATAATTACCTGGGTCTTATTTGGAATCCTTCTTGTAGAGAGAGGTGACATTTACCTTCTTCCAGTCTTCAGGGATGCCTCCTGATCTCCATGACTTCTTGAAGATTATGGAGAGTAGCCTTGTGAGAATATCAGGCAGGTCTCTTAGCATCCTTGGGTGGATGGCATCTGGGATTATCTCTGTACAGATCAACTTCCTGTAATAGTTGACACTTCCTTCACTGAAGGTGGGTCTGTGTCTGCATCAGCCTGGATTTTTGTTCCCACAGCCTGGGATCTAACAGCATTGGTAAAGACAGAGGTGAAGAAGGTAATGAGGACCTCTGCCTTTTCAGAGCTGTTGGAGGCTAGTTCACCTCTCCTGTTTAATCATGGGCCTGTACTCTCTTTCTGTTCCTACTTGTTGTTAATGTATCTAAAGAAGATAAAAGACTGGTATGATCTTTTTCACTATAATAACAAAACATAAACAGGAGAAAGTTTTACATGACCTTTATCTTATAACTAGTTTTGGTAAGGTAAATAGTCCTGTCACAATTTCACTGTCTAAAAGGTGTCGTGCCCAGATGTCTGATCTCCAGGGAATTTAGAAAATGAGGGAATTATTCTGATCCTACCTTTTAGAGATTTTTAGCTGACATTGATCATATGCCTAAATACCTCTGAAGATGTGAACCTGGACTCATTTACTGGAAGACACTGTTCTCTGGGCCAATTCATTGCTGCTCTAGTACAAAATTATAGTTAGTATATCACACAAATTCTGAGCTGCTGCAGTTACAAAAAATCCTCTTTAAGCTTTTTGAACTCTTATAGCTTCTTGACTTTTCCTCATTTAAACATGTTGAGAGCAAATGGTGGAACAGGTGTTCTGTGAGATCTCATTTACTTTAGAAAATAATTTTGGTATCAGTATTGGCATTCTTTTTAATTCATTGAGCAGCCCAACTTTATTGGTCTGAATCTTGATAAACTGTTTCACACAGAATATTTCTGGACACTATAATCACCTTTGAAATGAATTATGTATCATTTTTTCTGTATCGGTGGGTTTATATCATTTCCATCCACTATGAAATTACAGAGGTAAAGTGATAAAGCAAAAATATATTTTGTTACTAAAGCTGATGATAGCTTACCTGAACTTCCTCCACTTTGGTTTTCTAACAGAGCAGATTCCTAATTCATAGTGCAGGTAAACTTTAGAGATATTATTCAATGAGGTAGTCTGTTCGGGACCATTAGCTTTTCCCATACATTGCTTTTCCAATACAATTTGCTAGTGAGGGAGTCTTTAATTTCTCCTTTCCAAAGGCAGGACAGATTTTTAAATTTGCAAAAATATTGGGGCTTTTTTATGATTAAACGGCAAGAAGGAATGAATTAATGAATTTACCCTACTCAGATATAGCTTCCAGGTCAATAAAATTTGTGTTTATTAATCTCATATTAGTTAAACTATATGTTTGCAAAGATACATGTTTTGCTTTAGGAATCACAGGATCACAGAATGACAGGATGTAAGGGGTTGTTAGGGACCTCCAGTGATCAAGTCCAACTTCCCTGCCAGAGCAGGACCATAGAATCTAGCACAGGTTGCACAGGAATGAATCCAGATAGGTCTTGAAAGTCTCCAGAGAAGCAGACTCCACAACCTCTCTGAGGAGCCTGTTCCAGTGCTCTGTGACCCTCACCATAAAGAAGTTCCTCCTTATGTTGAGGTGGAACATCCTGTACTGTAGTTTATATCCATTGGAATGGATTTTAGAAGCTTCAGCTGCTGAAGTAAATTAATTGAGGAGAATGTAACATTCTCTAAACCTTTTCTCATTACTTGCATATATAGCTTCTTCTATATTAAACCATCACTTAAGGGTTTGTATTTATCTACTTGTTGAAGGATGTGAAGATTTTTTTTTTTTTTTACCTCAGAACAAAATATATTTGCCCTCTAATATATTTGTATGCCACTGTGTTATTATGGATTTGTAAGAACAATTACTTCAAAGACAGAATGAATAAGCAAATTAATTTAATCTCCCTTTCTTTGGAAGTTTGTGGAATGCAAGATGTATGAAAGGAAAGTATTGGCAGTCTTTATTTGCACGTTTTTCTCCAAATACCAGTCTGCTGGTATGACCAACACATTGCATTTGTATAATTGTCTTCATGCCAAAGGAATGCCCCTTTGTCATTTGATGCTCCCCTGCCATCCTGTATACAACACTGAAATCACATTGCTGCTGACATTGGCTCAGGCATAATTCACTCCAGACTTATTCCAGGACTGAATTTGATTGACAAGGATATTTCATATTTTCAATTTCACAGAGAAAACAAACAACCAAACTCTAATTAGGTATATGTTACCATATTATTTTAATTCTCTAAAATATTGAAAACACACTGTTCCTCATTGGGCCTTTATATCAATGGATGGCAAAGATGAATCAATAAATACAACAAAGCAGAGCAGTGACAAATCTGGGCAGATAACTTGATACTCTGATTCCAAGACCAATGATGTCTTATCTTGGCAGCATCATTATTATTGATAGCAAGAGGAACAGTGTATAGCTGTTCTGGTTAGATCTGATCATCATCTGTGACCTATTGCATGAAGCATCAAACAGAATTAAACAAACAAACAAACAACTAAAGTGTTCCTTTAGGAAAAAAAACAGTAGAGAAAGAGATGAGCAGGAGATGTATACAGGAAAGAATGAAGAATGAAATAGCAAGACATTGCCATTCAGAATGGTGTCTTCACACAATCAGTCTTAACAATATTGTAGGTGACAACAGACTGCCAGTTAGGCACAGCTCTGGTACATATTTGCTTTACCTCTTCAAGAATGCAAATTCAGCAGTGGACAGCAGAAATCTTTTCAATTTCTAAACTTGAGGCTTTTGCAGCACATGAAAACCCAACTAAAGTTACTCCAAACTTGATACATATGGCAATAATTAATAAGTGGCACTGGTTAGAATGCATACTGTTGCAGCTTTTGCTTCTGTCTTGCTTTTAGTTATAGTCAGTTGGATTTAGACATATAATCACTACAGGTGTCAACTTCTAAAAGCTTCCCCTTCCTATCTTTGTATATAACTACCTGTTCCCACAAGGACCAGAAGCCTGGATTGTTAGCTACATCTGTTTATTTCCAATAAACTGTGGCTTTTGAATGCTGAAGTAACCTCATATTTCACAATGGCCATTTGAATAAAAATCCCTTCATGAAAGTGCCATGTGCATGAGCCAAGATGGTCTACATTAATCTTAGAGCTCCCACAAACTGTATTGACCTATGATAAGCCACAGCAAAAAAATGTCACACATAATGTATTTGTCTATACCTCATGGTCAGCTCCAGGTATCAATTTTCCACATTACTTTGTTTTGTTGTCATATAATAATTTACAAGGTAAATCTTAGTTTTACCTCAAAGCTAGTTTGTTAAGGACATATAGAGTAGGAAATTATTAAATCTTTTTACTAATTCCCAATCTTTGACGTTCACCTTCAATTTCTAGATGTGAGTAGTAGAAAAATACTACATCATTGTGACAGCTGAGGATAGAAAGTGAGGGAGACAAAATGTTCATCTTTTCACTAACCTATTTTAAAGGAACAGTAACTGCACCAACTGCTTGTATGTCCTATGAGAGCTCCATTCATGTGGTTGTCACACATAAACTAGGAAAACAATGTTTTAAGGAATAGCAAACTCCTTTTTAAGCTTATTACATAGACATTTAATCTCTCTCCCTAACAGTTCCTTTTTTATATTTGAATAAGAAGATGAAACCAGCCAAAGTATTATAGTCTGCTGAAAGATATTGTTCTGCAGGATGGAAACATTATTAGCTCAGAGGAAATTGTATTCTTGTAGCACCTGGTAAAATGCTATTTTTCACATCATTAGGTCATGTGTGAAGCACTGAAAATACCAGGAAAACCTTGGTACTCTTATTCTGTCATTTTGTTGCTCCAGCCTCTATCTAGGTTAATCAAATCTCAAAAAACAGTAAGAGAAGAGATCCCAGAACAGGAAGATTGTGACTCATTTGGATTGCATCTACCATCATGGAATTCAGTGAAGCTACAGGAGGTCACACAGTCTATTGAAAGGTATAATAACTTGATTTTCACAGCCTGGAAATTCCATGTGGTTTTAATTTGAGGCAGAAAGAGTTTTGTGTTATGTTTTGTTTTGTTTTGCTTTTCAGTCAGGAATCTTGAAGAGGTACTTTATCAAGTGTAAACCTTTTGCAACATTGTCTTTAGCACACAAATGTACACAAGTTATCTTAGTGAGCAAAGGTACTCTCTGTTACAGCAAAGTCGTAAGTACTATGCTGGTAGCATGTAGTTTATGCCACTAAAAACATCCTGTTAAGCTACTTGCATTACTATTAAGCAATGTAGATTACAACTTTTAGAAAGGGAAAGTCAGAAGAGATTATCAATAACAAAAAGATATTTGGCCCAATGCAACAGTGTCTGGCTGTATGTGGTCATTTATCAGTCATCCCTAACAAGGTATAAATCTTATCACCTCTTGAAAGCCATAGGGAGATCTGCCAAGTACTTCAACACGATCAGGATTTCCTCTAGCATATTTTAGGTGCATCAGCAAACACTTCTTTCTCCATAGATTTTCAGCAGCGTGGTAATAATAAAGGATGCTTTAACCATTAAGGAAATAAAAGCACATTGAAATTCAGACTGACCATTCTTGTCAGACCTGAATAGTCTAATGTGGCTTGCATGTCTGGCTGGATATCGCACTTATCCTAATTGATGAGCAGTTAGTCTCAATGATAGGAAAAACTATCAATGTATTAGGGAGAACTAAGGCAGAGCAATAATTAAAACACTGCATTAAAGTGCACATAAGAGGAATCTGGTACCCATGGTGTTTAACTTTGTAACTTTTCCTTCTTCTTTTTTGTGCAATAGAACTATGATATGTGCTACATAATAATGATGAAATTGAGTTAAGCTTTGATGATTCTTAGAAGCTGATCGTGCTAAACATGTAAAAGTCATTGCTGGGAGGGCCAGAATCTGACTGTATATTTTAAAGTTGTCATGATTTGAACAGTGCTAATGGCAGCTTAACTGTAGTGCTTGTGAGCTGGTGTTTAGATAAAGTGACAGATTTGTTTCACTGCAGTCTGTTGATGCTATATTTAGCTTTTCCTCCATAGTTTCTTGACATCAAAGACAAGGAATATCTCAGGATGTCCTTTTGTGGCATTAACAGAACAGAAAAGATCAGTTTGAAGTGAAAAGTGGAAAAAAAGTCAAGATATACCTGGCTCAAAAAAAAAAAAATGAACTCGCAAACAAAACCCAAAACCAAACCAAACAAAAACAACAACACAAAAACCACGTTTTCCAAATGCTTACATTCATCCAAATGTAAGCTTTTCACCAAGAATACCAATTTTAGATATAAACTAAAATATTCGGGAAAACAAAGCAATGATCCAACAACAAAAACAAAATAATAACCCAAACAAAAAATCAACAACCAGAACACACACACAGAAAAAAAAATCAAACAATCAACAACTTCACAGGTCTTGGGTAGCAGGACCTAAGAATCAAGACAGAAATAATTCAATAGAATGAATTAGCAAATAGTTTTAGTTTTGTGAGGAGGGAGACCAAGATCTAATTCCCTCCAGTGTCTAACTTAATATTCAATGTGATTTTGCTTTGATGTGTAATGAAAAGAAATTCTGACTTTGTCAGAAATAGTGGAGAGTAGAAGGAGAAAATAAAATCTTTGAGTCTTTTTCTAGCTCAGGTTCAGCATTCAGCTAGCTGTTATGATGCACAATAGGTTTATCAACCTAGTTAAGCAACCAAATATTAAACTCAATTTAATCTTAACACCATTTCTAGGAATAGGATTTCCAGTCTGATACCATTTTATTAAAAAATAATCCATGGCTTTAAAACAGTGTGGAAATATGAGTCCTTAAAACACTTCTAATGGCTTTTGGTTTTGGGTCAAAGTATGAATAAAATAATTAATCTGCTGTAATTTTGCCTAAGTACATTTTTCTACATCAATATTAATAGGGATTTTTTGAGAGTAGGGTTGTTTTTGTTTTGTTTTGTTTTCAGATACTCTCTGGTTAAATAAAATATTTTAAAATCAATAGTGTGTGCATGAGTGTAATGTTTAAATACACATATAATTTTTGGAAATATATTCACATATAAGAAAAGAAACGTGCACGATGCACTACTGCAGCTTCAAATCAGATTTTTCTTCTGATTTACAAGACCTTCTTATGTTGTTTCCTGCTGTCATTGTGTTTGATTAGATACAATAAAGATTCCATTACAATCTTGTGTCACATAATGTTTAGGTCAATCAAGATTTTTTTTTTTTCAACCAATATATTTCTTTCTGCAATTGTGTGGTCTGAGTTTTTACCAATTTTGTGTACCACATTGAAAGATTTTTCTGTTTTTCCTTTCTCTTTTATGAGAAATGATAAACTATAGTTAGAAAGCAAAGTATAGCATTCCTCTGTCGAAATTTTTATCATTCCATTCATCTAGGAACTAGATCATTCCTGCCCTGTGCTGTGGTTCACCAAGTTCAAAGAACAAAGTTTGAGGTAGATAACCATAAATAACTTTCCAGTAAGCAATACAACATGTGTTTAACTGAATTGAGGATGAGCACTGGAAGGATTATTGGTGTGGAAGAAATGGTGCTGGGTTGTAAATGTGTCAGGATACATCTGGGAAATGTAGATATATGTCTGGGAAAATTAGTGATGTCATAGTTAAGACTGCAAGCTGCAGACCTCTGGTTATATTGTAAACTTTCCTCTGTCAATCTTCCAATTTCATGTTGCAGTTCCAGGCCAATTTGCTTGACCCCATCTAACTCTCAGTAATGAGGTGAATATCTGCAACCAGTATTAGTCTACTCAGATTCTAATGTAGAGAAAAAAAAATCTACATATAGGAAAATAAATTCAGCCACATTACAGGTTACAATCAAGAATTCAGTACTAGATTTCATACAAGTAATTTTGTTTGTCTCTCAAGTCTTTCATGGTCTTAAAACTCAGTGTAATTGTACATTTTTTAATATAGTTATTTCTTTTTCAGAATGACAGATTGCTACTTTTCTTTAGATCATATAAGAGTATTTATCCAGAAAAAATATGCCACCATTTTACATTACATAATGTGCTTTCATCATAAATCTCTAAAAATCAAAAAGGATGAGAAATGTCTTGGCCTTAATGCATGCCGCCACCTGACCAGTAAATAGGATAAAAGAAATGGGGAAAGATCTTAACATTAAGTGGAGATTCCTATAAATCCTTCCTCCTTCAAAACAACAAAGAGAACAAGTGAAAATAAAGTTTTTTGGGTTTTGGTTGGTTGGTCCCCCCTAGGGACACCCTCCAGTAGTCCAAGTTGCTCAAGGCCTCATCTAACCTGGCCTTGAACACCTCCAGGAAGGGGGCAATCCATGACCACCCCTGTTCCAGTGTCTCACAACCCTTACTGTCAAAATTTATTTCTAATATCTATTCTACACCTGCCCTTCTCAAGTTTTGATCCATTCCTTCTCATCCTACCACTACAAGCCCTTGTAAAAAGTCCTTTCCCAGCTTTCTTGCAGGCCCCTTTCAGGTACTGGAAGGGTTCTATAAGGTCTTTCCAGAGCCTTCTTTTCTCAAGACTGAACAGTCCCCACACTCTCAGCCTGTCCCCATAGTGGAGGTGCTCTGGCCCTCTGAGCATCTCTGTGGCCCTCCTCTGGACCCACTCCAGCACTTCAGTGTCCTTCTTATGCTGGGGACACCAAAACAGGACCCCACTATGTCTTAGCAGGGATATAATATAGTACAGCAAGTACCTTGTTTATTCTGTTGAATGAAATATGTGAGTGAAAAAAAAAAAATTCATCAGTTTAACCCTGTTGAATTGGGCAGATTTTACTGGACTTGCCTTAAGCCTTCTTCAAATAGGTTAACTTTACAAGGATATTTTTAATAGTAAAGCCCATATGATTTTCAAAGCACTTGGAAATCCCAATTTAACATAAGCCTACTTCTTTGCAATATTTGTGGAAGGAAAGAGGTTGGACCAAATAATCTTTTGAAGTGCCTTCCAACCCCTAGCATTCTGTGATTCTGTGATTTCACCATAAGACAGGAGTGGTTGTAATGTTTGACAAACATTTTAAGGAGGAATTGTGTCCTTTAGTTAGATACTGGTGCTCTTCAGAAAGTTAAATAAATAAATTAGAATGGAAGCTTTTTTAAAAGGCCTTTCTAGTTAGACTGCTTAAGTAATTTCATAACCTTTCCAGGACAGATAAAACATTTCTTGTATTTTACATTATTTAGTCAGTAGAATACACTTTATGATTTTGGGCTAAGCAAAGTAAATAACACTCAAAGAAAGCATTTTAATCAGATTCCAAGCTATGAAAACCTATAATCATGGTATCTTATGGAGAGCATTTCTTAGTGTGTGTATTATGCTTAACATGTATATAGAACAGTAACATCTTTCGCCAAAAATAAGGGATTTCCATCTTTCTCTCTTACTGCAACAATATAATCAGTAGACAGATATATAGAAAATAACAACAAATTTACTTGATTTTAAAACTGTGCCATGGAAAATGTAACATAGAATGATTTGGGTTGAAAAAGACCTTAAAGATCACTCTATCACATGGGCAAGGACACCTTCTACTAGACCAGGCTGCTCAAAACCACATCCAGCCTGGCCATGGAACACTTCCAGGAAGGGTTCATCCAAAACATCTCTTCCAGTGCCTCATCACTCACACAGTAAAGAGATTCTTCCTTACATCAAATATAAATTTACTGTCTTTCAGTTGTAGAAAGTCCCTCTTCAGTATTTAAGTACTGAAAGGCTGCCATAAGGTCTTCCTGGAGCTTTTTTCTTCCAGGTTGAACATGCTTGTTTTGATGCAGTACACAATACAGTTCACACAGATCCACCTCTCTAGCCTGTCAAAGTTCCTCTGGATGATATCCCTTCCCTCCAGAGTGTTGACTACACCACACAGCTTGGTGTTGGCAAACTTGCTGAGGGTGTGCTTGATTACACTGCCCATCTTGTTGATGATTTTAAACAGCACTGGTCTCAGTAGTGACCCCTGAGGAATGCTATTCATCACTGTTCTCCACTCGAACATGAAGCTGTTGACTTCAGCTCTTTGAGTGAGGCTGTCCAGCCATTTCCTTACCTACTACCAAACAAGTGTTCCATCCATCAAACCCACATCTCTCCAACTTAGAGACAAGGATGTTGTGTAAGAGTGTCAAATGCTTTCCACAAGTCCAGGTAGATGACATTACTTCTTTTCCCCTTATCCATCAATGCTGTAACTCCATTGTAGAAGGCCACCAAATTTGTCAGGCACAATTTGACTATTGCCAATTTGACTGCAGGAACATGCTGACTGTCACCAATTACCTTCTTATTTACCATGTGCCTTAGCATAATTTCCTGGAGGATCTGCTCCATGATCTTATGAGGTACAGAGGTGAGAATGATGGACCTGTAATTCCTCAAATCTTCCTTTTTCCCTTTTAAAAAATGCAGGTTAAGTTTCCTCTTTTCCCATCACTAGGAACTTCACTGGACTGCAGAAATCCATTCTGAAATATGATGGATACTAATTCCCTTGGGATCTGTGGATGTGTCTCATCAGGTCCCATGGACTTGAATACCTTCAGGTGTCTTAGATTGCCCTGAACCTGATCTTTTCCTAACGTGGGTGGCTCTTCATTTTTACAATCCTTGTCATTGTCTTCTGAAACTCAGGTGGTGTGGCTGGAGCACTTGACTGTGAAACCTGAGGCAAAAAATCTTTAAGTATTTCAGCCTTCTCCATATCCTGGGTAACCAGGGCCCCCACATCTTTCTGGAGAGTGTCCCTCCTTTCCCCAGCCTTCCATTTATCACTGACCTAGGTATAGGAGCAGCTTTTGCTGCCCTTAATGTCACTGGCCATCTTTCAGGATTTTAGCTTTTCTAACCTGGTCCCTGGCTGCTCAAACAGTTTCTCTGTGTTCCTCCCAGACCACTTGTCCTTGATTCCTTTTTGTATTTGAGTAAGTCCAGGTTCTCTGTTTATTCATGCATACTTCCTGACATTTTTGTCTGACTTCCCCTATTTCAGGATGAATTGCTCCTGACCTTGGAGGAGGTCATCCCTGAATAATAATCAGTTTCTTCAGCCTCTCTTGCCTCCAGGGAAACCCGTTCATGGTTCTATAACAAGCAGATAGGTCCCTGAAGAAACCAAAGTCTGCTTTCCTAAAGTCCAGGGTAGTGAGCTTTCTGTGTGCCCTCCTTGCTATGCTAAGGATCTTGAACTTCACGTTTCATGGTCACATTAGTCAAAGTTGCCCTTGAGCTTCACATTCCCCAGCAGCCACTTCTTGTGGTGACAACAAGGTCCAGTATAGCACCTCTGCTCATTTTGTGCTCTGTCATTTGGAGAGGGAAGTTATCATCAACACATTCCAGGAGATTCCTGGATTGCTTATGCCTTGTGCTTTCCCTTCAACAGATATCAGAGTAGTTGAAGTCACCTATGAGGATCAGGATTTGTGAACACGATGCTTTTCCTCTCTGTCTGTAATGGCTCTCACCCATTTAGTATCCCTGATTGCATGGACTGTAGCAGGCCCTTGCTGTAACATCACCTGTCCCTCCCCTTCCTTTCATCCTGACCCAGTCAGCTCCTTGTCCATATACAGGCAGGGCTCCATGCACTCCATCTGGTCATTGAGATAGGGGCTGACACCCACTCTTTCTCTCCCCTGTGTGTCCTTTCTAAAACATTTGTTTCATTCCAACACTCCACTTCTAGAAGCCATCGCACCGTGTCTCTGTGATGCCAAACAAATCAGAGCCCTACAAGTATGCATATGTCTAACTCCTCTTGTTTGCTGCCCATACTATGTGTGTTTGCACAGAGGAACTTCAGCTGGGCCCTTGATGAAACTGATGTATGTATGCAAGAGTACTCACGGCAGTGAAGCATGTTTCTTTCCACAGAAAACACACCAAAAAACCCCAATCTTAACATAGTTTCATAGCAAGGGAGGTTTTGTTTTTTCTTACAGATATAGAAAGTGGAAAAGCAAGGGAATTATGCTGTTTACTCTGAACCACATTTAAGTGTTCCTTGAGTATTTTGTGCTAAAATCAGCATTCTTGGCATCTTAATCCAGAGGCATGAATCACCTTCCCACAAACAACAAGGAGATTTATAAAATACTGGTCTCTCAGCACCTAGATGATTTAACACCTGCTTAACTCCTGCAGCATATCTCGCTCTCATTAAACTACATAGACATTGTTAATTTTCTTTTTTTGTTTGGTTTTTTAAATTTTTTTATTGAAAATCTTACATGTATGACTAAAAGTCATGGGAGATATCTTTCAGTTCCATTACAAAATCTGTCATATATATATATATATATATATACCTATATATATATATTTAATACAGCTAGAAGCAAATCTACTGAATTATGAAACAATGATTGTCTACCAAAATGTAACTCAAATTAAATTTGTTGCAGATGACTAAAATTAGTTAGTTTTCTCTGATGAAGCTGAAGGCCACTTTCACATAGTTAATTGATAGTGCTGGGCTGCAAAAATTACAAAGCCTTAATGATGATTTCCAGCCTCCCAGCCTGGTGTCACCCATGCATTAGGATTTTGGATTCTTCTTCCCAAAAGAATAATTTTTAGAGTGAGCATCATCCTCTGTGGAGTACCTTCTGTTCACACAGTCCTGCAAACAATTCTGTGTGCCTCAGTAACTGCAGGCAAGTCAAGTCATTTCAAGTTAGGTACAAGCAAAGAAGTTTTGCAGGAGCAGAGTCTAACCCAGGAACTCATCTACAGATTATCTAAACCAAAGCAATCTGAAATAATACTTTAAAACACTATTTTAGTCGAATATATGTCTTATTATCTAGTAATAAACCATGAAAGATGAAGTATAAATATTGTCAGAATCATTAAAAAATTGTCTTATTCTAAGAAATCCTACTTCAAAATCATACAGTATTTCAACTAACAGCAGTTGTCCTGTTTTGGCACTCCTGAACCAATGTAGAAATTATGTGTAGTGAGTTAACACCTGTGTGGTAAAAAAAAAAAACAACAAACTTATGTGCAGCAGGGCCTGAAGATGATTTCTGGAGTTAATAGCATTACATTGCTTAAGGTAAGAAAGAAATTGAAAAGAGTCTTTTACTGTGATTGATCATCAGTGAAAGAGAAGGGCAAGGAGGAAAGGAAGGTGTTTACAGTCTTTGAAGCATATAGCACGTTTAACATTGAAAATGAAATCTTGCATTAAAGACACTCTCAGCTACCTCTGTAGTCTTCTTTCCAAAAAATTCAGTGTACAACCCTTTTATTTCAATGTCTCAGACTATGTAATAGTTCAGAAGAACAAATACATGATCTTGGAGCTGCTCTTCTTTCTGAGAGATGAGTGGTGGGCGAGATTGCTTTACTGTAATTTCTCCATATTCATGCTTCGTTTCCTACATTTATCCAAGACTGGAGAAAAATCAGCACGTTCTGACAAGTCTAATACCACAAGGCAGTAAAATGGACCTGAATTTAGCGGAGATTGGAGCTCCAAAATAAATATAACACTTTATGTCAAATAATAATAAAAAAGGATAAATTCTCCTGTACAAATCAGAAGAGATAATAAAAAATAGCAAATAGATAGCAACGTCTTTTCTATACCTACACGAGCATCACAAAACTTTCCAACCAGAGGAATATTCCTCCATATTTCCCATTTTATGTGGTTTGTAACCTGCTTCAGTGAGCTGATGACAAACATTGTGGAATTTCTTAGCACAAGCAGTAATGTTTCATAGAACTACCCAGAAAATTACAGAGGTTTATAGTTAAACAGCTCTGAGAACAAACAGGGAGACGCAAACAAAATGATCTGCTGGGCTTTTGTTTGTTGTCTGTCCTTCCTCTCTTGGCCTAGCAAGTTGCATGTATCACTGTAAAGAAAATCTGTTAAAAAGAACCAACAAACTTTCAGCTCTAAATACTCTATATTCTAATGTTGTATTGAATGATAAATTTGTAAATTTGGTTCTTCTTTCACATATCTGATACCAGAGACTCTGTGTTTCAGATGTAGCAATACTGTGAAGGCATCCACAGAGCGTCTTGGCTCATTGAGGTCACAGTGCATAACATACTCTTTGAGTTGCCACTGCAGGTATCTGAGAGTTGCTATCTATTTGAACGTGGCTGAGCATTTTATTTTATCAAAAAATGCCACCAAATGCTCGTATTCTGTGTGGTCAGTGCAGTCCTTAGGACAAGTCTAATGAAGATATGTTCCACCAAGGCAAAAAAAAACCCTACAAGGTTAAAAATGGAGAAATATTTACAACTTCCTTCAGTTTGTAAGGTTGAGTTTTCTATTTCACTATTCTTCAGTGCATTGTCAGAGAAAGGTTCCAAGGCTATGAGTACAAGCAGTCCGGTCCAGTGCCATACATATCTGCAAGCCTTTTGAAGCGAGGGCCCCAGTCACTGAGGTAATCATAGTTCTGGTCAGAGTTTGAGCTGATGGAATCTAAAGAGCTGAGCGACTCCGCCACCGAGCCATTCCCCTCGAACGCATACGTCTGCAGGGAGTCATAGGGTGGCGCGCAGGGGTCCACATCAGCTTCTTTTAGTCTTTCCCAGATAAATTCCCTAAAAATGACATTATCAGGGATGCTTTTAAAAGTTGGTCTGCTCAAGAACTGAATCTCAGGCGTCACATCCCTTCTGGTCTTGGTATCTCGGATGATGTTGAGGTTTCTCAAGGCAGCCATGTCAAAAGCCTCAGTGTCTTCTTCTCCACCACCCTCATCATCATACCTGACAATGTTCTCTCTGATATCTCGCTCTTCATCAAAAATCAGGGGCTCTTTTTTCCGCCGCCTCATGGTGACAATCAGCAAGACAAGAACTGGAACACAGAAAGACTGTAGTTTTAGCAATGCTAAAGTTTCTTCATCTTTTTCCTAGTGGTGAAAGCACTCATTAATTTTCATGGCAAAAATCCCAGGAAATAGCAGGCAATTTGTACAGTTAGATTTAAAAGCTAACAGGTTCTCAAACAGCTTTTAAACCATAAGCTTTCAGATGTTAAAGAACCTATTTCCAAACCCATTCTCGATTACTGTTTTCATCTCTAATTTTTTTTATTCCACTAAACATAATTTTTAGGACTGATTTGGTCTGACTATTGCAATCTCACAGCCATGAAATAAAATTGTCAAAAAAAGGGGAGCTTTTCCTGAACTATTAATTGCCCTAGTGATAAAAGAACATTTATAAAACAACTAAATAGAATTTAACAATCATGGTTTGGGAAGTGATCAAATTAAATTATTGCCAATCTCTCCTGAAAAAAAAAATGTAGATTGGAGAACTCTGAATGGTTAAGCGTTCTGTAAAACAAAACCATCTTAGTTCATGGTTTAAAAATATCTGTGTATAAGACCTCACTTTCTATAAAGTACTGTACTTGAGATTTATGAATCACTTCTAATGAGAACTGCTAGGGCTGAAGTTTATTGGATCAGTCACTGCTAGAAATGTGATTATTTTAAAAGTTTTAATTGTTAAAGTTTCTTTCAGCTTGAAAGCTAATACTAAACTGCAGTGCAAGCTAAAATAACTGGGAGAAACTAACTTAAGGCTCCTCTTGTTCAAATACTGTTTTGGCAGAGAAACATCGTTGCTGACATACAAAATATGGAAGCAGTAATACGAACACTGCACACATCTGTGGGACATGATGGAGCATGATTCATCCTCTTAGAAAAATGATTAATACTATATTGTAGCATCTGGATAACATTTGCTGAGTTAATGATACTCCTAGGAAATAGCAGGCATCTCTATGACTGTAAAAATAACAGTACATTGAAAAGTGTCATCCCACATTCAATTAATCTCTTCTGATTTGGTTTATTTTTAATCTTAAGAATATGTGATTCCATGCATTCATGTGTCTAAGATTTACAACCTTTTTTTACAGTAATTATATAAGGCAACCAAATGCTTTAGAAATGTGTGGAAAAGAAAAAGCTGATACGGATAAAATGAATCATGAGCTTCTCTGGGTAGTCTAAAAAGTGGCCTCCATAAATTGTATGATGTAGGACTGCCATTCTTGAAAACCTTTCTCTTCATGGAAGAATTTTAAAAATCAATATCAATCCAGTCATTGTGAGGGATGATTTAATGTCCTGATCACTTGGTTAGAATAAACCAGTCATTCAGAGGCTGTACATGCAGAAAACTTGTATCATATGCCTGCAGTTGGTTATGGTACTAGTAAGAACTGGCTAAAGCATAAGATGATTCTAGAGGCAGACTCTGCAAATCTTTTTGTTTTCCTTTGGAGCCATGTATGTCTGAAAATAAATCTGGAACAGGTCCAATATTTTTTCTGAAGTTTTTGACAAATACATTAGGCAATAGTTTTCCCCTTTTTTTTCAGTAGCTACTGGGCACACATCTAATGATCCATCTACTAACAGATGCATTGTGACACTCTATTACTGCAGAATCAGCATCATTCTCTCACTTTTTTGCCCCTGGCATCTGCCTGGTTCATGCTTTATGTATAGACTTCAGAAGCCACTAGTGTGGGACATTTTGCTGTGGACAATATTTACATAAGCATCTCAACAATATAAGATGCTGACCTTTAAAGTGGCTCTTGTGAAACTTCAAAACATTTTGATATTTGTGCAATACAAATTGAGCTGTAAATTTTACAGAAGAGAACACAAAATTGTCATCACAGAGACAACAGTTGCACTCAACTCTTAATGTTTTGCCTTAATATAAATGATATTTTAAAGACAAATTAGTTTGCTAACAATACAAATACACATTTAAGCCAAGATTGCTATTGACATAACTTTTTCATTGTCTTCAACGTGTATTGCCACAATCTTTATTACCATATAAGTAAACAGCTAATCATTTCCTTTACTCAAGCGTAAATGCATTTTCACACCACTCTGTTTCTTAACATACTTACTTTTGGAGGTTAAATACCTGCTAATAAGTGAAAAATACAGAACTTAGCAGGCAGGTCTGCCTAAAGGTACAATCAAAATGGAGATATAACAAACGTTTTATACACTATTCCTTATACACTTCTCACACCTACTTGAAGCCACAAGAAATAAGGAGACTTTCTAAAACTTAAATATTGCAGCATATAGATGACTTTATTGGATAGCTAATTTCTATCTATTTCAACAGCTAAGAAAAAGTTTAATCTCTAACAGAAGAAAGCTTTAGCTTCATTGCAGGTATTACGAAGACAATGTGTTTTTAATCCATAAAACATAGAAACATGGAATCATAGAATGGTCTGAGTTGGAAGGGAACTCAAAAAGTCATCTACTTTAACCCATTCTCCAGTCAGCAGAGGCATCCTCAACTAGATCAGGTTGCCCAGAGTCCTGTCAAGCCTCATCTTGAATATCTTCAGGGATGGGGCCTCAACCACCTCTGCCAACAACCTGTTCCAGTATGTGCAACTATCCTCATGGTAAAGAACTTATTCCTAATATCCAATCTAAACCTACTCTTCTCTAGTTTGGAGCCATTGTCCCTTGCCCTGTCTGCAGGCCTTTGTAAACAGTCCCTCTCCATCCTTCTTGTAGGCCCCCTTCAGTTACTGGAAGGTCTCTATTAGGTCTTCCTGGAGCCTTCTCTTCTGCAGGCTGAACAACCCCAGATCCCTCAACCTGTCCTCATAGCAGAGGTGCTCCAACCCCCTGATCATTTTCCTGGCTGTCCTCTAGACCTGCTCCATCAGGTCCACATTAATACAAGGCTTTCTTTAGTGTTTCTATGAAAATAGATGTTACTAATACATTATACTCAGAAATATGGAAGAAAAAATCATAAAAAGTGTTATGTCAATCTAATCTATTGTTTTAATACAAAGAAAATCTTTAACCTCTCAAATATGACTGAATTATTTACAGGTGAATATTTTTTTTCTGCCATTTTATGTACACATTTTATGCTTAACACTTTTTACAGAAGCAAATATTGTGCCTATGAGATGCTAACTGAAAAAAAATTACGTTGAATTAAATTACCACATAAAAAAGTTAAAAAAAATTGTGCTTACTTCTCTAAAAATTATGTACACTCTAAAATAAATATGAACTGGCTTTTCAATTGTTTTTATTCTATAAATTGCAAGCACTTTTTTAAAGTTTGTGGTTTTGGTTTGTTTGTTTTTTTTTTTTCTTTGAAGCTTAGCTTCAGTGAGGAATGAATAATTATAAAGCTGTTTTGAGTAATTAACAGCACTGGAACTTTCTTGTGGAATAAAATGTAGAATTTACTCACCAGCAGTCAATATAAGGAGGAAAAAATATTTTGGCAAAATATTTTTAACTTATGACTAAATTTAGGTTGGAAAAAATAGTATGGATCATGTTATATGCAATTAGAATGAATTTATATGATTTAGTAACATTCTTCTTGGTGAAAACACTGTTCCTATCTAAAACTGATTCTATTCCCAAGTAAAAATAAGAGCACAGATAAATCCCCTGTGACAATCTCAGTCTCAGTCAAGATGAATAGTTATTTATTAGTGAAAGCGATGTATGGGACCAGGACAAATATCAAAGTACATCAAACTAACTTTAAGAGATAAGAGCTTATTGAGAATTCAGGATTGTAGTGCCAGAATGCCTGTATCCATGACATTTATTCAGCTCCTATTCCTCCTCTGCTTTAAAACCGGCGTTGACATTGAGATGACATTGATGAATGTGACTGGATTTGCAGTGCCTGCTAATCTTTGGTCAGGAAAAATTTTGATCCTGTAGCCTGTCTCCTCTTTTTGCTGCTAAACTCTAGACAAAAAGCCCTTGTTTCCAGACCTGGAACCACTTGCCAGTAGTTGAGGTCTGTTTTTAATGTGATAGTGGATCTTAAGGAATTTTTCTCAGGAGAAGAAAAATAAAGAGAAAGTAGAAAGTAAATTCCTAGCAATAACGCCATTCAGCTGATCCCAGAAAAATGTCTTCTAGGAACAAATGATAGAAGAAAAGTTCTGGAACCAGACAATCAACAATACTTGACCATGATTTCACTGAGAAACAGTAATGTTTATACAACTCTTCCTTGTGTGGACTGGCACCTGGCTCAACACAAAACAGCAGCAGGATACAGTACAAAAATATAGGACTCAAATCCAGGGCTAGCATAGAAACAGTCTGAACTGTGCCTGCAGATCTGAATTGCACCCAAAAGAAACAGATTAGATTGGAAGGGATGACAGCACATACAAGTGCCTATTTAGATAAACAGTGGTGAGGCATTAAGAAATCCAATTCTTGGACAAGTAAAACTATTGGTCATAGGCAAGATTCTTCTTTAGTACACAGCCTGTTATTCAAACACTGTATCCAGAGAGCTTATCCTCAATTCTTTACAAAAATGTTTGTTTGGCACAGTCTAAAGAAGACCAAAATGAAATATCAGGTTTCTTGATTTGTTGATTCTATTTGAACACTGGTGTGCTTGAATAGAGTAAGCAAGTTATTGCCTGGTAGCATGCTGTGTCTCCATTTAGTGCTCTTCTCTAAGACATATGGCTCCTATTTAAGAAGGACTTATGCCTAGGCCAGGTTGGATTATAGTTTATAACAGTTTCTTATGCCATTTTCAGAAACTCCCTTTTTATATATAATAGAAACAATGAGATTTCAATTTGGGATGAAGTCAATTGCTATTATTACAGAACATTTCTACTTAAGTACACTGGACAAAAGTTTGAAATCTGTTTGTTTTGGTTTTGTTTTGTTTTGTTTTGTTTTTCCCACTGATGCCAATGCCAGTTGATATGAGAAAGTTTTTGTTTGTATTTTTAAACTTTATCATGTAGCTCCATGCCCCAATAAAGTTCAATCAGGGTTTATAAATGGCCTAGAAATGCTACTAGGAAAAAAAAAAAGTTTGAAAAATATTTATTAAAACTTTTGACAATCCCTTCCATTTCTCCTTAAATCCTAAAGGCCTAATCATCTGTTGAGTGAGTTTTAAACAACCTGGTTTTGGTACAAATATGGAATATTCTGGAAAAGCCACCTCCTGTACATAGCTACTAAGCAAGCTAGTTGGATTCATTGAAGAGGTAGTGATTTTTCTTACTCTGTAAAAGGATCTCTTTTTTTGAGCACTTTAGAAATGTTGTAGGAGAAGGGACAGATCCTTCTAATTGTTTACTGTGAGGTGATTCAAAGCCAATAAAATGAATAATCCAGGTGTTGATATACTGCCATGAACAGAAGTTTGGACAAATTTCTTGATTTCTTCAAATCACTTGGGAAACAGTGACAGATAAATCACCACTGGGATTACATCAACCTGAGGAGACCATGGTTTTCTCCTGTCCCTTAGGCTGATATGGACAGACAGGGAACAGAAAAATCTCTCAGTTTTTAACATTCAAGAAAATGTTTGTTTCCTGAGTTGGTACCCTTGTTAATATGTGAACTTTCTCACAATTAGGAAGACTGCATTGGCTCACCTGCCAAAGCAGGATGACCCTTTATCTTTATTCCTCAATGTGTACCTTTAATAATATCATGTAGGCATTTTGTTTAAGGCATGAAATGAGAAATGCTACCCAAACGAGCATGTTTACACAGTTCCACTGTCTTCCACTGTCTTTTATCTAGTTGCAGACTCACTGCACAATATAAAATCCAACTGTGCAACCAGTTGAAGAGGTAACAAAAGATCATTCTGTAGAGGATGTATAAGTCCCATCAGTAAATTACACCTCTTGTGTTTTCTGAATGTCTTTTGTTCTGGACAATTCAATAAATGTTTAAAAATAATTATATCTCTGGAAAGGAGACACACAGTTACTGGTTGTACGGTGAGTATGCTAAGCCAAATACTTCCATAAACTGAAAGAGGTTGCCTATCTCTTAACTTACATTTAATGCAATGATCTTTGGTTTATTTTACTATTATTTCATATATTTGTCTGGAGGCAGCTTAACATAGAAACAAAGTATCTGAATTTGAAAATCCCTACCTAAAGATTTTGCGTGTCTCATGATAAAAAGTGCTATTCTGTTTGGAATGTTAGTGTTCCTGTTTACAGAAAGTGGGGTGAAGTGGTGTTAAGGATTATATTAGATAAATACAGAATTACAAAATGGTAGGGGTTGGAAGGTGATCACTCTGGTGATCACTGAGTCCAATGCCCCTGCCAAGGCAGGGTCATCTAGAGAAGGTCACACGGAAACACATCCAAGTGGGTTTGGAATCTCTCTAGAGATGGAGACTCTACCACCTCTCTTGGAAGCCTGCTCCAGGGCTCCAGCACCCTTAAATTAAAAAAAGGTCTTTCTCATGTTGGAACTTCTCGTGTTCCAATTTGTGCCCATTACCCCTTGTCCTGTCACTGGGTACCACTGAAAAATGCCTGGCCTCATCCCCCTGACACCCATTCCTGAAGTACTGATCAGCATTGATGAGATTCCCCCTCAGTCTTCTCTTCTCCAGATTAAAAACACCCAGTTCTCTTAGAGAGCTTTTCTGGTCATCTCATCATCTTTGTAGCCCTTTGTTGTACTCTCTCCAGCAAGTCACAGAATGATAGAATCATAGAATCATATATACTGCTATATAAGGGTAACAGGAAGAAGTCTTACCTAGCAGTGTCAAGACACAAGCCAATATTGCTATCAGGGCTCCAGTGCTAAGTCCTGCAGGCAAGATATATGCTTCTGCATTGCATGTCTGAGCAATACCATCTGCATCACAATCACAGACTCTGATGGTGAGGGTATTAGTGCTACTAAGTGAAGGTGATCCACTGTCCACAATGAATATTGGCAAGTAGAAAACAGATTGTTCCTGTCTTCGGAACCCATTTCTTCTGGTTAATACTGTTGCAGTGTTATCTAGATAAAGGGATAGAAAAAATAAGTATATAACATGTGATCTGTCTAAAACACAAGCCTATAAATAATAGAGTCTTCCACTTAACTTATAGGCGTATTTACATTATTTCAACAATTTTATTTTTGCTGGAAATGTATTTTTGAAACAGCATAGGCAGGACCAGCTGAGAAATGATATATTTTTGTTTTCCACAGAAGACTGTCTCAAAATTCCAGGAGCATCTTTGGTTTTAGTTAAGCCTACAGGTCCAAACTCTTGATGCATAGTTGAAGTTGAGATATTTAAAAAAAAAATAAAATAAAATAAAAATTACTCTTCAGTGATCAGATTATTTCTATAGCTCTTTCAGGTCTAATTTCAAAGGATTCATTTCAATTATATACAAATATAGGTGCTGTATTGGTGGAAGAAATGAATGCGATGATAGAAGAATAATTTCTGAAGACCAACTAAATATTTTTTGAATGAAAAATAAAACAAATAGTTGGTGCCCAATATAGAATAGATAATTGTAACAAAGACAAGTGCTTGTTTTCAGTCTCATGTGAGAGTCAAGATGACTAATATAACATCTAAAATACGTGATTTGATGTTGCCCCAAGTTGGGTGATTAAGAAGTCCACATGTTCTAAGGCATATGTGCAAAACTTGTTGTGTTCAATACAGGTTGACAGCTCCTGAGAGGTAGGGAGTTGCATATCTTAGAATGTATAAAAAAGGTCGATCAATTGGTTTGTCTGTCTACCTATTTATGTCTTTCTTTTTAGAGACAGACATATCAGTAGTCCTGTAAAGTTATCTTATTGCATCATATATTACAACCTATCTGGCAAAACACGCAAGCACCTCTTTCAAGGAGAGACTGTGGGAGCTGGGTGTCTTTAGCTTAGACAAAAGGAGACTAAAGGGTGACCTCATTCATGTTTATAAATATGTAAAGGGTGAGCACCAAGAGGATGGAGTCAAGCTCTTCTCAGTGATGTCCAGTGACAGGACAAGGGGCAATGGATGGGCATTGAGGCATAGGAAAGTTCTATATAATCATGAGGAAAAATTTTCTTCACTGTAAAGGTGACAGAACACTGGAACAGGCTGCCGAGGGGGGTTGTAGAGTCTCCCCGTCTAGGAGGATGTGTTGCTGTGTGATTTGGTATAGGTGATCCTGCTCTGGCAGGGGAGCTGGACTGGATGATCCTTCAAGGTCCCTTCCAGCCCCTAACATTCTGTGATTCTTCATAGAGCATCATATGGCATATGCATACAACTTATTAATATCAAAGAGTCAGTTGCTGATGTGTCTTGTAACTTCATTGGTTCTACTGGCATTGCAAAAATCTATTATTATCATTTACAATGAAGGTGGTGGGACATTGGAACAGGTTGCCAAAGGGAGGTCGTTGATGCCCCCTCCCTGGACGTGTTCAAGGCCAGTTTGAGCAATGAGGCCTTGAGCAATCTGGTCTACTGGAGGGTGTCCCTGGCAATGCCAGTGAGGTTGAAAGTAGATGATTTTCAGGGTCTCCAACCCAAATCATTCTATGAAACTATGAATTATTTTTTCCAAATGATAAGTTCTCTGCGAGAGGGCTTTTCTTTTCATTAAATACTTTACAGTGCTTGTAACCAAGTTCAGATTTCTGAACACAGTCTTATTCTACTGAGTTTTTATTATTTTGATCATTATTACTATTACTGCCTTCAGTTTCAAATTGCAGGCTGCTCTTGTGAAAAAAAGTATGTCAGTAACTAGATGCAGAGTAAGGCAATAAATAGCTATGTGAGAGAACTTTATTATGCCACATGTTATACTTAGTGAACGTTGTTCAAAGTCTGTCTGATACTGTCAAGCATCATCCTTTAGCCCACCATATGTCTGTTTTTCTTATTTTATTAATAAGGATGTCTTTGTAGCTCTGGTTTGGTACCAGACTCATAAAAGAGCAATGCAAGTGTACCATGGTGCCTATTTAGATCTGTTTGCTTCACCTAATAGCTAAACTGACTGATACATGCCCAGCTGCTGCACTATACAGTGCAACTAACGAGAGCGCTAATTACAAGTGTGTTACTAAGATACATTCACTAATCAAAACGTGATGTCAGTTGGGAGTCTTTGTATCAGTCTTTGGGGAAATAATCATAAGAAGTCTGTGTCAATATTACAGGCAGCTTCCATTGTTGAAGTGTCCTAGTGTTGAGCCACAAGATGCCCAGGACAAAAGGACAGAAAACATATTTTACCTCATCCCAAGGAGTAAACAAAAAAAAAAATGTTCCACGCTGGATTGGAAGTTTAAATGGAAATTCTATTTACAAATATATACAAAAGGCATTCGGGTAAAAGGAATACATTTGCAAATTAGGCTCAGTTCTTCACCTGACATATCAGGCCAAAATCTTCCAGAGCCTCAACCCCATTCATCCTCAGTCCCAAGAGCAGCCAAACTTCCCCCCTCCCCTCTAGACGCAGACCTACCGCAGACTTCAACAGGCCCAGTGGCATAGCTGCAAGCAAAGGCCAGGAGAAAGCTTCTCCCCCACAAACCATAAAGGTAAGACACACACATGTCCCAAAATGGAGAGAAGAGAGTTAGCTTTGGCTGTACACCCCCTTAAATAGAGAAATACAGGAAAATGGAATAGAATAACAGATGACAATAACCTGGGACAAACTGCCTGTCCCCCTGGCACTCACTAACATTTGGAGGACTTTTCTTTGTGGTTATACCAATTAACTCTTGATATCCCTTGACCCACAACATGAAGGCATTCTTCAATAGGTAGTATACTTACTGAAAAGAGATGTTTTTCTGAAAACAAAACAAAACAAAACAAAAAACCCCAAAATAAAATCTCTAGATTTACCATGCACTCATTTTTTATGCCCTGAGTTATGTTAATAAAACATGAATTCCTGGGCATTTTTCAGTCACTGCTCCAAGGTAACATCTAATTTAGATAACAACCTATAAATACAAGGGAAAAAATGTAAGAAGAACGACTTCTGGAGGGGAAAAAAATAATGGAAAAAAAAATTTAAAATTGCTGTTTGGCTCAAGGCTGCCAATGATTCAAACAACAGCTTAATTCCCTTAACAAATAATCTACAGATGAAATTATTTGCTAGACTGATTACAGTTTAATTTATGCCTGTACCAGAATAGAATTTTATGCAGGTCAGCAAAATATGTTCAAAATGAAAGGTGTAGTGGTGAATATTTACCTAAACAGAATATCCTTACCTTTGTTGTCCTGCAGTGTAAAATTGTGGTTATTTGCTGCCTCTGCTGTTAAACTGAAGTAGAACTGGTGGCCATTTGGTGGGTCATCTTTATCAATTGCACTGATTTTCTGGATAACCTGTTTTGAGATATATTGGGGCTTTATTAGCTGGAATGGTAAGAAGCACAAATACATGCACATTATACAACCTCTCTATTTTTCTAATCTCCTAAGCATGTACACACACTATGAGAACTAGAACATGACCCAATCCTTTATTTCCCCCTACCAACTTTATTGGCCAAAAGCAAGGATCTGCTAGGCCTCTGAAAAAGCTATGCCCTGTCATTCACCAGAGTTGGAGTATAAACTTCATTCCAGTAGAAGTGTATCTTCTGGATATACATTACCAGTGGCTGCAAAGTTTTAAACCTTCACAAGGAGATGATTATGCTTTTGAACATTTTCGGTCAGGTATGTATTTTTCATATAATGGAAAGAGAAAAAAAATCACACAAGTCATAAGTATATAATTGTTTTCTATGATATCTTTTTTATTGTTATATTATTTTCTCAAGTTTTCTAAGATTCTGTGAAAATCTACCACTAAAGAAAGGATCCCCATTTCTTAAAATCCATGAAGAATGACTAATCAGAGCTAACAGTTCTGATTAGATCACAGGGAAAACAAACTTATACTTCAATAAGAGCCTGTATGTTCCATGTTTCTCATGAACACAAGCTAAGAATCACAGTGTTTCCTGTTAAGGATTTAAATGATGCTGTGATTTTGAAATTTGCAATAAACAACATCTGTCACAGGAAGGACAATATTGTGGGAAAAGACACAAAAGTGCGCAATCTTCCAGGGAATATGTAGGATCTATGTGGGTGAAACACATGCTAGAATTCTGGGACAGAGGAGAGACAAGGAGAAAAAGAAATTTTTTTTTTTTAAGCTTTACAAAGTAGAGAGGTAAAGTGCAAATATGGGAGACAATAAGGATAAACAGTGCCACATACATTTAGTTGAGCCTAGGAATAATTGGAAGACATCTGGGGAGTTACAGACTCTGGGGAATATGGTAGGAATACATCTGCCTTGTGAAACTGTAGCCATACAGCCTATCCTTCCTAAGTGAAATAGAAGTGTGTACTCATTTTAGGAATGATAATCCTTTAGTTTCAGAATAACCACTGTGCTATGGTTTCCAACTTCCCTGTAAAATTAGGAAGAAGTATCCATTCTTAATAGTATTCAAAATTAGATGAGTTTAGCAAAATGCGTCAGTTTGAGGTTGTTCATCCTGAAGAAGAGATGCTTCAGTAGTCACAGGGGGGCTATAAAAAAGATGGACAGCAACTTTGTAGATGTCTGAGTTGTGATAGAATGAGGATAATGGCTTTAAACTAAAAGAGGGGAGATTTAAACTAAATAGAATGAAGACATTTTTTATACTGAGGGTCATGAAACCCTGGCCCAAGTTTGCTCAGAGAGGTGGTAGATGCCCCATCCCTAGAAATATTCCAGGTCAGGTTGGACAGGGCTCTGAACAACATCTAGTTGAAAATGTCCCTGCTTCCTGAAGTAGGGTTGGACTAGATGACCTTTAAATGTCCCTTCCAACCCAAAACGTTCTGTGGTTCTATGATTCTATCAATAAGAAAGTCAGAGATTTTAACAGTATCTTCATAAGTATTTTTTACACCTGAGTTGTTCTCTTCAAAGGTATGGTGAAGATGTTGTGGTTTAATATTTGTTCGTGCTGCATATCAAAGAATCAATTTTACTACTGTAAGATTATTATATTTTATCTTAAAACTGACAGGCTTTTGTAAGGACTGAATGCTTATCTGATAAAGCAAACATTTAAAAGCTCTCAAGCCGTACCTGACCGGGTTGAGCATTTTCACAGACAGTTGTCTCATACTCCATGGCAAACTCAGGGGCATTGTCGTTGATGTCAAGGATGGTGATGGCTACATAGCCTCTCCCAATCTGTGCTGGATTCTCTGTACAAAAAGAAGCCAACACAACAATCAAGAAGAGCTCCTTTCTTTGGGTCAACGCATTTTTCATTTGCATTCTTCTTTTGCATATACATGTTAAATCAATTGCAGTCCCTCCTAGAAAGGTAAGGGAAGGCCTTGGCTTGATCTTCCAGACCTAGTGGAAACAATATCTATATTTTTCAGCCACTTCAACTAAACTAAAGTTTTACTCTCAGGGATAAGCTGAAAATCTAACTCACTAATCACAGCACTGCATCACATTGTATGTAAGGATAAGAGCAAGCTGATATAAATCCATCTCCAGGGAGTACAGCTGATAACAATATTCATATTGAGAACAGCATGGTTATTATAAGTCAAATATTTTTTCTTTTTTAAATTCAGATTGGTCAGGTCATAAAGAAGTTAAAACAAAAATAATTCTATCAGTATGTATAGCAGACAAAAAAAAAAAAAAAGAGGAAGCTGTATGCCCAGACAAATCCCAAAGCTTTTAAAGCGTACACACAACTAAGTATTTCAACACTTTCATTACATATGGAATACCTTAACATTGAGTCATATACTTAAACTGATGCACATCTCTAGCTAAAATTTTAATCTATTCAGGATTCAATGTCATCAGTTAATCTCAAATAGTAGGTATCTTTGTAGTCAGCATATAGGACATCAACGTGTGCAAAACTTGCTTTGCTAGTAACAGTTCTGTTTTGGACCATGGGAAAGAGGGATTGCATTTTTTTATTTTTTTTTTTTACCACAAGTGGTGATATTAGTGAAAGAGCAAGGCAGAATGAAAAACCTTCAAATATGTTTCTTTTTTATAGGATATTGCAACCATACTTTAGTAAATCTTACAAGTATTTAAAGTAATGCATCCAAATGTAGATGACAAAGTGGGGTTATGTTTTGATTTCTCTTTTTCTTAATCCACATCCGAAATACCAGAAGAATAACAAATCTTGACACCAACTTTTTCATCTACTGGCCTAAGATTATCAAAAACCAGCAGGATATGAACAAAAATTAAAGCATTGTGAAGTACTACTTGTGTGCCTAGATTCTCACTCATGTCAGCTATGTCCCTTGGCTATCTTGTCAGATTTGTTCTGACCCAGGAAAATTTTTGGTTCCTGTGCTGGCTTCCTAGGCTGAAACTCTACTCCTGAGAATATGAGATAAATTCATTCAGACATTAAATGATGAATGTTAGCTTTCAGGTTAAACATTAAATTAACCTTACTGAAAACGAGAAGTAAGGATTTTTAAAATAGCAAGCCAAAGAACAGATAATACTTATTATCACAGCCCAACAGAGTAATAGTAAGGATGGAGTTGGAAGAAATAAATTCTTCAAATATAAAGGCAAAAATATCTATTTTTCCACAGAATAGCTTCAAAGCTGAAGAAGTTTATGTTTAAACTTGCATTAACAGAATTCTTTTTGTATGTGCTTAAAGAGTTCGATTCATCAACACTTTCCATCTTACACTAGAAAAGATAACAAGTACAAAATATCTTCTACAGTCAGGAAACTAAAACCACACAAACATTCTCATCCCCTTTCTTTTATACCTTTTAAGATCTGTGTGGCAGACCAACAGCAATCAGCTCTGAGTGCCATCAGCTTAACTGCTTTCCTCTATCTGTATCACTTTTCCTCTAATGATACTTGGTTGGAGACTGCTGACTTAACATATTTCATCTTTCTTTGTACTTGTTTTTCAGAAGTGAAAAGAGTACATAAAGTGTGAGGCAAAGGAAAGGACAAATACTTAATCTGTTGTATACCCTTATTTTTTTATTACATAAATAAGAAGATATTTTTATCTGCTATGATTTGAAACTGTCATTTTTTTCTCTCAACAGAGCTGATCACAACCAAGCCTGAAGTTTTGCACATATACAGACAATAAGATCTTTAAATTTTTACTTACGACTCTCCATAGCCAAAACTGTGATATTATGAACAGCATTAGTTTCCCTGTCCAAAGATTTGGCAGTTGTGATGACTCCACTGTTGGCATCAATGTTGAAATACCTCTCTAGGTCTGTGTTTCGATCTATTGAGTACCTAGGTGAAGGATGAAAGAAAACTTTTGATTTGTGTTTAATTAGAGTTTGCAAAAATATTCCAATTTCTTATTAGAATCATAGAATGGCTTAGGCTGGAAGGGACCTTAGTGATCATCTACTCTGACCTCCCCACTATGGGCAGGGACACCTCTCAAAGAGATTCAGATGCTCAAGGCCTCTTCCAACCTTGCTTTGAACTCCCCTAGGGAGGAGTCATCTGCAACCTTCCTGGGAAGCCTACTCCAGAATCTCAACAGTCTAAACCTACTCAGCTTAAAACCATTCCTCCTTGTCCTATTGATGAACTCCTTTATGAAAACTCCCTCTTCAACCTTCCTGTAGGATCTCTTCAGGTACTGGAAGGCAGCTATAAGGTCCTCTGGAGTGTTTCCACTGTTTCCCCATTTTGAGCTTTGTTTTGTCCTGTTTCTCTGGGGTGTTGATTGAAGAAGAGCAGTATGCAAATGTGAAAGAGATACAGAGCAACTGGTGCTGATGGATGGGCTCCATTCCCTCAGATTCCTCTTAAGTGAGTTCATCCTCTCTCTTTTCTTTCTTCCTCTAGGGTAATAGAAATTTTCATTTATTCATGGAATAGCAACACAGGTTGGAAATTCACTCCATGGTTGCACCAGTCAGGTGCTGCTCCTGTGGGGACTGGCAGTCAAAGCACACAGCTTTCTATCAGGGGCAGAAGAGCCCATGACTCATCCAGGGCTGCAGGGGCAGGGAAAAAAAGAAGTAAAATGCAGAGTAGGTCAAGAGATTGCATGTCATCGCTGTCAGCTCCTGATGTTTTACTGTCATTAGACAAACACAGATTCATGCCCTTAACTCTTTGGCTTAACATATACTTTATCTCCAAATTGTTTTAGGAAGAGGAAATAAGCTCCTTACCAAACAGAAAATAGCACAAGAGAAAAGGTCAGAATGCCTGTGGGTGTTTTGCTTGCAACCTTTTTAAGAGAAGGGGACAGTTGATTAGGCAGATTTAGACTTACAACTGGAATATTCTTGACATTTGATCTAATATTGGGTCATATTCTTGAACTCTCCTTTAGAGCAAATATATTTACTCCAGAGTACTTCTCAGGATGAATTAAAATGTCCAAATAATACCAATGTAATCACTGCAATTACTATCACACCGATAATATACAAGATTCTTCATATAACATTATATAAATTCTTTGGACAATGTGGAAAGGAAGAGCTATGGAAGAGAGTTAAAAAATGGAACTATCAGATACAATGATCTTCTGACCCTATTTGTTTGTTCTGTGTTGTAATATATCATCTACTTCGTTGTATCATGGTATTTTGATCTATCCCTCTTGGCTGCAAAATCTTAGGCAGATACTTGTTACATAATTAGATTTATTTTATTTTTTTACTGTATTATGTCACAGTGAGGGAAAGAAAAGGGTTGCAACAATAACAGTAACAGCAGTTTCCATGGATTGAGGCCTTATCTTTTTTCCTTCCTTATTATATGTTAACTGTAGTTCATATCTTTATTTCATACCAGCATATATTTGGTCAGCAGTGCTCTTCAGCTATTCTGTGGCTGGCACGTTCCCTTGTGAGACAATGCCTGTCACCTCTGTTATGTAGTCAGTCTTGGCAGGCCCTGCAGCTGGGATTCAATCTCCTGCTAGCACATATACTTCCCAATTATTAACACCATCACTATTCAATTTGAAGAGCCAGAGACCTTTCTTTAAACAAAAATATAAGAAAGGAAGAAAGAAAGAAAGGAAGAAAGAAAGAAAGGAAGAAAGAAAGGAAGAAAGAAAGGAAGAAAGAAAGGAAGAAATAAAGGAAGAAAGAAAGGAAGAAAGAAAGAAGAATAAGGAAGAAAGAAAGAAAGAAAGAAAGAAAGAAAGAAGAAAGAAAGAAAGAAAGAAAGAAAGAAAGAAGAAAGAAAGAAAGAAAGAAGAAAGAAAGAAAGAAAGAAAGAAAGAAAGAAAAAGAAAGAAAGAAAGAAGAAAGAAAGAAAGAAAGAAAGAAAGAAAGAAAGAAAGAAAGAAAGAAGAAAGAAAGAAAGAAAGAAAGAAGAAAGAAAGAAAGAAAGAAAGAAAGAAAGAAAGAAAGAAAGAAAGAAAGAAAGAAAGAAAGAAGGAAAGAAAGAAAGAAAGAAAGGAAGGAAGAAAGGAAGGAAGAAAGAAAGGAAGGAAGAAAGAAAGAAAGGAAGAAAGGAAGAAAGAGAAGGAAGAGAGGTCTGAAAGACAGAGGAAGAGTAAATAAATTCAAGAAAGAAACAGAAAGAGGGAAACAGAGATAGAGGGAGGCAGGCAGGAAGAAGGAATTTGGAAAGAAGGAAAGACTTTGGAAGGAAGGGAGAAAGGGGAGAAGTAAAGCAAACAAGTTACATAAATTGGACAACAGATTCTTATGAAACAAGAATAAAAATAATTTTTATGAGTAGGAAACAAGGAATTCCTCTTAACTTATTTGCAAATGTTACATCCATGTTCAAATTCTAAAAAAAAAAAATAAATTAAAAAAATATTTTAAATACTTTAAATCCTTTAATTCCTTGCAGCCTTTAATGCTCAAAAATCTTTGAGCTGCAGGAGTTTTAAATCCTTTATTTAAGCTACTTCAAACATCAATAGTTCTCTGGTCCATAAAAGATAACCTCTTATTTTTAAAATATTTATTACTTCTCCCCTCCCCCTCCAAGTATTCTCAAGGTTTTAATTATGTTTGATCTTGTGATTTCAACATTTTATTAATTGTAACAAAACTAATTTTTAATCAGCATCACTACGGTCTAATGTTTGGAATTTGGAATACTTATTTATAGGTTAATAATTTAAACTTCTTAAATAGATCATGAAAAGTATTATACATTAATCCTCCTTAACACATTCCAATTTTAGGTGAATCTGGCTCTGATGTCTATCATAGCAGATGCAGGACAGCTTTAAATTATAAGATCTGTCAGTCCCACCAACAATGTACATAGCAGGCTCACAAGCATTCAGATAACTCTCACTATTTTTCTTTTGCCTCTCTCGATTCCCAAGTTTTGAAGAAGAAGAAATCTCTAAGATGTTAGTTCAGCAAATAATAAAACTACTTTTCATGTTGGAATTGTAAAACTTAAACAGATCAAGGCAAATAAACTCATCCTTATGTTTATACAGGAGTCAAAAGCATTCTGAGCATAAACTGCATTTATGGAACTGGATTTATTTCTACTTTACATGATTCTTCTAAACCAAATATCATACACCAGATGCTAACAGCAGTGCCAGAAACACTGCTACAGCAAAGAGAGAGCTCAGCAAAGATAAATTTCACAAGTAAATCCATGCCAACTATCCATCCAGGAGTTGTTTATACCTGATAGGAATCAGGTATATTTTAAATAAGTTGCAAATATAGAAAGAAAGAAAGAAAGAGAGATAACATTTATGCCACCTCTAGGAGTGAAACATTCAGGGTCTTTTACAATTTAAGATTGCTGCTTTAGAAATGGTAGAGCTAGATCTGCCCTTGATTGTGTAGATCTCAGACAGTGGAACTCTGCAGGTTTCACAGGCCAGCCACAGGGCTCACGGTAAAAGTGAATGTTTTCAGCAAGTTTTATTCAATTCTTTGTTACAGTAATTTCATAAAATAAAGGCTTTTTTAGCCTTGAGAAGAGAAGGCTTAGGGGAGACCTTATTACCATGAACCAGTACATATAGGATGGCTACCAGGAGGATGGAGACTCCCTTTTTAGGAGTCACACAGGAAAGACAAGGGGTGATGGGAACAAGTTATTGCTGGGGAGATTCCCTTGGGAATCCAAAAGAAAACTTTTGTCCATGAGAACTGTTGGACATTGAAATGATCTCCCAAGGGAAGCAGTGGATTCCCCCATATTGGTAAACCTCATCTTGACAGTGTGCTGGGCCAGCTCATTTCAACCACACTATCACCTAGAAGGGTTGTATCGGATGATCCTTGGGGTCCCTCTCAGCCTGACAATCTATGATGATGAAAATTCATTCTCATAGCATGAAAGTAAAACCAGAACATCACCACAAAAGTTGATATCAAAACAAGTTCTGTGAAGTTCTTTTCTATATATGCCCTAAATGAACAAAAATAACAAATGAAACTTAGTAATAATTTTTAACTGTGTATGTGTTCCTCCTCCTGCAGATGTTTAAGTTCACATAACTCCTGAGTCATTAAGTATTACCCTCTAGAAGTTTTCCTGTTCCTTTCACAATCAATATTACTACTCTGCATAAGAAAAGTAACAAGTAACTGTTTTAACTTAGGTGGTGTTTGTCCTTGAGCTTCGACCTTAGATACAAGCAAAGGTAAGATAGATTCTTGATGGGTTTTTATGGTTTCTTTATGATGCGGATGTCAGATTGTGAAAGAGTTGCAGTTTCATCACACATGGAAGACAAAGAAAGAGGGCTTTCACAGTTTTCATGTTTCTAGTGTTCATATGTCTTCATATCTGAATGGAAAATGTTTGGCTTCATCAGAATTTACAAAATCCAGAAAATTATTGCCTTTAACCATAATGAGTAGGGCAGGACCTGTCTTATCCCATCCATTTCTCCAACATAAAGGATTTTTTCAAATATTTTTTGTATATCGAGACCTCTCTGGTTTATCATGCAAGATTCTATGTGCTATTACATCCCTGTAGACAGTGAACAAAGAATATGAATCATTATGCATACAGACACTGTATATATATATATATACACACATATATTTGTTCTTTGGTCCTGATTGGTTTAAGAGACCATAACTTGTTGTAGATGATAGCAGACTCTTCCTAAACTTAGAGATAAATAAATACAAATAATATATTGAAGATTATTTTTCCTTTTGGAATCCTGAAATTGTATCTTCTCTTATTTGTTTTACTGAACTTTCTTTTTTTTTTTTTTTTTTTTTTATTTTCTACAGGTTCTGTAGTTCAGGAATACTAAAGTCAAAATGTGCAAAATATTAGAATATCTGAGTCTCTCTCTACAAGGGAAAAAAAGGCAAACTAAATCTTCTCCCATGGAACTAGTGATAGAACAAGAAGGAATGAACTCAGGCTGCACCAAGGGAAGAATTAAGCCTGAAAGTGTTGTCAGGCATTTGAACAAGCTGCCGAGGGAGGTGGTTGAGTCACCATCCATGGATGTGTTTAAAAGCCATGTACATGTGGTGCTTCAGGATCTGGCTTAGTGGTGGATTTGGTAGAGTGGGGTTAATAGTTGGACTCAACGATCTTTTCCAGCTTAGATGATTCTATGATTCTAATTGCTTTCAGTGTAACCAAAGACCCTCCCACAACAAAATAAACAACTTCAATATGGAAGTTAATTAAATAAACAACTAAGACAGAATTACCTGACAGGACTGTTTGAGGCATCTGGATCGTGGGCTGCTACAGTTCCAATGATAGTGCCAACCTTTGCCGCTTCAGACACCACCATGGAGTATAATCGCGAAGTAAACACAGGTGGCTCATCAACATCCTCTACAATTATCTTCACTGTTGTCATATCACTGAAGGGTCCCAGGCTCAGGAAGCGAGGGTCAACATGCATATTAGCTGCTTCTATCCTCAGGGTATAGCTTGTCTTAGCTTCAAAATCCAACTCCTATGGAAGTAAAGTTATTTAGAAGTTTTATTATGCAGTAATGCTGTGGTAAAACTGTTTCACTTGCAACTGTCAGTAGGTACAAAATAAACTTTGCCATTTGTATCCAACTAGCACGTTTGATTGGCAGAACATAGTTGACAGCTCTTTTTTTTTTTTTTTTTGCTTAAAACACTATTTGCAGTCTCTCATTAGTGAATACTCCCCAATGAATCTAAGAGTAAAGACAGTTGTACCCTCTCAATGGAACAAGAACACTGAATTAATGGCAAAACTTTCTCTAACATCTGTGAGGATCAAACTGTCTCTTATTAGTTCATCATTGTGAACAAATATTTTTTCTGCTTTATTCATATTTTATCTAAGGTAATGTAAGATATAATATGCCATACTACCCAGATATAAGATCTTGATACAATCTTCACTGTTCAAAAATCTCATTCAGAAAACTGAGAAGTTTTGTGGGGTTGTTTGCATACAATTGAGACTGACAATTCAATTATTACTCAATGTTTCTGTAGAAAATGTGGCAATCAGTTTAAATACATTGTTATATGAAAATATTTCATACTGAAATGTAATGTGGAGATTGTTCTAATTCATTTAACTTATTAAACAAAAGGCACATTATTATTTTTCACCTTCATTTTTTCTCTAATTTTCTTTAGTGAAAGTCCATCTTCCTTTTGATTTCCTAATGAATATTAGTAATCCTAATGAATACTTCATTAGCATTAAAAATTGCCCCCCACAAATGATAAGTCATAGTGATCTGGAGGGCTGTCTAGTAAAGAACAGTATTTTGGATGCAAAATGAAAAATCTGGTCTCACTGGCAATTATTGAACGAAATCACCATGCTAATGTTAGCACCATTTACCCTTTATCTGCAGTCCTTCGGCTCACACCAAATGCCCAGCAATTCCAAGGTTAAGCATTAAGAACAGCACTAAGTCCCAAATATTTCTGATACTGCATTCTGGTTACTCAACTAGTTTTTCAAGCTATAATTCCAAGTGTATAAAACAGATTTAAAAAGGTTTTCCATAGTTCTGCTTCTGAGTACATCATAGAGACGTGAGATGTGCTAGCAAAATAATCTGACAGCATCTGCAAAACATTCCTGTACTGGCTCAGAGGAGCAGCAGAGGTGAAATGCACATCTGTTGACCTACAAATGCAAGGGTCTAAGTTCTCCATCTTGATACAGTAGGATAAGTCCCAAATGAGCATCTTAAAGTCAGTGATTATGCTGACATTACAATACAGCTGTAAACACTCGGGATATAAAACTGAAAAATAAATTGTATCATGCTCAGAAAGGCACTGAACTTCTATAAACTCTATGTGGCAGCACAAGACTTCTTCAAATAGCTTCCTATTTGATCCTTCTGTTATGCAAGCGCTTGCTTCTTGCACTGAATCAGAGCTGTCCTACCCAAATCTCTCCCAAGAGAGGCCATAAAACACAGGCCATCTACATACAGTTGGTCAGTATTTGTACTAATGCATCTTTAATATTTTTTACTAAAGCACCTTTAATAATTTTTAATTTCAATTGTGGTTTTGTATTTAAAGTACAATACGTGTGCTATGAAACAAACTTCACAGCCACAATGTAAATGTAGTGGGGTGTTAGAATGATGAAACATGTCTCAGAAATTATATTGTATGCTGATAACAGTTAAGTGACTAATGTGACCAGATTAGCAGCAAGGTAAGTAGGCAAACAAACACATAAATATCTCAAGACTTGCCATTTTCCAATAAAAGCATCATATCAGCTGAGGAAATGGTAACCTCAAGAATGTCAAAGAAAAAAGACTGAGATTTGTTGGACTAAAAAAAACTAAATGAAAGAAAACAACAACAACAAAACAGCAAACAAACAAAACCCAGACCAAAACAAGACTTTAGCAAATAGAATATTTTCAGTCAGAATATACAAAAAAATAAGTAGCAGAAAAGGGAAGGCTAATTCAGTCAGAATAATTAGTGATATCTGTTGAAATTGGATTATTTATGATTACAGCAATACTTAGTCAAACACATGGAAATACATTGTGAGACTGTAGATAAAATAGCTTCTTATGTTGTATTAATATGAATACCACAGTTGTCCTAAGAAAAATAAGTTATGAAAACTCTGATTTAAGAAGGTGTACAATATATGTAGACAAATTATATCCATTTTAATTTGACTAGATTAAACACAATAGTTAAGAACTTTATTTTTTTAAGATATCCCCACGTTTTTGTACTGCCTAAAGAAGGCTAAATTAGAATTTTAATATATTAAATAATTTTTTCTATGTGAAGGTTTATGACAAAGGCTGGCACACACTTTGAAATCATATTTCACTCTTGTAATATAGACAGAGATAGTTCTTTATTTGACTGGATTACAGGAGTATCAGACTAGTAGGGAATACACAAACCCCACTTTCATTAGAAAGACATTTCCTCACAGAGAAGGATTGTAGAGCTAACAATGATGTAGATGTATATTCTGAATAGTTCTAATTATTAATGAGTTTCACCTCCTGTAACAGCCGTGAACATCTGAGAAAATCACCATATGGTCCTTGCTGTGAGTGTAGCAAAATTTTTCTAGGGAAGAAATCATCTGGTCTTCTTGTGAATGCCTGGTTTTCATGAGTCAATACTAAGGGGTTCTCAATAACATCTGCTTTCAGAAACAAGAATCCTGCCCTAGATTTCTCTCAGGTATTTTCTGGTACCCAATGCTGCTTATAGTTTCCTACAGCTATAAAGGTCATTGTCAATGGAATTTAAAAAAAAAAAATTAGAAATCTAATGCATTTACATATACAGTGGAGAGCAGTTGGTGTTTAGAAGAGGGTAGGTATGGATTAGCAAAGGAATTTGATGACATCAAATGGTATTGTGTTACACAGGGGCAGGAATATTGTTTTATTTCAGTTATTTGTAGCAGAGTCTGTATCCTGTGAGGTGCTACAATGTCTACAAAAGGTTCAGTCATCATCCTCAGTCTGTTCTCATGAGCTAAACCTCCTCAGACCCTATGGTGAATGCAAAAGTACCAGGTTTTGAGGCAAAATATAACCTGAGAAAATTAACTAAATCTTTAAAATATAGTTAGTATGCAAGATTTCTTGACCTGGTGAAAATGTTTCAACAATTTGTAGGTAATATAATGAAGACATTACATACTGTGGAAGCTAATGAAAGACTGAAAATAAGACTTCCATTATTTGTTTCTTCTCATCTAATTATCACTGATGTCTTTTAAACAGAGAACATTGTTTAACAGGCCTTCAGATCATACCTTCATTATTTCCTGCTATAACAAATGCACTTGATTCCAATAATGGGATACCAAGACAACAGACTACAAATCACTACATCAGTGCTGAAGGTTAAATGGACAATGTCCATGCAATATCAGTCCTTCAGTACAGTGAATAGAACTTGACAGCTCCATTAATATCTATGCATTAGAATTATCTGATTAGATCCTCCACAGGATTCATTCATCTTTCTCTCATTTGGCAGTTTGTGGTTTTTTTTCTTCTTTTTTCCTTTTTTTTTTTTTATTTTAAAGGATAAGAATTTTAACCTATCTGAAGGAAATTACAGAACAAGTCATCTATATTACAGAGGCTTGATATGTAATTATCCTTCACAGGTAGCCCACTTTTGCAAAGTTCATTTTTTATTGTATGGTAACTTTATAATAATGTACTTTTCAGAGGGGAAAATCATTTTCTTTAAGCTCAGTTGAGGCTTTATATTGAAAACTCCAGTACATCAAACAAATGCACATTATCTCTCAAAGGAACCATGGAAGTCTCAAGTTCTTACATTGTAAACTTCAGCATAGAATTGAAAGAAAATTTTCTATGTGAAAAGAAAAAAAAGTGAAATGTTAAGAGCAATAGAAAGATAGCTTTTCACTCAAAAGCTTATGCACAACCCCCCCATTTTTATAATTGCCAGTGTTACTCTTAGAATTTGGGGTTTAGAATAATCTCTTAGCAGTTAATTTCTGAGAGAAAGTACTTTATAGAACTATTTTCACAGTTTTCCCTTCTAACATTCACATTAGTTGGTGATATTTGTAATAAGGCTGTATATTGGAGGGGTAAAAAGAAGGTAAAGTTAGCAAGAACTCTACCATGGGAAATCTTAATACTTGTCACTTGCTACCGTAAGACACAACAGCCAACTCTCCATAGTCTTTGGGCTTTATTTTTACACTTAGATCCACTGAAATCTCTCCATAGACTTCAAAGTGTCTTGAATCAGATCTCATAACCTACCAGAGAGTCACATATTTATGCATATAATAAAAATATACCTTGCAGCCCTTTTTATTACTAAATTACATTACTACTTGAAGCATCAAATATTTGACAAAGGTGTAGGTGGATACAGATCATTTATCAGGTTTTTATCTTAAGATGTTTTACTACTAAGTCATTATTATCACTGAGGTCTAACTATAGCCTGGAACTTTGTGAATAATGTGAAATCTGTACTTCTAGGATGCCTTTTTCAGTACACTGTTTCTAGCCGTGAACAATGCACTCTTGTGTAGGTATTTGCATAGGAAGTGAAGCCAAGATTCCATTCATGTGCACTGCAATCAAGATTCTGTGAAGAGTTGACATGAATTCAGTTTGAAGTTCGACACATGCAGGTTTGCATGGACACTTCAGAATTTATGGTATTAAATAATTGAATCATCATTCACTTCCATAGACATTTCTTCAGTTCTAAGGTTGTCACTGCAGAGATAAACCCAACACATTTTAAAAAAATTCAATCTATTCACTAAAATTACAGTTTTCTTCCAACCACCATCAGCACTGTGAAATGTAGCTATGCAAATGATCTAAGTCCATCCTTACTAGCAGAGCATTGATAGAAGAATGTAAATTACAAATGATGCCACAGAAAGGAATTGATCTTACTCTGCAGATGGAGAACTGAGTCACAGAATGAACTAGGATAAACTTGTCAAGTACTTGTAAGAAATATAAATGAGGTAAAGGAGATCATGGGCCTAGTCACTGGGCTGGGGAAGCACAAGGGGGTGGTGGGTGGACCTAAGGCATGGTATGGTGGATGTCAGTCTCTTTTCCCAAGTTATGTGATAGGACAAGAGACAACAGCCTCAAGTTATGCCATGGCAGGTGCTTATGGACACGGTTTAGTTGTGGACTTGCAGTGTCAGGTTAATATTTGGACTTGAAGATCTTAAGGGACTTTTCCAACATAAATAATTCTATGTGTCTAAAATATCACAAGTATGTGAAAAACCTTATAGCAAAAAAACATTTTTCAGTGGTAGAGCATGCATGCTCCTTGGCTGTGGGGTATGAAGTAGTGCAATCCCACCCCTTACTCTTTGGAGGGATAAAGGCCGTGTGGATGGTAGCACAGATAATGTGTTCCTCCCTACTCTGATTCTGTACGGTCAAGGGAGTTACTATAAAGAATTGTCAGAATGTTACTGAGGTTTGGTTTAGTAGCTGCTCTATACTGACATTAGGCACTAGACAACAACAGCATGAGCAACTTCAGGATCTTGCAATCTCCAGTCTTGTCATAGCTATTAAAACTATGAGCAGAGCTACTGTTACTCTTTGAAAAATAACAGTGTTCTTAAACTATTTAGAGAAAATACATCCTGAATAAGCCAAGCAAGCCAAAGAGATATCAGGGTTTAGCAAGGCAGAAGAGACATAAATAAGGGAAGAATACACTCCATATTTTGATGAATACCACTGAGTAAAACCCATTCACCAATTTTGCCAGCTCTCAAATCAATCTACGTATTAGTCAAGTCCATTATACACAAGTAATCTTAAAAAACACAGAGGTGTGCAGCGCTTTTCACTTTCTAATATGATTCTTAACAACTTTGGTTTTTTAAAAAAAACAAATTATTTATTTACCCTTTTTTTAAATCATCCTTAAGCACCTTTCCTATTCCCTCCACTTGGAGCATACAAAAAATCCTGCTTTACTCACTGAACTTTTAATCCTCTCTTCTCTCATTTTCTTTATACAACAACGTTTTTCTTTTTTCTCCTTTTTTTTTTTTCACTTGATGCTCTTTGCATGTTACAAAAAAATGCCTCGGGTCTTAGCAAGGAAATCAATTTATCAAATGGTCTCAAAACAGAATGTAAAATTCTCAGTCTGTGTGTGGAGCACAAATAATCAGGTGCCAAACCTTCTGTATTAACACCCAGCAGAGGAATGAATGGAGCAACACTCTCAGCTGCTCAGACATCTTGGTGTTGATTTTCATGCCTAGCCTGCTGATTTGTATGTACAATTGCAGCTGAAGTATGCAAAGCTGAAGCATGCATTTGCATTTAGAACCAAAGCATGTCTTTTCAAGAGTCTTTGCCTTGGCATTTTACTGCTTGATGTGTATACAGACATGTCATCTGAGCATATAAATACAAATGAGTTTGAAAAGATGGGCATGCATTTGAAGGCTGAACCGTTTCTCAGTGCCTCAGATGATTTCAGGGGCTTAAAAACAAGAGAGCTAATTGCACTCAGAGGTGTACAGAAGGTCACGTGCCCAGATAGTAAAATATTTAGGAAGAAGAGTCGTTAAGAATTGGAACAGGCTGCCAAGTGAAGTGGTGAACTCACTGTCCCTGGAGGTATGTAAAAGATGTGTACACATGGTGATGAGGGACATGGTTTAGTGGTGGATTTGGCAGTGCTGTGTTAACAGGTGGACTCAATGATCTTAAAGATCTTTTCCAACATAAAATATTCTATGATTACAGGCTACACACTCAAATTCTTCTCTGATTCTTTATTAACAAGCACATATTATCATGCAGGTACAACCTCTGCCCAGCTCCACATTGATTTGGCAGATAGGGTTCAGTGGTCGAAACATTTAACCTGCATACACGGGTCTATATACTTTTTCTCTAGAGAACCAAAAGGTGTTCATGCCTGTTAGCCTGTACTTGAGCTCTTTGCTTCCTTTCTCCCCTCCTAGACAAAGTTCTCTGCAGGTTGATAGGGAAGGTCTTTCAGCATTGGGCGAGTCATCAAATTCCCTGGAGTCTGAAAGGAGAGCTAAGGACATCCAGAGTATATTTCCAGGGAGGAAGCTTCTACCAACCCTCTGGGCAACCTGTGCCAATGTTTCACCACCCTCACTGGAAAGAATTTCTTCCTTATATCTAGTCTGAGACCAGTACAGCTCCCTAGCTAAAGTGATTACAGAAATAGCAAATGAAAATTATTTGGTCTACTGTACAACACTGGAATCAGGATATCCCAATAACAAACACAATGACTACAAGAGCATATTAAAAATTAAAATTAACTTATCGTTTCTCAAATTAGATCACTGAAGCTTCCAACTGATTCATTGTTGCTCACTGCGACAATGATAAATGCTCACCCTCCAGGACAGGCATATTTCCTCCAGATCTTTGCTGAGAAAACTGAATGAACCACATTGAATTTGACTGCTGAATAAAGAGACGACTAACTTTTCATTGCTTGTGCTTCAAACATGCTAAGCAGGAATTAGTACAGTTTTCAAGAAGTCATACAAGGATGTTTCTTGCCTTGAAAAAAGATGATTCACATTACACATATTAAAGCCTGATCTTTCAAAGGAGCTGAACATCCTCTCTTTATTGTAACATCTATGTATGCTTACCAGCTCTCAGCAGGTGTTCAAGGCATCACAGAATTAGCTTTGCAAAATCAAACAGCATTAAATTCTTTCAAAAGAGAAACATTACTGAAGTTTTATGTTGCCTTAGAAAGGAATTGATGCATCAGAGAAGGGAGGAAAAAACCCCAACAAACTAAAAACAAAAAACAAAACCCAAACCCAAAACTTCACAACTGGTAGGTGAAGTTCACAGAGATTAAAGAATGTATAGGGAAAAAAAATAAATCTTCTAGGGAATCATATTAACCACAAACACAGGATTTTGTTCAGAGACATACTTACACACAATCTAAAATGCCAAATCAGTCTCACATCTTAGAGGATATTGAAGTGCTTAGCAGAGTTAAGGCCATAGATCCAGTATTGTCATTGCCAAGCATTCACACGTTAAGAGTGCGAATTTTTATGAGATATTTCTGTCTAAGGTGTTAGAGTTGTTTTTTTTTTTCCTGTCTTCAAAATTTAGATTTTCTTGCAAAATATTTCAGCACACTTTTAGTTTGTAAAAGAATACTCTTTAAAAATGCATTGCAGCAAGGTAAGAAAGCTCAGTTTTAATATTTTCAGATCAACGTTTTTTTTTTTTTTTTCAATTGCAACATGTCAATTTTCTAACTGTATATATATATAAAACCAAGAATAAAACAAGTCTTTAAATGTGTTCATTTCTTCAAATGATTTTTTTTAATAATATATTACATTGTAAAGGAACTATTCTTACAGATACATAATTTTAACATAAGCCAAAACCGATTAGATTTTGTATTTCAGGTTTATATTTTTATAGTAAAGTATATTTTCGTATTTTAATTTAAGGACAGATGAGATTAAATTTTGTCTTTCCATCCAAATTTCTGAATGCAGGAGCTTTAAAAAGACCCTCATCAAAATGATACAGTTATTGCCACAAAAACGCAAACCATCAGAAATTTCAGTCTAAGGCACTTAAAAGCTGGAAATCACACAAGCACACACTGAAGTCAAGATGAAAAACGCCAGTGGGCATTTTTACAGATAATAAAGCTCTTAGAAACAAAAGCTTTTACTCTCATTACCTGCCCTTATCTTGCATAGATCCAAACTGACTTAGTGAGAAAAATCAGGCTTACCTTCTGAATTGTTATGATTCCCTCCTGAGTGTCTTTGTCAACAGAAATTTTGAATACTCCCAGACCATCACCATCCACAATCTTATATTCCATTTCAGCGTTAGTCCCCATATCTGCATCTGCAGCTTTTATTCTGGCCACCACAGAAGCCACTGGCAAAGACTCCGGAACATTGTACTGATATGACCCTGGGAAATTAAAAAATCTGATTAATTAAATCTTCTGGGACTGCAAGGTCTTCCTAAAATCTACCCTTAAATAATGCCCTTGAATGTTTACTCAGGTTACTAGAATATACTCAATTTAAAATGGAATTGCCCTTTCTTTGTTAGGTTTTCTATATGATAGACTCTTTAAGTATTGTGGGCATAATTTCTTCCTAGGATAAGAGAAATACAAGGTAAAAATATAAAACAATTCAAAACATAAATGCAAATCATGAGGAGCATGTGATGGACTTTTCTTTAAGTACTATGGGCATAATTTCTTCCTAGGATAAGACAAATACAAGGCAATGATGCAAAACCAATTCAAAATATAAGTACATATCATGAGGTGAATGCATGCTACAGAGTTCCAATGCAGAAAATATTTTACTTTGTTTTCCTCAAAAGAGGTAAAAAACCAATAAGCAAGTGAAATATGGTGCATATAATTTCTAGTTCTTTTATAGCTGTGTCCCTTGGTTAGACAGTTTTCAATCTAACTGTGACTAGAAACAGATATATATTCATTTCTTTAACAGTAAGTTCACCATCTGCATTCCTGAAAATTCCAGCTTTTTCATTCAAGTAGAAAATGATATATCTGCTGTCAAAAGGGTATCTGAGTGCAGTCTGTAGCCAATAACACCATCACCTTCAAAAATAACTTCAGTTAATCTATTATTATTTCAAGCAGTTGGTGGCTTGAAATAACAGGAAATCTGTTATGTACAAATCTATTTTTTATCTTATTGGTGGTGAGGCTGGAGTGAATGTGAATATATTCTTCATATTAGTCTTATTCTAGTTAGAAAAGACTTTTTTTTTTTGTTTTTAAAAACAAACAAACACACCCCAGGCAGAATGCAATTAATGAACTGAGTTCTTCAGGTTTGAGCATACAGCTGTGTACTCCTTTCTTCACTGAGGGTAAGAACCACCTTGGCTGAAGAAAATAAATAGAAGTAAGATGACTTTCCAGCTCTTCTCTGATTAACTCTTTAGGAAACACTGTATGCACAAAAGAAATCCTGCTAATGTCAAAGGAATATAAAAGATTAAGAGTGAAGTTAAAAGTGAAGGTCACTTGGTATTATTATGGTGTATTACAAGGTCTATTAAGGTATCTCCCTTTTATTTTGTTTGTTTGTTTGTTTATTCATAGAAAGGAAATAAAACACATTAACAAATTCACCTGCTGTACTTCATTTGAGCTGATCTGAAACACATTACATAAAGAAAAAAGATGCTTCCAATGTACTACTATTGCTGTGAATCATAGAATGGTTTGGTTTGGAAGGGATCTCCAAAGGTCATCCAGCCCAACCCCTCTGCAGTCAGCAGGGACATCCTCAATCAGATCATGTGGCCCAGAGCCCTGTTGAGCCTCACTTTGAATATCTCCAGTGATGGGACCCCAACCACTTCCCTGAGCAACCTGTTCCAGTGTCCCACTACCCTCATGGTAAAGAACTGCTCCTAACATCCAAGAACCTGTTCCTAACATCCAAGAACCTGTTGCTAACATCCATGATGATGATATATCTTTCTGTCAACACTTCTCAAAGTACTTCTCATCAAAGCCGAGCAGTTTGACTCCTTGTTTATAAAACACATGACTTGTAAAGAAAATGTTTAGAAATAATACTGCAGTCCATGTTTTCACAAGAGAACTTACTCCGTGGAAAGCGGGGTGGGTTGTCATTGACATCAGTCAGTGTGACAGTTACCGATGTAGTCCCTGATAATCCTCCGTTCTGCCCAACCATGTCCTTTGCTTGAATAACCAGTAGGTATTGGTCCTTGGCTTCTCTATCCATATTTGGAAGGGCAGTCTTAATAACACCTGCAGTAGGATAAGATATGTCAGTGGTTGCACAAGCAAAAACATTATCATGAGAACTGAGCTTGCCTGTCAAAGGCAGCAGCAGAACAATGTTTGCCACAACAAATTAATTTCAACACTAATATGACAGAGCACTGGAACAGGCTACCCAGGAGGGTTGTGGAGGCTCCTTCTCTGGAGACTTTCAAAACCCATCTGGATGCAGTCCTGTGTGGACAACCCTAAGTGATCCTGCTCTGGCAGGGGGGTTGGACCCGATGATCTCTTGAGGTCCCTTCCAGCCTCTGATATACTGTGATACTGTGACTGGTTTTGAATTGGAGCTGAACTGACATAGTAGTTCAGGGCCTAATTGAAGCCTAGTTTGGGGCTAGGCCAGGGCCAATTCTGATTACATTGGTGCGTTTTGTACTATATTTACTTTTTAAAATATTATTTCTATTAAACTTCTGATTCTGTGTGAGTGTTTTTATTTACTCATTTGGGATAAAATGCATTCTGTCCTCCAGACGGAGCTGTTCCAGATCAAAACCAGCACAGAAACAGTCACCAGAACCCACCACTTTTTGTTTAGTAGTAGATCCTTTGAGGAATGTCATCCATGACTGTTTTTTTCCAAATATTTTCCCCCTGAGTTACAGACTTCAGAATGTCTTGGGTAACACTCCCTTCCCTAGAAGATATCATCTTTTTTTGATTTCCCACTCGTTTAATTGGGAAGAACAGAATATTCTGCTTTAAGATTCAAAGGTCAAGATTCCTTTCACAATATTTTGAATTGTCATTTATCATATCAATTCTTACTAATACTGATATTGTGCTACACTCCATGTATACATGAAATTACCAAGAATTTGTAACTAATTCATTTGACATGAAAACCAGAAGGAAGCTCCACATTTCATTCTTTCAGTTCTGTTGATATAGATCAGAAAATAAAGATGCCTGCTTGAAATGTGATGACTTTATGAATATTTCATGCTCAGTGCACAGTAAAGCCTCTAACTCTGATTTCCAGAGAGGCAGTCATTTACTCCACCAGCACTTAGTGTCAGCAGCAAAGGAAACATAAACAAACTAAATAAAGGAGAGGCACATTGGGATACATATCTCTTCTTCTGATATTTGTTGGATGTTTAGTTAAGAGTTTTATTTCTTTCTTCCCTTATGAATGCAGGACTTGCCATTAATCATCTCTGGGTTGAAACTTTTATTTTCGCAAACAGGCTCTCTGGCACTATTTCACCCATTTTACAAGACACATTAAAATACCATTAATATACAATTTCATGTGTTATTCTTTCTACGTTGCTTTTTTTCTCTGGCCTGCTTGTTTTTCTCTCATAGTTAATCAAAACAAGGTTAATCAATCGTTTGGAAGTTAATTATCATCCATGCAGGAAATCTGAGTATCACATCAAAGTGAAAACGTAGGCAAACATTTCAGGCTGAGTCCTTAAAGATTTTGATTTAGCAAAAGATATCATGTTATTGTTCAAGGGCTCTCTGTAGTCATTAAGTCATTATGACAATATACATTGTACATATACCCAGAGAGACAGAGAGAAAACCACTATAAATCACACTTATTTGGGGAAAAAAAGTGCTATATATTCCTGCTGAGGATGGACTTGTTGCAATATGAATAGAATGACAGTTCTTATTTCTGCAAAATAGAGTTGTTGACCAAAAGTTCATAGCATTGGGTTTCAGTTCTGCATTTTTTATGATAAATAGGGTAAAAATATTGTTTCTTTTTTGTCTCAACTTGTCCATCTCTGAAATGAAGACTATATCTCTTCTGCATGTTGGTACAAGCGAAGGCTCAGATGCAAAACTGAACTGAGAAGAGTAGAAACTTAGTTTTCCCACTCTGTGAAATGATACAGTAGAATGCATGGTGCTTGTTAAAATGACATAGGATTAAAGGTTGCATTCCGTTGTGGTTTAAAATATTCCCAAAATTTCATGAAAATAATAATAAAAAAAAAATTCCACCAGTAGTTGGTTTTGAAGGTGGCAGCAAAATGTTATATCAGATAAGGACAGGAAGTGCTTTCTTCAAACTAAAAAAAAAGACTCATTTCTTACACAAAGCATCAAAAGCATCAGTTTGAAAAGTAGAATGGAGAGATAATCATGACATAAATCTTTACTTAAGGATGTCTGGCTTTGTGGCATTTAGATAGTTCTGAAACAAATATCTGCAAAAAAAAAAAAAAAAAAAAAAAAAAAGAAAACAACTAGTTCACAGCATCTTGAATTTTCCATTGATCAGAAGAGATGACAAAAAGTAGGAGACCAGGGAGTAAGTAGATTGAAAAGAAGATAAAAATCTCCATTCCAGCAATGTCTTATCACACAGCTCACATGTGTGGTTTTTATAATCTATTCTGAAGAATAAGAGATTAAAAGATCAACAAAATCCAAATGAATTAAATTAACCAAGGGACCTCATTAGTAACTTTCTAGCAAGTTTTAATGCACATTTTCTTTTTCTTCTCAGCTTTACTGCAGAGAATTTGTGGAAAGTTACCTGTTTTTGGCTCCACAGAAAAGTAAGGCTGCCCTTGCAGTATGCTGTAAACCACTCGAGCACTGTTGCCATATGTAGGATCATCTGCGTCAGTGGCTGTCACTTGAACCACAGAGGTACCTGCAAAATGTTTCAGGGACTGTTGTACATGAAAGATCAAAAAATCTGAAGTACACATATTCAGCATAGTGGAAAAGTCTGAGGTGGCTTTTCTGCCTTTGACTCACTAAAATAAAAACCATCTCACTCCTCTCTTGCTGTCTCTGCCTTTGTCTGGTGGACTCTATGTGAGCAATAGTTCTTAAATGATGGCGATATCTGAAATATACTTAAGTATGAAATATTGCAATAATTTCTCCTTGAAGAGAAAATTGCATGCTAAAATCACAATGAAGGTCAAATATACATGCATATAAAAACATTATATGTCTTGATAATTGAACACATATGTAGATAAACAAATAATTCTAGCCTATAATATTATTTACCCTTTCATAAAGAGATGGCTCAAGAGTTTCTGTTTCAATGTGGAGAAAAACTGATAAGAGCTACCTCTAAATGCCTTTTAAAAGTATTCATTTCCTTAAACAATCTTCAATAATTCAGTATCAGTTGAGGTAACAATCTGCTGCTAAAATATTTCTTGAGCAGAAAATATGTTGACAGAAAGAAGAAAGTGAAATGTCTAATTGGCTAGCAAGGAGGGTGTATTTTGTGAAGATCTCCTTCTGCATACAGTTCCTATTTTATATACTCTCCACATCAGTTCCTATTTGTTCGTGTTCTGTATGACAGAATCTATGATGTATGCTGAAAGCAGAATAAACAACATTTGGAACCCAAGGCCTTGTCCTGGTCACCACCCTTTGATAGCCAGAAAGGACTATTTTGTTCTCACTGGCAGATTGTCTGGAACATGGATATTTTCTATTCAACAGCCTAGGACCCCATTTGGAGCTTAGGTTGGAAATAAATATTGTAGCAGTTTGGCAGACGCACAGTAAAGGTCTTCAACAGAGAATCGGGTTCCTTCATAAACTGGATTTAGACACATGATTAGATAAAAGCATTTGTTAAAAAGAATGTTCACTTTTGGAATGAACACATTTTTGATGTGTGAAAATGAAAGCAGCAAGTTTGGAAACCACTCCTTAAGAAAAAGAAAAAAAAAAAAACTGAAACAGCAAGTATTGAGGTTGAAATTAACATAAATTGTATTCTGGTCAGTTCTATTAGGATTTTTTTCAGGAAAAGGGTGGGAGACAGCTCTGAAACTCTTCATGTCAGATACAGTACGTTGAACATTCATTTTCCTCAGCTTTCCAATTCTCAGTTAAGTAGAGGATCATAAATGGGCCATGCGACCAAACCAAAGGTTTGGACAGAGAGAGGATTAAGTGCAGTGCTCCATAAAATGGTAAAGATTAAAGGATGGGACCTACTTGAATGGTTTCTGACCAGAATCATAAGATAGCTTTATTCACTTAAGTCATGGCCTAGCTCGCCCACTTTCTTGATCTCTATTCCTGAAGTATCCATGACAAAGTATTATGATTATAACTCTATTTTAAATGCAATTTTTCTCTCACATGGACTGCCTGATATTTTTAGACAGGAAAAAGGTTATTCTCAACCCCAAATCTCACATGCAAGTAGTTAAGTTGATGGGAAGTTTAAAAAAAAGATATTGGTAGTTAATCCATCATTTATGGGACTTAAAGTGCATCCACTTTCTGTTCACATGTAACACAGAGCTTTGATTCAGTATGTCAGACTGATTTTACAGGTTCCTCTATAATGTAATTTCATACACGGCCCTATTTTAAACTTGCCAAAGTCTCTCTAGCTTTGGAGTACAAGGGTAACACAATGACTGTTTGACATCCTGTGTTCTTTGTGAAAGCCAGGCTTACCATATCTACAAAGTCCATAAGCCCTGCCAATGAATCTTACAATGTCTGCAAATATTGGCAGAAGTGCTTATAAACCACACACACAGTTATGTCTTTACTCCTTGCTCTTGCCACTTTCAAGGACTCCAGGCCAATACAAGATCAAAGAAATTACAAGCTCTGCCACCTCAACACAGACATTTTAAAATCCTACAAGATTAGAAGTGCTTTTTTTGCTGTAAAAATCTATTGATGTAGCAAACAAACCCTCTACAATCCATGAGATGAATAAAGTCAGTGTCTGAATCTAATTGTCTCTCTCTTAAAGCACAGATCCTTTAGAAAGTGAGGGATTTTTTTTATGTAGAAATTCTAACACCAAATATTTCTATACTCATGCAGTTTGAGTGCAAACAGAAACTAAAAAGTCATGATACTTTTCTAGGCCCTTTGTGCTGATCAGCTTCTTTCAGATGTCATGGGAGAAAGATCTTTTAAAACAACTGCCATTGGCGTTGTTTCTTTCCCACTTGCACACAAAACACATTGAGCTGCCAGAAGTCCCATGCTGAGAGGGAGAAAACTTCACAATATATTTTTTTATAAAGAACATGCAAGCTAACATAAGGTATGTTAACTCTGTGCAAATTTCTACATGTAGGAAATCAGTCCAAGGAAGCATAATGTACAGAAAGAACAGTATGTGGAGTTTTCCAGAGATTTTCCCAGAGGAAACAGATTTCTCTTGAGGAAAAGGATTCCATCAAAGACACTAAGATGTCTTGAAATGGATTGATGTCAAATTCATATGCTTATTTTACTTTAAAAAAATCCCAAACAAACCAATAAAGCTCTGTGGATACTCAAGAAATCTGTACATTGAGGAAAAATGAGTAGCTTCATCAAAGCTCCAACTGCATTTTCTTACAAAAGGAGACTTTGTGTTCCTGCACTGAAATTAAGTCTTTTCTCCTCAACACTTTGCTTTACCTCACAGCACAGGTAATCAGCTGTCATACGTGCATTCAAGATTAGGAGATTTTGCAGAAAGAACCTTGAAATTAGAACATTATTATATGTATTTTAATTTACCCAAGTCTAGATTCATCAATGTTTCTAACATGTTGCAGAGATCAGTGTTTTCTTTGACAGGGTCAGATAAAGGTGAACTTGTTGATCAATTTTATTTTGAGCTGGAGACTCTTCAAAGGGCTTCTTCTTAAATCTCTGAGTTTATTGGTTTAGAAACTTCTTCACAGAGATTTGTTGGGTTTGGGTTTGGTTTTCTTTTTTTTTTTTTTTTTTCAAAGCAGTCTATTAACTTGCCTAGTCTTTTGAATGACTTTGCATGAGGAATTCTTGTATGACTTTGTTTTTTAACATTGGTGAAATGATCAAAGGCAAAACTTGTTTTTAAAAGTAGATGAAATTGAAACTACACAAACCTGTTGAATTGTAGCCACATTTCCCTTTTGCATGGGTTTGCTTTGTCTGGTTATATATATGGACATATTGACATTATGGACAGCTACTACAGATATATGAGGTTTACCTACACACAAAAATCCATGGCTCTAGCTCTCACCCATGCTGCATTTGTTCCAAAAATACATTGGGGATCAATCTGTAGGCAGTGCACTGTATGCAGTGGAGAACATAAGGACTATTTTTCAAAATGAGCTGCTTTTTGATTATGTTGTTGAGTCTTCAACACATAAATGAACACAAGAATTTTTCTCCTGCACAATTTCTAGTACAAATATATATTCAATTTAGGTGGAAAAATGTGCAAAATTATTAACTGAGATTTGTGTACTCTCTGGGAATTGTGTGGACTAAGGATGATTCCATCTTCATGAACTTCTTGAAGCTACGCATTTTAAACATCTTCATGGTTTGTATCACACAACTGTTAAATACTGCACTGGTACTGAATTAAGGATTACATTGAAATGCCTGTGTGGCACTTGTTTTACGTAGTCATGTCCACTCATAGTTTATTCATATAACACAACTTTTAATTAATCACCTAGAACATTCGTAAAATATTAAGGAGAAACAAAGTATCTCTCTCCTATTTTGTTAGAAATTATATCCATGACAAGGATTTTTAATTAGATATTAAACAAAATGAAAGAGATCACAGGATTATAAACCCAAATTAACTGTAAAGCTGAGTGAAATATAAACCTTAACCCAAAGGGTGGTTATGCAAGTAATGAGTCTGAATTTTATTTGACAAATATTTTAGGACATTATCTAAGGCTAATTGAAGCCAATCTTTTTTGTTATTTGAAATGGCTTCGGGTCAGATTCAAATTATATTTGGGTCAGGCCCAATTATATTGATGATTGTAGATAGGGTAAATATCTGGATGGTTTGTAAATCCCTCAAAGATATGACTTATCTGAAAGTTAAGTTTTTATTTTTAAAAGTCCCTTACTTAAAATATATAGCTTTGTTATATTTAAAGCAAAGAGTTTTAAAATTATAGATAAAACAGTATTAAGAATGTTTCTGTGATGTTGACAGAAAAATAGTTGATTTGAGACACTGACCTGTTTAGCTTATAGACAAGGGAACTGGGGATAAAAATACCAATACCAGCATTGTTTAACCTCCTCTACTCTCCAGACATATCAACAACTTGACTTTTTTACCAAACACAACCACTATCTTTCTTGCCACATTTATTATTTCTGATTGAAATGGCTAGAAACATCTGGGGTTCATACAAACGGAGAAAAAAATAATATAGAATAAAATAAAAGCTTTATATAATGCTTAAATGATCTCTGGGTTTTTTTTCATAGTTCAGTAGTACAAAGTTCTCAGCAATGTATCACTGCTTCCTCTCCTCCTTGATACTCCTCAAAAGTTGTCCATCTTTCTTTCCAAGACTACAATTGCCTCTTCAGCCATCTACATAGAGTGAAAATGAACAAGTGCCAAGTATAGAATGAGAAATAGTGTCTATGCTGACTGCTTGGTAAAATAAACAAATAGACAACTCATTAACAATGTTTTACTCATCTCGTCTTGGCCCCTAGGATGAGTTTCAACTACAAAAGCGATGTTGAGTAATGATTGCTGCAAGACACTTAGGCAGGGAGATTCTTTTCCTCTCTCTAACTATAATTTAAAGGCATTGTTTAATGTCCAAAATCGTAGGAGATGGTGTGGAGGAAATGACATCAAATTCTATATGGGTAGACTTACTGTAAGAATATGACATTTTGATAGCTTAAAATCAGTCAAGAAAAGAAAATCCTAATTGGAATCACCATATAGCTCTCTCAACCTGAAGTGAGACATTCCATATGCATATTTCCACTGAAGTACAGTAAGTTGTTCTGCTTTTTTTAGCTTCATGCTTGAGTTTATAATTTCAGGTTAAAATAAAATTTGCCAGAGTATCTCCAGGCCAAAATCCTATCTAGTGTGAATCAGTCAGCCTTCAAAGGAACAGTAGCACATGACAACAGAGAAGAATTTGGACTCTTTGGAATGAAGAGGTAAAGAATTTGATGTCGAAATTCTTTAAGTCAAACTCAGGAAAAAAAATAACATTTCCTTCTTTTCCAGCATAGAGTCTAAAGACTCTGAAAACCTCTGATTCCACTGGAATTTTGAAACCATCTCAAGTTCTCCCCTAGTCCATGCTGCTTGCATACATTCCTCAGGGAGATGGGCTTCAGTATTAGAAAAGACACAGTAAACTGTTATTGATATATGCGACACTTACCAAAAACATTATGATATCCACTAGCAGGAATTGGAAGAATTTGTTAAGAACTGATTTTATCTGAACAAAATGATATATTATCACCTATGAGGACCACAGCATAGGTGTGAAACTTATTAATGAGAATTATAAAACAAAGCCTCTGGGCAATGGAATGAGAAATACACCAATAAAATGCTTATCTGAATCCCTACATAGCTATTTGAGTTTCAGAACATTTCTGAAAGGGCAAAGACTTAATCTAGCATGTTATTTCCAGTTAAGTCTCAAAATATCTAACTGTTGCAGGTGCCTCATAGATAATTAAGTAACTTAGTGTGGTACAGTAAAGAATAATGAAACTTTTAGAAAGGCAATAGGAGCGATTTCCCACAACAACAGTGCTGTGTTTTGCACTTACCCACAGGAGACATCTCGGGAACGCCAGCAGTGTAAGGCCCATCCAGAAATTTCGGTTCATTGTCATTGATGTCCTGAATCTTAATGACGAATTCAGACTCTGGTTCCACGGGTTTATTAGTCAGCCTATCTAGGGCTTGTGCTCGGAGCGTGTAGTAGGCCTGCTCTTCTCGATCCAGCCTCTTTGTAGCATGAATATCCCCTGTGTTCTCATCAATAATGAAAATGGAACTTGCCCCTTCGCCTGACAAGATGTATTTGATGGAACCATCTCCTTTATCAACATCAGAGTGAAGCTGGTGAAAAATTGATGAGAAATGAGATTAACTTACAAGAGAGTCAGTGGCATGGAGATATGTAAAAAAAATCGTTCTTGTGTCAAACAGTAGTGCTTGAAATTTTATTGTTCTTGCAAAGATAAGCTAAATGTTTATCACATGTGGCATGTGAGATACCATTAAATTCTGTCAGATTGCTCTTTTGGGAGAGATAATTTCATTCATTCCTGCACACAATCCTGTTTTCAAATGCATTTGATATTGTTCTACAGTCTTCTTATACCAGATTTTTTACACAGCTACACACATGCATGCACATGATTATAGAACCATATAATCATAGAATTGTTAGGGTTGGAAGGATCATCAAGGATCATCCAGTTCGAATCCCCTGCCATGGACAGGGATACCTCACACTACATCACGCTGCTCAGAGCCACATCCAGCCTGGATTTAAAAACCTCCAGGGATAAGGCTTCTACCACCTCCCTGCACAACCTCTTCCAGTGTCTCACCACTAACATCTAATCTAACATCTCATCCTAACATCTAATCTGAATCTACCCACTTCTAGTTTTCCTCCCTAGTCCTATCACTACCTAACATCCTAAAAAGTTCCTCACCATGGCTTACTCCTACCTGATTATAACAACATTGTTGATTTCAGCGTATTATCCTAGTGAAGGGTGAGAATTCAAACAAATGGCACTAGAATCTTAATGTCCACATATGTTTGCTCCTATGCATGTATGGGGAATGACATACTGATTTCCTCAGCATTTGCTGTATAGAGCAGTAACACATTGAATTAAAATGGTTTGGTTGATAGATTGCTCAAACAGGCTGGGAACTTCACTTCCATTTCTTCTTTTTCATTACTTAAGTTCAGAAAAATGCAGAGTCTGAGAAAAACTGAAAAGTGTCCTGCTACCATCTAAATTACACAGCATCAAAGTCAAGTGTAGTTTCCCTAGGACTACTTTTATTAAGTACAGAAGAAATGTACAGCAGTTGGTCAAAATAATACATCTTCCATTAGAACTGCAAGACAGATTTATAAAAGGAAACTTTCCTTCTCATCATGCAAGCTATTTAAAGTTGCAGAGCTATTTAAAGTAACCACCAGTTGCATAGGTTCTTTAGCTCTGCTGAGTCTCATCTTCCTGTTACAGAGCACTGATTCAAACAATCCTCATGTGCTTTTTAAACTTGTATCAGCAGTGTGATAGATCTGGATATCACATTAAAGTACCACACACAGTATATTTAATATGGTATGAGTGAAGAGAACATTCTATGAATCATTAATCTGTAAACCATTCTATGAATCTACCAACATCAGTAAAATTCAAAGTGCTTTTTTGTTAAACAGTGGATAATTACTTGTCAATAACTGAGGAAAATTTAAAAAATGCTTTGATTTTTTATGTCTCTTTGTACCTGTCCTAACTTCATGTTGTGTTGAGTTTGGAGGTAACCGTACTGTCATCATCATCATCATTGCCTAATTACTAGCATGTGTAGTTTTTTTCTCTCACCTAAGACTATCACTGAGATAGTCATCACATAGAGAATACATGCAGAAAATTGTTATCACAGGCATAGCAGCACAGCTGCAAAACCTTTTCCTATTTCAGCAGGGAAACAATAGTGATTAGTTTTAAATTTTGCACCTGGATAAAATGCTTCCTGTTTTTATTATTATTTCCCTGTCTGGATATGTCATACTTGTGCAATTACAACACACTCCCTCTCCTTTTTAAGACAGAAATGAAGTCTGAGCTTTGGACAGGATGAAAAAACAGAATTAGTGTGTCTATAACAGAATACCTATTTAATTTCAAAATATTGTTTGTCCTCCTTCATTCTGCTGCTACCTAACTCCTGAGATACTGAAACCACACAGATATCTCTCTGGTGGAGTTTCTTGAACCTTTAAAGTCCTACTTCTCAGCACACTCAGGAATAGTCAATGCTGACACTGTGAGCAGATCAAGGTAAAATGTATTGCATATGCAGGCTCTTTCAAGATCCTCAGCATTGCATATTCCTCAGCCCTAATGACTGGGGGTTTATTCAATAAACCATACTTCTGTTCATCTCACTGATCTGACAGTTGAAGTTCTGGCTGCTTTTTCAAATGTGTCTGGGTGAAGTACTCATCTCACCTATAAAGGAGCAGCGTTCTGTGTAAGTAAGAATCTGTCTGGCTTGTGTTTCATTTCGGTTTACTTTTTTTTCCTCTTTTCTTTTTCTAAGACATACTTCAGGGTGCATATGACTCCTGTGTGCTGCGGAGGCATTGCGTGGGTGCCCCTCCACAGCCACGATCCTACAGTCTAGACCGAAATGCTGAGCATCATATTACCCAAGAACTGAAGTTATGTGACAGAAAGATTTGATGCTTTTTCTTCTTGAAGTGATTCAGTTTTCTCCATATCGCATACTACAGCAGGGCACTGGCCTTTCTGTGGTGGCTGAGACCCTCCCATTCACCCTGTAATGGTAGTTGAGACTCTCCCATTCTCCCTGTAAATTGTTATTCTATATTTTGTGGCATACTTAAGGGTGTGATGGATGAGAGAAAAGCAGATGACACTAGCACAGCTAGTTGTTTATCAGGCAGAACAGTTTTCTGAGGGTTAGAGATGTGCAAGCAGATCTCTTTAGACAGAGAAGGGGAGGGATTCACTGTCTCAGCTTGCTGAGAGCAACATAGCAGCTCACTCATAAAGGTGAAGCAAAGCCCATCAGCACACCAGAGTGTAGTGCTCACACCTGGGTTTCATGCTGCAGGACTGCACAGCTTCCCTTTCATCCTGTATTTAGATCCAGCCCTATCCTGAATAACTCTCCAGCAGTGTTTTGAAAGAAGAGACCTTCACAGGAGAGGCCAGAAGTGTAAATCCTCAAAGATGCACTGAGTAAGGCTTTCACATCCCAAAGAAAGAAGAAATTCTGTAGCTTCAGCATTTCCCATTTGCTAACTCAGTGGCTTGCTAATTAGCACATTGTTTTTAAGGAGTCCCACTCTGAGGTTCATAAATCTTCTCATGGGTTATGCTATGCTGACTGGTGCCCTGAAGTGAAATAATGAACAGAAGCCACTTTTTTGGAATGGTGCCTTGGAAGAAAACTGCTACTGCATGGATTAATAAGAATGACCTTTGTTACTCCAAGGTTGAGGCTATGGGATAACAAAATTCTTTGTCTTTTTGATTAAAACTTTGTTCTATTAAGCCTTTAAAAAATGTTTGCCTATGCCCAACTTAGTAAAGCACCATTCTCTACTTACTTAACTCTAGGATGTGATGTAGCTCAAGATAGAGTTTATCTTTGGCACTATAGCTCAATGAATTCTGTTAAGCACTCTAAACAAAATTTTCAGCATTTTTATGTATATTTTGGTGTCAGTCTGGGACAACTTAGAAGTACAAGAGAACAAAGCAATGGTAAATTGCCATTAAAATATTTTCCATAATACTGCCATTAATGCAGTATTTTCAATAGAGAAGGAGATTTACTTTTATCAGTAAGCAGAGATACTGCATTGCACTGAAAGCAACAATTGCCACCACTGATCTGCCTGAGGTCTGAATGAGAGGTTTGATGTTTCTCTGATTTTCAGTTCAGGCTGCCTTAAAGCAGGTGCAATGTTCATATTCCTTTCTTCTCTGTTTTTTCTTCCCCAAATACCTATCTTTGCAGTTGTTCCTCCCTGTAGGAATGTCGCTAACACTTCATTGCAGAGCTTAGAGATTCTGGGTGAAGAAGAAAAGCACAGGGAGAACAGGAGGAGCTGCCAGCACCACCAGGATCAGAGTTAATGGTGAGAAAGAGACAGAAAGAGCAAGCATGAGATGCTTCAAAAGAAACTAGCTCCATAGCTCCCTGGAACCATTTGCAGAACGACTGAAAAGTTTTCTCAAGTAGGAGTTACCTTGCCTCACCCTTTTCCTTTCTTGCTATGAAAGTAACTAGAAAAACTGCCTTCTCGCTAGAAGTAAGGAGGGAATAGAAAGCAAAAAAAAAAAAAAAAAAAGACAAAAGGAAGAAAGAACAGCAAACCAGGAGCAGTCTTCTTGTCCACCTAATAATCACAACTTACTATTACAACAACTGAGAACTGACTGTAGAAGGAAGATAGTCTTGTCTTCATATACAACATGCCCCCTCTGCTTTCTGGGAGTACTTAAAAAGGAAACTTATCAGGTATATGTGGATTAAACATATAATTGCCAGAAGATGAAACAGAGTATGTGATTTGAAACAAAGAATTAATTTGACTGTTTCTATTAATTCTTGCTCATCATGACAGCCATGTTCTTAATGCTTCTGTTCTTAGATTCAGTATTTTCTGTGGTTGCCCCTAGAAAGTTTAGAAATCACTTTTCCCCTCAGACTATCATGGCTAAAAGATGTGTTATTAGGATAACTAAGGGCTGAGTGTTGCTTATTTGAAACAATTTCAATGAAAACAATAACTAACATTTAAAATTCAGCCTAGACAATGGAGTTTGCATTTAAGTAAAACACAGAGTGCACACATACCTCATTCCTGCAATGTTTAAGGGCCTCACAAGCACATCAGTTACTGAGAAAATTGTCTTCAGAGGGAGTTATGAAACTCTTGATTCTTATAAACTCTAACCATATATCAATATCAGTAGCTTAAGATAACTTTTTAAATTTCCTTTTCAGTCTCATTACAGAAGTCATGTGAGACAAAAACAGATTTCTCAAAGTTTTATTGATGTCAAGGCTTGTGATTCATATAATTGACTTCACACCCAAGCACTACTGAAAGTATTATTCAGCAGGTAATGATTTTCTTATAAAAGCCTTTTTTTTTTTTTTTTAAGAAACATTGAGAAAGTGATAAAGGAGCTCCTGAAGGGGTTTTGTTTGCTTTTGGCTTTATTAATTTATGTAAAACTGTAGTACAAGCCTGAGCTCAGAAAGATATATGCTGGTCTGTGTTCTGTGCTTTCAGCATAACAGATAATACTGAGGACAAGAGATCAAGACAATATAAATGGCTCTACCCAGAACTCCTAACATTTTTAATTAGAGTTTGAAAAGAAGGGATACACTTGTAATTCTGCCAGAGTTTCCTTGTCTCAGCAATGCTGTCAGTATGGTAGGGAACCAGCATAGACGATTGTGCCACAGAGGCATGATTTGCCCCTTTGACTTACTAATAATTTCATGCACTGTTTTGTTGCCTTCAGTCTTTCTCCTTGTCAGGCAAGTGTAGAGATAGTCATGTGGGGATACAACAAGGTCCCATGTTACAGACCACAGAACCACATTATATTTATCTAAAACAAGCAGCTGGTGACAGGCTTGCTCAAAACCCAGTCAGCCTCGACAAGACTTCTGTTCTGTGTTGATTTAAAGCTCCCGAAATTGTTTCTAGAGTGCTCAGAGTTGACCAAAGACCTACAAACTGCTGCGATACCTGAGGTCAAGGACATTCCTGATGCCTCTTCACAGCCAGCAGTGTCCTTATAGACTGCTTGAACTCAGACTGTTGCTGAATGCTCTTTTGTCTTTCTATATGTAATGCTAGAATCTTGTGAATGGCCACAGGTCAATACATCTATCCTGGACCACCGAAATGACAATTAGATTATGAGAGGTTTCTTTTCACATGAGCACGTTTCACACTCAGGTTAAAACGAGGGCACATCCCCCTGTGATTACCAACTGTGTCGTCCAAGAGCTTGTCCTTAATAGCTCTCCTGCAGGCAAATTATACGTCATTTGGTGTATATTCACCTCTGAGAACTTAATATTCAACAGTGTATGTAAAGCCAGTGAGAGCAAAGCTCCATCCACAATCAAGGTATTCATGCAGGTGCATGATTAAGAAAGCTAAGAGATAATTTAAATAAGAAAGGTAAAGAGGGAAGAGAGGAAATAAGAGTTTCAAAAATAGATAGATGGATAGATAGATAGGTAGGTAGGTAGGTAGATAGATAGATAGATAGATAGATAGATAGATAGATAGATAGATAGATAGATAGATAGATCCACAAACCAAAGCCCTCAAACTGAATGAGAACATGGACTGGTCTGAAGAACCAGGAGAGAACTGGAATGGGAAAGACTGATGAAAGACCTTAAAAGAATGTGATTAGGCAGAGGAGATAGGGCAAGAAAAATGCAAAAGAAGAAAGGCATCAGGAAGAATGACTAGTTGAAATGGAAGGAAACAGCAAGAAAAAAACAATACAAAATACAAATGAAAGAAAAGGCTGAAGCAGTAACTGGAGCTGGGGTGTGTGTCAAGTGGAAGGGGCCAATCTTTTTTTGATGGTGCATAGTAACATGACAAGGAACAATGGATATAAATTTGAACATAGAAGGTTTCACCTCAACATGAGGAAAAACTTTGTATCAGTGAGGGTGACTGAGCGCTGGAACAGGCTGCCCAGAGAGGTTGTGGAGTCTCCCTCTCTAGAGACTTTCAAAACCTGCCTGGATGCATTCCTGTGCAAACTACCCTAGATGATCCTGCTTTGGCAAGGGGGTTGGACTCGATGATCTCTGGAGGTCCCTTCCAACCTCTAACATTCTGTGATTCTGTGATATTCAGTGACTGATGAGTGTTAGCCAAGAACAATAATTGAGAATAAAGCCATATAATTTACCAGTATCTTTCTTTTATATCCTGTTTAATGCAACAGGACTTATAAAGTCTAATAACCTGAATCTAGGCAGATGTCATTTCACTATTACTACTTCTCCAAGTTTGCAAAGAGAAACTACTCTGGAGGAAAAAAAAAAAGTCTACAGTTGAAATTGTCATTGATTTTAAAATGCTGGAACCCAAGAAACAAACATAAGATAGATGATTGACAGGCAGGGAGAGTAGCTATAGTGTCAGCTTGTTGCAAAGTAACTAAACATTATTTAAAAAAGAATAAATCCTTATTTCCGCTATTAATATAGAGTTACAGTTTGAAGGGGGAACTTTAGCCTAGTCCCTGATTGCAAGTTTCTCAAGTTTGTTTTTAATGTTACAGAATGTTAGGTTTCTGTGCAAAAGAAATTAAAATAGTAAGATTTTTTTGTTAGCTGACTCAAACTTATTCTCTCTCATGACCAAACTTGGAATAAGCAGTTAGGTTTTACTATCACCTCCTTCCCTGTTTTGCTTCCCTAGTAAAAGGTTCAGAAATGTTGATGGAAGAGTTAAGTGAAAGATATATAGCCCTTATACTCTCAAGTGGCTGATCAGTGCTCCAGGAGGATAATAACCTTATCAGCCTCAGCCTCAGAAAGTGAAATGAATATTTAATTTCACTAACCTTTTGCAAAAGGAAGGTGAAATGAGAAAGAAAACAGTGAAACTTCTTTAGTTCCTTGATGGTTATTGTTCAAACAAAATTCAAAATAGAAGTACCAAAATTCTAAAATTTATACTTCATAACATTCTACTTAATATCTAAGTAAACCCTCAAGGCTTCTAAGTGGAAGACAAAGTTCAGATGAAATGTTCCTCTAGGAATAAGACATACTGTCATCTAAAGGCTAGTGAGCTGAATAATTAATAGGAATATACTGAAAACTGGATGTGATAACAGCAACCATGTCATATTTTTATGACATTTTTTAATCTTAATGTTCAGTTGTGTCAATTGTGTTCTCTCTCCCTGTATTCTTATAATTTAGCTCTATATAGACAGTAGATGGCATGTATGTTATCAATATATCCATACATGTAAGTGTGTGCAAGTAAACATACATGCATTTGCACACACACACATTTACATCTCCTTAATCTGCCCTCTTCTTTTCCAACCTCTGCAGATGCAGCACTCACAAACCTGTGTCTTCTTCCACCCTTAACAAGAACTAACAAGAACACAAAACGCCCTGTGGGGACAGGGAATTGTGCAGCCAGCCCATTAAGTTTAGTGCAGCTACAGGAGGAACTCTGAAGCAGCTGCTGCTGTAGATGGAGCTGAGTGGGCATATGTAGCTGGCTGAGTGTTCTTGAGGAGTTTTAATGGGCCATCATCATGACATGTCACTCTCCAAAACGACTGTTTGTCATTCACACTCTTAAGAAGACAGTTTGGCAGCTTTGGGAGGTAAAAACCATCTGTGTACTGTGCATCATCACGTACTAATTGCATAATATTGGTTGGGGGTGGGGGGAGAGCACTACTGTGTTGCAGCACCACCAAGAGCCTGCAGGCAACATAGCACCTGCAGAGCAGGGATGGGGAAAAAAAGAGACCTGCTTTCCACCATACACAGATGCACTTCAAGCTTTGCTGATATTATCCTGCTTGAACTTAAAGAAACAGACAACAGTGTCTGTAAACAATATGCACATCAGAATCCTTCCAGACCTGTTTTGGGTTGTTGGTTTGTTTTTTGGGGTGTTTCTCTCCAAACCACTCTCTGCTCCTCAGTGTTTATTCCTTGGAGTACTCATTCTGAGCATTTCAGTAACAAAACTGCATCACTGACAAACCAAGCCATATATTAGTGGATTTGCTAGCTGATTTACCATATGAAAACTGCTTCTGTTTTTAATCCAAATAGATTTAATTTTTGATTAAAGAAACTAATGACTCAAACCTTATTTATGCAATTAAATCATGTGCAAATGCCACTGGAGTGAAATTTTATTTGCAAATTCCTGGATGTTTATTCTTACTGACTGCATTTGTGACTCTGTATTTATTTATTCTCCAGGAAAGGGAATAAATGTTCTTCCATACATACCGATAGTATATTCACATGATCCATAATGAGCCATACTAGTTCCTGTTATGTACTGAACCAGTGTATTTACTGGCCCAGTGATTTGAGTCATTTTGTGAACAAAAATCTCTGAAACTGTAAAACAAAAGTGTCATAAAGACACTACACTATTTCAGCAGTGTCGTAAAAATGTGTCAGGATGCTCCCTCCCTGTATTCCCTACAAATACCTTCTGTGAAAGTGACCAGGCTTAAAAAATGTATCATGGCAAATCAATACCAAATACAAGTCACACAAGAATCTCTCTTTGCCAGCAGATGTCCATGTGCTTGAAAAGCTTAAGCACATGTAGCAGCTTGCAGAAACGGAGCCTCCAAAAAACTTCACTCATTATTCTTCTCAAATCACTTCCCCACTATAGATGAAACAATCTCTTCTTCCACAGTGTCAATATATATATACTGTAAAGAACTGTTTCTGGAGCATAGACTTCTCTTGAGTGAAATAGATGTAATTATATATGCATAAATACATATATATTTACAGTGACATGTGACTATTCTCATACCAATGTACATGTTAATCCTTTTATTAATTAATTATGAACTTAAAATTTTATTCATTTATCCACTTATCTATTAATTAATTTATTTTGATGACCAGAGAGTACATGAGTGTACGTTGTCTTATGGCAGAGGAGAGAGGGAAGGAAGAAACAAGAAAGGCAGTGGCAGAATTTATATACCTGCAGTACTGCAAGATTAATTTTTTTAAATTATTTTTTCCCTATTCTCAAAAATAGAAATAGCAAAAAAGAATACAAACATGCAGATAAGAAAATTGTTCCTCCCATGTTGCTTTTTCTATTTAGCCATGACAATTCAGGCCTGGGTTTTCAACCACAAAAAAATGAGACCATATTATAGGATCTATTTTTTTCATAGCTACCTCTGTAAACTAAAGAACTGTAATAGCACTGAGCAGGAAAAACATTCGTATCCATTTCTGGTTTGACTATCACATCAATAATATCAAATTTACAAACAGAAAGACATTTAGTACTAAAGTATTTTCTGAGATAAGATATGTACTTATAGTGAATGTGTCTGAGTGGAAATTAGACCTCCCATATTGTCTCTTGTATGTCAAACTACTGATCTATAGTTTAGAGTGATTATCCTGTTTCTGCTTCAACTATCCAAAATAGCTTGCAGCAGTGCTTGCTTGATAATGATTTTTCTCATAGGAACCGACTTGCCAAGAATGTTAGTGCAAAGAAATAGATACCCAGAGGGTGTAGAGCTTTTTTTGTTGTTGTTTTTGGTTTGGTTTTAAGTTGTTTTAATTCCTCAAATTTCATTTGCTCTTGAAAGTTTAATGCTACTCAAAATCCACTTATAATCTTACCTTGCATGTTAGTGGGAAGTGATGAAACCCTGACAGACTAGAAGTTAACAGTAAAATATGCAATTGGAGAGCAGTTAAAGTAATTACTGTGACTAACCATGTCTCTAGAAGCTTATGAAGTGCTGGACCATGGATGATCATTTTAATGATGAAATATTTACAATACAGAAAAAAAAGTCATTAACTGAGTCCCAGCCACACTAACCTATAATGCCCTAAAACCAGTTCAGCACTTGTTAAATAAAATAGATGTTAAAGCAGAATGACCATGTTGGTCTCCATCTCTATTTTTAACAAGTATAAATGATAAAATACAGGTCAGAGCATCAGGTTTGCTACTATGTTTTGCTTCTTAAAAGTTAAATTCCTGTTATCTTTCTTTATAAAGTTTTATATGTTTGGATAAGACTTAATGCTGACTTCCCTGTGGAAGTTTTGTCTCCAATTTGAAATTGGCATTTCTTCCTATCATCGTATTGGTTACATGACACACAATGTTTCACATCACCTAGATACTTCTCAAAGAATTTCCATGAAACTAATCCCATAAGTATTCCCACTAAGATCAACGGGACTACTCCTAGACTTAAAAGGCAAAATTAAGAGTTTGACATAATGCTCATATCACACAATTAGCCCTTAGGAAGGTATGATGGGGAGAGAGTTAAAACTGCTTAGTTGACAGTGGGTTAAGCAAATAAAGGGAGAACAGAGAATTTTGAATGTGAAATTTTACTATAGCATTTTAATATTTCAATTATTTCTTGTGAAAAGGGAAGCAATGAAACTACATGGCAAAGCATTGCAGTCATTGCTGAGATGACAATATCACGTGAAAAACCAAGGCATGGCTAGATAAAGTCAGCATTAGACATCTTTTTGTGGACACTTTTCTTGTGTCTTGAAATGAGTTCACTTCCAAAGAGCAGAAGAACGGTTAATTTATTACCTTAAAACACAAGTTACTGCTGTCAATGTGTTTACATTTCATTTAGAATCTCTTTCAGCCTGGCTTGATTAAGTACCCTAACATTTCTGTAGTTCTTTCTATTAATTACTGTGACCAATTACTAACACTGCAGTTCAGTAAAGATAAAACACTGAGTGACAAATCAGTTGTTCCTTTTTTTCCAGTAGCTATAGGACAATTTTTTATTTCTTTTCCTTTCTTTTCCCTCCTCTACTCTTATGTATTTTTATGAAGATAATTTATCACAATGATTTTTGCCCAGAAGTGTTTCTATAATACCTGTCCATCCATCTGTATATACTGGCTAGTTGATTAACAGCCCATTGCTCAAAACCTACTCTGAAGTGCAGGGAAATTTAACCCCGTGCTACATGATATTAAATCTCTGGTTTAGAATTCCCTGAGTTAGGAAATCATCCTTATCCATACACAGCACGCCAAGACTTGCTTAACGCTCCTGAAAGTTGGTACTAAGCATATGCCTAAGCGCCTTTCTGAAATAGAGCCTTAATCCCTGTGCAAAGGAAGGGTGCTTTAATGAACAGCAATATGCATCACATAGACTAATTGTAAGAAGCAGAATTGAAAGCTTAAGTGATTCTGTTACATATATTCACACTGTAGCTGTGCAGTATTCAGAACGAGCTGAAGCAGGGTATGTGCAGTAAATGTGGACACTTGAGAGTCTGCCTTAAACTGTTCAGATCGTTTAAACTGATCCTTTGTGAATAAATACTTTAAAGGTTAAATTTCTTCCTGACATATTTTTTTTAATTATTATTATTTTATAAAAACCATTTCAATTTGCTGGCCTGCCAGGGCTTTCAGATAGAACTTTCAGATAGAGCCAGACTGATCTCAAGATAGTAATTCAGATTTTGATAGGCATTTTTTTTTCCCCATGGGATTAAAGTCTGGGAAAGAAATGCTTTTAATGCCCATGTTTTGTGCTGGTTTTCCGAAAACATTGGAGGGGGTGGATAATGCATTAGTATTTGAAAACCATAACAAACTGTCTTAACATGAACAATACTAGGTTAATTGTAAAGCCATCCAGCTCAGAAGGATTTTAACAGCTGTATGGAAAGGGCAGAGCTCTCCTGGTGCGTTTTCCCATTCTAGTGAGTATGATATTTAATGAAGGCACTCTCAACAAATTCCTGTGCAATATTACACCTTCTTTCCTTAATTCATATTTTGGCATTTCAAATGATGAGAGAAGATATTTGTGGAAAAGTATGGAGAAGACTGAGGGGTGACTTCATTAATGTTTATAAATATGTAAAGGGTGAGTGCCAAGATGATGGAGTCAGACTTTGCTTGGTGATGTCCAGTGACAGGACATGGGGCAACGGGTGGAAATGGAGGCATAGAAAGTTCCATGGAAACATGAGGAAATTTTTTTTTCACTGTGAGGGTGACAGAACACTGGAACAGGCTGCCCAGGGGGATTGTGGAGTCTCCCTCTCTGGAGATATTCAAAACTCACCTGGATGAGTTCCTGTGTGATCTGCCCTAGGTGATCCTGCTCTGACAATGGGGGTTGGACTCAATGATCTTTTGAGGTCCCTTCGAGCCCCTAATACTCTGTGATTCTGTGAAAATTGATATTCACTCATTTTTCAAAATAAGCTTTTTCTTTGCCATGTGCAATGCTGTTGTTGACAGTACTTTTTTTGCTTGCTATTCATGTTTTCACCAGAACACATTCTGGCTGTGTTTCTTACTGCCATTAAATTCTGGCAAGACAATCAATTTATGTGTCTGATAAACAAATGATGAGAAAATACTGATACAGCAGGTGTCATTTTACATTGGTCATACATATTCGCTGAATCTACATTAAAATTCTAACTGTGCAGACCTGTTTCTAATTCTGAAAACCATCTGGAGTCTACTGAAAATGTTCAAAGTCTTCCTTCAGAAACTAATTTCTGAAGGTTCCAGTACTTCACATACAGTGAGAATCACTCTGGTTATCTCAAAAAATGGGTCCTTTCACTTCTGTAAAATATGTTGCTTAGGGTACATAACTCAAATTCTTAAATGGTCCCTGATGAAATTGCAGCACCCTTATCTAATGATCATTTCCACATTGTTCACCTTCAGTGTGAGCTCCAGCTCAATAGAAATAGAACACACAATGAGTTCCTTCTGAGGACATTCCTTGCTTCTGAAGCATTGTGGTCAATGTGAAGGTACAGGAGCTATTAGTACTGCATATTCCATTAACTCGAAACAAGATCTGTCATCTGAACTTACTGTCATCTACCTCAAATGTTTCAACTCAGATGACTGTTACTAAAGAGATGTCCTAAAGAGATCTTCTATTATAGTTTCTATTTTATTGTAGTATCTGATTGGGTTTATAACCTAATCTGAAAACAATGAATTACTCTTGGAGATTGGAATTCAAATCTCTGTAATACTTGCCCCCAGCATTCAAGACTGATCTTTGCTAAGTTTCACTTGACACAGCATGTAAACTTCTCTACCAGATTGTCTGAGCACTCTCAAAGCTTAATTGATCCAATTTGCATGTCTCATCCTGGCAGAATTGTGCATCGTTTCTATCCTCTTGGACTAAGTGATCACAATCTAATCATTTTGTATACAAAGCAGATGGAAAGTTTCCAGCTCCTTTGCTATCCCCTTACACACATCCATATTAAAGCAATTCTAATTCAACAAACATTCTGATCTTTCTCTATTTTTACAGGATTACTGTCTCATTGATAGGCCTTCTGTCACTGATTGTAATGTGCAGAACTTTATACTCAAAGCCATTTTCACTTTGGTCTCACACCTCCTGTGTGGTCCATTAAAATGATGACTTAATTTAACAAATTGTGCTAAATATCCACCCTGAGGGATGTTTTGTACAGCCTTGTGTAAATGAGCACAGGAAGGAAAGAGTAATTTCCATTCATTGAGGATCTGCTCCTACATTTTTAACAGAAAGCAAATAATTAATTATATATCTATTCATAAAGTTCTAAGCTATATAATTTAATAATAGACACTGCAATTTTTTAATATATTTTAAAAGGAAGATATGGTTTTAAATTTCTTAAATAGTAACTGTTTCAGTATATGAAACAAATCTCATATTTATGCTGTTTCCCTTCAAAATTGTGTAAATTGTTGTTTAAATACAATGACAGTTTAGTAAAAAGTTATGTTACTTATGGACAGATGAAATCCAGCTTGTGAAAACAGAAATAAGTAAAAGCTTCTGCAAAGAAAAGTCACAAGCAGATCAGTCCAACTGATGGAGAACAAGGATGTATAAATTTCAAATGTCAATGAAATCAAACTTTCTGAAGTGAATAGGAAATTCTGCATAACAATTTCATTTGTAATTCGCCTACCTCTAGTTCATATACTACTTCAACAACTCTCTGTTTCTTCACTAGCTCTGTTCCTCTCATGCCTAACTGGTGAATCATTTTTCCTCCTAATGGTCCCAAAGATCTTCTACTCTTCTGGGAGTTTGTGAATGGCTTGTATTGTCTTATTTTTTTTCCTGTGTTCCTGTTTGTTACTTCTTCCTCTTTTGTTTTCTCCATTAATTCCTATTCACATTTGCTCAATACAATTTATGAGGAGACAAAAAAGATAGTCTGGGGAATTTTTAATTTGTGCTTTAGCACATGAACATGCTGTTCACAGAAGTGATCAAACACTGGTGTTCATTGCTCATGACAGTGCAAGATAAGGAATATCCTTCAGTCTGTTCTGTACCTATTTTTAAAACAGGTGGAAGACTAGAATCACAGAATCACAGACTGCTAGGGGTTGGAAGAGATCTCGAAAAATCATCCAGTCCAACCCCTATGCCACAGCAGGATCACCTAGAACAGATCATACAGGAATGCATCCAGGCAGGTTTTAAATATCTCCAGAAAGGGAGATTCTACAACCCACCCATGGCAGCCTGTTCCAGTGTTCTGTCACCCTCACAGTGAAAAAAATTCTCCTCATGTTTCCATGGAACTTTCTATGCCTCAGCTTCCACCCATTGCCTCTTGCTTTGTCATTGGACATCACTGAGAAGAGCCTGGCTCCATCCTCTTGGCACTCACCCTTTACATATTTATAAACATTGATGAGGTAGGAAGGCAAATGCAATGGATATATAAGAGAATAATAGAAGCAGAATGCACCATTAAACTCTTCAATTTTTATCAATGAGAAAGCAAAGAAGTTCAGTAAGAGTTATGTTCTGGTACTCCTGCACACACAAAACCAGCAGTACCAATGGATGGATAGTAGTCGTTCAATTACAGATCTAGCACATTCAATGTTAACTAGCAAAGAACAAACTGAATTAACCAAGTAAACCAATTTGATCATAAAAAAGGCATTAAGGCAGTAAACATACTTTTTATTAAAGTGCTGCATGCTGAAAGGTGGTAGTATAAAACCAACAATGACTTGCATTTCAAATAGGCTTATTGGACAACTCACATCTAAGCTGTTCGTATTGTAACCTTGTCTCAGCCTTGTGAAGACAAACTTTTTCTTTTCAGGACATGAAGCATGCCTCTGGTTACATAAGTAAGTAAAACCCCTGCTATCTTCAGATTCTGTTCTCATTGTAGAAATGTGTGGTTCCACTGCTCACAACTGAGTTGTGCAGGTGTAAGTCAGTGGAACATAGCAAACACATGCGTAGATGGCACTCAAGAAATAATAGGATGCAGTTTGCTGTCTCTCAGCTGCCTTAGCTCAGCAGGACTAAAAACAATAAAAAATAGAGAGGAAGCTAACTCCAGAACAGGCAGGTATGACTCACACATAGAATTCATCTATTGAGTAACAAAGTCTAACTTTATGCAGTCACTTTTAAGAACAAATTTGCTGCTTGTCTGTAAACAACCAGGCACATATTAGACCACTACATTTACTGAAAACACGCAGGGTTTTGACTTGGTCAGTAGGAAGACTCATGGCCTTAGGCTGCCTTTTACATGTGACAACCTGCTGCTTCTTCCCACAGTCCCACACACTCCACCCTGAAGGCATTTGAATCTTCAGCTGAAGTAAAAAAAAAAAAAAAAAAAAAAAAAAAAAGTAACAGTATGGAATGTTTTCCTTGAGCTCAACCTTACAATAAAAATTCAGGAAGGGACTATTGATTAATGAGACACACGACTTCAGGAGCATAAAGAACAGGACAACTCTTACTCACATCAAGAGACAGCAGGTTAAAGGAGGTGATTCTCCCCCTCTAGTCCTCTCTGTTGAGACTCTACCTTGAGTACTGTGTCCAGTTCTGTAGTCCCCATGACAAGAAAGATCTAGATGTGCTGGAATGTGTCCATAGAAGGGCCATGAGGATGATCAGAGGGCTGGAGCACCTCTCCTATGGAGACAGGCTGAGAGAGTTGGGGTTGTATGAAGAGAAGGCTCTGAGCAGACCATATTGTGGCCTTCCAGTATCTGTAGGGGGCGCACAAGAAAGCTGGGGAGGGACTTTTTAGGGTGTCAAGTAATGACAGGACTAGGGGGAATGGAGCAAAACTAGAAGCAGGTAGATTCAGATTGGATGTTAGGAAGAAGTTCTTCACCATGAGGGTGGTAAGATACTGGAACAGGTTGCCCAGGGAGGTGGTGGCAGCCCCGTCCCTGGATGTTTTTTAGGCCAGGCTGGATGTGGCTCTGAGCAACCTGCTGTAGTGTGAGGTGTCCCTGCCCATGGCAGGGGGGTTGGAACTAGATGATCCTTGAGGTCCTTTCCAATCCTGACAATTCTATGATCCTGTGATTCCAAAACATCATTCAGAAAATAATGTTGTCCTCTACAAAACAATATTAAATAGTATTTCAAGATTTTAGAGTTTTTGAAAATCCATTGCATTTTATTTTCTTACTTCTGTTTCCACCAAAACAACGAAAGTGTACTTTGATTTTGAGAATAAATTAGGAAAGCATCAAATGCAATGATCTTTTTTCCAAAAAAATCTAAGTAACTATGGGGAGAAAAGATCTAGTTTCACCCCGTTACTCTCTCCAATAGCACTCATACTGGTTCTCTCAAAGTTCTGTTATCAGTAAAGGTTATTTACAGGTGCAAGATTCTTTGACTCTAGGAAAATTTGCTGTATTTCTCATCACTCTGCTCACTATAATAAACTTAACTCTTCTGACCTTGATGGTCAAACTGCAGCATGTTTTCCCTGTAGCTTGCTAATTATCTTACAAAGTAATTTTCTGGAGAATTTAATCTGATCCACAACCTTTTAGCTGATCCTGCTGCAGTTCAAAACTATATTCCAAATTTATATTTGCAGTTTAAACATAGCTTGAAGTATATATGAAATGGTTAAAACTGGAAGGTGGGCCACTCTAGCTAAGACAGTAGATAAAGTTATTCCAGAAACAAAGGTAAATTACTTGACTTTTTTAGTCTGCATGTACAGACCCTTATATCTCTAAGGGTATCAGAGGGATCTGTCATCAAAGCGGATGTCTTAATCTTTCTGTCTTCCTCATAACTTAATTGCCTGCTTGGTGGACAAGAATAACACCTGAGCCGAGCCCTTGGTCTGTATCATCTCACATAAGAACTAGTCATCGATTTAATTTTCTGCTACTGGAACTAAAATTGGCCAAAGGAGTTTTCCAGACAGATGATTTTGCCATCAGACTAACAGAAAGGCCCTGAATCTCCTACCCATTTGTACTTATTAAAATAACAGATGAAGGGAAACTGTTGAATGTGATACTGTGGCTTACAAAGTATGATACAAAATCTAATTTTGACAGGATATTGAAATTAATCTGCAGGTTAAAAAAAAATCTCTTGTAGATAGAAAATAGATATTCTCTCTGCAAATAGATAGAAGGAAATACAGCTGAATGAAATGATGAATGTCGTAGTCACAATCTAGAAGGAAAGGTGTCTACTGAGGTTCTAAAATACCTTGAAAATCCATGACTGTCATTTCATCCCCTTCACTCTAAACACAAATTTACTTGATAAGACAAGAGCTGCCTTCCTTAGTGGTAAACGAAAGCATTAATCCTTTTGATTTTCAGCTCTTAATTTGGAAACAGTCTGTACATGGCCCAGTTGCTGCCCTGACAGCTGCATATATTCACATCCTTCCATCCATCTGCTGAGAGCTCAGACGTGCTTAGACTCCTCCAGCTCTGTGTGTTGCTTTTCTGGTTATCCACACTCTATCCTGACTCAATAATTTGTAGAATTTCTATAAAGGGAAGGCTTTTTTCTTAGCCTGCGTTTTTGTTGCCATGTTGCTCATATTTTAGGCTATTTTTGACCAAATTCCAAATTCTCTAGCCCTCTCCAGTAATGTTTTATGCGAAATACTTGCATCTCTCATTTTCTATCCTTAGCTTTCCTATTCCCAGAAAAGAAACATGAAATCACTTTTCTGCTAGATTTCATATTGATGATATTTGGGTTTTGCTGCTGTCTTGTGTAACAGATTACCTTTTTGCACAATTCATCTTCCTCTTTTGGTTACAAATAATGTTTAGGGTTTTTTTTCCCCTTTCCACTACATCCAGTAGTTTACAGACCCTAGTCTCCTGCACGTTTCTCAAACCTGGGTGTTAATGGATCTCTGGCTAGCTGCCCTCCTTTCCCATCTGTGTTAATATAACAAAGTCAGCTGCCATTGGTACCTACAAGGCTTTCTTTCTAGAAACGCTGTGTGGGGGAGTGATGTGACTTATACCAATGTAAACCACCTATAGATGTGTATAGCATCCTTAGCAAAGAGAATCAGGACCTGTACATATGATTGCTACACCTTAATATGAATCGACCTTTTTGTTGTTTGCTTTGATATGATTTGCTTTGGTGTGGTTCTTTTTTCATCTTTACACCAGGCTCTGGGATAAGAGAAACATAGCAAGTTGCTTGGTCGTGGTCTATGCATCCTCACACTTACTCTTTGGGATGCTTTTTCTTCTCCTGAACTTTTTCAATCTTATTTTTCCTGTACTAGAATTGTTAAAACTAGAATCTTTACATTTTCTTTCAGTCTTAAGATAAACTTAAAGGTGGGTGTTGGTCATTTCTATGAATTAACAAGAAATGGGACAAAATGAAACTCCCTCAAGCTGCACCAGGGGATGTTTAGATTGGAACTTAGTAAGGCTTTCTTCAGCAAGAGCGTTGTGAAGCATTAGAACAGGCTGCCCAAGGAAGTGGTAGAGTCACCATCCCTAGAAGTATGTAATAAATCTGTGGATGTGGTGCTTAAGGACATGTTTTAGTGGTGGACAGCTCTAGGTTAACAGTCTTACCCAATTTAAACCATTCTGTGATTCTATGAATTAACTAAATATGTCAGTACAAGTGGGAGTATTCCTCAAGGTAAGCTACCTCAAACATTTCCCTTATGTTGTGCACATATTCACACATTTATGCTCCATCACTGCTATCATTCCACTTTCTGTTGGTTTCCTCCATAAAATTTCCTGTGACATGGCTTCATTCAGTTGATCATACATACAGATAAACAGAATCAACTTTTTGATAAGCTAGTATTTCCTTTACTCCCCAAGTTTTTCAAGAGGGATTGATACACACTCTTCGAGTACACTTCATTCAGCAGAAAGAATGAAGTAGAAAAGCAATAAGGCTTTAAGATCCTCAGAGCAGTAGTAGGTGTGAGCTTGTAAAGAAAGAAACCAAAATGAAGTGTGCAATTTGGATCATACAATGAGTCAGGAAATCACAGTTTCACTTGGCTTACTTCCTTTGTAACTGAAAATACAACAAAGTGTTTGTGTTCATGGCTTTTTATTGTCAGGAAGACATTTCAAAAAAAAAAAAAAAAGGGAATAAACAAAAAAACAGTAAAGATAAACACAGGACTGTAATGCTGACCAATGAGGAAAACTTCTTAAATGTGTGAAATATATATTGCCTAGCTAAACTAGAGTTCAGTGGTAAAAGCTAAAAGATGGGTGGGGAGGACAATAGTCTACATATGCATGAAGATTGCCAACATCCAGGAACAAAAGGAATTATCTAACAGTTTTTAACATAAGCTCTGTAGAATCATAGAATTATTTCTGTTGGAAAAGATCTCTAAGATCATGGAGTCCAACCATCAACCTAACACCACCATGGCCATTAAACCATGTCCTCAAGTGCCATGCCCACATGTTTTTTTAACATCTCCAGGCATGGTGACTCTACCACAGAATCACAGAATGTTAGGTGTTGGAAGGGACCTTGAACGATCATCTATTCCAACCCCCCTGCCAGATCAGGATCACCTATACCAGACCACACAGGAACACATCAGGCAGGTTTTGAATATCTCCAGAGAAGGAGACTCCACACCCCGCCATGGCAGCCTGTTCCAGTGTTCTGTCCCCCTCACAGTGAAAAAACAGACCACCTCCCTGGGCAGTCTGTTCCAATGCCTGACCAATCTTTCACAGTAAAGAATTTTTTACTAATATCTAATATAAACCTCCTCTGACACAATTTCAGGCCATTTCCTCTCATTCTACCACCTGATACTAGAGAGAAGAGATCGACTCCCTGCCTCACTACGACCTCTTTTCAGGTAGTTGTAGAGAGCAATGAGGTCTCCCCTCAGGCTCCTCTTCTCCAGACTAAACAACCCCAGTTCCTTCAGTTACTCCTAAAACCTGTTCTCTCAAGCCTTCACTAGCTTTGTTGTCCTTCTCTGACCACGCTCCAGCAACTTAATGTTTTTTCTTGTAGTGAGGGGCCAAAAACCAAGCCCAGTATTAGAGCCTCACCAGCGCTATTATAGCCCTGCAAGTTAAAAAAGAAACATAAACTATGCCAATAACTTTCCCAAACGCCTATTCTGCCCATAGAAATGTGTAAATTATAGCAGAAAGACAAGTTAAGTGTTTTGCTAATTTATGGCATTGCACTTATACCACGATTATGGAAACTTAAGAAATGACCATCTGCTTTTTCCAGCTGTGTCTGAAAACTTTTCATCGTTAAATAACAAGCTAAATTCTGCCCAATACCAGCACCTGCCTACCTTGTAAGGCAAATGAATTGCTTGATTGCCTAGTCAGCAAGGTTACAATTTGGTACCTCGGTATAAAATGTTTAAGCATCTTATCATCCTTACGCATGGATCCAAGTATAAGATTTTCTATATTTTGGAAGCATTTCAAATGGAAAATAATTGTGGGGACTCAATTCTTTTCACACACACTTCACAGCAACAAAATTACATGTCTCTATAGTCCTCAAGGTAATTCCTCATGATTTACAGAGAAAGGAAAACTAAAAGGGACAGTATTACTATGGTAACATTTTGTGGAATTCATGCAGCAAAATCTCATTATATCACATAGAAAAAGACATTAAATTTGTTTCTTTCCACTCAAAGAATTTCCTGTGATGTAGGTAGAACATTCCATCAGACCACCCCTAGCTGTTCTCAACATATCCCCTATTCACCTGTACAGCACGCCATAATGCAGTGCTCTAAGAACACTAAATGAAAGGAAAACACTATTTTTTGACTGTCAAAAGGTGGAATATGTTGCTACCTGCCATCAATCATTCCTCAGTGTCTTTCTTTCACTAACCTAGAGAATAAAAATATCAGTCCAAAAATCCAGTTTGTAAAATAGCCAAAGAGTTGTATTCCAAAATTAATATTCTCAAACGGTCTACTAGGATCGATAAAACTGATCTCAAGATTGTGGCTTAAATCTTCAACTGCTTTATGAACAGCACAACTTAATAAATAACACTTATTAAAAAAAAAAAAAAAAAAAAAAACAAAAAACAAACAACTTCTTCCTTCTAGATTGGTTAGAACTACCTTCTTCTCCCAGGAGAGCAATCTGAGAAAGATAGCCTGAGAGTGAGCCTGTAAAGCATATTTTGTATTTTCTGGTACATGAATAATTGCACATAAACTACGATATACAAAAGAGCTATAATTATATTGGTATTCCTACTTATCTGAAAGATAAAATAATATTTATTCTTCACTATAGTGTTTATTATTTATAGACTTCTACTGCCATACTGCATGCTTTACACCCACTTAAATAACAGTATTGCTTTTACAACAGCAAATGGCTGAAGCCCCAGCAAATACTGGAACATGGAAGGAACAAATAATATTAGCAATTATTTTTAGCTGAGTCAGAAACCTGTGCAAGAATTCATCCTAAATATATTGTATAATTTTATGAGCTTTTTTATTATTCTTTTGGTTAGCATCATGTTTTCATGGTGTGTTCTTTTGTTGTCAAAAGAGTTTCTCCTTTGGCTAACTTTATACTTAGCCTGGGAAGGTTAAGGTGGTTCCCAAATATAGACTGAGGCCAAGTGATCTATAGATAGGTGTTGACAACATGTTTTTAGTATCATGTAAACAAGCCCTTCTATTTTTAACTGGCTGATCCTCCTTCTTACAGCCTTGAGACTATGAGAGATGAAGTATTATGATCTCCTCAAACTTCTGCTCATGGACTAGCATATCATATCATGGCTTGGACAGTGAGACAGAACTAGGCTTCGCCTAACAGAATAAATGCTGCTGCTTTTTCTAAGAGACGCTTATCTCTCATTTATGTGACAGTAAGTGTCTCTTCCAGTGTGGAAGTGACAGAGAAGATGTTGGGGCCCCATCCCTGGAGGTGTTGAAGGCCAGGCTGGATGAGGCTCTGGCCAGCCTGATCTAGTGTGAGGTGTCCCTGCCCATGGCACAGGGCTTGGAACTAGATGATCCTTGTGGTCCCTTCCAACCCTGACTGATTCTATGATTCTATGGTAGCATAAGGTAGCTAATAGTTATTATGAGAGAAGTGAGCAACCTCGTGTATTCCCTTAGAATCAGGGTTGGAAGGGACCTCAAGGATCACCTAGATGCAACCCACCTGCCATGGGCAGGGACACCTCACACTTAGAGCAGGTTGCTCAGAGCCACGTCCAGCCTGGCCTGAAATACATCCAGGGATGAGGCTTCCACCACCTCCCTGGGCAACCTGTTCCAGTGTCTCACCACTGTAATGGTGAAGAGCTTCTTCCTAACATCCAATCTGAATCTACCCACTTCTAGTTTTGCTCCGTTCCCTCTAGTCCTGTCATTACTTGACACCCTAAAAAGTCCCTCACCAGCTTTCTTGTAGGCCCCCTTCAGATACTGGAAGGCCACAACTTCTTTCCTCTTACAGCAATTCACCATTAACACTTAGCTCAGTCACCCCTTGCAGGGAAATGCATAACGCTGAAAGAAAACAGTTTGCACTGCAGAGATTTTACAGGACATATCACCAGCATATTTATGCAGAAGCCAAATTATTGCATATGAGGGAACCATTCTCTGATTTTTTTTTTCCTGGATCTCTAAATAATATACTGTCAGAACACTCAACTGGTAAAGATTAGCACTGAAAGAATGACATCTGTACATGTGTATTATTTTATGTAGAGGGTATTAAAAAGAACAAAAAGACAAGAAACTGAGAAATGAAGGGTAATGCATATAAAAAAATCCACACCACAAACAAATTTAAAAAATAATGAAAAAAAAATAAAATCAATAGAATAAATAAATAAAATCAATAGTGCGGAATAAAGAAGAGATTTAGCAGAATTGTGAGAAGGCAGCAATAGTCCTGGCAGTGCATTTAGACTGTGACACATGGAAAATACTAAATACATGGAATGAATATCCAATGAGTCTGAAGAGAGACAATTATGTCTAACAGTACAGATATCAGAAAAATAAAACAATGTGGAAAAGACAGTGTGATACCAGGCTACAAGATGTTGTAAAACTTTGAAGCATATGAAGTTTGATCTTTTGAAAGCAGTGGAAAAAAATATCCTTTATCTTCACTGGTCTGAAAAAAAGTAGCTTCTTACTAACATAGATATCAAACAGATCTGCACTAATGAATTTCAACTAACTTGTCTTCTATGAAGGATGGTAAATAAATGCAGGAAAGAACTCTCTGTTATCTGTAGTGTTTAAAAATGTTGCATGATTCTCACTTTCAGAACAAATAATAATCTGTCTTTGTAGTAAGCTATTGTTCTCAAGCTGTTTTGGGGATGTTGACTAATGTTTCCATATTTCTCTGGATTCTTTTGTTGCTTCTTAATGTACTATTGCTTCTTGTCTTATGAGAACATGGCCTGAGGGCAGGGATTGTATTTGCTTGCACTATGCCTAGTTACATGGTGGCCAGAGAGGTAAAAGATGTCCCATTCCCAGAAATATTCAAGTTCCCTACATGGAGCTCTCAGCAACCTGGTATATTAGAGTCACAGATTTCATTACGTTGAAAGGGACCCTCTAAGGTTATCTTGTCCAACCTCACTGCAGTCAGCAGGGACACCTGCAACTAGAACAGGCTGCCCAGAGCCACATCAACTCTGATCTTTAACGTCCCAGGGACAGGGCCGCAACCAATTCCCTGGGCAGCCTGTTCCAGTATTTTACCACTCATTGTAAAGAAATTCTTCCTTACATCCAACCTAATTCTACCCTGCACCAGTTTCAAACCATTGCCCCTAGTCCTATCACTACAAGACGTTCTAAACAGTCCTTCCCCAGCCTTCCTGGAGGTCCCCTTCAGATATGAAAATGTAGTTCTAAGGTCTCTGCAGAGCCTTTGCCTCTTCTGGCTGAACAGCCTCAATTCAGAATCACCTCTCTCAGCCTACTGGCCGTGCTTCTTTTGATGAAGCCCAAGATGCCATTGGCCTGCTGGGTTGCAAGTGTTCATTGTACAGCTTCTCATGCACCAGTACCCCCCATCCTTTTCTACAAGGCTGCTCTCAATCTCATCATCCCCCAGCCTGTATCGATATTGGGGATTGTCCTGACCTAGGTGCAGGACCTTGCATTTTTACCGTATTGAACCTCATGAGATTCTGCTCAGCCAACATCTCCCAGCCTGTCCAGGTCTCTCTGAATGGCAGCCCATCCTTCAGCCTTATCAACCACACTGCTCAGCTTGATATCATCTGCAAATTTGCTGAGGGTGCAAATCTGCAAGGTGTCCTTGCTCTCTTCAGGAGGTTGAACTCAATGACCTGTAAAGGTCCCTTAAAAGTCAAAGTATTCCATGATTTTATGATTTTTTTTTTCAGAAATGGACTTTCTTAGCCCTTGGAAAACAAACAAATATACAAACAAACAAAAAAAGAAAATACCCACTTTTTTTGGTAACTCTAGTTTTAGGAAGTTGTATTTCCATCCTCATTAATACACAACTGTGAGAGTAGAGGATGGAGGTAAAACTGAATGTCAAATGACAGCCAACAACATCAAATGAGGACTGAGAACAAGCTCAGCAGAAAGAAAGAACATTAGAACATGGTTTAAAAAAGGTAGCTGAGGAAGTATGAGCTTGACTGCCATCAAAACTGTAAGCCTCATGCTGTCATGAAATGAAGGCTTTTTCTGCTAAGCAGCCAAGCACACAAGAAACTTGCATCTACGTATCACTGCAAAATTAGCTTTTACTCTTGCTTTTCTATTTTGTCAGAGACCCATAAAACCTAGTTTTAAATAATGTCCAAAAGAAATCCAAAGCAAAGCACTGCAGGTAGAACCTATTAGTCTAGTGCAATACAGAACTGGTGTAACAGGATTACATAAATAGAATGGCTGTGACATTGAATAAGAAGCTGCGATGAGGGATACTTAATTTACAGATGCTGTCATCACCTTCACTAACCTTCCTCTTCTGTAATGCCACATGTTAAGGATCAATGTTCTATATTATACTGAGAGATCAGAAAGCTGCATGTTCTGGTTCAGTTTCCAACCATAAGTCTCTTGACTCTATTATGGCTTCTAATAATGAAATTACACACAAATTGTCTTTTAGTGCTGGAGCATGTGAAATTGTCATCGCTTTAAATCCCCAGCATAAAACCCATTTCGGTATTCGTTCAGCTATGTGAGAGGATGACTTCCTATAAAGAGGGAAAGAGGAAATTACACTATAGCTGTGCAGGCTAATGAAATCAACCAGATAAAAACCAGTAGATTTTAGGTTATCCTTTTGGATAATTCTTCCAATGTGCTTTAATCTCACTGTTTTCCCCAGAGATGCTTTAGCCCTGCATGTTAAGTAGGAAACATTCAGATTGTCAGTCAGCTTTCTGTTATTCAGGGTAATCCAAATAAAGGATGGAAAAACACAAAGCCCACAGTGACTGCCCAGTAAAAAGAAGAGACTGCTAGTGACTGTGTAGTACAAGCTGAGAATCATAGAATATTTGGTCTGGGAAGGGACCTCTAGAATTCATCTAGTCCAACTCCCTTGTAGTGAGCAGGGACAGGTCAACTACATCAGGTTCCTCAGAGTCCTGTCCAACCTGACCTTGAAAGATTCCAAGGATGACTTCTACTTCTCTGCTGAACAGTTGAAGCATCCCTTCACCTAAACCTACTCAATCCACAAAGCAAGTAAAGCAGGACTTGACTATTTTGTCTATTCATTTCTTTCATTTGCAGCACTTATGGTAAAAAAACATTGACAGGAATAACACAACCCCTTTTTCTTCAAAGGGCAACTGTTATCAATTTTCATAGCACAAAACAACAAAGAGTTCCTGAGGTGGATAAATATCAGAAATATAGCAGATTTCCTTTTTCACCTTCATGAATGGCCTTTTGGAAGCATATAAAACAACAGTGATTCAAAAATTATGCTAAAAGTAAAGATAACATAAATAGAAAAGGAGCAAAAAATGTAGAGAGCAGAAGTTTCTCTCTAGGTTATTGTGCCATCTCTGTTTTCCACAATATGTCCACAAATACAGATGAAGAAAAGTTGGTTTCGGTTTGCTATGTTTGTTTCTTGATTTTTTTCCCCAAAAGTACTTGGGAAAAAAAAAAAAAAGGAAGAAGAAGAAAAGGAGAACAAACCAAAACAAACAAACAAGAAATCTGTGAAGAGCTGTAGCTACTCTCAGCTGGGAGCTTATTTGCAAAGCAGGCACAAACATTTATCTTGTGCAGGATGCTCAAAGCGGTGAGACCTCAGGTTGAGGATATGCAGAGGGCAGGTCCCCATGGGTTGACTCCTGAGGCAGCAGGAGAAGCACAACCCTTCAGGGAATTCTACCTGACCCACCCCTAGCTCTGTTATCTGCAAATGAGGCAGAATCTTCTACCTGCATTTAGCCTTTGTGATTTCACCCTACCTCCTCTCCACTTGCCAAAACTCCTGTTGTATAGTTTCTAGAGAGACTAAAAACTATTTGGGCTAATTTCATGGAATCATAGTACCATAGAATCATAGAACCACAGAATGTTTTGAACTGAAAGGGACCTTTAAAGATCATCTAGTCCAACCCCGCTGCAGGAAGCAGAGACATCTTCACTAAATGAGGTTGCTCAGAGCTCCACAAAACCTGATCTTGAATGTTTCCAGGCATGGTCCTTCCACCACCTCTCTGGGCAATCTGGGCCAGTGCTTCATCTCCTTCATATTAAAAAAATTATTTCTTATATTTAGTCTACATCAAGCCTTTTTATAGTTTACAACTACTCCTCCTTGTCCTGTTGCAACAAGGCCTGCTAAAAAGTCTGTCCCCATCTTTAAGTACTGAAGAGGCCCTCTTAAAGTACTGAAAAGCTGCAATAAGGTCTCCCCAGAGCCTTCTCTTCTCCAAGTTGAGCAATCTCAACTCTCTCAGCATGTTCTTATAGGAGAGGTGCTCCAGCCCTCTCATCGTTTTTGTGGCCTTTGTCTGGACCTAATCCTACAAGGTTCATGTCTTTCTTGTGCTGAGGACTATTCATAAATCTGATTTATATTCAGAGATCCTCAGTTCTTTCATCAAAGATGAAGCTCACCCAGTTTCTCAGCAGCTGATACTCTTGCATAATGATATGTGTTTGACAGAGCAGCCAGCCCTTCTGCAGTACTCACCACTTTAAAGTCTTTTAGTAAAGACACTTATTATGCAAATCAGTTAAAAAAAAAAACATCAGCTGCATCTGAAAGTGTCAGGTGATGATCTAGAAAAAGAGCTCTACTTCTGACTACTTCTGTTTGGCTTGATATAAGATCACACCACAGATAAATATCCCATGAATGATTCTCTCACCCTACTGACACTTTCACCAACACCCATGAAAATAAAAAAAAACCAACCACAAAAACCCAGTATCCTCCCCTGTCCAGCCTCCTTTTCTCCAAAATTGAACAACTCACTCTCTTTGATGACAATGATGTGCACTTGCTGTTATTTTGCTGCTCGAAAAAGGTCCTTTCCCCGTCCTGCCTTGGCAGAAACCTCCAAATGCACTTTAAAACATGTTTAAGTTCACTGCTTTTTGCTTTTCTTTTTTTTTTTTTCCCCTTTAATGCTTCACTTATACTGTAGCAATCCAGAAAATATTAGAAAATTGAATACAACAAGCCTTTTTATCTGAAACTTGTTATAAGAAAAATAAAGAAGCAGGTAAAAATTGAACAGGAAAGTAATGACTGTGAGCTCTAACACATCACATGCTTAACTCCTTTAACCTTTTTTTTCCCCTTGATTTTACCATCTAGAAAATGCAGATTAGGAATTATGTTTTCCTTCCCCACACATCATAAATAACAATGACATGTAAGGCACCTTAGAAGTTGCAAGTGTTATTTTTGAGAGGTATCAGTGAGCCTCTTAGAGTCAGATGTCAACCTCTTGGGTTTGTGGTCAATCAAGACTTTATCATCCTCTTTCTATTTTCATTCCTTCATATCTTAGGGAGGTTTCAGAGGAAAACAAAAAGAGTTGAAGTCAGTAAAGAGCTTGAAACTGCCCCTGTTTTTAACAGCAGCTACATTTAGAGCCATTGGAAAAGGAGCTTTGGTTTGGATCCATAAGAAAACAGTGAAGCTGATCATCAATCAGCATCTCATGTAGAGATCATAGCCTTGTTTCAGTGCTGCAGGTTTATTTGTGGTTTCTTTTGATTATTTTATTTTTCTAATAATAAAAATGAAAAGATTACTGACTGAGACTTTGTGGCATTATAATACTTTTGAGGAGGCTGTGACTCTTGCAGCAGAACACTTAAAATGAAATAAAACCAAAATTAAACCAAACAGCAACAATGACAAAAACAAAACAAAGCAAAACAAAACAAAAACCACTCAACCCAAAGCAAACTCTGTAAGTCTGATAGTTATGTAATAAAATGAACAACAAAAAGATATCAACAAATATTTAAAATTCTACTTTAACTGCACCTCTTTTTGCCAGTATGTAGACATTTAGACTTTAATTACAAGATTGTACACAGCTTTTCAAACATTCAGTATAATAACATACACTCTTTCCTAATTTTAGGTATTTATGCATTGAATCACTGTAAAATGTTCTTTACTATTATTTTTATGCCCAAATAGATTCCATTAAAGTCATTTATATGGAAAATACAGAGTAAGGCATTTCACAAAACATGGTACCAAGCAATAGTAAACATTTTCTGGCAAACAGAAGCCACCTATGCTTGTAGTTTAATTAGCATCACAGTCACTGCATCATCACCTGCATGGCATGTCTGGAAGATAATGGTGCCTGTCTGAGCAGGAGGATGTCCTTGCCCATGGCAGGGGAGTTGGAACTAGATGATCTTTAAGGTGCCTTCCAACCCAATCTACTCTATGAATCTATGAATGTGCTAAGTAGTTAAATGCTTCAGCCCTTTAAGAGAACACAGCATATGCTCCACTGATGGACAGAAAAAAATTGTACATGGTGTATATGGTTCAGTCCACAAACTGATTACATGTTAAGCACCTCCCAAAAGGCACTCAGGATTGAATTCCAGATGATTAAAATCCATATCACAGAGAGGAAAGACCCATATTTAAAAAAAAGGGGTGTGTGTGTGTGTGTGTGTGCAAAAAAACCTTCATTCACCTCTGACTCCTAGTAGTGTAAAACTAATGAAACTCCTCCAGAGCTGTGTCCAGGCCCCCCACTGCCTTCAGAAAAGAAATACATTTAAAATAAAAAACAACCAGCAAACAGAAAAAACATTCTACCAATAAATGGAGGCCAAGGATACCAGGAAGGGTGCAGTATACCTCAGATACGGATCTATTTTCTTGTTAAACACACATGAAAACACTGAAAAATCATTTTAAGTGAAAAGCACTCCTTACTGAGGTGTAATCCTCAGATATTATTTAAAAGGAATGGGATTTTACCCTGCATGAGCACGTAAAGTATCAGAATGCACACACCCAGGAGGACAGAGTTAAGGCTGAACATGGAAGTAACATTGGTGTATTTTATGACTCCTGAATGGTTTGCTGTGTAACCCTCATTTTCTTCAAATGCTGCCTTCCAAACACAATCGCCTGGGGCTTTGTAAAATTGAATAGTGGCAGGGAGAAAAATATTCCCTCTTGCAACTCCATTTGCCTGAGTGTTTCTGAAGCACTTTTGTCTCACAGCCTTTAAAATCCAGAGGAAGGTTTCTGGTTCCTGGATGTGCAGTTAGATTGGCACCCTGCAAAGCATCGTGAAGGTAAAGCAGTACAGGAGTGACCTCCCCAGGAGCAGAGCACTCTGCAGAACATGAGGCAGAGTCTGGCTGCTGCTTCCACTTCACTTGATGAGATAAGTGAGTTATGCCAGCTCTTTCCTTGCTGTAGTTTCTTCACCAAAGGGGAAAAAAAAAAAGAATGAAAAAACAGAAGGAAAAAAAGTTCCAGCTCTCCTATCCAAATCTCTGTCTTCTCAGTCCCTATCTGCCTGAAAGGATTTAAAACAAGAAGGGCAATATTTTTAAGGGGAGCAGAGGAGGAGGAAGGTGACTGCTGCTAACTTCAGAGTGACGCTACATATATTATGTTAACATACAGAAAGAAAATCACTTCTTCACCTCTCTGCTCCCCTGCGTGGGAATGTGGCTTCGGTCATGATTGCACCTCAGGCAGCACATAGTAAAGAGCTTCTCCAGTGAGGAGGTTAGGAACTTGGCACTTCTTATCATATAAGATGCTCAGCAAGGACTCTGTTTCCAGGAACAGAGGCTTCCTTTTGCAAGTGCAAATTTTTATCTGCTTTTCCTACAAAATGAATTGCTGGTACAAATGTGAGTTCTTGAGCCAACAATTCATACTGCTGATGCAAAAGCAGACTGGGCACAGACTGTTTCAGAAAAAAAAAAAAAAAGGTTTGCTTTTCAGAAGAGATCTGCTTATGAATGCTAGGACTCCTCTAAAGGACAGTAAAGAGCAGACTGTGAAGCTAAAAATAACCACATACATGCAAATATCATGTACTCCAGCACTACCACAGCATCTTTGGCCATACTATAGCAAGCAAATGAATATGAAAATTGCTACAGATCAAAAGCAGTCTTCAGTCGAGTATTTAAAGACACTTCTTTTCCAGGAGAGGAACATGAATTTGTAAGCCACACTTGCCTTTTTAATCACCCAGCAAGAATGCCAAATATGCCACTTCCAGAGGCAAAAAAGAAGCTCCAACCTGAGAACAAATTTGCCTAAATGACAAAACTTACTACGCCAAGCAGCAGCTGCATGGCATTGGAATGGAAACTGCTACACAACCTAAAACTTAACAAAAACTTTCAGGACTACTGTCATAAGAGATGGCGTTTGTGATTCTAGCATGTCTTTCTTAAGGGCTCAGTTGTGCAAGGTCCCAGCTTTCAGAAAAGCACCTAAACACTACCATAGCTGTAATCACGAGAACAGCTCCCCATTTAACTTGATTGTTCAGTTGGCATGATTAAACCCTAAGTGCTTAACTGTGTTAACACAAACATGAAGGCTTTTGTCTCAGTAGGACGAATTAAGTAAGCTGGAATTCATTGCACTTGCATGTGTGAGGGGCTGGATTTCAGATTACTTCATCTCCTTTTCTGTAAGCATGCCATTTTACCCAAAGCTGTCACTCCCTTGTTTTCTATGCATTTCTTTTATTTTAATGAGAAATTCTAGGTATTGGTTCAGATATTGCATAGGAAACTGGGGCTTTCTCTCAATAAGATGATTACACATAAATGTTGCATAGAAATACAGGAGGGTTTATTGCTGGGTTTTTTTGTGGTTTGTTTTTTTTTTTCTTTTTCTCTAGGTTCTTTTTTCCTTCAGAACTTCTGAAGGAAGCATATTACCCACCAGAAGAAGGCAACGAATGAGCCACAGCCCAGATTCCCAGTTGTGCTCAGTGCACTCCACGTGCAGCGATGGTATGCAGAAGCAGCCATTGGGCATGCCCTGCTGCAAAGGCTTGCTCTGCACTGGCCTGGTGCCCATCAGAGGGAAGGTAAAGCTACAAGGCTCTGTTATGCATGGAGGGCAGTGAGGCCCCCGAGGTGCCAATCTGCCAGCCAGGCAACGTCAAAGCAAAGCAGTAAGGCAGACATGCCCTCCTTTTTTCACTTGTCACACCCCCAGATGCCTGATTCTTTCTCTCTTGCCTTCAGTAGTGCTGATCTTTAGGGAGCAAACAACACAACACAGAACTTCTGTTTCCTGGGACTGCCTGATAACTCTTCTAAAAGAATATTCATCATTTATTTTTCTCTATCCCAATATAAAAAAAAAGAACATCTAATATTAGTAATAACATATTTAGTAATAAAATATTTTCTTTGTGTCAACACTGGAAAAACACTCACATTACCATATTCCTTTAAAGAAGCATAGCTAATATATATAGCTCTTAAAGAAAATTCTTGCTGCTTTGAAGAGCTAAAAAGTTTTGGTTTTCAAACTACAAAATGTTGTCCCACCCTGGCTTACACCAGCAATGTAGACAGAACTGCAGTTTTCAGGTTGCATCATATAAACACATTAGAAAACAAACATCTGCACCCTCCAAAGTTTGTTAAATTCCCTACCTTTCCTACATAGAGTGGGTCTGTACCCATGTATTCTTCCAGCACAAAGAATTGATTCCACACCCAGCTGCGCTTGGTTCTCGTCCTCCCTGATTGAAAGTAGGGCTTTGACCTGGACCTCGAGATCTCTGCTTGATTCATCCCAGAAAGACACAGGAAAAGAGCTAATATCTGCAGAAAATGGCAGAACTCCACTTTGCCCAACTTCATCTTTTTTGTGTGTGTTTTGTTTCTTTCTTTCTTTTTTTCTCCTGTGTGAAAAAAACCTTGACGAGAGCAGGCACAATTCCAGTTGTCTCAGTAGCTCTAACCTCCACAGCACGGTGTCAACTGGAAGTCCAGTGAGAATAATTTGTGGCTGATTGGAAGAAGTCACCACTGCTGAATCACCTCCAAAGTTATGGTATAATAGGTACCTATCCAGAAAAAAAAAGAAAAAAAGACAAGAACTGTTGTGAGAATTTATATACTTTTTTTTTTTTTGCTTTAAAAAATGGATGTTCTTCTGAGCTTTCACATAATGCATCCAAAATGTTTCTTTATGATTTCACTCATCATCAACACAGTTCAGTTTACACAGTAATTCTCTGAGAGCTGGATAACATCACTACTGTTGACACCTCTGTGTTTATTGCTATAAACTTTTCCCAAGATTGTCCTCTTAAAACATTGGTCACTCCAGTTTAAAAAAAAAAAAAAAAAAAAAAAAAGCCTTTTTAAAATAATCAAAACAAGTGCTCACAGTGATTTGGTTTGATTTTTCTCCTCCTCTGTCTGTTACAGTCTGCTTCACTTGCCATTACCATGATATAATTGCAAACCAGCTACAGGCAGGAAGCTATATTAATGGCAAGGACATATGCTAGTTCAACTCTCTTCCAGCTAACTCCAAAAGTAAAATAAAGGAGTATAAGATGAATTGGAGCAATTTGATTTATTCTTAGTCACAGTACACCAGATGTTATGATTTGTTCTGATTTGAATCCGACCTACTAAAAAAGCCTTTGGAGTCTCCCCACTCATTTTTACTACATTCCTAAAGCAAATGTCAGGCACAGTAAGAAGCATGTAACATTAGTTTACATATTTATACATAAATGTGTTCAGAAATATCAGAGGATAATGAACTTTTGTGTTTTCAGTGAAACCTTCATTTAATGACAATTGATTTTTCAGCACTAATACACGTAGTATTTTTTTCTTTTTTTGTGAACTTGTCTGGTTTTATTTTAGAAGCTTTTTCATTTAATAACTGCTAGAACTCACTACAAAATAAATTAACATACAAAATCCCAATACCTTCAATACCTAAATAAGTCTTTTTTCTGCTTCTTGCAATTGTCAACCTTCTCTGGCCAAGAAAAATTATGTACTTAGCATAATGATTTAAAAGTATAAGATCTGTCAGTTAGAACCAAATGTAGTTTTGCCTTTCAGGAGCATCACCTGCATTAAGCTCAGGTAGCTCCCTCCAAAATAGGCATCCTTCTTATCTGAGTTGCCTATGAGGCAGGTGAGAAGAGTTTAAGAAGTGTCAAACACAAGGTGAAAAGCAAGGTGAAACCAAACCAGGTAATAAACCATTAATTTGGCACGAACCTCTTACTTGCTACTTAGGAAGCCATAGAAGAAAGATTTCATCCTTTTACATTTAATTAACCTAAAAAGGCTAAGCATTACATCACATACACATCAAATGCTCTAGATAGATTATCATTACATCCCTACCCACTGCTATTAAAACTGAGTGAAATGTGATCTCTGCTATCCCTTTTCAGTATGTCAGGCTCTTTTAGCTACAAAACTTCTATGCAATGGGCTGCCAAAGATACCTAGAGGGCAGAAACATGAAACAAATAAAAAGCTCTTCTGATTACAGAATGTATTTAAAGCCTTTATATAGTAATCCCTTCTGTGGTACTGCCCTGCACCAGCAAGGCTTTGCTTAGAGACTGGTGGGATAAACCACAAACCCATTGAACGTGTTTGCTAAGCAGCAGCAATTTGAAAGCTTCCACATGTGAAAATTGAGTGTGTTCCCACAGGCAAAACAGACAGAATAGGCAACATCTTACCTAAAGACCCTAATTTCCAAAACATGATGTGGCAGTTAGAAAAGGCATCTCTCCGACATGGACCAAGATTCTTTTCGCAGCAGGATTAACATGCAAATGTCATCCTCACCAGCAGGGAGACTTTAAAATGATCCATCTCAACTAGCTACAGCTCAGTTTTGATCTGGCTCTTTGGTAAAATCATGACCATATGACACAGTGATTACTCATGGGCTGCCGTGAGTGCTAAGGAGAGTAGCTGTGCTTCCTCAGTGATACCTTCACTTCCTACTACTCAGTTCAAATCAGCCAAACGTTGTTTGTAGTAGAGGTGCTTTATGCACCCGTTACTTTCCCTCTCTGTTTCTAAGTTACATCAGGTTAAAGACATCTGATATTGATAAACTGTCAGTTTATTTCAAAGAGGCAGCAGATTGTTATTTAACAGAGATAAAAATACAAAATGGATTTTCTTAAGAAATGTCAGTAAAACGTTTACAATATGTTAGAGTCTTTCCTCCAAGCAGTTTGAAATGTCTTGTTCTTGCTCTGAACAGACATTTCAAACCTAGAAGTGCTCTAACCTTTTATCTTCAACCGTGTTCTCTTATATCCTTTCTTTTACACCTGCAGGAAAAGTATGAAAGCCACCATATGGGCTGACATGGTCTCCCAGCCACACACCACAGCACAGAATTGAAAAACACACCCAAAATACCAACTGAAAAACAGTCCATATGCTAGACAGCACAATCTGATGAAAAGCAGAATACTCACACCCTCTGGGAAAAAAAAAATGTTGTCGTTTACTCGTTCTCAAATACTTTCACCACACAGTCTCCAGAATGCCAATTATTTTTATTCAACTGTATGGCAGCACTTTCTGCTCAAAAACAATCTTCTCTCCCTCTCTTTTTCTTCAGAAGTCTTCCTAATTCTCTTACAGCCTTTTTTTTTTTTTAGGATTTTATTTGTATTTTTTTCAGCACATTGCCCTTTGAGTGTGATACTTCTCAAAGCAGAAGTAAAAGTGTCTGATACTTCAAAATCTTTTCTGTTTTGGGATGATCATTTATTAAATAATATGTTAAATGATATGGATATTGAAACAGATTTTAAAAGAAAATAGTATTTCTGTCCAAGCATAACTAACACTTCAATATCACTTGTATGAAGCTTTTAAGTAGGAAGTTCACAAGTCCACACAAAGCAACTTCAGAGCGTTCATAAAACTGAGAAGGTGCTGTTGCCTTATTTTTTTCTTCATCAGGCACAATTTCAATATTCAGGGTTACATTTGCAGCAGTGGTTATGAGTAACACTGACAGCAATAGAGGGAATCAGTGCTCTGATTCCAGTGCTTTGTCTGTCATATTCATTTACAGGCATGGATATGAAGTGAAGGTGAAACTGACCTGCAACCATTTTCTATTTTGGGTTTAAAGATGCTCTTTTATGAAGTGGTATCACTTTCTGCACAAACACGCCTCAGAGAAGAGAACAAGACACAGAACTGAGAAATATTTGCACTTGAAATTGATGTCATTAGTTACCCTTGGACATGAGTGCACTTTTACACCCTGTTTCTGAATCTCCAAAATTCTACTCTTCTCCCCATATAGGGATAAAATGCAATCACATCTCCTCACTCACACTTTGCCTATATAAAAAGTCACTTAGGCTTTAAAAATAATATCAATTTGTTCTCTGGTGTACTTAAAGGACTAGGCTCTACCTTTCACAACTAAGCTGGTATTGCCGGTTTACTTTGTATATAGTCCTGACAATCACAAATATGAACAAGTATAAGAACTGATGTGTAATTCAAAGAGTAGGTTTTGGGATTTGGACTATGCATGTAGTTTGTCTCACCAGAGCAGTAACATCCTGTCTATGTAAGTAACTATAAAAAACAAACAAACAAACACATCAAACAAACAAAACCCAAACCAAATCAAACCATCAACATGAAAAATATTCACTAGATATCTAGTCTCTCATATTTCTGTTCTTAAATAGTTGCTTGATATAGAAAATATCAAAGTGGAGAATGTACATTTGAAAAAAAATAATAGCATCCTTATTCAATATATGCCATAAAACTTATATCTTCTCCCATCTGCTATGGAGAAATTGAAGTATATTTAAGGAACTATCTAGTAGCAGAAATATTCTGGTGAATACTGCTAATCTGTAAAATGTTACTACTCTACTTTGCCCAAACAATCTGCTCGTGTCAAAAAGACACTGCTATACACTCTCTCTGGGAAGCAATCTTGATTTATTGAAAACATTCAGATCATGAAGAAGATCCTCAGCTTTAAGAAATAGTTCTCCACACTGCAAGCAATTAAGGGTAATTTACACCCACTGAAAATCTCTCTGAATATTTTGCTTCACTCCATAATTTCTAAAACAGCACATGAAGACTGGCTCTCACTGTTTGTGTGTAGCCATGAGCCTCAGTAAACATGGGAGAAATGTCTTCTGTCTCCTAGGTATCATCACGAAGGCCTTTTTTCCCATCCCTGACATTTCTTCCACCTTCTAGGGCCGCCTGCAGAAGGCTTTCAAGATGATCTTGGTACCACCTAACCTCTGCAGCTGAAGTGCAAATTCTTTCAGGCTTCCACTCGCATGTCACTACCCAGTGTCACAGTGGAAGCTTCACCTATGAACCATATCATTTCCCTGTCAAGTTCTTCAACCCAACAGGGATTTTTGTCCTTCACCATATATGGTCGTAAATTGTTTCCAGTGTGCTAAATTCTTCAGGAAGAAGTGAAAATACAAAACCTGCTTCTTTTTAAAACTCAGCCACTCTGGGGTACATTTCTTGTCTGTGAAAACTAGCTGTCAGGTCAGGACATTCGTTGAAGGTGCGGCTGAAGAGTTTTCCACTCCTGTTGCCTTTTCTCTCCACCCTAATTACTATTCTTTCATCAGATAGCTTCAATTTTTGATACCATTGAAAAATTCACTGTTTTAACCTGGACCTCGATGTCCCTAAAAGTCCAACCCAGACAACACCTGCCAGTAAATTTTGCTTTAATTTGGCCACTAGTGCACAGTTCTCCCACATCTGGGGCTTTTTTCTTTACTTTAAGTCATTCAATAAAATAAACCCCTGTGTGTTGACATAATTGTGAGGTTGAATAACTGTTGCCACTGGATCTTGAATCCCTTAACCGTAGTAGAATCAGCAGGTGAGCCCCCTGACATCTGAACTACCCTCACTGAAATATTTATATATTGACATTGAGTTTTACAGTGCTTGTGGGAAAGGGTGTCATTTTCTGTGACAGAAAAAATTTCCTTTTTTTTATGAACCTGCAGCTCCTCTATGTCAAACATCCTAAATATCTTGGGAGACTCTTTCACCAGCACAGGAGCTCTGATCCTTGAGACAAAAGGGTTTAGAGAAGATTATATATCTAATTGCTGTAGGTTGCAAAGTCAGGTTATCACTTTTTTTCAAGGAAAAAATTTAAGTTAAGGGAAAAAAAGGAAAAAAAATTGAGGGTGCCTTGGAGCAATTGAGGTGGGGGCCCTTCCATGGAAGGAAGCTCTGTGAGTCAGGGCAGTGCAATGAAACCTATTAACTCCCAGTGCCAGATGACATTACAACTACAGACCACAACCTCCTGCTGCTAACTGGCCTAAATATTCACATGGGAGAGCTGTAAATGTAGTGCACATCCTGCAGCCTGCATCTGGTTACCAAGCAAAAAAAACTATCACTTCTCCAAACATATGGCACTGTTACACTAAACCAGCTCAAATACCCTCTGAGTCAGGTGAAAGAACCTGATGAGACAACAGGAAAACACTAGGCACACTTCAATAAATGATAGGGCTTCAAAAAATGCAGAAAGAAAACCAGGCAACAGCTTTTGGTCTTTCATACTGCTCTGCAGTTGAACATAAGATTGTGTGTAGCTAGAGTACTAAGATGTTTGGGTTGTTGATATGTTTCTTTATTTTCCCCAAGAAAAAATAACAAAAGATTTGGTTTATATATAAATTTTATTTTTTAGTATCACTTTCTCCATGTGAAAGTTCTGAGTTGTGTTTTGGTTTGTTGGTTGTTTTTTTTTTCTTCACCTTGCTATGGTACATTTTAGAGATCCAAGCTGCTGAAAAGGATTATGCTAATTTGATCAGGTATTGAAAAGAAATGCCAGCAGTATTTGTATGACTGTGACTGATCAAGTCCAATATTTAAATTTCCACAAGCTCAATTTCTGCAGCCTCATTTAAGCTGAAGAACTTCATATAATACCCAGGGATGACTTTCCTGCAGATCCTCCGAATTCCCAGAGGAGGCACTCCTGCATTACTGCTTACAGCTAAGCCCTGTTTGACAGGAAGAACCGAAGTAGCCATCATCTGTTTTATGCTGCCTTCCTCAGCTAGAATTTAATGATTTTTATTGCCACAAGAAAACAATGCCCAGTAGTAGCATGAAAGCATACTTCATAAAGGGAAAAAAAAATGGTATGATAAACTAAATGAAACAGAATGGCTCATGAAAGGCCTTCATTGAAAAACCACTGCACACACCAAATATTGAAGCCAATACCCAAAAACGTACACAGAAACTTACTAGCCAGGCTCCCAAGAAATATATTCACCTGTGACCCATTTGAAGTTAAACATATTATCTGTTTTTATTACACATTGGAATCAATTTGGGAATTGAATACCTTTGAGGAAAGGCTTAACCAGGTTTACAGCGAAGTAGGAACTTAACTTAGAGTAGAACAGCCTAAGGGTTTGCATTAATTGTTGTTTTTCTTCAGTAAAGTCTTTGCTGAAGAAACAGAAAGATATGGACACAACACATGCACAATTATCCATGAGAAGGATAGATGAAAATCTACATGGATGCTGTATCCATTTTTCTAATCAGTTAATTCATGGATAATCTGCAGCTACACAAATGCTTCACAGCAACCCTTTTATACAGAAAGATAAGAATGCTTTGCTATTAAACCCATAGCAAATAATCAGGAGTGCTTTGCTGCTAAATCAATGAATGAAGACTTAAGAGACTTGTGAGGCTGTCATCTGACTCTTAACACAATTCTAATGACCTACATCAGCCTTTAATTACAGTAAAGTCTCCCATTATAAGGGTGAAGTGTCCTCTGATTAAATCTGCAATCTTTAATGTTGTTTTTTTTCAAGAAAAATCAAGTATTTCCTCTGCAAGAAAATACTGATGTTTATGTTTTTATCCACACTAACTGACACAGACTTCTAACATGCAGTGATAGCTCAGATAATTACTTTTAATATTTCCCTAATATTCCAGGCAGTTTTTAACCTATATTAAGTAATAGAACCAAAGATATTTCACAAACTTAGTATTAAAAGTTGTTAGAATGAGCTTTTAGCTCCTTGCTCTTCTCCCCTTGTTGTGGATTTTATCACAATTGTTTTTTAAATCTTACTTAGCCTTTCTTCGTGACCCTAAAAAAGAAGTGTGCCTAGATTAGATCCCCTGATAGTTGCAAGCTGGAGAGCTAGAAAAGATGTACAAGGACTTTAAACAGGATGTCACATTTGGTCCCTAGATAGTTCTTTGGCTTTTGTTTAGTGCAGTTTTTGTTCTTTCCCCCTCCAAAGATGATAAGACACCCATTGCACTGAATCAGCTCTAATTGAGGCACTGTTGTATTATTTCTAAACATCCTCACTTCATTTTTGCTTCTTTAAAACTTATTATGTCGCTAAAAGTAAATCATTTCCCATCTGATCTTCATCTGTTGACCTGTTGGAACTTCAGAAGCTATATTAATTAGGCTAAGCAAACTTAATTTGCTAGAGCAAGTTTTGTGTTATTACCCATCCAAATCAGTCATCACATGAGACTATGTAAACCTGTCTTTTTCAGAAACAGGTAAGTGCCTGGCATTGACCAGTAACAATTCCCTGCAAACTCCAAATAATGCAACAGAGGAACAATTAGTAAGTGTAATAAGGATGGAAAAGTCAAGTCACACATCACTGCCAGGGAGAGACTGTTTCAGAAACCAGCAATCTCAAGAGTTTGGCTCCATTATGTATTTACTTATTTGTCCTGGAAAAGCAATTTATTTTCTGCAAAGCTGTACAATCACCTATGTTCTAACTGAAAAATGGCAAGGCAGTATGTCTTGTTAGGGAGACACTAAAGTATACACTGCCCTTTCAAGTCTCTGCTCTGACTTGAGAAGTTATCTATCAGAACACAAGATTTTATCCTTGAAATGGGAAAAGATTAAAGTATCAACATTTCAGGTTCCAGAATCAGGGTGCCTCACAAGTCTTCATCTCCTATCCCTGTCTAAATCCCCTGATTTCAAGTGGATGACATCGTTTGCAGAATCCTGACTCACCTGAAATACCTCACCCTTTGAAAGCACGAATATGAAGGGTAAATCTTATCACAAAAAGGGCTATTTTTCCCCCCTTCCTTTTAGCCACGAGAAGTCTGACGATCCAGATCACAAACCACTTGCTAATGGTGCACATAACCTTGCTGAGGAAATCAGGACATGCTCCTGTGTGGATGCATGGATAGATGAAGGGGACGGGGCAGAGGGGGAAGAGTCAGTATCAAACAGCCAAGCACTGCAGAGCTAGTCTTACCAACTGCATACTAATCAAAGGAATAAGCTCCCATCATTTCAACATTTGCAAACTCTAGAACATCATTGACATAAAAAGAGGAAAGCTCCGGGAAATAACTGGGGAAATTTCCTGACCTCGGTAATCTTTTGCTCTGTATCATCGGTGCCGGACTCTAAGTAATCAGCGGTTTTGGCGTAGCAGACAGGACCGAGATAGTCAGGACTTAGTGCTGCCAGTATTTTGCAGAAGTCTATGGTGCTCCCTTCCCCCACTCCACCTCCCCGCTTCTCCGAGAGACTTCTCCAAAGAGTCAGAGATGCTATTGTTCTCTTATTCCTCAGAAGGTGCACACCCGCGGACAGCATCAGTTCTCTTCCACCCCACGGGTTCCCTGCCTCTGGTGCCGCCTCTCCCGGCCGCGCTGCCCGGGCCGCCCCGCCGGCCCCTTCCCGTCCCCGCCGCCCCCAAGACGCAGCATCGCAGCCCAGCAGGACCAGTTTAGGGGCAACTGGGGTCGGAGAAAGCGGGAAACGCACCGCACACAACACCGCCTTCCTACAACTCCTCCGTTCTCACTCTACCTGCACGGGAGGGGAGGCGGGAGAAGAAAGCAACGGAAGGCTCAGGTGCAGCCGGCACTTACCTGCTGCCCCTCTCCCCGGGCTGCCCGGAGCGCTGAGTGTTTTAATCCTAAAGGCCGACTGTGTCTCCGCGCCGAAGTGCTGGCGGGATGCTCCCAGGCGGGGGCCGGGCTGCGCCCGCCTGGCACGAAAACTGCGAGCCCACCCGCGCACCCGCCCGCAGCCGCGGAGGCAGGATCGCCGGCGCTGCTCCGCTCCTCCTCCTCGGCGGCACTGCACGGCCGGCTGCTGGGCACACGGTGGGAGAAGTGGGTGCCGGTGCCAAGCCCAGCTCTAACTGGGTGCGGATCGTGGCTGCGGGAGGAGGAGGAAGAGGAGGGAGAAAAGGAGGAGGGAGGGAGGGAAGAAGGCAAAGGAGGTGGGGATGCTGCTCTGGGCAGGGGATATCACTGCTCCGGCTGCCAGCTCCGTCCGAGGGCGTGCTAAGGATAGGCACCAGGACTCTTTGTACCTCCTGAAGACCCAGCGGCTGCTATTGAAAAGGGATCCAGGGAGCAAGCAGCCTGCCCGGCCCCACTCACCCCCCTCCCCCGCCTCTCCTCCTTGACAGGATATACAGATGGAGTCCTTTGGATAAAAATCAGAAGCCGGGATAGGGGCGGGAGCCAATATACCTCCCAATTTGCATTTGAAACGAGGAGATAAAGGACAGAGTTTAGGATAATTTTATTTTTTAATCCGCCCCCTCCCAACTTGCCATAGAAGCCGCGATCAGTTGAGCTCCTGAGGCGTGAAGGCAAAGTCGCAAAACTAATCCGAACTTGCAGGGTTCTTGCTTTACCGTTTTGCCCTTCCCAATCTCCGCATCCTCCCCTATTTCCACGGGCAAGCCACCCCACCTCCCCCGGTCCGTCTGCCGGTGGGGTAGCTGGGAGCCGGGGAGGGCAGGGAGCTGGCCGGCCTGGGTTGCCCTCCCCTGGTCCCAGGGCCACGACAGGGCTTTCCTAGGGCAAGGCACCGACCTGCTCAAGAAACGTAAAAACCCTGCACCCTTGCTGCCCTCTATCTCCCTAGTGCTGCTGTCCCTCTTCCCAGACCCCTGCTTAAACCACGAGGAAGCAGTATGAGACGGGGAGAAGAACACTAAAAAAAAAAAAAATAGTAAATACAGGGGATAAATACATCAGGTGCTTTCAGAGCGTGGAGACGGTGCCCGTGTTGGAGCTCTGCGCAGCGGTGGGAGGAGAAGGCGCAGTGTCACGCTGGGGCTGGTGCCTGGCAGCATCCACGCACAGCTAGCTACCACAGAGTTGCCCGGGGAAGCCGCTTTGGGAACTGAATACCTGCTTTGTTTGGACTTGGTCCGGCTGGGAAAGTGGCAGCAGCACAAACTTTCTGCCTCATTTCAGCACTGCCGAAGCCTTTTGGGTCTGGAGAATGACACAGATCTACATATGAAACGTGATCAGCCAGGAGTCAGGACGCCTCCTTGAAAAAAAAAAAAAAAAGGCAGAGGTTCCAAGTGTTGGTGGAGCTGCTGAACTGACATTTTCCACGGACAAAAATATTTTTAACACGTGCTGTTTTTAGAACAATGGATTGTACCAAGGGCAACTGTAAGAAATGAGCCTTTGCCAACATCTTTCAATTTATAACTTTACCAGAAAAGCATTCTCAAAATACTATGAGCAAGCTAGTAATGTGCATTTATAATTAATTTTCATTCCTATTACACATTATACAGTGAAGTGTGGAGTCAACAGTACTAAAGTAATGTGAGGATAAAGTCATTTGTTAGGAAAAAAAAGCAGTAAAATAATTAGTTTAGATCGTGAAGGATTTTTTAAAATAATTTACATTTCTGAACTTATTTTTGTAGCCTTTGAATGCACAAATACAAACATTCATGAGCGTTTTAATAAATGCAATATGCAACTGCTATGTGCTTCTTGCCTTTTAGCTTCATTTTCAGACGTGATTTCCAATGTCACCCTTCTAATCAGGGAGAGGCAATTCAGCACCATGGCATTTGTGAACTGAAGAAGTGGTTTGAAGAGAGCAACTAGAAGCAATCTTCATTCTCCAAGTTATGGAGTGTCTGAGTGAATGGTTGCAACTTAATAAGATGTATTCAGGCAAGAAAATCCTGAAACATGATTGCACACAGTTGCTTCAGATTGTAATTAAGGATTCCTCTTCCCTTTGTCCTCCTTCCCCCAATCCTCAATTCATCTTTCACAAGTTAATCAAAATAAGACTCTTTGCACTGATCCTTAGAGGACAAGGTTCAAGGACAGATTATCTTTTTTTCATCACTAAATATCACAAACACCTCTGCTTTATCTCCTTTCAAATTCATTCTGAGATGTAACCAATACTTAGAAACCTTATCTTTTCCTATTTAATTCAGTAGCTTTGTCTTCAGTGGTGAAAATAGAACTGCTTAAAAAGGGTAAGAAAAATTTAAAAATCACTGTTTGGGAATAAAAGAATACAAACACACTCCCTCAAACACCCACAAACGCAACCTACATGGGGTGGCAAGCTTCATAGACTTTACCTAACATCTTCAAGCTTTTTATTTGCTCTTCAGGCTTAGAATAGGGACTTTAGAAAGGAAGGATTACTTCTCATTAATTTTGATTCTGATCCAGACGTTACTAATGAAGAACTGGACTAGACAATTACCACCCAGTTAAGAAGGTTTTATGTGTAGACCTTCATAGACTATTTCAAGATGTTCTTACTAATTTAACAGACCTCTCTCAAGGATGTGCTTTATGTCCAACAAAATCTCTATTCTCTCAAGTAAAACCTTTCATTAAACTCTATGTCTGTGAAAACATTTGAACTTGTTTTTATTATATTGAAAACAGGATAAGATATTTTTGTCTGATTATTTTTTTTCTAAATGCTTATACTGTCATATCAGAACAAAATGTATTAAACCCTTTGACTTTCATGGGAGCTAAACAGCTCAGTGACTCCAAGCAAAAAGTGTGACTAAGCAGACCAATTTAATTTCATTGCACAGGCAGGGTAAAATATAAAGAAGCAATTATTCTTAGTCAGTTTTGGCAATCTACCATTTTTAGTAACATAAGCAAATGTATATATATTTTCTTTTTTAATACAATTTGTTCTTGACTGTCTTGATTGTGTGTTTTTGCCAACGAGTCAGTCCATTCCAATACATTGACTGGATCATTTTGGCTGTAATCCATACTTGCTGTGCTGCTGTATTCCTTTCTAATGTGTTTTGTAGTGTATTTAGTTATCTTGAGAGGGATGGACATTCCATTTCTGGAGGAAAGTCTACAGGGTGTAAGAACAAAGATTGGATCATGCTAGACTTTAAACATAGGCCCTTTAAAGACTGACTGCAGGCATCAAAGGGTGCATTGGTACTAGAACCTTCTCCATCTTTCAACTCCTAAAAATGTCAAGGATACCTCTTCACAGAACAAGTTGTGCTGCTGTTTGTTCTTTACTGTGGTTCCATAGGTAGGTTAAGGACCACAAAACCTGTTCTAAAACATGTTCTCAAATGCATTTGAGACAATGAGAGCTCTGATGGCCACTGCTTAGGGAGGATTTTGACCTGAGGCAGAAAATAGAGAAGTGTTACAGTTGTGTCAGTTCCCAGAACTCAACATTAACATTTCTAGAGCACAAATCATATGAAGGGTGTCTGAGGGAAATGGGGTTATTTAGCTTGGAGAAAAGGATGCTGAGAGGAGATCTTCTCACTCCCTATACCTACCTGAGAAGAGGTTGCAGTGAGGTGGAAGTCAGTCTCTTCTCCCAAGTAACAAGCAATAGGCCAAGAGTTGCATCAGGGGTGGATTAGGTTGGGTATTAGGCAGAATTTCCTCATTGAAAGGGTTTTCAAGCCCTGGAATAGGCTGCCCAGGCAAGTGGTAGAGTCACCATCCTTCCAGGTATTTAAGTCATGTAGATGTGGTGCTCCGGGGCATGGTTTAATAGTGGGCTTGGCAGTGCTAGGCACAGTTGGACTTAATAATCTTAAAGGTCTCTTCTAACCAAAACAAAAAAAAAGAAAACAAAGAAAATCTACCTTTACACTCATAATACATGTTCTGAAGAAAAACAGTTTCTGGTAACGGCTACCTGGATGCTGGTAACTCACTGTATGGGCAGAAATAACTTCTATTGTGCACCCTACAACCACTTTCAAAGTTCCTTCAAGATGAGAATGTCTTACGCTCTAGGGACAAAATAATAACTTTTCCTAAATTTTTCTAAGGATTTGTATGAATATTAGACTTCTATGAGGTAAATAAGAGAACGTGTATGTATTTTTAAATCTTTTTAAAAGAAAAACACTGCTTACACCATTTGCACACGGTTGTCCTGTATGAGTACTAATGCCTTTAGAACTGACTCTTGGATAAGGACTTTATTACTTGTGGGTGGCCATAATTTTGATGTGACTTTCTTATTTTTTATATCATTGACCATTTCTATGCTTACACTAGGTCTGATTCGAATCTAAACCCAAGCATTACTTATCTTCAGTCTTCCTTTGTTCTCATTTCTACAAATAGCAGAAGGAAAAACAAAAGGCCTATTGAAATTGAAGACACTGCCTTTAACAAGGCAGTTAACATAGTGATGTCTCTGCCTTTCCATGTCCTCCCAGTTATGGCTGAATACCCTATTTAAACAGATTTTTGGAAGCAAGCACATTGCCATCTGTATTCCAGTAGTTTTCTTTACTCAAGATTATGGGGTACCTTCCCCAATTATGGGGAACGTTCCTAATAACCCCTAAAAATTGAGCAACTTCTTCCTGTAGAAGATGTTTTGAAGAACATTCTCTAAAAATATGACTGCAAAAAGACACAATAATATCAATTAAATTATAGCAAATAACATTAATGGTGGTTCAGTTGGTCAGTTTGTGAGGTCTCTATGTATCAACAACCAACCACTCCACTTAGAAAGTGTTACCTTAACAATTCAGCACTACCATCATGTCTCAGCCTGTTCCTCTGTAGTTTCTCTGTATCCCCTCTTGAGTTTGCACAGTCTTTTCCTGACGTATTTGTCCCACAGACACTGAAAGATCCTAGTAACTGATAGTTTGCCAGAATGATATTCTGTTTCAGAAGTAAATCTAGTTAATCTAAGGCAATGTAACTGTGAAAGTAATAAGAAGTTACGGTTGCGTAAGGTAATAAATGTGAATGCAGATAAAAATGGAGTTTATGTTGTCAGGAAGAACAGGGAAAGGCAATAGAGGGAGTTGCAGGAAAGTAATCTGTAACATTAAGATCTGTAGACAGAAAACAGGCTTGTTTAATCATAAAGAGGCTCCAAAATTAAGAGATTCTGCCATTAAGGGTAATTTATTAGTTACCCAGCAGTAAGAACAGCACAAGGAGAAATCGATTGATAAACAGCTGCATGGAGAGAATTTTGAAACTCTCACAAGATGGTGGCAAACAGCAGGTAGGTTGTCAGAAGACTGAAAAGAGAAATGGAGGGTTTCATTATGGCCACACAGGAACAGGCTATTTGTACAAGCAAGGCTTAAAATCCCCCTAGGATCGGAATGTAGACTGCATGGCCAGGCTCCAGATGTTATTCATCATATTGTAAGTGGATGTACCAAGCTGGCCAGCACTGAGATTGAATATGGCAGGATAAAAATGGCAGTGTTGTGCCCAGAGTGCTCTGCAAGAAGTATGGATTACCAATGGGGACAGGGGGGAAGAAAAAAATTAAAAAAACAAAACAAAACAATACCTAACACTAACTCAGAAGCAGACAAAGAATGGTGCTGAGAATTAAAATATTAAAATTATTTTTTTTAAATTAGATTGATTATTTATTTTTTTATTTTAAGAATTAGGTGTAAGAGTTAGGAAATGAGATACTAAAAGACAATTAAAAGGGATGAAGAACATTTAATCAGGTCATTCTTCAGCCCTTTTAATTGTCTTTTAGTATCTCATTTCTTAACTCATATACCTATTCTTAAAATCGTAGTCATAGATTGGTCTGGGTTGGAAGGGACCTCCAAAGGGCATCTAGTTCAACACCCTCTGCAGTTAGTAGGGGGGATCAGGTTGCCAAGAGCCTTTTATCCATTTCATTCAATGAGATTATTCAAGTAAAAATACTAGAAAAAATGTACCCAGGGCAGGGGGAGAAGAAAATTCTGTTTCTGAGGACTGAAAGCTGAGTGCCAACTACTTGTGCATCCTTAGACCTGCACTAACATTGCAGTGGTACTAGGTTGAACAGTAGCTCTGTAACAAACCTCATATAGGTTTATTGAGCATCTCTTGTTGCTCTCCTATGAAGAAAGACTGAGAGAGCCAGGATTTTTCATCCTGGAGGAGAAGACTCCAGGGAGACCTTAGTGAAGCTTTTCTATACTTAAAGAGGACCTAAGAGAACAATGAGAAAAATCTTTTTACCAGGGTCTGTTGCAACAGGTCAAGGGGTGATGGTTTTGAACTAAAACAGAGATTTAGACTAGAGAAAAACATTTTTTTTTATGATGAGGGTGGTGAAACACTGGCTAAGGTTGCCCAGAAAAGCAGTAGGAGCCTCATCACTGAAAACTGGTCGGGTTGGACGGTGCTCTGAGCAACATGATCTAGTTGAAGATGTCCCAGCTCATTGTAAGGAGATTGGATTAAATTACCTTCGAGGGTCCTTTCCAACCCAAAGCATTCTATGATTCTATTATTATGCAATTCTATCAGCACAGTGGTTCAAATAATAAATAAATAAATCCACAAACCCTTGAGTCCTGGATAAATGTTTCATACCAGTATGATCTTTCTGCTGGAGAAGAAGCATCACCACTTTTATTATCTGCACTACACTCTTTTCTGATATATGTAGAAAACAATTAGGTTAGATAAGTTTCTGTTGGATATTAAGCTTAGTTCTGCAGGGCATTCACACTGTGGAACAGCTAAGGTCAATTTTTCACAGGAATTGCAATCCAGACTGAGAACATTTTTCTGATCCTATGAAAAGTTATACATAGGAAGTCCAACTGACTTCAGGGAGTTTTGCATGCTTCAGGGAACTGCTATTGTGTAGCAGTCATCTGAAAATCTGCAGCTAAGTTACTTGTGAAAAATGCCAATAGAGACACAAATAAATCAGTAGCTGCCCATACATGGCAGGATGCATCATTTCAGGTCAGAGTCTATAGTTTGCATCAACTGTATGAAACTGATATGAATAACTCCACCACTGACCTCTAAACCCAAACCAGATTTCAGTGTTCCAGTGCAGCTTATCCATACAAGCCTGAATACTTGCATGAACAAAATCAAAGATTACATCTGCAATTTTAAATGACTTTTCAGAATAATTGGCCCAAATTACATATATTTCTGCATCATGACTGGTATTCAAGATGTTCATAATCTTCCCTGTATGAACACATCAGATCAGTTTAAGTAGGCAAATTTTATTTATCTGCATCTTTTCTTCCCCTGACCACAGCAATAATTAGACAAACTCTCTCTCTCTCTTTCAAAAAATACAACTGCAAACCAAAACCAAAACTGAGACAAAATAAAGCCTCGAAACCCCCAAGCCCTAAACGTTTATGAAATGTGCAATCTAAGCATTATGAACACAAGAAACACTACAAGCAAAGAGCATGCTTGTGACCCTTCTTTTTTCACCTTCAGGCAATCAAACTTTTCTTGTCTGAACGTTAACTTAAATGCTAAATTCTTATGCCTGAATATTTATGGAGAAAGATCTCTGAAATGGTATGTAAGGAGTTGTATAGGAAGCAGATGGAAATATCTTCTAAGTGAGCTAGAGAAAAAATATGACTGTCTTCATCATTTTGAACTGCCCACTCTCATAGTTACTTGGTGTCAGTGCTGAAGGAGACATAATTTGATATGTCAATTTTCCACCCAGCTAATGTATCCATCATTTTTTTAAATTCCTTAGGAATGACAACTCAGACATTACTTTTGTACTTAAAATGTTAAAAACCTTATAAATCCCTTAATCCTATCCATCTTCTACCTGTTCTTGGTTAGACTCTGCATTCATTAAAATCAGTGGGAAAAAACATCTTTTGACTCAATGAGAGAAGAGTAAGTTTCGTGAAAGGCCTAAGACGTTGTTGGTTAGAAAACTGTCTCAAAGTATGGAGTATAGTACTTTGTTCCACTCCTACAGCAGGTGCTGGAAATCTTTGCACATTGATATGAAGATGAATGTCCCAAGGTGCTACACCAATGACTGTGCTGCAAGAATATAAACAAAGGCTAATCATTTCCTCTTTCCTCCATGTCTGTGCATATAAGAGAAAGAAAAGGGCTGAGAGCAGGTGAAAGAGAATAGAAATTCTCTGAAACCTTCTTCATCTCACACTTAGCAGGCCAGTCGTATAGTGACCTAGAACCAGAAATTAAAGCCATTCAATCTCCTCTGCTCTTTTAGTATTTTTCTTTCAGTCTGGGCTTTGGAGACATCAGAGACTAGAAACTCTTTGAAGAGGCCTGTAGTGATAGGATGAGACGCAATGGCTTCAAACTAGAGAAGAGTAGATTTAGATTGGATGTTAGGAACAAGTTCTTTACCATGAGGGTAGTGGAACACTTGAACAGGTTGCCTAGAGAGGTGGTTGGGACCCCATCCCTGGAGTGAGGCTTGACAGGGTTCTGAGCAACCTGATCTAGTTGAGGATGCCCCTGCTGACTGCAGAGGGGGTTGGACTAGATGATGTTTGGCAGTCCCTTCCAACCCAGACCATTTTATGATTCTATGATTCTATGATTCTATGATTCTATGATTCTATGATTCTATGATTGATTCTACGATTGATTCTATGATTCTGTGTTGCTTTGGACTTAGTGGTCATGGCCCAATCAACCAAAATTCAGTAAAACTGGAGACACTGCAAAATTCCCTCTTGAGGACTCTAACACTATCTTCTGTGTCTAAAAATGTACACTTATATAAAGCTTTGTTATACACAAAGTACTTACTTAAACCGAATAACTCTACTATAACTCTTTTGAGCAGCTTTTATTTAATTTACTGTGGTTACATGTATGGGGTGCAATATACATCCTCAGTCTCAAGGCCAACAAAAGAATAGGTGCCTTTCAAGCATCAGATGCCTGCAAGAGGATAACATATCCACCAGTTACTCAGCTGCTTCATCTGTCATTTTTATGAAGGCATGTCATGGTTGGACAGAGCAAAATTGCCTGTGAAAAGCTATGTGAGGGAAAAAGAGAGAGGGAAACAGGTAACTGCCTCTTCCTAAGTGCTGGATGAAATTAATGTTTATGGCAGGGAGGGTGAGCACACAGGAAAAACAAACACAACAAATAACTTTACAAAATATATCTTCATACACTATCAGTCATCGCAATAGTGCTAAAATGCTGCAGTTGCTCCACTGCTATTGTTAGTTGTTTTAAAAGACAAATTCCTGTAGTAATTAGAAAGCAGCAAATGTGAAACAATCTTAAGCATAAATTCCTTCACACTTCTTACTAAGTGTGGTTAAGTTTTCGGTTGTCAAACAGCCTTTGGTTCAGAGAATAAAAGCAAACGAGGGAAAAATTTAACTGTTCTTCAGTATCGTGAGCCCGTTGAGCTCTGTAATTTGCTGAAGGTTTGTTTTCTGATACTTTCACCAGAAAAGGGAAAGAGAGAGAGGGGAGAAAAATATTTCTCCAAAAGCATTCTGACCCATAAAATACCCAACTGTGTGTTGGGAAACATGTCCAAACGCTTCTCTCTTTAAGGCTTTCTTCCCATTCAATAAAATGTCAGTACCTCTTTGAATAGATATTGTCCTTGGCCAAGACCCTAGTGAAAGGCAACAGATGTTGCTAAGATTGTACCCAGGCTATCCTCTAGCCTGTTTCATTCCTGAAAGGGAAAAAGAGAGAAAGAGAGAAGAAAACTCGCTTTAAATCACTGGACCATTTTGTACTTCAGCAAATCTGTTTGCACATGCTCGACTGGCTTCGCAGAAAAGGCTGAGCCTTTTGCATTCAGCCTGAGGTCAGTCCTAATGCTCTGTTCAGTGGTCCACACTCCTTTCACATGGAGCAGCTGCCTCTGATTGCTAGAACAAATTGAGGTGATTCAGGCCACCAGCAGGGCCACGGTACAAGTGCTTTTCACCAGAAAGGGAGGGAAAGCCTTAGAACAGGACCAACTGGGGCTGCCCACAATAAACCGTAGGATTAGATTTGATACACTCAATATTAAGACATGCTCTTGCTGAAAAGTAGGCCATAGTGACATCAACTACAAGACAGTTGTACTGAAAGAAGAGGGGAGAAAATGGTGTTCAAACATTTATTAAGTTACACCTAATTATTTAATTGAGGAACATTTAAAATAGTAACACTGACAGCTCAGGCTTGAGATCACTTTGCTTTAACCCTTCGCAGACTGCTCTTGCTGTAAGTGTGATTCAAGGTCAGTTATGTACCCTTACCTCTTCAATATAGTTTGAAACACTGTCTGCAAGTTCTTCAAACTATTTTTTGATCAATTTAAGAGAGAAATAATCACCATCACCATATCCTACCATGTTATCAACATGTTTCAGTTATTGGAAGCTACTACATAAGTTATCCAGAGGGGAAAATAAATAAATAAATAAGAAAGAAAGGCAGAAAGGAAAAAAAAAATCATCCCAACAAAGATTTGGTACTTACCTCTTTTTAAATTCTAATCTAGCAAATGAGATAAGAGCACACAGCAGGCATTAGCAGGGAAAGATGAAGGCATAACCCTCCCCCTTTTCCTGGTGCAGCCAAGCTCCTGCAATTACTTGGTTCAGTCCCAGATATCAGATCATTGTATTTTCTGCTGTATGAAGGATCAGACCAACAGCTTTCTGAGGCTGAAGCCAAACAAAACAATACAGTACTGCATTAAGCCACGATACCAAGCACTTACACTTCAAAAGGAAGCACCCTTTGATGCCTCTGAAAGGAAAGCAAAATCTCTATGGATATATAGGTAATTTTACCACACTGGTCAAAAAAAAAAAAAAAAAAAAGCTGTTTATGTTAATTCATAAAACCACGGATTTAAGATCAGGGGAAATTAGGAATTACCGCATTTGATCTGGCTCTGCATTTTGATGGAATGGCTTGGTATAACATGTAGCCTTTGAAGTACAGTTATCTATGAGGTAGCTTAGTAAGCTGGAGAAGAAAGGGAAAAGGCCTTACCATTTACTCAATTAGCAGATATAGAAACTGAAGCTAAGGAAGAAGACATGTAAAAATCTGCCCATTGACTATAGAAAAGGAAGTGTCCAAAGGATATGCTGGAATATCTAGTACATGACTTCACAAAACAAAACCCATAACTCTTTGAATTACAGATATAAAACTGAGGTATATCTTGATCTTCCTTTGTTGGCATTTCAACCTGCTAGTTTCTCCTGTTTCCACATAGAAAATGGGGGGGAGAACAGATACATATTCGTAGAAAAGTTTCAAAACAAGACTAGGAAGAGATTTTACTTTCAAGAGAGTTATTCACTTTTCCTTAAAACAATAAGTAAATATACATGTGTGTCATGAAACCTCCTTCATAGTGCTTCTTAAAGCCTTCTTTAACTCACTGGATATATGAAGTGCATGACTGTTGAAGGGCTGTGTCTGAAACTCACTGCCATTTGTTTCAACCAGGCAGGGGGAGGGATTGTGTGTTTTGGTGCCACTGGCAACAAAGCCAGTTGTGACATTCCTCCTTTCCTTACTTCCTACCCCTGGGGCTACTGAATACTCTCTTATCATCTAGGGTGACATTGTGTGTGTGAGCCTACACTGTGAAATAGATAGGTTCAATGATTCAACCTGAATCAAGTAATAGAAATGAGAAGTTTCCAGTGTCTTTTATTTAATACAGAACGTTTCCCTCATCAACTTTACAGGACAAGTCTGTATCTAATGATGCAGGAAAAAAAAAAAAAAAAACAACCAAAACAAGAAAACAGGGACAAGAGGGCAGAAGCAAGCAAATTAAACTCATGCTTTAAGTTTTCTTCAAAAACTTTATACCTACCTCTTTAGGAAGCTCGATATAAAAGTTATTTGCACATATCTGCTGGTGTATTATCTGTTTTTATGTCATGCTCCTAGTGGGATACATATTCTCCTTGTCGGTATTTTGCAGAACTTCTGTCAGGTCATAGTTTCCTGAAATATAGATATTGAATGAGAAAGGGGGAAGAACTGAACCTTACAAAGTTCTTCAATGGCAAGTTCTGGAGATGGAAAAGGGTCCTTCTGGAATTAATCTGACAAGAAAGATCAGTGTCACTTTAGCATGCTTCTGCCTACACTTGCCAGATTTATACAGCATGTAAGCAAGAATGTATGACTGACAGTGTCAAACACTGTTGAGGAGAACAGTAGAAAGGGTATGGGCATTTGCCAGTTGTCAGTCTGAGGTGATATGCATTTTAATAAGCCAAGCACCAGGGAGCAGAAATGGACTGAATTCATGCTTCCTAAATGAATGGAGCTTCATTCATTTAGGCTCCTAAACAATATCTGCATAAAAAAATAAAATAATATTGAGTGTGCAATAGCTTGTGTTTATCCTTTCTGCATAGAATCTTTTGGTGCTATGTTAAAAAGTCATATATATATACATACATGTGTATAGGCTCTAGCAAAATCACAGAATATTGCCTTAAACACAAATACTCTGTCCCTTAAAATATAAGCAGATAGGCTACTAAAGAAAAGAAACTTTTAAACCCTCACCATTAGAGAGAATTCATGTTATAACATTGTTATGCCATGTTTTAATAAAGGTACTATCCATATCACATTAATTGCACTCTGGACACTTTCATTACTCATAGCAACAGGCAATAAAACTGCATGGGGCTAAGTCTGCTCTTCCATATGCGTACAGCTCCTAACTGGTATCACTGACCAAAGGTTTGTAAGAATCTTTGATGAGGACAACATGAAAGGAAAAAAACAACCCTACAAAGCCTATTGTTACAGAGATTCTTACATTATTATAGAGTTAGTACTACTTGGAATAGTTAACAAAATACATAGTAGAAGTAGGCAATAAAACTGATTAAGAATTTAAAAAGCCTTTTGAAAAATGTCTTGTTTTGAGAATATGAAGCAATGAGAGGGGATGATGTGCAGTCATGTTATAGATTAAAAGCTAGTTTGGACACTCAAAATGGAGTAGGAATGTATTCCACCTCACAACCCTGAAGTGTCTTCACACAGCAGTGCCAGAGCAAACCTTATGTGCACCAAAATGCGTTCATTGCTCTCCACTGTCCTTAGAAATTAAAGGAAAAACAAATCAAAACACAACCTCAAATCTTTTTTTCTTTTTCACTGGGACTGGGTATACAGTGATGTTCTGGTTTGAAGGATACCACAAGTTATGGTTTGGTCCTTGGCTATTTACCTGGAAGAAGGAAATTATAAGGAAATTACAACATTAGCAGTCTTTCTCTTTCTACTCAAAGCAAGTTGATGGAAACCAAAGGAGAGTGTTCAGCTCTGAAGCACTTTCTTTCTCTGTGGAGGCCACAGTTGTCACTGGTTGTAGCTGGCATGCAGGATGGCCACCTGTGTGATCAACGTATACATTGAGATGCCTACATTTGGTAGCTTAATAATATCAGGCAATTCAGGGACCTTCAAGAGGACTGGACAGCAATTCAGAGATTTTAGTTCAATTCTCTGTGGATCTGTGGAAACGATTTAGGGCAAACTGGGCTCATTCCATCTGTTCCTAACACTTCATGGGGTTCCCTTCAGTAATAATTATTTAGTATTCAGAAGTTCTGGCACTGATTTGCATATGGCCATGGTGAAGGGATGAATCATACTCATAACACTGTGCTGGCTGCAGAGCACACCCCCACGAGAACTCATTATCTCAGATGAGTTCACAAGCCTCACTCTGTTGGGCCCTTGAGGCCACTGACTGCAGCTAGTCTCTTAATGAAGTCAGGAGCTGAAGGTAACTAACTTCTCTAGAAAGCAAAAAGCCTTCTATTGCATAGGAATCTACTGTCCTCTGTCTGTACCCCCCCCCCCCCTTTTTTTTTTTTTAAATAAGAGATGCAGTGAATGTAAGCTGAAATGTCAAAAAAAAAAAAAAGAATCATAAGTGTTGAGTATCAACTTCAGTCATATTTTCACAGATAAGAAACTTCACTCATTCCCACTTATGCAGTATCCTTTTAGTCTTTGGACAGTATCTATAAGATCTATTAAAAAAAAATCCAAAATTAACACAGACCAAAAGATTGTGAAGTGTTTTGATCTTGGTTTACTTTTAAGCCCAGAATAAAGAAATTATTTATGAGTGAGAGGATTAACACATACAGAAAGTAACACTGCTATAATCTCCAGATAGTGCAATAACACATCAGGGAAGTCAAATCAGAACAAGGATGTAAATTAGTTGACTGAAAATGAGATGATGGATAATGGACATGATAATGGTTTTAGGGAATGAAAAGCAACTAAGAGGTGGAGTCTGCTTTCACACTTTGCTATTCTCTAAGCATCCTTCACCTAATTATGAGATTAATGGCTGCCCACTGGTTTGATCAGTTACTGCTGTTTACAATACCAAAAACTTCATCCACCTCTACCTGGGGAACTTTTCTTTCTGGACACAAGATATCCACTAATAGAATTCTTTTTTTTTTTTTTTTTCCCTTTTTTTACAGAGACATTGAAGTACTTCATGCTTAGGGTTGAATTTCTGCTTGCAACCAAAAATGTCAAAAGTGGGGACAGACATACGATGTAGAGTGACTACGCAAAAGGCTCCATGGTTTTAAAGCATCTGACTCCATCACTTCCCCATGAAGTCTGCTCCGGATAGACTTTGGATCTGAATCCCTATTGCAGTTACTGTGCAATAATAGAATGAGGCTATCACAGGACTAGTGGTAATTTTGCAGCAATATTTCTAAGTGTATATAATGTGAACATAATGTCATCTCTTTACCTTTCTAGAACAATCCAGTAATGAGCTCTTTCACAAAATTTGGCCAAGAAAGAAGGCTATATCAATTACTGAACAGTTTTAAATGATATACTGTGAAAATGAGAAATAGCTAGAGGAGTTGCATGGTATTATGGCAAAAATATGTCTCCTTCTATGTGACCATGTGCTTCCTCAAGCACTTTATGAGCATGAGCTAATTAAGATTTACTCATCAGAGTATACATGAACACTATTTTTCACTTGTGAATTACTCTTAACTCTTTCACTTGAACAAGGAAAAAAAAAAGAGTGCTAAAAATTCCTTGTAAAACCTCATTTAATGTCTTCAACTGCCTTTTCGATGGAATAATATCACTGACATCTTGAAATAAAAGTACTTCACTGTTGTGGAATTTAAATGCAGTTCTTACCTGGCAGCTGAAATGGTACTCTCACTAGTTCTAAAATATGACACTCATATTATTTTTATTTTGTTTCTTTATTCTTCTTTTTCTTTTTCATTTATAATATTTTGAGATTTGTCTGTTCCATATTTATATAGGTATGTTTATGTATCTCTGTGTGCATATACATATATATTTATGTGAATAGTTCCTTCACTACTTATTCAGAGAAAATTCTCACTGAAGACAAGAAGAAATGTACTAGCCATAAAGTGAAGATTTAAGATACAGATGACTCTCTGAGATAAAATGTTCCATAAAGTAATATTCCTCAACTCCTTTAGGCTACTTAAGCTTGAAGATATGCCACTGGGTTGAATATCACCCAAAAAACCCTCAAAAAACCAAAACCAAAAAAAACCCAAACACACAAGAATAAGCTCATTTCCACTCCAGAAGGTTTCATTAATACTTTAAATTGCATTCAGTATATTTTTACTTCCCTCCATAGCTTACCTGGTACATTTTTATTGTTATTCAAAACAAATAATGGATCATACAAAATCCAGGCTGTAGGATAACTTGAAACTAAACCATCCTCAGAGAGCACACTTCTTAAAATACTTGAAATTTGGGACTACTTCTGTTATTTTCAGTTCAGAGTAAATCACTTTGTCTAGACTTCAAGCATAATCATGATGCATTTCCATTTGGAGACAGTTACAAAAGTGATATAACTGCTTAAGTGATTTAGAAGCCTCCAACCCATTTTTTGTGCTCTTACTTGGTACATTTGAAGGTCTTTTCAAATCACAAATTTATAAATAAATTCTTCATTCAAAAGAAAAACTAGAATGCATGGCATATAAAATATGATCTTAATTAATATATCAGCTGCTCTGATGTAACAAAATTAATTTTATTCAGTTTTCTCCAATGTAGAACAACTGAGGGATACACAGATCCTCAGTAGTCCAATTATGGGGTCTAACAGCAGTCCTTATCTTAAAACAAACAAACAAAAAACCCCAAACCATACAAGCAAACCAAAAAAAAAAAAAAAAGAAAAATTATGTGAAGAGGAAAAACCTATCAAAAAAAGGAGCAGGCGTAAGTCATAGTTAAAGTATTCTACAATCTCTTAAAAGTCTTAAAATGTAAGAAAAGGAGACACCAAACCTTGCATAGCCAATTAAATACATTTAAAATAAGTTTCAAGTTTCTTTTCCTGAACTTGAATTCTGAATTTGGTTTTGGTTATCCAAGAAATATTTCTGAGCGGCTGTAGAGATAGATTAAGATCTCTTTTGTATGAAGTAGAGGAAGGTGCAAAATGTTTCAAGAGTATTTTAACTTGAATTCTTATTTTCTGCTAATGAAAAATTCAGCCTTAAAGAACATCAACAATATTTTTGCAGTTGTTTGATATTCAGTAAATACATCTGTCTTTACATAGAAATGCTCACAAATAGCACACAAACTACGTTTATTCTTCAGAAATAACCAGGAACACAGAGGATGGCTTTGTCTCAAGCATGTTCTCTAATTAGAGAGGTTATGGCAAAGGGCATTCCTGTACTGCTTGCTACAAGCCCCTTCAAAAGCAAATACATTTAAAAGGGCATTTCTTCTCAAATGAATAGAAGAAAGAGCCTATACAACTGATGTCTGATGAGGTTACTGCTTTGCTAGAGACATGAAGGAATTCCACTGGATATCAAATGTCCTGTATACTTTTAAAAATCATTGTCATCCATCAGGCACCGAAATCTATAGAAAACAATTCAGTGCACTCATCTGTTTTGCTGTCATGTGGAATGCAGAAACCATGATTAAAAATGCTTAGTAGTATTTTTAACAGATACAAGAATATTTTAATGCAGTATACAAATAGCCAACAGAAATCTCTGTTTACAAGAACTGAAAATGCAGATTAAAAAAAGTAGAAGAAACAGAAGAAAATCTGATTGAACATTTGGGGATATTTTATGGTTTTGTTTGTTTGCGTTTGGTTGGTTGGGATTTTTTTTATTTGTTTTTGGTTTTGCTGTTATTTGGGGTTTGTTTGTTTGTTTGTTTTATTATGTAGAAATAAGCCCCCTTAATATCCACTGTAAAATTTTAATTCCCTGGTTATAAAATAATAATCAGTGTAAACTGGGAAGACATTACATCTCCCAGCCTCATGGCTGGCTGGAAAGAGCATTATAGCACAAACCTGAAATTCTTCTGCAATGATCATCATTACTAAAACTAGTTTTAACTATTTGGAACATTGAGCTGGCTTGTAAACAAGAATATACTCTGTCTCTAGCAAAGCCATCCATACTCCAATGAGCTAGTTGACAATAAGAGTATCAACACTACAAGATTTTCAGGGTTGTAAAGATGCAGAAAACACTTCATTTATTAAAATAGAACACCCTGATCCATCTGTGATCCTGTGTGATCTGGTATGGGTGATCCTGTTCCGGTGGGCAGGTTGGACTGGATGATCTTTTGAGGTCCCTTCCCACCGCTGACATTCGATGATTCTGTGATTCTGTCTCTGGGTCCTAAAGTATTCTATTTATCTGGGAGATATGTTATAAACATTGCTATCAATATTTGCTGGAATGCAAATATGCTCTGAAATTGAGCAGTGTAAGGATATCACAAACGAGGTTGCTTGGCTCACCTAACATTGACCAGTAGAGATGTAATCAGAAACCAAAATGTAAATTCACTTTTCAAGTTGACTCACTTAGTTTGGAGGAAAAAATGCACCAAACTGATCTGCTGGGCCATTAAAAGTTAAATCAATAAACCCAGACTATTTAGAATTGCTGTAGCTGCTGAATCAATACAACTCCTATGAAGATGATTGTTAAAGGGTTAAATTCGAATACACTGTGGATAAGAAAATGCATTAATTACTCTGCACATATAGCTTCTCAAATGAATGAATGATCTGCAGTTTGTATATTGAAGCAGCTTTGCAAATAAATCATACTATACTCTTTTTAATTGTAGAACATCTAAAAGTAAACACTGGATGCTTTAAATTTTGTTATATTTTGGTACATGAGCCTCTCCTGTCTGAAGAGATCCTCCACTTCACTCTGAATGTTTGTCCTTATAATTGATGAGCAATCTCTCCAAACATAAAATGTTGTGCTGGGCACAGATCCCAGGTAAGGAAACACAGCTACCGAAGGATCCAATGACTGATAGAAGTGTCTTTCAAACCATCCACAGGGTCAGTTCCCTGTGACATAACAGCTAAGATTGATATGAAGAAAATGTATTCTCCACTCGGCTCTCATTTGCTTGAAACTGAGAATCAGGATAGCAGCTCCATAAATTTATTGAATCTCCTCTTTAAAAAGGATTGCATAAACTGCATTTAACCTGGTTCTGGTTTTCTTTAGACATTGCTCAATAACTGATTTGCCCTCCACTTTTGTTGTGACCTCTATTTTCGTGTCAATTTGGGGACATTCTGCTGGCAAATTTGCAGTGACACTTTTTTTCTTTTTTTTTTTTATTTCTTCTTCAGCATGTTCTGTATCTCAGCTCTACAGTAGAGAGACTGCACAAAACATAGGTCCCAGGTTGATACCTACATGATACCTACATGCACTAAGTGCACGTAATCTGTTCTGAAATAAACTTCAAGTTTTGCCACAGTTTCTTGGGTGCCTTAACCAGGACTACTTTTGCTCATGGGAAATATAAATAGAAACATCAGTTTCTGAGGAGATATAATATTGGGCAGAATGCTGTTTGCCTTGGTTTTGACCATACCATCAAAAGAGATTCCATGGGAACAATTGATGTTGCATCATTGGGTATAAGGTGAGGAAAGTCCACCTGTGCTTCAATAGCTGTTTATGCATTGCATGATGCTCCTCTATCTTGTGATGCCTTTAAACCAGTTTAGGAAAACACTAGCTCTCATTCTTTTAGAAAGTTTCACCACAGACAAGTTGTAGCAAATCATGTCTAAAGAAGGCTGAGAACCTTCCTCTGCATCATCAAAATCAAATCAGTTTTACCAGGTGGGTCTAGCAGTAAAATATTGATGTGCAGTGGGTCCCAGGTAAAGCATTTCAAACATTAAATGTCAGTCATCAAAAGCTTGTATCTTAGCAACATTTTTTAGAGTCAAGCACGTACCTAAGGGGTTGTCTTCTCCTGACTGTCAAACACGTTGTTATGTTTCTCCCTTAGAAATCTTTTCTGCTGAATATGTGATTAACCCCAGAAACCCTCTTGGAGTGACTAAGTCATATCAACAGCAAAAGAATGGCTGGCCCTTTTTCCACAAGCTTTGCTTTTTCAGGTACAATACTGATGGCTACAAGTTTGTTCAAGGACCTTCTTTAATGGTGATCTACAGTTACTTAATGAGATACTTGAAATCAGCATTGCTTAAGAAAAGCAACAAATTGTGCTCGATATTAATTATGAATATTAGCAATTATTTCATTCAGTAATTGCTCCTGCATAAAAATTTCTAGAATTCAATTAGCTGCACTTGAAGCATATAACTTCCATGACAGAAATTAGCTGCTTAAGTAGGACCATGTGAACCATTTTGCCTCAGAGAATTGTGTGTTGTTTTGTTTTGTTTTGTTTTCTTCCACTAGCTTGCTCTGAGCTGCAGATTAATTTATAGACTTCAGGAAATAAAAAGACACTTGTCACTTGTGTGGAAGTTTCCACCTGAGGCTCAGAAAGAGTTTCCTGACACTTTTGTTTCACAATCTTTATGATACAGAATAACACCATTATGATCTCACAGGGAAAATCTGAGGAAAAAACAAACAAACAAAAAGCTTCACATAACATATATGATAGAAGTCCTTAGCAGAAATACAAACTGAAGAATAAAGTAGGTTATTAATATGTGTGTGTAAACTAGGTGAAAATACAAGCAGATTTCCATGCAGGTGTTAACAATGTTTAAAGGGTGTTTGCTTGTGTTTCTTTACCTTTGTTGGGAAAATTCAGAAATACCTTTGAGCACATTTGAAAATACCTGTCTGATACACCCTGGACCCAGTGTTACAGCTGATGCTACCCAACATTTCTCTCTTCCTCTTCCCATACAGAAACACAGCTGCCAGGACATAGTCCCAGTGTGGCAGTTGGATATCTACTGGGAGTTGAGCTCACTCACTTTAGATCCAAGAAGTGGGTAGCCAGTACATTTATTGCTTAGTTATTGTAGCTTGTCAAACAACAACTTTGTTGTTTAGAGGATGTCGTGGCCAAGTTTTTCTGAACTTCAGTAAGAAACTGAAGGGAGAAAAGACAACTTTGAGTTTAAGGAAGAAAATCTGCACATTGTCAAGCCCTGAAACAGGCTGCCCAGGGATGTGGTTGAATCATCATCCCTGGAGGTATTTAAAAGACGTGTGGATGTTTCATCATCAATTCACAGATTACATTGGGTTGGAAAGGACCCTCAAAGGTCATCTTGTGCAACCCTCCTACAGTGAGCAAGGACACTTCCAACTAGATCAGGATTCACAGGGCCACAAGAAGTCTGATCTTGAATGTTTCCAGGGATGGGGCTTCCACCACACCTCAGGACAAGCTGTTCCAGTATTTCACCACTCTCACTGTGAAGAGTAATTTCTTCCTTATGTCTAACTTAAATCTATCCTGCTCCAGTTTAAAATCATGTGGTGCGAAGGGACATGATTAAGCAATGGACTTAGTGGTGTTGGGTTAATGTTTGGACTTTGTATTCTTAAAGGTCTTTTCCAGCCTGGGCAATTCTATGATTCTGTAATCTCAAACTGCATTTTCAGTCATTGCATTCACAGTGTTCAGAGGACTGCATGATGAGGTGTAACAGATAAGTTTGGGCAGGCTAATGCATGTAGCATAGCCCAGATAATTTTTTCTGGTTATGTGTTTTAAGTGTAAGTTTTAATATTATTTTGAAATATTTCTGTCTTAGATTGATGTATTAACAGGTTGTAAAATGTTTTCTTTTAATTTCATCTCAAGAAAGAGAAACATTACAGTGAAGACATTCCAAAGGAGGGAACTTTATGGCTAGCATTAGATTTCAAACATATTGGTATCCATTCAGGAAAATTGCAGTGAAGTCAGTAAATTTAGTCTATTTTCATACAGCATCACCCTGGAGATAAGAAAGTTGAAAATGTTTGACAGTGTTCTCTAAAAGGAAAATATTACAATGTCATTTGCTTTTTTTCCCTACCACAGGAAAGATTAATTCATATGCAATGCACCAGCACACTGCATTTCACATTCCTCACTCAGAAGGGTACACATGTACTCACTCTCACAAGAGTATACAGTAGCTATAGTCAGATTTATGTCTCTGTGGAGCAATTTGAAAGAGTGTGATCCAGAAACTAAGCTGAACATTAAGCCTGGAGGAGCTGTTAAGCAACAAGGCTTTGCTGATTAAAACATGAACTTTATTTTCATTTATTTAATTCATTTTACATTTAGCTGTTTTATGGTAATTAACTCCTATGCAATTTTTATTACATTTACTTTAGGCCCTAAATGAATATTTCAAGTTGTTATTGAAAATTGTTTATTGACTATGGAACACACTTTGAATTCCCAACATAATTATGAAAAAAACCCAGAGTTTTTCAGAGGTCAAAGACTAGGATGGGAAGTCAGGAGGGATAAATTGAAATGGAAGCCTGCAGTGTACTCACTGTGTAGGCTGGAAGGCTACAACTAGTTTAGAAGGACATCACAACTCACAAACTTCCAACACTTCTAATAGGATACACTGCAAGACCTATTTGTATAAGTATACCTTGAGTGCACTCAGGCCAATACTAGTCCCCAAAACTGAGTTAATTTGAAAGACTTTGCTTTGTTCTCTATTGGTAGAAAGAGTTACCTAGAGGAAAATTCTAAACTTGTGTTTCAGTCTACTCTGTTGTCTACAGTCATGCTTACCTACGTGTTTGAAGTGCTTCAGATTCTGTAATGCTTCACAAAACAGATTCAGCTCTGTTATGATCAGACACAATTTGACTGGCAGTTGTACTACAACACTGGGTAATCTTTTAAGTAATAAGTACTATCAGTAATGACATTATTAAAAAGCATTATTATCTTAGCTTTGCAGTGCAACAGAAAGTGGAGAGATGATCTTGGAGTTACGGGACAGAAGTTATGAGCTTGGTATCCAATATTCAGCCTTATTACACACTTCTTTGACCTTCCAGGAGTAGTCTCTCTGCATTTTGATAAGTGTCCTTTCTGTAAAGCTACCTATACTGTTGAGATTAACATTTTATCTGTCTACGTCTAGCATCACCACAACAGGATGGTTAGAAGGTTCTCTAAGACATAAGGTTCTGTTTACTGTGCTGTTATCTCAGAATCTTGGAATATACTGGGTTGGAAGGGGCCCCTAGAGGTCATCTAGTTGAACCCCACCAGCAGTAAGCAGGGACATTCTTAACCATATCAGGTTGCTCAGAACCTTGAATGTCTCCAGGGAGAAGATCTATCCTCTGGAGTGCTCCATGCAGTCCAAGCGCTGTTATCTGTGACTGTGCTGGCTTTCCCTCACATTAGTTTCTAACATTTTGAAAAATGAAAATCCAGCAACAGTGGAGAATGAAGTTGATCTAGCCATGGACTAGAAGCATTAAGGAAGTGGTGTACATTAGAACATCTGGAAAAGTTACTAACAGATAGCAACATCTGTTCTAATTGTTTTTGCTGATTGATATGCTTGATGAACAGGGAAGGGGATGAAATCAGCAATCGATTTTGTAGGCCAAGCACTGCAAGTAGAAATATGTCCAGGCAGTTAGTCCCTCTAAAAAGAGTGAGGTAAAGTTGTCCTCTCCAGGGGCAGAAGGATTCACAAGCGTTGCCAGATAGCTGCTTTACTCAGAAGAATTGGGATGTTTGTAGAAATGAGCTACTTGTGAGGTCAGTGAGAAATGGTGCCAGACATGGAGTTGAATGTCTGAGGAAGTATAGTGGCTTTTATCACCTTGCTTTAGTCATTCTGGTAAAAACAAGATAGGACATTCTTTATTCCCTCTAGAAAATGATACTGTAATATAAGCTGTCCTGTCCACTGACCCTATGACACAAGTGATAATAGTTGCTGAGTTCATAAATGTGAGATGGGTACAGTCATGAAGAAGGAGGAAGATGAAGAGGAAAAAGAAATGAATACATTTTTAAGGCTCACTCAAAAGAGAAAGGACAATACTCTGTCTTGGATTTAGTGCTCAGACAACTGCACACAGATCATTTGTTGTGTTATAAATATAATGGGGATTCTTTTGTTTATTTTTTGTTTCTTGACCATTCTTATGAATAAGTCTGGGGAAAATTGTTAGAAATGTCTGTAATACTTCCTCTCACCTTCCATACATTTTTCTTTTTTAAGGATTTGCTGAAATCAGGCCAACTGCTTTCCTTCCCATAGAAAATTAGTACCACTTGGGGGTACTGATGGATAAAAAGCTGGACATGAGCTGGTAATGTGCACTCACAGCCCAGGAAGCTTTGCTCTGCTCCTCTGCTCTGCTCCTCTGCTCTGGAGTACTGTGTCCAGTAGTGTGCCAGTCCTTGGCACATGAAAGACATGGAGCTGCTGAATTGACCCCAGAGGAGGCCACAAAAATTATCAGAGAGCTGGAACCCATCTGCTATGAGGACAGGCTGAGAGCTGGTGTTCAGCCTGGATAAGAGTAGGCTCTGGGCAGACCTTACTGTGGTGTTCCAGTACTTAAAGGGCTTATCAGAAAGATGGAGACAGACTTTTTAGCAGGGCTTGTTGTAACAGGACGAGGGGTGATGGTTTTAGACTAAAAGATGGTAGGCTTAGATGAAATGCAAGGAAGTAGTTCTTTGCTGTGAGGGTAGTTAAAGACTCACACAGGTTGCCCAGAGAGGTGATAGATGCCCCATCACTGGAAACATTCCAGATCAGCTTGGACAAGACACTGAGCAAAGAAGTTGGACTAGATGATCTTTAAAGGACCCTTCTGGCAGGGGGCTTAGACTCAATAATCTTTGGCGTCCCTTCCAACCCCTAACATCCTGTGAGCCTTGCAACTCTATACATTCTATGATTATAGTTTCTATGTAAATACAAAACATAAAGCAGTTCTATGTGAAGAGATCTCTTCAAGGACATCAAGAAGTGCAATCACATTGTGACAGAAAACAGTCTGCATATCTGATCATGGGTAAAATGATATACAAGAAGTTAAGTTAATGCACAGGGTGATTTTTTTTCACTCAGCTGCTGACTTTTCTCCTGTGTTTCTGATACACTAAACATGGATAAGATATAATTTAAGATATAGTTCAAGGTCCATGCTCTCATTTCATCTACAGAGGGAAAATAAAAACCCAAACACTGGTTTGCGCTAAAATCATGTTAATCATTAAAAATGTGAATTTTCTTTTAGGATCTCAAGCTATTAAACTGAGAAATAGGACAAACACAATTTGTGAAACCATTATACTCTAAAAATAGTGATAAAGTTAAATTCCTACTTAACACAATGATCTGGCAACGCTTTCCTCATCTGACTATGCTGCACAAAGGCAAATGATAAACATCCATGTAATTTAGATGCATGTAGTCTTTGGAGGAAAAAAAATAAAGGTCTTTTACTGTTCTGCAGTAGGGGGTTAAGTGTTTATTTTATGTGTGAGTGTAAATCCCCCCTGTAAAAGCACTGAAGCACTGAGGATGATGAAAGATTATAGGGTGTGATTTACTCACATCCATACCCTGAGAGACACAATGCCTTAAAATGGTATCCTGTGTAATCTGATGTAGATTATTGTGGAAATAATAAAAGTAATGAAAAATATCTGTTGATTCACGTATAAAACCCTCTTATTTCCCATATTTGAGAATCTCCTCGGCAGTCTAAGGAGTCATGCTTTTGATTGCCCTGGTTTTTTTTTTTTTCCCGACAAATCCCATGTTTTTAGGGTTTTTTTGGTGCTTGATTATTGTGGTGTTGGGTTTCTTTAATGATGCACGCTTTTGCCCCACCCAGTGGCCACCGCCTAAATTGACAGCTCTGCTTAGTTTTCGATGGAGTTTTCCCCTCTCGGCCCTAGTGTGCAGGGTGGATCTGCCACTGAAAACTGAACAAAAGCAGCATCTGTCCCCTGTTGCTACCACTAGTATATTAGGCTATCATTATCCGCACTGACACTGCCATCTGTAATGTGCTCTGGGGCAAACACAGGCACTGCCAGTATCTTTGGCACCACAGGCAGATGCTTCATCATGCAGGAAGATGCATGAAACCAAAATATGCTATATATGAATCCAAGCATTTGCAAAGAGAGAGGAAAGAGAAGGAAAGGGCAGACAGGAAATACGTGCTGTACTTGTGTCTCGTCAACAAGACAGAAAGAGGGAAGCATAGGCTAGGTCAGGTGCATCACTCAATCTAAAGGAATAGATTAAAAAAAAAAAATAGGCTCCTTTTATTGTGCTAGGAAATCTAAGAGTCCATAACTTTTTATGGACTTTTATATCTTTTTTTTTTTACAAGTAACTTAGAAAAATTGGTTTCAATTAAAGTAATAAATAGAAGTTGTTGGGGTTTTTTTTCTTCTCAAAATTCCTGCCTTCACTCATTTGTAACAGAAAAAAGCCAACACAGACACACACAAAGAGGGGCAATAAAGACAGATAAAGGACTCTTTTCTCATTTTAATTATTTTCTTCTCTCTAAATCACACAACTTTTATGTAGAACTCTATCTTCCTCACCCTGAACCAGTTTCCCTGTCATTAAATTCTCAAGAAAAAGGAACTCTCTTCCTGGGCCTCATGGTCATTTTTGAAGGCATGAGGACAAAATAGAGACCAGTAAATCTTTTCAGAGACAAGTAAATCTTTTCAGAAACCACAAGCATTTTGGCCAATTCTTTTAGTTCTTTTTTTACACTCTTTTTAGAGGTAGGAATATAAACACATATATTTCAACCAATCTCCTACTTGCAAGACATACATGCAAAGCATACAGTTCCATTCTTGATATAAACCAGATGCTTACTGAGCATGTGCATTGTATGTCTATTACAACATAGCTGAATGCCTTAGCCAAGACTAGGGCTGCACTCTCATCTCTTCTGTATTCATAGAGCAAAAGAGAGCCACTGTCAATAAAAATGTACTTTCCTTCCAGAATGAAATGTCTCTACAAAAGCTACCTCACTATTCTGTAAGGATGTTAACAACATCAATTTCCAGAAGTCTTCTAACGTATATGCAGATATGCACTTTAGTGCAATTTCTTACCCATTCTCTCCCTTGCCCCACTTCTCCCTTCCCAGTTCAGGAATTTACTCAGTACCTTCCAGAAATGGACTGCATTGCTGCAAGCAAAATTCATCTCCTGAAATATGGAAAAAGCATACACCCTGCATGACTCTATACAGCACATGTATACCTTAGCCACATTTTCCCCACTGTTTCATTCCCTTCATCAAAGCACTGGTCATTAAAGCCTGTGCTACTCCCATGGAAGCAGAGAAAGATATTTTTTGCTATAAATATGTTGAATTACTCTACCTGCTTTAATCAGAGTTAGGTACAGAAAAGAGAGATGTATTAATTCTGTGCCATGATGTACAGATGAGAACTGGAGGATTCTGGCTTCCTGATCCATGAATCGTTGTATGCCACACTTCAGTCACTCTTTTATTGCACTACAAGGACACCATTTCATTGAGAGAGAGGAGGTATCAAACAACGCCTTTGCATTAAGTGGTCCAACACTGCCTCTACCAAGATTAAGTAGGTCGTTTATAAGAGCTCTAGCACAGAGTGTATTTTTCAGTGGGAGCCTGAAGTTCAACAGACAAGCAGCCTTCCAGAAAGCAGTCCTGAACACACTATATATGACACAATATTTTTTTCTCAGAGACTCCTCTTCCACATAAGCACAAAGTATCTTTAACATGCCTAGAAAGAAAATGATACTTACGCCATATTTTCTCATATGGTAAAGGTTTTGTTTGCACAGCCTCACAAGAAGTCTATGATGATTTTTCTGGGCATTTGTACAGACTTTTTATAGTTTTCTATACATGGCTTCTTCTCTTCTAAAAAGTGCCTGTTTAAAAACACAGTCCCAAAGAGTTAAACCAGTTCAAGCTATTCTAAACTCACCACATTTGTCTAGGGGAAGTTTCAGGGGGTTTGTCAATTTTAATTAGAAATGGCACAGTGATTGTGCACAATGTAGCAGATTATCAGGGCTACTTGTTAAATTATAAAAGGCTGGGTAAGCTTCAGAGTGAAGCTAGTGTCCAAAGTAGCAAATTTGAGAGTTTATAGTTTATGCTCACAAAAAAATAATTGCTTTTTTCCTGCTTTCTTTTGTGGATTGTGTTCTTTTTCTGAGAAAAATACCAAGCCTGTAGATCTCTAGCTAATTTCTGTGAATTAAACCTGCATTCACAACAATAAAACCAAGTAAAATGTCATGGCCTTTCATATGCCTTATCTATTTTTAACACTTCTTTCTCTCTCTCTCTTTTTTTTTTTTTTTAAATGTTAAATTCATAATATACTCCTTGCTAGAGTACAGCATGTTTATGCCTCAGAAGGTCATTTATAGTGAATTCTAAGAACAAACGTGGGAACAGAGCAAAAATAGATATCCGGAAGAGGTGATATGCATGGATGGAAAGGGAGAAGAATCAAGAATCAAGAATCAAGAATCAAGAAGGTTGGAAGAGACCTCAAGGATCATCGAGTCCAACCTGTCACCCTAAACCTCATGACTATCTAAACCATGGCACCAAGTGCCACGTCCAATCCCCTCTTGAACACCTCCAGGGATGGTGACTCCACCACCTCCCTGGGCAGCCCATTCCAATGGCCAACCACTCTCTCTGTGAAGAACTTTCTCCTCACCTCCAGCCTAAACCTCCCCTGGCGCAGCTTGAGACTGTGTCCTCTTGTTCTGCTGCTGGTTGCCTGGGAGAAGAGACCAACCCCCTCCTGGCTACAACCTCCCTTCAGGTAGTTGTAGACAGCAATGAGGTCTCCCCTGAGCCTTCTCTTCTCCAGGCTAAACAGTCCCAGCTCCCTCAGCCTCTCCTCATAGGGTTTGTGCTCAAGGCCTCTCACCAGCCTCTTTGCCCTTCTCTGGACATGCTCCAGCAATTCAACATCTTTCCTAAACTGAGGGGCCCAGAACTGGACACAGTACTCAAGGTGTGGCCTAACCAGTGCTGTGTACAGGGGTACAATGACCTCCCTGCTCCTGCTGGCCAAACTATGCCTGATGCAGGCCAGGATGCCATTGGCTCTCTTGGCCACCTGGGCACACTGCTGGCTCATGTTCAGGCGGCTGTCAACCAGTACCCCCAGGTCCCTTTCCACCTGGCTGCTCTCCAGCCACTCTGACCCCAGCCTGTAGCTCTGCATGGGGTTGTTGTGGCCGAAGTGCAGCACCCGGCACTTGGACTTGTTGAATGCCATCCTGTTGGACTCTGCCCATCTGTCCAGCCTGTCAAGGTCCCTCTGCAGAGCCCTTCTACCTTCTAACAGATCAACACCTGCTCCCAGCTTGGTGTCATCTGCAAATTTACTGATGATGGACTCAATCCCCTCATCCAGATCATCAATAAAGATATTGAACAGGATGGTGCCCAGCACTGATCCCTGGGGAACACCACTAGTGACAGGCTGCCAGCTGGATGTGGCACCATTCACCACCACTCTCTGGGCTCGGCCCTCCAGCCAGTTCCTAACCCAGCGCAGAGTGCTGCTGTCCAAGCCACAAGCTGCCAGTTTGGCCAAGAGTTTGCTGTGGGGGACAGTGTCAAAGGCCTTGCTGAAGTCCAGGTAGACTACATCCACAGCCTTTCCCACGTCCACCAGGCGGGTCACCTGATCATAGAAGGAGATCAGGTTGGTGAGGCAGGACCTGCCCTTCCTAAATCCATGTTGGCTGGGCCTGATTCCTTGGCCATCCTTCAGGTACACAGTGATTGCCCCCAAGACAATCTGCTCCATGATTTTCCCTGGCACTGAGGTCAGGCTGACAGGCCTGTAGTTCCCAGGTTCTTCTGTTCGTCCCTTCTTGTGGATGGGCGTCACATTGGCCAGTTTCCAGTCTTCTGGGACCTCTCCAATGAGCCAGGACTGGTGGAAAATGATGGACAGAGGCTTGGCCAGCTCATCTGCCAGCTCTTTCAGCACCCTAGGATGAATCCCATCAGGTCCCATGGACTTGTGAATATCCAAGTGACTCAACAAGTCTCGAACTAATTCCACATGGATTTCAGGAGTACAACACTGCTCCCTGACCCCATCAACCAGTTCAGGAGGCCAGTTATCCTGAAGTCCTCCTGCCTTACTGTTGAAAATGGAGGCAAAGAAGGTATTTAGAATCTCAGCCTTCTCCTCATCCTTAGTTACAATGTTACCCTCCACGTCCAATAAAGAGTGGAGGCTCCTCTTGCCCCTCTTTTTAGCATTAATATATTTATAAAAATGCTTTTTGTTGTCTTTCACAGAAGCGGCCAGTTTAATTTCTAACTGTGCTTTTGCCTCTCTAATTTTTCTTCTACATGATCTAACAACATCCTTAAACATATCACTAGTTGCCTCCCCCCCTTTCCAAAGGCGATAAACCCTCTTTTTTTCCCTTAAATCCTTCAGGAGCTGCTTGCTCATCCAGGCCGGTCGTCTTCCCCGCCGGCTCGTCCTACGGCATGTGGGAACTGCCAGTTCCTGTGCCTTTAGGAGCTCCTGTTTGAAGTAGGTCCAACCATCCTGGACCTCTTTGTTCTTAAGGGATGTTACCCAGGGAACTTTCTGAATAAGTTGCCTGACCAAGCTGAAGTTTGCCCTCCGGAAGTCCAAAGTGAGGGTTCTGTTACTGCTCCTCCCTATTTCCCTGCATATTGAAAACTCCACTATCTCATGGTCGCTGCACCCTAGACAGTCTCCAACCATCACATCTCCCACCAGCCCTTCTCTATTTGAGAACAGCAGATCAAGCAGAGCCTTGCCCCTGGTAGGTTCACCTAAGAGCTGCATCAGGAAGTTGTCATCCATGCACTCTAGGAACCTTCTGGACTGTCTCCTCTCTGCTGAATTAAGTTCCCAGCAGATGTCTGGTAGGTTAAAGTCCCCCACAAGGACAAGGTCTGATGATCCTGAGACAGCTTCCATCTGCTTATAGAATATCTCATCGGCCTCCTCATCCTGGTTGGGTGGTCTATAACAGACTCCAACCAGGATGTCAGTTTTGTGTGGCCTCCCTCTGATTTTAACCCATAAGCATTCAATCCTTTCATCTGCAACCTCGAGTTCTGAGGCATCAAAAGATTCCCTATTATACAGGGCCACCCCTCCTCCTCTTCTCCCTTGTCTGTCTCTCCTAAAGAGCTTATAACCCCCCAGTGCAGTACTCCAATTGTGAGAATCGTCCCACCACGTTTCTGTAATGGCAACTACATCATAGTCTTCCTGGTGAACCAAGAGTTCCAGTTCCTCTTGTTTGTTGCCCATACTGCGTGCATTGGTGTACATGCACTTCAGCTGGGCTGCTGATTTCACCAGTTTGTGTGGTCCTCCCTCCTTTCCAGGGAGACTGGTTTCCACACCCACCCCCTTCAGACCTAGTTTAAAGCCCTCCCAATGAGTCCTGCCAAGCCCAGTGCCAGCACCCGCTTACCCTTTCTAGATAAATTCAACCCATCTTGGTCCAGCAGGTCAGGTGCAATAAGAGTTGCCCCGTGATCAAAGAAGCCAAAATTCCGCTGCTGGCACCATCTCCTAAGCCAAGCTAAGGAGGAATGAGTAGGTCACCATAGACATTTTCAATTAGGACTCTGACATGAAAGAGAGCTCCTCCTGCTCCAGCACTGAGGTAAAAGCCAAGTCTCCTTGTACCCATGTGGCTTGCAGGAAACCAACCTAGCACTGGGCACACATGAAGCTGAAACATGGGCTCTCCATCATCCTTGGCTGGTTTGCAGTGTTGTCTGATTTTGACTTGTGGGAAAACTCTGATTTTGTTCCCAAGATATTACACTGATTTTTCTTGCCCGTAGATTTCACTTTGCAGGCAACACAAAATCTTTATGTGAAAGTAAGACGGGAATAAAATTTCCCAGTTGTAAGGGTCTTGCACAGTAATTCCCGAAGCATCAGCTGTCTACTAACGCTGCTAATGATCACTGAAAAATTATAACATATTTCCTCTTTTGATCTCTAAATATTAGCTGATATTCAGAGACAGTTAAGGATAGATTGGATCAGAAAAGATGTATTTGCAAATAAACAAAATAGATATCAGGGAAATCTCTCACCAGTGAATGATGTGAAGCTTGACTAGATGCACTTCTTAGGGTTCTGTAAGCAATTATACCTACCCTACATCTTGCATTCATTGATTTATTTGTTGTTATTTCTAAATCCAAGGTTTTCCTAGATGTATAACTGCATGTAACATCAAGTTTAATGGATAGTGCACTACTGATAAAACAAAAAGGAAAAGATAAAATGCCAAGTCCTATGTTCTGAAGCATAGGACTCCTTATGAGGAGACAGTGAGGGATCTGGGTCTCTTTAGCTTGGAGAAGAGGAGCCTGAGGGGTGACCTTATTCATGTTTATAAATACTTAAAGAGTGATTCCAAGAGGATGGAGTCAGGCTCTGCTCAGTGAAGCCCAATGACAGGACAAGGAGCAGTGGGTGGAAGTTGAGGCGCAGGAAGTTCCATGTGAATCTTTTCACTGTGAGGGTGACAGAACACTGGAACAGGCTGTTCAGGGGGGTTGTGGAGTCTCCCTCTCTGAAGGTATCCAAAACCTGCCTGGATGCATGCCTGTGTGATCTGCTCTAGGTGATCCTCCTCTGGCAGGGGATTTGGACTAGATGATCTTTTGAGGTCCTTTCCAGCCCCTAACATTCTGTGATTCTGTGAACCAATGACCTTCTGAAACAATGACTCTCTGATTCTGAAAAAGAAACAAACAAACAAGCAAACAAAAAACCCACAAAAAAAACCCCACACAACAAAAAAACCCCAAACCAAACCAAAATCACCAGAAAACTCCTGCACAGAAAAACCTCCCTGAAAACTTCTAAAGGATGAAGTAGGAACAAGAGTGAAAATCCAGCTCTTGTATCAAGTTCAGCCTCTCTATTGATTATCTGACTTGCATTGGCAGCTGTGGGTCTCAATAAAAACAGCCTGAGAACGTTCTAAATCTGACACACTGTTGGATATATCTTCACACTACATTCCTGCAGTCATCTCACTTCTATCACATCATCAACGAGATGGATTGAAGAGGTAAAATGATTCCCAGTACATGTCAAAGGGATAAGAGGAGGAGATGGTAGAGGTTGCTTCTTCTCTCCCTCCCTTTCTTCCACCCCTCCCTCTCTCCTCCTTCATTCCTGCTCTCTCTCTTTGTCATATACTGTGGTGACTGTCAAAACAGCAGATCTGCACTAATATATTCCATCTAGAAATAATCTCTTACAAAGTACCTTATTAAAGAATAAACCTGTATAATGATTAATTTCATTAGGCAACATTCTTCCCCAAAGGGTCCTGTTTGTAATGAAATTATTCAGACAATCTCTACCTAGGGAAGCAAGAGCACTGCAAAATAATTATCAAATGGCAAAGTATGACACACCAACCTCTTTAGATGATTGAGGAATAATACTCTAAAAAAATTCTTGTCCCTTCCTTCCCTCCCTCCCCTTTTCTTTTGGAACATTCAGACTGCTTACACTATATGGTATGAGATGACCATTAATTTATCCAAAACTCCAAAGAAGGGTGATGAAGCTGGTGAAGTATCTAAAGCACAACTCATGTGAGGAGTGGCTGAGGGAACTGGGTTTGTTTAGCCTGGAGAAAAGGAGGCTGAAGGGATACCTTCTTGCTCTCTACAACTTCCTGAAAGGAAATTGGAATGAGGTGGACGTCAGTCTCTCCTCCCAAGGAACAAGTGATAGGATAAGAGAAAATGATCTCAAGTTGCATTAAGGGAGGTTTAGGCTAGACAGGAGGAACAATTTCTTCAGGGAAAAGATTGTCGAGCTGAAATGGGCTGCTCAGGGCAGTGGTGGGGAGTCCCCATCCCCTGAAGGGCTTTAAAAGCCATGTAAATGTGGTGCTGAGGGACATGGTTTAGTGGTGCCCTGTCACTGCTGGGTTAATGGTTGGACTCACAGAATCACAGAATTGTCAGGGGTGGAAGGGATCTCAAGGATCATCTAGTTCCAAGGCCCTTGCTTTGGGCAGGGACACCTTCCACTAGATCAGGTTGCCCAGAGCTACATCCAGCCTGGCCTTAAAAACATCCAGGCATGGGACTCCCACCACCTCTTTGAGCAACGTGTTCCAGTGTCTCATCACCCTTATGGTGTAGAACTTCTTCCTAACATCTAATCTAAATCTCCCTTCCTCTAACTTGGATGCATTCCCCTTAGTCTTTTCACTACCCGACACCTTAGAAAGTCCCTCCCCAGCTTTCCTGTAAGCCCCCTTCAGATATTGAAAGGCCACAATAAGGTCTCCTCAGAGCCTTCTCTTCTCCAAACTGAACAATCCCAACTCTCTCAGCCTTTCTTCACAGGAGAGGAGCTCCAGCCCTCTCATCATCCTCGTGGGCCTTCTCTGGACACGTTCCAGCAAACTTGATGGTCCTAAAGGTCTCTTTCAGCTGAAACCATTCTATGATTCTATGAATATCAAACCACTCTCACTACGGCACTGACAAACATGCAGAGCAAATGTGGTGAAGTAGAGAATCTGTAATTTTAAAAGATTGCCACATGTTGTGTTTCCCAGAAATAAGTGTGTGCAATGATCATATTTATTTACAATGTCTCCCTATGCCACGGCAATGTAATGAAATCCTGGTTAATTAGTTTACAAATTTTATCAAATGTAAGCAATATGTAAAGTGACCAACAAATGCACACAAAAAGACATTTCTTAAGAACTTCATTTAGAGACCTGAATAAAGCCTTTTGTGGAATTTGTAACAAGGAACTTGTTTATACATACTTATTGCCTGAAAATATCTGGATGCCAAGACTGAAAAAAAGACTTGTTTCACTTTAGAGTAACCTTCATTTTGGAGCAGGGCTTAAGCTTACAGTGGACAATGTGTTGTGTTTTTTTTTTTTCAGCGCAGACAGCTATCTTGTATTGACAATGAGCTACATTGAAGAGGCCTTGCTCAGAAGGAATAAAGAACGCCTGCGCTGTGCACACATTCTTGTGTTGAATATTTACAGTTGCCTACAAGAGTTTAGACTCCAGTAAATAGGGATTATCCAGTGGATTTGCCCTTACAAAGGCTTGGCTGCTGTGTGAAAAAAGCTAGTTTTCTCTGTTGCTTCCTTTATCAATGATTTCATTTTCACCCCTCAAGGATTCAGAGATGAAATATATTTTGAACACTTTTTAAATGAAGTTGCCTCATGCCTACAATTCATCCTGTATCCCAACTTCTGCAGTTTGCTAGTTTGTTGTAATTTATTTAAATGTAAGCGTCTTTTAGGATATTTTTGTTCTGCTCTGTGTTAAAATGCTTGCAAAGATATTCAATTTTCAGAACTGAGTATTACCTTAGACTACAGAAAAGGCATTTGAGGAGAAAAATTCTGATTATTCAGCACTGCAGCTCATACATTGAGTATTCTACACAGGTCAGATGATGTCATCCTGATTGACCTAATGTTGTGACCATCTGAGCTAATAGTTAAGAAGAAGATAAAAGGAAATCAGGACAAAATAATTTCTATCCTCATGTGATTTTTCAATTCCTCATTTTTGCTTGTTTTATATAAAATTGTTATCAGCTTCAGGAGCATACTAATTTCATTTGATTTTTCCCATGCTTTTGAGAATAGAAGATTCTCTTTTGTCTCAGGCTATAGTTATTTAATTTAATTTTAAGCATTCAGAAAGTTGCAAAGTATTTTGCAAGTTTGCTGTCTATAATATGCAACATCATTTATTCAGTAATTAAAATGTAGCGAGTATCAATATGAGTTCAGTGTTTTCTCAGAGTTGTTGCATGTTGATGTCACAGACAATTTGAAATTGCCCTTTCCTTACCATGGGAAGGTATGTCTTGATTCATATCCCATGCAGAGCAGTGCATTAAACACCGCTGACACTCTCATTAGCTTATGGATCTTTGCTTTCGAGCTGCATTTGGTATGCTGTGTAGGGTCATCTTTCATGCATACTTGCCCCATTCTGTGTAGGTACATTCATCTTTTACCTTTCTTTTCACCTTTTTCATCATCTCCAAATGATAGGGCTAAATGAAAACCATTTCAGTGAAGAATACAGTTATCATTCCTTACTGCTGTCTCAAGTACCTGAGATTTCCAGATGATTTCTGTCATCTGTTGAAGGCTTTGTTTTTGAAGTCCAGCTAAATTGGTGCCAGTAAATTGTACCTTATAAAAGGCAACTGGTCTTACAGTACACTGATTTAGATACTTGTAATTTTTTCTAACTTTATACTGAAAATAAAACACATTGCAGTAGTCTGCACAGGGCATGGAAGGGAAAGCTCAAGTGCTAGAACGTGAGTCCTGCCACATGCAGCTCCACTGCACACCCCAAGCCCACTCTACTTGTGCTCTTCTGAACCAGTCACCCTCCTTTCTGTTCCACTAAACTGAACTTCAGCCTGTTAAGCTCAAGAGTTGAGTAAAAGAGCTTTAAAAAAGTTACTTAATATTGAGTGCCAAAATATTCTATTAAAGGAAAAAAAATCAATAATTGTAAGATGTGCAATATTTTACATAATAAAGGCTGGAGGAATAATGAAGAAAATGTTCAATATCTTATTCTGAAAAATTGTGAAATCTATTAAATTGTTTGACAAATGTATTCATGAATGTCCCAACCAAGTCCATGGTGCAAAAAAAATTAATGTATACAAGCTTTTGTTTTAAATACTATACCCAAAATGTAAGAAAATATATCACATTTATAATTTGACAGACAATATAATGATACATTAACAGTAAATGTTGTTTTGCATGCATATTGAGATGTATAGTATAAGAATGGGTTGCTACTGATTAGATTTCTACAGGTAATGTAGAGTTTATCACTTTGGGTACTGCTAAGTGAGCTTTAGCAACTGGTTTTTTTTTTGTTTTAAAACCTTTAAAAAGGAGACTATTTAATTTTCTTTGAGCTTGATGAATTCTGACACATTTCAAATATCCCTTAGTAACTCTATATTTAGAGATGATAAATTTGCCCCATAAAAATGATTAGATTTTATTCTTGCAGCTGTAGCTTTAGGGAAATTAAAACTTACTCATATGAAAGTTCATAAAACTATAAAAATATATGACTAAAGTATGATGAGATTATTTGGTTTCTTTGCAGCTGATATTCATGTGTAATGTCCACCTTTCCTAATGCTGAATGTTATTTATTTGATAAGCTTAACACCTAGCAAGGGCATTCACTGTATAAAAAGAAACTCAACAGCCAAATTCTCAACTTGGGCACACTCTCTACTTTATATCAGCTTATACTGGGAGAAAATTTGACTTATTGAGTATAGTGTATTTAATGCTGGATACAGAGAGTTCAAGCATAGTAATTTACCCTCTGCTGGAGCAGGTCCAGAGGAGAGTGACCAGACTGGTGAAGGGACTGGAGGGAAAGTCTGATGAGGAGAGGCTGAGGGACCTGGGGTTGTTTAGCCTGGAGAAGAGGACACTCAGGGAGGGCCTTATCATACTCTAAAACTACCTGAAGGGAAGTTGTCATAAGGTTGGGGTTGGACTCTTCTCCCAGGGTACTTGTGACAAGATGAAAGGGCACGGCCTGAAGCTGTGCCAGGGGAGGTTTAGGTTGGATGTTAGGAAGCACTTCCTCATGGAAAGGGCGATCAGACACTGGAATGGACTGCCCAGGGAGGTGGTAGAGTCGCTGTCCCTGCAGATGTTTAAGGAAAGATTGGATGTGGCACTTAGTGACATGGTCTGGTCAATGTGGTGGTGTTAGGGCATAGGCTGAACTCGATGATCCAGCCTCAATAATTCTGTGATTCTCTGAATCACCAAAGGTGATCCAAATAAATTTGTGGTGTCTCTTCTCATCAAAACCTTTCCTGGATCCCCACAGATTTTGGAGCACTACTTGGGATTTGGGAATGATTCTAACTCTTTGAGTGCTGAAGAAGAATGGCCTACAATCAGACAGTAAAAAAGTGGAGAAGACATTTATTTCAGTATATTTGGATGCTGTATTTAGTGGACTAAAGCTCTTTTGTGCATTACAGATGAGTGAACAGCCTCCTTGTGATTGGTGTTGAAACAGAAAGCAAAATTTGTTCCAAAATTATAGCCTTCCAAAATGCTCACCCATATCATGGAGTAGTTGAGGCTAGAATTCCAGTCTGTTGGTTAGTAAGTTGGCTTCTGTTGTACTTGGTAGCCCTGGATCTTTGTGGTGCCAAGGTTACAAATAAAACTGCTTGAGAAATAGGTTGTTTTCTATGTAAAATATTTCAATTACAAAATCACTGACTTTTTTTTCACTAACAGTTTCAGCTTTTAGCAAATAGATTTATTTTTCCCCTAGGAGCTGAAAACTCAGTACACTAAAATAAATAGTCATGTTAGATGTTGGCCAAAAGTGCATCAAGGGGAAATATCTTTGTTAATGAACCAAACCTACTGAGAGTAGTGGCATAAGACTTCTGAATGCCCAGGGGGCATTATTATCAGCAGATGTGAATAAAAATATTTCATCTGAGTGTTTCTGACATTCAGGTGTTTTTTTTTTTTTGTTTCTTTGTTTGTTTTTAATAAATGTACTTTTCTGTGAAGGGCAGACATGTATTTCTAATTTTCTTTTATTTTTGTCAAAATCCACTAAATAAGTTTTGATGAAATACTGCTGATGAGGTACTTGTAAATATGCGCTTTTTTTTTTCTTCTAGACTGTACCCTACCTCAAACCCAAGACTTATTTCATTACCATTGCATGTGTTTTCCTTCCACAGAGACAGAGTGATCTGGAGAGAAAGCATCTTTTCAAACATTGTATGCACTTTGATATTAACAAAAATAGTAAGAAAATAGAATAAAACCCAAAAATGTAATTGCTTTTGCTGCATGACTGATTGCTTCCACAATACAATTAAGCAGAAGGGAAAAATTATTGCATCTTTGGCAGTTAATTCAGGGTGTAGCACACCACTAATCCTCAGAGGACTTAATTTTCTGCCAAAACTAAACAAAGTATATTAAAATCATATCTGATCACCAGAAGAGAAAAACACAATTCAAACAAAGAAGATAAATAAGCTGCACCTCATAAATCAGTGTCAGACCACAAACAGATTGCTTTAACTAAAGCCACCTCTGCCTTGAACTGAAGTGCTTTACTTACAGCAAACAGTTTTGCCTTCAACAGAGGGTTTTTGGTTTTGTTTTTATTTTCTGCTAACAAAAGCATCATTAAACCATGCTGTAACACAATCTTTATTTTTTGTTGAAGAATAGCTTCAGTGCATCCAAGTGTTTAATCTTGCTGGAAGACAAAAAGAATGGTATTGGTTTTGTAATGTAGGTAAATACTTATGTATGAGTAAATGCATCTCTGTATTTTCATGCTTTTATATGCGTATATATATATAAAATATGTATGTATATATACAGAGATATGTATATACACATACATTTATGCATATATATATATAAATATAAACTCATTTGGCTCATGCCAATCTGCCTTTACTCATTAGGTGGCAACAGTTTTATTCTTCTGTGAGTGCAATATTGCCTGGATGAACTCTACAGTGATTTCTTTCACTATCCAAATGTTGTCTAATACATCTTCTGAGGCACAGAGAAGTAGCATTTTTCTCATGAATGATCTCCAGTTTATTATGAGGCCATAAAATGAGGAGATAAATGCACCCCTGAATCTTAGCTACAGAGCTGATTGTTTATTTAAGCTACACTGAGAAAAACAGCATCAGAGGATGATGATATCGATGACCTGGATGAAGAGACAGAGCATACCCTCAGCAAACTGGGAAGAGTGGCTGACATACTGGGAGGCTGACCTTCCAGGACAGACTGGACAGCTGAGCAAAGACAAATCTAATGAAGTTCAACAAGGATAAGTGCAAAGTCCTGCACCTGGGAAGGAATAATACCATGCACCAGTACAGGGTAGGGATTGACTTGCTGGAGAGTAGCTCCACAGAGAAGGACCTTGAAGTGCTGGTTGATAATAAGCAATCCATGGGGCAGCTATGTGCCCTTGTGGCCAAGAAGGCCAATAATATACTCATTAAAAAGAGTGTGTCCAGCAGGTAGAGAGAGATTCTCCTCCCCCTCTACTCAGCCCTAGTTAGACCACATGTGGAATATTGTATACAGTTCTGGGCTCCCCAGTTCAAGAGGGACAGGGAACTACTGGAGGGAGTTCAACGGTGGGCTGTGAGGCTGATTAAAGGACTGGAGTGTCTCTCTTACAAGTAAAGACTAAGAGAACTGGGGCTGTTCAGTCTGGAGAAGTCTGACAGGAGATCTTGCCAATGTCTACAAACCTCTGAAGGCTGGCTTCTAGAAGGATGAATCCAGTCTCATTTCAGTCATGTCCAGTGATAGGACAAGGATCGATGGGTGTAAACTCAATCACACAAAATTCTGTTTCAAAAGGAGAACTTTTTTTATTGTGAGGGTGACAGGTTGTGGAGCCTCCTGCTCTAGAGATCTTCAAAACCCGCCTGGATAGGGTCCTGTGTGACTTGCCCTAAGTGGTTCTGCATTGGACTTGATGATCTCTGGAGGTCCCTTCCAAATCCTAGCATTCTATGATTCTATGATATTTTAATATTAACCACTGACATTTGAACTTCAGTTCATTTCCTTGTCTTTGAACTAGGTGACCAATTTCAGTAGCAAATGATTAAGGTTGGGTTTGTCTATAAAGGAGGTAATTTTAGTGATCTTTTGGGGATAGGTTGGTTTCTGGGTTTTGGGTTTGGTGTTGGTTTTTTTTGTTTGTAGTTTGGTTTTTTGGTGGGGTTTTTGGCTATTTTTGTTGGTTTGGCTTTTGTTCATTTTGTTTTTAATTTTGTTTCAAATTTAGCAATCTGTTTACAGCATGATACCTCACTTTAATAAATCTATTTAATCATAGCAGCAGCAGAAGTAATAATAACAATAACAATTAATGGTAATTGCAAAACCACCAAGGGATTAGGATTCCCTTGAAAAATTAACTAATTCTTACCAAAACAAACCCAAGAACACTCACACACAAAACCCCAACAAAAGCAAACCAAAGCAAAAACCAAACCAACACTCCAAACAAACAAAAAACAAATGCAAAACCAAAACAAATCCTGAATCTAACACACAGCCAAGAATGAACTCAGGAGCTCACTTTTTCAGGCACCTGCCTTAGCCTACCAGCACATCCCCTTTCCAGCTTGCTGTCACACACTGTTGAAATGTAGCAATAAACGTTAGATGAGAAACCTTGGTCTGCTTCCTCCAGGTGGAAGAGGTGAAATCAAATTGGCATTTCAGTATGCTCAGAGCATAAAACTTCTGTAAATGTTCTGATGTATTTCTTTATTTTTTTATTTTATTTTTGCAAGTGTGAGTGCAGTGGAAAAAGTCCCAGACACTAAGTAAGGATACTCGCCTTATTCTTAACCTGTAGTAGTGACTACTAATAGGTCAAATAGTTTGTTTAAATGGATTCAGTTGGAGAAAAAAATCAGGAAATCACATTCTCCTCAAGACCTTAAAGATGTGTCCCTGTGGTCCAATATGCTGATGAATCATACAATAGAAAAAGTAGCCAGACATAACAAATAGTGGTAGGTGGTAGTAGTAAAAGAGGTGAGTCAGGAATTAAGCAAACAAAACCTGAGACATGCTAATTCATAATTGCATGTGGATGTCTGAATATAGGAATGAGCTGCAACACACAGACACAGCATCAAATTGAGAAAAAACAAATATATGTAATTGAGAAAACAGTTAAAGATAGGTGTAGATAAGAAGTAGACAGGATAGGACTAGATGGGATAGGTAAGGAATCACAGAATCACAGAATGTTAGGGGCTGGAAGGGACCTCAAAAATCTAGAATCCAACTTCCTGTATTAAATAGCACTTAAAAGGTACCATGAAACAATTTTTTTTTTATATTGCCTTTACCCCCTCCTTCCTTGCTAAATAAAATGTAAATGTAAATATAAGAATGACATTTACATAGGAGGAAAGAGATACTAAAAATAAAAAAGCTTTCAAACATACCAGTGGGATGTGACTTACTGAATATATATTTCTGTGTAAAAAATGGTAAGTTAATGTCACAGAATTAGCCTAACAAATATTTATATATATATAGACACATATATATATATATATATAAATATACATACATATATATATAACTTTTTTAAAATAGGAGGAAAAAAAAGAAAAGTAAGGAGAAAAGCTAGAAGTTTTTTTTTAAAGAAGACTATAACTTGCTTTTCTGTTTGCATTTTTGTTTGTATTTGAAATAATCTAAGTCTACTAACATCTGCACTGTAATCCTGAATAGCTTGAATTCCCTACTGGAGGCATATGGAAGCATTACAAGGCTGAAAGAAGCCTTACAGTCTTTAAAACTAGGATCTTTTTAAATATTTCAGCACCTACACAGGTCTCATCTCTAAGGCACTGACATGATAAGTTATCACTAGGAAAATGATGGAAATAGGCTAACATACAGCAGCAGGAAGTATCAGCAATTTGTACATTGGGACCAGGCTTTTCTGCAGGCTGGATACAGGATAGAAAAGGATTATGAAGTATATGTAGCAGCACATCACACTGCTACTTCCTATCCTGAACATTCTCAGTCTGCACACATGCAAACACACAGGGAGATCCAGCAGCCCCAGTGAGATTCAGCTCCAAATTTTATCTAAGTCCACTACCTTTTGATCAAAAGTTTTGGTGAGGATCACTTTCTAACACTGCATAAAAGAAGACCTTGCTTTGAAAGATTTTTTTTTTCCCCAGTAACCAGACATAGGGGAATTCAGTGGATTTCTTATTTATTTTTAAAATGTGTGTGTGCCTGCCTGTTGATACCCTTTCTCATTTTGCAAAAACCACCACATTTTACAGTCTGAAAATGAACACAAAACTATTTGCATAACATCTGCACTGCTTGGAGGGTTGGAACACTACAGCAATTAGATGTGTGCTCTACAACACTCACTTGCAATTCAGGCTACTGCTATAGTTGAGCTAATTTAATGTGTAGTTAAAAGGGGAGATTTATTTTTACTTCGCCTTTATTATTAATGTTGCATCAGAAAACATTTCATAAACTGTTTTATTTTGATCACCTAGCTATGAAAATATTTGCCATGTATATCTTTTCAAAGTGAAGGAAACTTTGAAGGATACTAATTTAATCTGCTTAATATGTGACTGTTTGCATCTGCAGTGTGTGCTCTGATTTTACACAGCCATCATTCTACACCCTATAATCTGTATGCATGTGATATAAGCATAACCTGTAATGAACAATATTCACATGCAAAAGTTGCTAATATAATGCTAGCATAGCAGCACCTGCCAACACCTCTACAATTAGAAGTCTGTGTCAGCATTTCAATTATAAAGCACCTCCTAATTTAGAGGATCAGAACTTGACAGTAAAAATTCATTCTGTGGTGCAAGATGACATGTAAGGTCTCAGTTCAAAGCATTTTTATTAATACAGGTTTAAATTGTTTTTTGTATTATGAAGTTGCAGGAGGCTACGGTGAAAAAGGAAGACACTCTGTGGACAGTTTGTCATTGCTACTGTAGCTCAGACGCTTTCAAAGGGAAATCCACAAATGCTACAGTTGTTTGTGTGTAATTAGGATCAGTGACTGATCTTATTTTTTTTCTATTAAGATCTAAGCAGTAAAACTTTCTAGTGTTATGTTTGTTTCTTTCTATTGTTTTTAGGATGAATACAGAATTAGGTAAGGGTTAGACTCAATGACCCTAAAAGTCTTTTCCAACTAAAATGATGATTCTATGATTCTATTCAATGATTTAGCATTACTGTTAAGGATAATCCATTGATTATTTAGTACATTTAGCTTTAAATGCACCAGTTCACTGCGAAAACAAACCATAGCAGTACATGTGGACTAAAGGCCTCTCCATACTGATTTATCACCTACTGATAGCATTTCCATGAATTACAAACTTCCCAAGTGGGCATTGACACAATTGTTTCAGCTGAGAAATTACCATCTAATGTGTCAATAATCTACTTATCCAAGTTGCTTATTGCTTTGCACTGACACAGAAACTGCTAACTACTGCTCAGATGTAGCACTAGCTATTGTGGAAAGGAAATACTTTTCAGAGTGTGACAGGGTTAGGATCCACTGAGGGAGATAAATGACAGGGATTTTATTCTATTCTTAGAGGAGTGGTTGTAAGAAGAAAAAAAAAAATATCAATAACAGCTGGATCAGTTTCGTGACCTTGCAGAGAATATTCCCTCCACCACTATTTCCAGCCCTTTCATGATGTTTTCAAAACCCAAAAGGGCTGCAAAGCGTTATGAGGAACTCCTAGAGTTCAACAGCTACATGGAATGATGTGCAAAGGTTCGTGCCGCCTTCTTTTGTTGCTTGGTGGAAAAAATATTTGTGCTCAACAGGGAAAGCAAAGAGAAAAAACTCCAAGCAGGGCCAGAACATTTTGGGCAACTTCAGTTGCTGGAGGAAGGATAGCTCACAAACTGCAGAAGCAGGGGAAGCTTCTATGATTCTATGATTTGCTGGGGGAGCAGAGCTTGTCAAAAAAAAGGCAGGGAGGATGTAAATGAGGAAGATAGGCTTCCTTTACAATCCTTCACCTCCATGTACTGCTATCACCTCTGAACTGCTCTTGGCTGAAAATGAGGCCAGTCATACTCATACATGAATCACATATCCTCCTGTATCACTCTTCAGTGCTTGTTATTTTACAGGAGGATTTTAATTGGTAGCTGTTTATTATTTCTCATGGTGTCTTAAAATAAAAGAAGTCTAGATACTGTAAGTGTCCCTCACTGTAATTTAGTGAAGTTTTCATTTTTCCACCATCTTTAAGAGGTCATAAATACCCATTGTAACTCAGAGAAAGTGTAGCCTGTGATTTATACACAATTCAGCCAGCATCGTGATACACTATTTATTCTGCTGCTAGGTTGTTTTATTTAGAAGGCTTTGTAACAGTCACACAAACAGAAACATGACCATTAAACTGTGTCCTGAAGTGCCATGTCCACACATTTCTTCAACACCTCCAGGGACAGCCTTGCTGGGCAGCCTCTTCCAATGCCTGACCACTCTTTCTGTAAATATTTTTTTCCTAATATCCAACCTAAACTTCCCTAACCTAAACACATGGCAGAGTTTCAGGCTATTTCCCGTTGTACTATTACTAGGGAGAAGAGACTGACTCCCACCTCATTCCAGCCTCCTTTTAGGGAGTTGTAGAGAGCAGTGAGGTCTCCCCTCAGACTCCTCTTCTCCAGACTATACAATCCCAGTTCCCTCAGCTTCTCCTCATAAGACTTGTTCTCTAGACTCCTCACCAGCTTTGTTACTATTCTCTGGACATGCTCCAGCAGCTCAATGACTTTACACAATAACAACAAAAGGCCTGGTCTTCCAAAGTATATTGAAGATATAAGATTTTGCTTCAATATTTCTACAAAATATAGATTTTACTTTCTTAATGAATATTCTTAATGTAATAACATGTTAATGTTCAGAAGACGTGCCTGAAAGAAATATGAGCAATGAGATATATGTGCAAAGCTATCCTAATCCTCATATTCTATTTTCTTCTACATATAAAGACCAAAACATACTGTTACACATTGAGATTAAATTATGTAACCCATGATTTGTATCTCTCATTTCTACCTTTTCTACAGATTATGACATTCAAGACTATCAGTTTATGATAGTTCATCAGTAACTCATAAACTTAATAAAGGTTATACCCAAGCTGTTTAGACCTGTATTTTCTACAAGCATTAAAAGAAATACTCCAGTTACCTTTATAAAACACTGGAAAACATCGTTGCAGCACCCTCTAGTGACACATTACCTAATCAGAATGTTCTGGAAAATGAAGCAATCAGGGAGACAACCTTGATCTGAAGAAAACCACTCATGACATTACCACGATGGCAGAAGGTTTTCACTTTCACTGTTCCAATCACATAAATGCAATCTTGAAGACTTCATTTCTCCAAGGTTCTTAGAATCATATAATCGTCAGGGTTGGAAGGGACCTCAAGGATTGTCTAGTTCCACTCCCCCTGCCATGGGCAGGGACACTTTTCAATAGACCAGGTTGCCCAGAGCCACATCCAGCCTGGCCTTAAAAACTTCCAAGGATGGGTCTTTCACCACTTCTTTCAGCAACCCATTCCAATGTCTCACCACCTTTATGGTGAAGAACTTCTTCCTAACATCTAATCTAAACCTCCCTTTCACTAGCTTGAATCCATTCCCCCTAGTCCTATCACTACCTGACAGCCTAAAAAGTCCCTCACGATCTTTCTTGTAGGCACTCATCAGATATGGAAGGCCACAGCAAGGTTTCCTTGGAGCCCTGTCTTCTCCAGACTGAACAACCCCAACTTGCTCAGCCTGTCCCCGCAGGAGAGGAGTTTCAGCCCTATGATCATCCTCATGGCCCTTCTCTGGACATGTTCCAGCATGTCTATAACTTTCTGGGGCTCCAGAACTGGACACAGTGCTCCAGGTGCGATCCCATAAGAGCTATGTAGAGGGGGAGAATCACCTCTCTCAACCTGCTGAAACATACTAGGGGTTGGAAAGGACCTCCAGAGATCATTGAGTTCAACATCTCTGCAAAGCAGGACTACTTAGGACAGGTCACACAGGTCACACATAAATACATTTCCTTGACCTTAAGTCATTGCTAACTCCCCGCTACAAGCTAAAATGGCACACTTTTGAATGCAGCAAAACAACTCAAAATAGCCCTTGGCTCAGAATAAAGTTTCTTTTTGTTTTTCCTGTTCTACTGTCCTCTCTCTGTCCTCTTGCAAGCTTTATTTTCATGTTCATCTTGAATCACCGTGGAGGTCTGTCTTGGAGAGGGCTAAAACATCAAGCTGGAAGAGGGAAGATTTAGACTGGAGATTAGGAAGAAATTTTTTCCAGTGAGGGTGGTGAGACACTGGAGCAGGTTGCCCAGGGAGGTTGTGGAGGCCCCCTCCTTGGAGGTGTTCAAGGCCAGGTTGGAGGAGGCCTTGAGCAACCTAGGCTAGTGAGAGAGGTCCCTGCCATAGCAGGGGGGTTGGAGAAGATGATCTTTAAGGTTCCTTCCAACCCAAACCATTCTATGAATCTATGTGTAAGCTCACACTGTAAAAAAAGTGGCTAGACCTAAATCCAAAGACATTTATTCACTATGAAGAATCAACCACATATTATGTGTAGGGATGAAAATTCATCTTTAAGTTCTTATTTAAATTTATTATTATACCACAGTCTGTTCCTGTCAAAGAAATTATTTCTCACTTTGGATAATTTACCTTCCACTTACAACTTATTCCCAAATGGCGAAAAACAATTGTATCCTAGTCTATCTCTTTCCTTGATTTCTACCACCAGTAAAATTATACTATTTTTCTAGAAGTTTTAAAGATCTCACTGAGGTGTCCAAATGAATGTTGTGCCAGGACTGTGTATTTTATTATTTTGAAAGGAATAAATTCACATTATATTTTCATATCTTCAGAGGAGACTACTGAGAGAAATATTTCCTGCATGTTAAAACTGATAGGTTGTATTAGGCTACTTATTCACCGTCCTCTACTATGACTGCAGCATGGTAAGTCTCCATACAGAGGCAGGACTTCATATTTGTTAAGTATACTTATAAACAGGAAGAAGTAGCACAATACATTTTATTCAATTTATTTTAATTTCCACTTTTGAAGACATTACATAAATTACCAAAACCACAGTAAAGTGGTAATGTCTGACTAGTCCTTTCTTTATGACTAATAATTCTGTGAGTCTCTTCTTATTACGTAGTGTTACATCATTCCCAAGCACAGAGTTAAATTTTTAGATTTCTCTGGAGTTTGGTTCTCTGAAGAAAGCTGTACACCATGGTTGACATTATCTATGGCTGTTATTTTCTAAGGCAAATCACATCCTGGGCTGCATCAAAAGATGTGTTGCTAGTGGATCCAGAGAGGTCATTCTGCCACTTTGCTCTGGTGAGACCTGGAGTACTGTGTACAGGTCTGAAGCCCTCAATATAGGAAGGACATGGACCTGATGGAGCAGGTCTAGAGGGGGTGCCATGACAATTATCAAGGGGTTGGAACACCTCTGCTCCAAGGACAGGCTGAGGGAGCTGGGGTTGTTCAGCCTGGAGAAGAGGAGGCTTTGGGGTACTCCGATAGCAGCCTTTCAGTCCCTGAAGAGGGCCTACAAGAAGGATGGCAAGAGTCTGTTTACAAAGGCCTGTCACAAAGTGACAGGATAAGGAGCAACAACTTTAAGATGGAGAAGAGCAGATTTAGACTCGATGTTAGGAACAACTTCTGCACCATAAGGGTGGTGGAACACTGGACCAGGTAGCCCAGGGAGGTGGTTGAAGCCCCATCCCTAGAAATATTCAAGATGAGGCTCAATAGGGTCCTGGGCAACCTGGTCTAGTAGGGGATGTCCCTGCTGACTGCAGAAAGGTTGGACTAGACAACCTCTAGATATCTCTTCCAGCTCAGGCCACTCTATGACTCAGTAAAACATTACTTTTGCTCATTCACCTGAAATTCTTAGTACTCCCATCCTGTTCCATGCTTTCCAGAAACACAAAAAAATATTTTCTATGTTGTGTTATGACTCATATAGGTGTTACCATTTTCTTCAGCATGGGATTGAATTTGTTCTACAAGAATGGTCTGACCCATGAATATGTTCCTAGTTGTCTGTGATCTCCAGTTATTTTTCAACAATTGTCATTAAATAGTCTTAAGTGTTTTGTTAACTAATATTTTTTGTTTGTTTTATTACTGGAATTCATGTTTCTAAAATTTCCTTTGTTGGACTTTCAAAAGTCTTTCTCTTTATGCCTTCTGTCCCAGTTTGAGCTAGAACAGAACTGTTCTGCTCAGTGATTTGACATTTCAGCTTAGTCTCTTCTCGGTGGCAGCACTTCCTGAAGTGAACAGCAAATATTTGCAGACAGTGTTTTCTTCTAGCAGTGATGTTTAAAGTTACTACCAAGGATTTGTGTGCAGAAAGGCTCTTGCTTATACTTGCTCCTGTGAAGACCAAGGTCACTGCTATGTCTTGTGTAACACATTGGAATGCAGTAAGGGCTTGCACCTATGAGGATGCTTCTAATTCCACTACCATTTTTTATACAGCAGGTTTTGTCTCTTTGTTTCTGTCTTGATTTGTTTTGTGGTTGTTGGTTTGGGTTTTTTTTGGTTTTGTTTTTTTTTCATACTTTTATATTCTATGAGAGTCTATTTCAGGTTTTAATAACATGGTTTTTCTTCATCTTTTGTTTCCTTTTTGTGAGCATGTCTTGATACAGCCACTTTTGTGACACTTCTCTCTTACTCTTTTATCATAGATTAGCTCAATGGTAGAAGCTAAGCCAACAGTTGCTGATAATGTAACTTCACTCCTGATAAAGTGCTTTCCTATTTCAAGCTTTGTAGCATCTCCCTTCTCCCACATAAAACCAGTGTGATTATTTTTAATGATACAAAATTCCCACTGTTTTATAGAGGAGTAGAAGTACAAGGATTGATTTCCTGCCTTTGTTTTTGCTTAACATTTGTTAAAATATCATAGCCAGCCACTTGCTGAACCCTGTTGGGTATTCCACAACCAAATGTGAATGCATATACTTCTAAAGTACTATAAAAAATATAAAACACCCTTGTTTGTATGAAAGCTTTACTGCACTCACTGAGGAGTTATTCTTTGCATAAATGCACTTAATTTACACTCCTATATCTAACTCTGGCATGAATTCAGATATAAAGAAAGCATTGTTCAGTGCAGTCCCAATGAATATCATAATGGCTTTTACCGTAACCACATAGAAAATGTCACTTATCAGTTGCCTTGTAGTGAAAATATACCAAGTCTCCAGCATAACATGACTTGTTGTGCTGGTTTGAGGCCAGCCAGAACATCTCTTGCCCCGAAAGGGACAAAAGAATGAGACTCACACAAACGGATTGGAGAGTGATGGAAAGTTTAAATGGAAAAGCGATTGGTGAAAATACAGGAAAACTACACAGCATAGTGGCAAAGAACATCCTAAAGCATACAGAGTCCCTTACATAGTACCCAGAGGCTTCCCAATCCTTCCCTTCTCCCACCTGAGGGTCTACCCAAAACCCTCAGGGCTCTTTCTTCCCCCTCGCGCTGCCAGGCAAGTCTCAGGTTGGCCAGGTCTGAGACTGCCCCCCCGCCTCCATTTTCCCCCGGCATTACCCGATAAGAGAGGACATCTCCCATGGGAGCAGAGAGGGAAGAAAGAGGAAGAGAATGACTCTGCAGATGGCTTTATAGGGCGCAGGATTTATGGGTAGAAATACGCCGTTTCCTGTGTCCACCCCTATTGGGTGGGCACCCAGGACACCAGAGGTGTATCTCATGCAGCAGTGGCAGGGGGCACCCAGCCTAAACTGCCACACTTGTACTCTACAGAGTGCAGTTACAGTACTTAGAAAAAGCAAAACTATATTATTGTGTGGACTCCTTTAATACCCCTGAATGATTACCCTCAAAAGGGCAAAACGTGTGATGAACAAAACCAACAAAAGATATCTATCTATAATTTCAGAGAAAAACAAAACAAGGTAAGGAAAAATGGATTTGGGCTTCCAAGAAAACAAACCAAACCAAACCAAAGCAAAACAAAAACTAAAAATGCTTTATGGCTGGCTTCTGCACAGTTCAGAAAGCAAAAGGAACACAGGACTTCATCATAGCAGGCAGGTATATGTGACATTGTAGTGGGTGTCTGCCTGATCATCATGAAAAAGTAGATGCTTGTGTTACAAAACTGGAATACATGACTGTTATACCAGAGGCTTATGCTGCCTTCAAGAAGGGCCTCAGCTGGCTGTAGAAATGAGCTGGCAGACACTTCATGAAGTTCAACAAGAGAAATTGCAAAGTCCTGCACCTGAGTGAGAAAGGACAAACCAGTGCACCAGTATATGCTTCACGTCACCCAGAAAAGGATCCTGGAGTCCTGTTGCACAACAAGCTGAACGTGAGCCGACAATGATCCCATGTGGCAAATAAGTCAAATGATATCCTGGGTTGTGTTTTGAGGAGTATTACTAGTAGGTCAAGGAAAGTGATTCTTCCCCTCAAGACATACTGGAGAGGCTCCAGCAAAAGGTCACAAAGATGATGAAGGGGCTGGAGCATCTCTCTTATGAAGACTTGCTGAGAGAGCATCACCAGTGCTGAGTACAGGGGCACAATCCATTCTCTGCTCCTGCTGACGAATAATAGTTCTTCAAAAATATCTGTTAGAACTCATTGATATGAAGTGAATGCTGGTGATAGAGCATAAAATTAGTATTTAAAGGTTCCGAATGCTGAAATTGCTGAAAATTATTTCTTTATTTTATTTTATGTTATATCAACACTACATTTTCTTGATTTGTCAATGACAATGAGTTAACCTTTTTGTTTGTTTGTTTTATCCATGCTCTCATTTATGGACCAGGAACCCAGAAGGTCTTTAAAAGTATACAGCAAAAATCCCAAAGACTTTTAATTTAAGCCTTAAATTATTTTTTCTTATATTTGTTCTTGAGCAAAGCTCCAAATGATGCCAGTTTAGAAATACAGATAATCAGGATTTCCCCATTAGTTATTTTTATTGTCATCATTTCTGGTAACCTAGAAATTAGATTAAAGCTTTCAGAGATTTCAGCTTCATCTTTCTCAGATCACTCTGTGTTTTGGCTGACTTGTGTTTTTATCTGCATCAAAGGGAGAGAAAAAGAAGAAATATGTACTTACTGCTTCCATATAACTCATGCATGAGGAAAGGAAATACTTAAATAAGAAGCACTCACAGCATCCTGTTCTTCCACTGAATTGTTACTGATGCATCCCCAAAGACTCCTCAGTGTGATTTGACTTAAAATGTGCTTTGAAGCAGGTACAAGGTTGTCTTGAGCTAATTACCAAGTAGCAACACACTACCATACTTGACAAGTGGCACCATTTCTAACTAAGTCTCACTCTACTGTTTTATTTTGCTTTTTGATGGTAAAACTAATCCTGACCTTAAGGCACGCAAATAAATCTCACGTCCAACAGCTTGCTGAAACAGCTTCTGGGAAGACACCCAGTCATTTATCATCTTCATAGTTGATAATATCTGCTGTGAAATGATATCAATTAAAAGCCAGTAAATAAAACAGTGTGGTGAGAAAGGCTGTTAGCGTTTCAGGCTAATTAAGAAATGGGGAGGAGAAGGAGAATATGAAGGGAAAGTTTGAATGGCTTGTCTGTATTTTCAGAGGGATGAATTAAAGTCTTGTAAAAGGTCAAGAAAATCTTCTTTGTACTGATGAGGGTCAGATTGTCATGTCTATTGGTTTTATTGAGGTTAGTACATGAAATAAGGTTTTATGTGGGAAGAATGATTGTTGGTAGCAACATACACACAACTTAGAGTTGTAATAAAAAAATGACTTGTAATCCATTCTCGCTGCTATATGAGCTCATCCCTCCCAGATCCTTCTTTTGGATAGATCCTCCAAGATCTGTATTTTGGGTGTCGGAGGGCCAGTACACTTTTCACTTTTCTTCCTGGAGTTGCTTCCTTTTCTGTTTGCTGCTCCTTCCTCCTCAGGAGGAAGAAGACTCACCCTCCTGCCCTGTTTCATCGTGGGTCCTTTCAACAGGATTCAGTTCTTCAGAAACAGACTGATCCGGTATGAGTCTCCCATGGGGTCAGGGGTCCTGCCAGAAAACGTGCTTCAGAATGGGTTCTTCTCTCCATGAGTCCACATGTCCTGCCAGGAGCCTGTTCAAGTGCAAGTTACCCACAGGGTCACCACCTTCTTCAGTCACCCATCTACTCTGATGTGGGATCGTCCATGGGTTGCAGGTGGACATCTGCTCCACCATTAACCTCCAGAGCCTGCAGGGATACACCATGGTCTTTACCCAGCCCCTGACTCATCGTGGTCTTTACCATGAGCCGCAGGGGAATCTCTGCTCCAGCATTTGGATCACATCCTCCCTGTCCTTCTTCACTGACTTGGGTGAGTGAAGAGCTGTTTCTCTCACATGTTCTCACTCCTCTTTTCTGGTGCAGTTGCTGTTGTACAAGAAGGTTTTCATCTCCTTCTTAAATATGATATACCAAGGGTGCCACCATTGTTGCTGATGGGCTTAGTCTTGACAAGGACTAGCCCTCCAGCATTGGCTCTGTCAGACACAAGGGAAGCTTCTAGAAGCTTCTGGCAGAAGTCACCTCTATAGCCCCCTGCTACCAAAACCTTGCCATGTAAATCCAATACAATGGGTTACCCCACCCCTTTTTTCAAGAAGTTATTCACCAATTTGACAAACATAACCTTTATTCACAAACTTTGAGATCTAGGATTGCAGGTACCAGATATTGAGTTTTAGGGCACTCGAAATAATTACAGGCCAATTCAGAGTAATACTCCAATCAAAGGCATGGGTCTGTTCATAGGCACTTCATCAGTTTTATCATATCTGTAAAATACTGGGGCTGATTTTAATGCAGCTCAAGCACTCAAATGGATTTTACTCTTTATCGTCATCACAGTGCGTAACATACAAAAGTTTAAGGTCGCATTTAATAATTTGCCTCCAAAAACTTTTTGAGGAGGCTACAAGATTTCTGCCTTCCTTTATTACTGTCAAAATGAATGTGAAGTCATATAAAAAAAGATAAAAACATAAAAACATGAGGTAACATAAAAATATGAAGTAACATAAAAACATAAAAAGTTTTAGAAGCTTTTAGGATGCTTAAAATGCAGTCAGACTGTACTGATCTAGGGCTTACAGGAGATGGCGAAGAGAAGGTCCTGACTACTTTTAACACAGGAGAGTATTAAAAATTTTAAACAACACAGATGAAAATTCATCCTTTCTGGGCTTGTGCTTCCACTGCTGCTGAAGAAACATACCCAGGATGCAGACAGAGAGTTTGTTTAGATGTTTGCTTTAATAAAATGGATTTGTGAGATTACATTTCCCTAATTCTCACAGCTGGCATTAGAATGGATTTAGTGAGCTATCTGGAAATTTAAAAGTAGCCCTTCAAGGTCACCTTTAAGGAGCTGTATTAGCTTTGCCTAGAAGCCTGTTTAGTAATGCAGCATACAGCATACCTGGCTTTAGACAAGACTAGAGATCAAATCTAACCTCATAAATCTCCCAGTTCATGACTAGAGGAAGTTGTCAGAAACTAGATGTCATTTCATTCTCCAAGGGCTAGTGTACTGCCCTGGAGCTCTCTTAAGTGCCCTCTAGCAGCTGATCACCAAATTGTGTAATAGCCTGGCGAAAGACTACACTGTCCTTTTGACCCCAGAGGTAATATTTTGATAGGGCTTGACCTTAATAAGACTGCCAGCATAAAAGCCTAACTGTAAGAATAAAGGAAAGCCTTTTCTGAATAACAAATAGCTGAAGAAAACAATTTTTGCACACTCCATAAATTATTACATTTACCTCTGGCAAGTACATTTAGAGAAAATCGTGTTAAGAATCACATTTTAGAATACTCATATTCAACACCAGTTGCTAACCCAAAAAGATTAGCTTGCAAACAAATGCTGGGAAAAAATCTACCATTTTCACTCAGTTTGGTTGTGGTTCGACCAACAAATCCACTGAATGCAAAAGGCTGGACTTCTATCCTCCCTTTCTAATTTACTCTTTTACATTTATTTTACTGTTTAACTAATTGACTTCCAATTGAGAATAAAAGATAAGGATTTCACATGTCTTAAGTTGCCAGAATGTTGAGGGTTTAATTTTGCACCATAATGCAAAAGAACAACCCTTTTATTGGCAATGGATTCTGAAACAGTATTTGTAACCCTATTATGTGACCACTACAAGTAAAATCTGGCAAATCTGTTTCTTCTTCCATTTCCTTTACAGCCATGTGTCACAGAAAATGTTTTTTTTTTTCTTTGAGCTTTAGCACTAATTCAGTTCCCTGCTGTACCTTGTGGGAAAGTGTTGTCATCTGGGCCGCTAGGTCCATGACGAGCTTAATTTCTGCAGGGTGCCAGAGAAGTTAAATGGTTTACATTGTGTGAAGAAACAATTAAGCTGCCTAAAAGCTACATGATGCAAAGGAAAATAATAGGAAAGAGGAGGACAGAAGGTTCAGTGAGCTAGATTTGCTGTCCAGACAAGCAATTTGGAGTAGCTGAAGTCATGATGAAGGGCATATTGGCATAAAATTTCACTGAGGCAAAACCTTTTCAGCAATAGCAGTGCTGTGCTGCCTCTTCAATATTGATTCTTTTTTTCTTTCATCATTACTGTAGTCTAACGGTACTTACATGTGTATGAGTAAATATTGTTTTATGCAGATTTACCTCTTTTTGTTCTGTAAGTGCTAGTAAACGATATGAAAATTTCACTCTAGCTGGAAGTTCAGGGAAATTTCTTTGACTCTGCAACCTGTGGGGAACACAGCTTGAGAGTCTTAGTGTCCTTGAAAACATCTGAGTCACTTTCTGCAAATTCTGTCCCTGGTTTAAGAGTGTAAGAGTGTTTTGGGTTTTTTTCTCACTGAAAGCCACAATGCAAATGCCACTAAGATGAGCTCCAGGGGTTGAAAGTAAGTTCCATCAAAACTTATATAACTGGAAGGAATAGAAACTACATGTTGAAAAAAAAAAAATGCTGATTGTTAGACATTCCATATTTATTTTAAGAGGTTGAATATAATTTCACTGAAACAACAACAGAGTGTTTAAGTTGTTTATGGGTTACATTAAAGTTCACAAATAAATCCTGTTAATTTTTTCATGGCAACAAATATTCAGGCCATGTTATGCTTATTTACATGTGACCCTCTAGACAGGAATTGTGTTTGTTCTGCTTATTGCTCATGAAAGTCATAAACAAAAGAATAATGAAATGTGTGCAGACTTTTTTTTTTTTTTTGGTGGATGAAATGTAAATCTGGCTTTTCAGAGTTTTTTATTGATTCTAGTTCCATAATATCTGTTTCCCAGGCTAATTAGATTAGCATAGTAAGGCTCCTAATGGAATCTTTAGCTCTGCTCTCTCAGTCATCTTGTGAAACTAATTGGGGAAGGTTGGTTTGTTTATGTTTGTAGGGAAAATGATAGTTGCCATTGTGAATGTCATTCTAATTATGGTGGAATGGATTTGTCAGAGAGGATGTATGGAGACGTGGGCAGACTTTGAATTATTCTAGTCTTCTCTGAAGCCTCATTCTACACTCAGATCTTTCTGCACCTACTATTCAGCTGTCATAAACGTATCTCTCTTGAACTGTGACCTGAGGTATCAGTAGTGAAGATAAGATGTCTCCTAGTCTTTCAGGATGTCTCCTGAAAGAACAGCTGAGATTTACAAGTCTTTAGAGGCTAATTTCTAGTAGAGGATCAGACTTCGTTTGCATATGACCACCTACACCTGTAAGAGCAGGGTTTGTAGGCCAAAATAACAAATAATAGTGATTGCATTCTCTTGAACAGGTCATTGTGTGCAGATCCCCATCACAGAATCATAGAATCATTAAGGTTGGAAGAGACCTCTAAGATCATCAAGTCCAAACATCAACCCAACAGCACCATGCCCACTAAAGCATGTCCTGAAGTGCCTACCTATTTTTTATACACCTCCAGGATGCAGATGCAAAGAATACTGTAGAAACCAGTAAGTAAGTGGAAAGGAATAAGGCCATTTATCAAGTAGTTCAACAAGAAATAAAAATAAACTTAATTTCACCTGTGGTTGTAATGTTAGAGTCCCTGGTTCTTCTGAGGAGATCTAGGTTTGAAAGCTACACCTCTGTGAACTGACTGACCAATGTACATACGTTTGTTAGCAATCTGGCTGCTACCAAATGGAAGATAAGAGTCTGACTTCTTACTCTTTTTTTCTCCATGAGTGTGTTGATTTCATTCTCTTATGCATGCTTAACAACCAGTTTATTTGACATAATGGTCTTTTTAACACTCTTTCAAATCTGGTTGAAACTCATCAAAGAGCTTGCAAGTAGTTCTGCAGAAAATTGTCTGACAGATAAGGAAAAAGACAAATGGGAATGGACCAACAACAGGTAAATAGATCACATCATTGCCTAAAACTTATTTCATAGGAAACCAGGCCAAAAAAAGAACATTTTTCTACTCAAAGGTAATGCTTGTTAGTAAAGCAACTTCTGAAGCTCTTCTCCTCTTTGATGAAAAGGAGCTGCCACTTTCAGTGGAAGCATAAGACATTGCTTTGGGGGGCTCAAGTCACATTGTATGTGAGATACCTGCTTTTCATAGACTAATTCCAGAAGTATGGTATGGACATTGTCTGCTAAAATCACTGATATGTAGGACAAATGAAGCAAAAAATAGTATTTTTCTTCTTTAATCTGTGTGCTATAAGTAGTATTCAAACACAGATGAGGAAGTTATTTCTTTAAAATCAGTCATTAATAGATGCTTATACATGCACAGCACATTTGAAAATATCTGAAAAGATGGATATTATTATCTAATTTTACCACTTAGAGAACTAAAACACAGATAAATTAAGTGACTTTGGTAGTGGTCATCTGGAAAGGCAGTGTGGAAGGGTTTCCATGGTCCTCTGGAAGAACAGCCTGTTCACCAACACAGGCTGACTAAATTCTGTAACAGCATCTGACCATTTAGATCACACTAGGAGAAAACAAAGTCTCTCCACTGCCCTAGTAATTCTGTCTGTATGGAGCAAATAAGAATGACCAAGCATAGCATCTTCCCTATGGAGAAGACCGGAAAGAGTATCTGCAGATGTTTGGACCACATCATAACAATAGGGAAAAATCCTGGGTTCCTGCTACATAACTGACTTTCACAGAGCCCTATTGAAGCCTTTCTGTCATGTTGTGAATAAACTGACAAATAATCATCCAGACAAAAGAGAAGTATCTATGTTCGGTGTGTAAGGAGCTTTGATCCTGCGGCTCATGCATGGAGAAAGGAATGAGTCCCAAGGGTCAAAAAAGACTGGAGGAACACTTTTTATAACTAGAAAGTCATTGACTCAACCATATATGAGCTCAGGAGCAAGTATTTGCTTCAGGGTTCTAAATAACAGTGTGAGAGTTTTGTTTGTTTCTATGTATGTTTCCATGTATGGCAGTGACATTTTTTGCTGGTTCAGGGACCCATATGTAGCAACCATTAAAATTCAGTATGGCTTCTGCTATCTGAAATGTTTGGCACAAATATCTTGAATGATGTTGCCACATCTTTCATACCACTTCAAATCTGTTAGAAACATAGGCAAAGGAAATCCCCCCCCAAAAGAGATTTCTACTAGAAGAGAGGGAGTGTGGATTTGGGAGTTTTGTTTGTTTGTTATATAGAAATGGGACAAATTACAAACATTACTCCTCCCTATAAATCTTCTTTCACATCAAAATATATGTGGCCTTTTGCCTACTCTTAAATCAGACCCCATATGGCAGTTAACTATAAGAAGTTATTTTTAAATAATCTGGGGGGTTTAGTGAACTGAGAGTATTGAGCCACTTCCTCAGTTATCTGTGGTCTAAATTATTTAATGACATTGTAATATGATAAACTATGATTAATAGATCTTTTGGGTAATGACCAGCTTTGAAGATTTCTCAGTAGACCTATAATGTGGAGGACTTTGCTACAAATTGAATTCTCTGAGGCTTAGAAACAAAAAAAGTTAATCACAAAACCCGCAGAAGATTGCTCAGAAGAAAACAATAATAAGAAAAGATTCCGCAGACTGGAAGCAAAGACAGATCATTTATCTCTCCTAAAATGTCAAGACCAATCAGGTAAATGATTATGTGATAATATATATCAACAAGCAAGGGGACATCAGAAGAAATCAGATGATCAAAGAATCTAAGTGATTTTTTTTCTCACAGATAATGAGAATTCTGCAAGGTTTCCCACACTTGCAAAGAGGCAAAATGCCACCACGAGACATATAGAATACAATTACACATGTAGTCATGGTGGCATATTATGAAGATATACTACCTATAAAGTAAGGTGTGGCCTGGAGGTACCTAATGGCTTTAGCAGTCTTACAGAGTACCTAAATCATCACCCCAGGAAGGTGTTGATTTTCGGAGAGCAAGATGAGTTGCACAGAGGTGTCTGAGGATGATAGGAAAACTTGCATTAAGTGGAGAGGAAAGGATGTAATTACACATTCCTCTACTGTATAATTTCAGTGTGTGTCAGCATCTTGAATGTTATATGCAGTTCTGGTCCCTTCATCTCAAAAAGAATATAGCAGAATGAGAAAAAGCTCAGAGACAGCAACAAGAAAGATACAAGTTGTGGAACTGCTTCTGAACAAGTAAAGATTGAATAGACTAAGTCTTGTCAGCTAGGAAATGAAATGACTGAGGGGTTGTATGATGGAGCTGTAGAAATATTGTGACTGGCATAGAGGCAGAGAAGAGGGAATAATTTTTCTTTCTGTCTTACAAAAAGAACTGGAGGCCATAACGAAGCTAGCAAGTTCTATTTTTGAAACAAAGAAATAACAAAGGAAAATATTCACACAATGTGTAGGTAGAAGTTTCACAACTAGCCACAGGATGCTGCAGATGCTAAAAATCCGCATAGGCTCAGAAAAGGACTGAACAAGCTTGAAGAAGAAAATGCAATCCTTTGGATCAGGAAAGCCAAGAGCTACAGGTTGCCAGATAATGGTAATCAGGAAAATTCTTTTTCTTTATATGCTTGTCCTTACCTTTTGCTCTTCCGTGGGCAACTGCTGCTGGTGACAGTGATCAGAACTTTCCCCTTTGCTCACTGGCTCCATGCAGCCACTCCTACACTCTTGATTAGTTTGCACCCTTGGCATTAGGTGCTGAGGTCTCTGACTTACCCTGCAGCTAACAAGTGCATCAGGCTAGGTGCAGAGGCAGTCTTAAGTGACCTACCTCAGAACTAGTCTTCCCACTCATGTTAAACCAAATCATGTTGGAAAATGCCGTTGTCTTTACTCCTTTCTGGCATGCCAATAAAGTACTCATGCATCTTAAAGTTCAAGGAAATGGCAACAGCAATAAGGACATTTTTAAGGTATGTGGAGTCAAATTTTACTTCAGTCTGCAGTCAGTATGATGCAGCAGATTGCAGCAGGGCAGAAATAGGCTTAGGTTTTCTCTGTTATTACTTCACACACCACTAGATACGTATTTGTCAAGTGCTTTATTTCCTAACCTCATGTTTTCTCTGCCAAGGCTAAAGCATGCAGATGAAAAATATGTCATGGAAATTACAAATGGGTGTATAGGCTATGAGGAAATGATGTATGTAATGAATTAAATCTGCAGATTAGATAAAGAATACTAATGAGTCTAAACAGTATCGGATCAGGGTACTCTGATTCACCAGAATCACTGAGCCAGAGCAGGCAAGTTCGTGCTTTCTCATTCTTTCTCTCTTTTTCCTTCCTCCATAGCCTGAACAGATTAATTGCTGGTCCAGTGCAAGGTTAATAATCACTACCAACTGACAGATTCACTTAAGAGTTTACAGAAGAGGTATCAACAACACACTGATATTGCAAAGCTTGGACTTCTGAGAACTCGTCTCTGCCAATACAAGAAGAAGGGAGTCTCAGAGAGTATTTCATCCAAACAGGTCCAGACCTACTACAGCAGTTTAGCCAGTTTAAAAACAACCAACCAACCAAACAAACAAAAACCAAACCAAAACAGAACCCAACCAAACCTAACACAAAAAACCCCAAAACAAATAAAACCAAACTACAACAAACCTCAAAACCAACCCCAAACAAAACCTTAAAATGCTTTCCCTTCCCTGTTCTAATGTAACTGAGTGCAGAAAATGGGTCTAAAAAGAAAGGAAATTGGAAGAGTGGCATAGAGATTTTATTCCTTATTCTGACATATTTTAGTGAAGCTATCAATATCCTGACACATTCTAGTGAAGGTATCAATATTAAGAGTGGTTATTTTTGAATACATTAGGAAATTTGTAGGAATTAAGTTACAGACAAGAAAATCTCTCTGTGTGTCTATGTGTAGCAGTGGAGGGCAGAAAGGTAAAAGACATTATGGATTCCTGGACTGCGTAAGAGGAAACATCCTAAAGAATAGTATAGCAGTAAATCAGGACTAAGTTGAGCTTTTTAATAGCTAAAATACTATTTCTTTTTCTTGTTTAGGAACTAAAGTAGCAGATCCTTTAAAATAATTAATTGAGAATCTGACAGTTCCAAGGACAATGTCAGTAATTAAGACAGACCTGTACTTCTTCCAGACACATCAGGGAACCTGGAATGACTCACTGAAGGGAAAAACAAACAAACAAATAAACCTTTTCCTCTTGTTGCTGGTGCACTCCTGCTTACTGTAACAACTGCTGAGATGATGAAGTGAGATGGTAAAGATTGATGTACCTTTGAATACTAACATCTTGTTTGTCTGACTGGAGTTTATTGAAGAAGACACCAGTGCTTGCCCTGCCTTCGTGTCTCATGCATCCACTCCCTTGCCTTTCCATAGGGAGGCAGCTTCTGCACAGGGTCACTTGGGCTGAATATCTTGTTGGTTCCTGCTGTGCCATCACCTCAGCCATCAGTAGTTATGGCTCCTGGCCTGCTCCAGAACTAGTCTCTGCTCAGCTCCACCCCCACTCTAGGTTTCCCACTTCCAGGAGCCTATCTACAGTCAGCTTTACTTTCATCTCTCTGAAACAAATTCTGCTTTCAGGGAAACCCTTCCCATGGGCACCAGTTCTTCTTTTCAAGCCCTTGAAAGCCCTGTTCTTCCCAGTATGACAGTTTCTGTGCAGAAGTATAACATGATGAACCTCCAAATTGGAAATTCTCTCTTAGGTCTGTATATCACCTGGAAGGATTTAGAATGTGTGACTCGTTTTTTATATGGCTGTTATAAAATTTCACTACCAGTCTGTCCTGGTGACAGGCAGAAAGTAGAAGGCTTTTGTTAGTGAATTGAAGTTTGGTTTCAGACATTTACTCCCAACACACTTGCGCTCAGTTATTTGCCATCTGCTAGCATTCACAATTTAGTTGTGGTTGCTTAGCTGTTTTTTGTCTCTGACACCTCGATGGGAAGATGTTTAAGACTTTAACATCAGTCTTATGAGGGAGACTATGAAACACACATTATGTCTTACAGTATCTCTCTATGCTTTTGCATTGCTACTGAAGTCAGACTTTGTGCTGAAAAAAAGCCTACTTTTTGTATTTGGAATATTTCCAGATAACATAAATCCCACCTAAATCCATGCATCTTCTTTTAGATGAGAAAGCTTTGCTGGTCTAAAACCAGTCAGGGGTAGTAAACTGAATAAAGCCCTTGCTCTCACTCCAGTGTAAAAGGGAACTGTGCTGCAGGAAACTCATCTCTTTTGAATGACCTTAAAGGTACTCTTCAGCAATGCTTCAAGAGGCTTTATGCATTTTCATTTCCTCCATGCTTAGAACTACACCTAAAGGCAGCATTTAAGCCTGAATCAGGCTTCAGCTTGAAATCTAGTAAAATGTACCTTCTTGAAACATCTGTCTCTCTCCCAAAGTGACAAATAAAGGTCTTCTACTTCATCACTGAGGCTCTCACTGAATCGAAGTCATCACTGAATGACCAATGAGTCACTGTCTCAGTCAGCATCACTGAGACATTTTGTGCTTCAATTCTTGTTAACATTAGGTGCAATGATGCTGAAAATAACTAGAAAGGATAAATAAATATATAAAGCCAAAGTTTTTCTTAAGTTACTTTTATAGCATAATCCTGCTCAGAGAACTAGATGTTAACATTTGGCCTTTCAGTGTTACATTCTTCAGTCCTTTATTTTTCAGCAAGTGAATTCTTTTCACCCTAACAATTTAGTATAGGATAGAGGTGGAGAGTAAGTCATGTCATGACCAACTTCATAACTGTCTGATGAACTCTGATTCCAGAGACTTTATCGATTTTTTAGTTGCTATTAGTGGTGCATGAAATTGTGAAAATAAACTAAAATCTTAGAATTTTGCAAACTGTTCTTATAATCATAGAATCATTATGGTTGGAAAAGACCACTAAGATCATCAACCCAACATTACCACAAAATCATGTTTTGAAGTGTCACATCTACAATTTTTTTTTTAACACCACTTCCCTGAGTGGCCTGTTCCAATGTTTGACCACTCTTTCAGCAAAGAATTTTTTCTTAATATAAAATTCAAATCTCCAATATAGAATTCAACAATCCCAATAGGCCATTTCCTTTTGTCATGTTGCCAGGGAGGAGAGACCAGCACCCAACTCACTACAACCTCTTTTCAGACAATTGTAGAAAGCAAGGTCTCCCCTCAGCCTCCTTTTCTCCAAACTGAACAATCTTAGTTCCCTCAGCCACTCCTCATGAAACTTATTCTTCAGACCTTTCACCATCTTTGCTGCCCTTCTCTGGGCACAATCTTGTTTGAAATTGCTCAACATTCTCTCTAGATAATCATGTGAAATGCACATACATATATGTACTCTATATATTTGTTGTTCAGTGACTTATTTTTATCATAAACCTTCATAGACCACAATCCACAAGCAGTTAAAGTACTTTCTAATATTCAGCTTGCCAAGCAGATTTTTCTTCTGAGTTTCTAGTATAATTTTCTTCCCTACATACAGTATCTCTAAAACCTGTACCAGAAGGGAGTTCAAGTTTCACGAATGTAAAGTGGTCAGAGTTGCTCCCATACTTACCATGCTTCATTTTCCTGTGGGAAATACAGTCAGTTTTGACACCTTTAATACAAACCAGAAGAACAGATCTCTCTCTGACATGTGAAATGGGAAATAACTGATTTTCTGAGAGAATATAGAATCATAGAATAATTTTTTTTTTAAAAAATAACTTTTAAGATCATTGATTCTAACCATTATCAGGAGATAATAATCAGGAGATTTAAATGCTAGTTTCTTGTGTTTCTTTCCCATTTCATATCCCTTTCACCCAGTGCATGTATCACCCATTTGCTCCATGGAGAATAAATGATCTATGACACACTGACTTGGAATGGTTTTTTATAACCAGGGCATCTAGAATTGTAAGAAAATAAAGGGTACATAGTTCTAAAATTACAACAAAAATGTAACATCATGGGTTTTGGTTTTTTTTTAATCTTTATCTGTAATTTGTAGACAGTTTTTTGTTTGATGAACAGATTCTCAGTGAAGTTGAAGGACATACTGTCTTCATATCCAAAATGATTCACCAGGCATAAAACTGAGAGAGATATTTCATCCTGGAATTAGTCCCTTGTTATTGTTTGTGTTGCTTTATCTTCTTATTCCTGAGTTGATAATCTGTTGAGTAGTGACACTTGGAATAGAATTGTTAGAAAAATTCATGAAAGCCTGCATGAGCTTAGAGAGCTTTAACATAAAGCTAGGTATTATTTAGGTGCTGATTCTGCAGGCATTTTATCCACAAGATGAACTAAGCTGTGTACACAAGACTGAGTTGGATAGCTGTGGATTTTAATGTAATACCATTGATTTTTTCCCAGCCACTTGCAACTTTCAGTCCCCAGCTCTGAAAGGTGGGAATAGAGTAGCCCAGTGCATCATCAGCCTAGATAAAGATACACCTCATTGTGCAGTGCATGTATCTATAGATAATAAACATCATCAAAGATTTATCCTGATGAAACCTGAGCACCATAGCCTGTCATAGAAGAATAATGAAAACGGGGTTTAGTAAACATCTCTAATCACTGCCATTGATCACTCATCCCACTGAACGCAACCTTATATAGTGAAGAGAACTTTATTAGGCTCTGATCCAGTAAGAAGAAAAAAGAAGCAAACAAACCTCAGCTGTTCAGGAAAGATCCTTAATTCCCAATGATTATAGTGAAAACAGTGTAAACATTTTCTTGGGCCATATACTGAACAGGAAACTGAGCTACACCTCGTTTTCAAGTAATTTTAACGATCAAATTCCAAAAGATTACAACTCATTTGTGTACAATATTAGAAAACTTAGACTTTAAAATCCAAGTGTTTCCTCACCACACTTGTTTGATGATACCTTTTTTTCTACAGTTATGCCACTGTTCAAATAAAATAAAAGGAGTTTGCTAGAACAGAGACTTCTGAAAGCAGTTTTCATACCTTCAGAAGTTTGCTTTAGTTCCTAATTCACTGTGAGATTACTTTTAAAAGGAAGATATTATTTTTCTTACATTCCTTGGTTTTCTGTATAAGGGTTAGATGCCCCACTGATACTCAGACCATATATTTTGAATATGGGCTACAAAGTTAACCAATAATATAATATCTCATATTCTTTTTTCCAAAATGGAAGACAATTGTTTGGATTGTCATGTGCTTATATTTTTCATTGACTCAGTGACCCCTGGTTAACCCACCCAGCCTCAATCATCGAAGCAGCATTTGTCAGGGATGAAGACTGGTCTGTCACTTCTGAGAGTAATTTCCAACTTAATTACCTCTCTTTCTGTAAAATTACCAATGTGCTCCCTTGGAGACACATGTGCCTGGCAGACTGTAGGTGGTGAGCAACAGACAAGTGGCCCTGCTGCTACTATGCATCTACAGAGCATTAAGAGCACTTCACATGTAGTTATGATTGATGCTGGTACAGCCTTGGTAAACATGCTCCATAGGAAGACAGCTTCAATGAATGTGGTTTAGAAACACAATCCCTGCTAGGCAGCACAGACTCTCTTAAACAGGGAAAAAAATCAATACTTCAAGTAACATTCTATTGTAAATTGCAGGTTCTCATTAACCTTTTCAGTTCCATCATGACAGAAAAAGGACTAATTTAGCAATGAAACGTCAATTTGGTTTAGAATGTATCTGTTCCTGAAAACTAATTTAAGAGCTCAGAGCTTCACCTTATCAAAACTTTTTCATTTAAATGCAGGGAATCATAGAATGGTTTCGGTTGGTAGAGATCTTAAGGATTATCTAGTTCCAAGCACACTGCAGTAGGCAGAGACATCTAATTAGGACAGATTGCCCAAAACCCCATTCAGCCTGGCCTTGAACACTTTCTGGAAGGAGGCATCCACAACTTGTGCAGGCAACCTGATGCCAGTTTGTCCAGGAGCTACTTGGTCAGCCACAAAGGCTTTCTGGCATTTTTTTTTGCCTGACTTCCTCTTTGTCAGAATGCATCACTCCTGAAGTAGGAAGAGGTGATCCTTGAACAAGGGCTTTATTCTAAGGGTTTGTTTTTTTTTTTTTTTTTTAAACCAGATCTCTGAAGAGGCTGAAGTCTACTCTCTTGAAATCCTGGGTAGTGATCTTGTTTTGCCCTCCTCGCTGCCTTAAATGCCTTGTAGAAGGGAGTTTTCATAAATGTATTCCAGGAACCTCTTGAATTGCTTATGTCCTGATTTTCCTCCCAACAGATATTGGAGTGGTTGAAGTCCCTTATAGCGACCAAGGTTTGTGAATGTGAGACTATTCCTGTCTCTGTGTCTGTCTGTAGAGGAACTCATCCACATGCTCTTCCTAATCAGCTGGCCGGCAGCAAACCACTTCTATAATGTCATCACTTCTTACCCTGCCTTTGTTCCTGACCCATAAATTCTTAGCTGGCTCCTCACACATCCCCAGGCAGAAGTCCCCACACTCCAGCAGGTCATTGACATAGAGGGCAATGTTCTCTCCTTACCTGTGCCTCCTAAAGAGCCTATATCCTTCCATTCCAATACTGCGGTTATAGGAACCATCCCACCATGTCTCTGTGATTCCAGTTAGATCAGAGCCCTGCAGGCATATGCACAACTCTAACTCCTCTTGTTTATTTCCCAATGCTATGAGCATTTGCACAGAGGCATTTCAGTAGGGCCACTGATGAAGCTGATTTACTGGCTAGAGTGTCTGGAATTTCTTTGTGCTCCTCTTTAAGTGCTCTCCTGCTGATCTGTGATCCCTCGCTAGGCTCTGAGCACCTATTGCTAGCACTGGAATCTAACTGGTAGAAGTAGGATTTTCCCTTCCCCTGGCAACTAGTTTAAAGCACTCTTCATTAGCTTGGCAAGCAGATGCCCAAAGGTGCTCTTTCCCTTCTGATAGAAGGGCCTCATTAGCCCCCAGTAAACCAGGTTTCCAAAAGCAAGTCCCATGGTGTGAGCAGCCAAACCCCTGACTGTGACACCATTCCTGTAACCAATTGTGCTTGGATACTCTGACTTCTACTTCACATGCCAGTATAATTTAAAAAGCAAGCTTTCAACTGTGATGTGAAGAGGTGGTGGAAAGTGTGTGTGCAAAAGGGGAAGGAGAAGGCAAGGCTAGCTGTGACATTTAATCCTGCACTAGTATGGTTTTACTACTTGAACCTAACCCTTTGGTTAATTATTCATCAAATAAAGTGATACATATTTTAGTGAGTTTCAAGCAGAAATTTTTATTTCAAAATCACACTGAGCTTGATATTCTGAATACTTTTAAGAGCTTTCATCTGCAACACTTGAAAATGGTGATTTATTTAGGTGCATCTGCTCAGAATTTATAGAGAACTAAGAGCATCTAATAATAACCTGGTGGTAGGTAAATGAGCACTACTGTCCCAGTGACAAAGCCAGTGCATTAAGCTTGATAAAACAAAATAAAATTAAATTAAGTTCAGCAATTCCTCTGCTGCTGTCATCCACTCCTGAATGTGTTCCTACTGAGCTCGTTATTACAAAGTCTGGCAGATGTTGCTATACTGATTGCGAATTTCTTATTTATACTTACCTAAAGTGTGCAATTTCAGGTCAGTTGCTAGGGTCTCAACTGAGTCAGATTTCTAAGCATGTGCTTAACCTCAAACTGACTCAGAACAAGGCAAATGAGACTACTATAAATAGCAACTAGAGATAGGAAGGCACCTGAGTGAACAGGAACCTTGGATAGAGATGGAATTCAGCATAACAACTAGCACACTGCATTAAGGTTCCTAATGTGATTCTGCCTGGGTGGCACAAGATCTTCTGTATGGCTTCTCCATAGGAATCTAATTCTGCCTATAAAGATGCACCAGCAAGTGATTAACCACATTAAGGAAGCAAAAGCAAACAAGGGCCCCTGTTTCATTGCTAATATTTGAAGTCTATGGATGGAGGGCTACTGGTACAGCCAGTAACAAAATGTTCAGTGACAACACAGAGAAATAGGGAGTTAGGAAAAATGTATTTTACTTTAGTATAGGTGGAGCTTCATCCTACATGAGCTTAGTGCATAGTATTTACCTTCTATAATAAATCCATGATAATCTACTTCAGTTTTCTGCCTGTTTTTTTTTTTTCTTTTTGCCTTTTGTTGGATATTTTGATGGTTTTGTGGGCTTTTTTTTTTTATGTTTGTTTGTTTTTTGGGGGGTTGTTTGTTTTGTTTTTCCCCTCAGAGCTCAGTTCCAGACATGAATCCATTATAGCAAGGTAGGTGACTGAGTGCTATTAGTAAGATTATAGAGATATATTTGAAAATACATTCCAAATTCATCTTTAGAAAAGCTTTCAAACCTGTTTTTACTTTAGACTGTAGGGTTCCTGCTTTATAATTCTGAATGCTGATAGGCCTATGTGACATATACCTGGTGTTTCCATACAGTAAAGGCAAAAGGATGAGAAGTTCCTGACCCACCATGTCTCTTTGATCATAGAATCATGATAGAATCATAGAATGGCTTAGGTTGGAAGGTACCTTAGAGATCATCTATTCCAGCCTCCCCAGCATGAGTAGGGATTGCTCTCAACTAGACTTGGTTGCTCAAGGCATCATCCATCCTGGCCTTGAACACCCCCAGAGAGGGTGGATATGTGTGGCTCACATACCTAAAACGCAAGAAAGAAATGGAGGGCTGCAATGTTGCTGTTTTTTGTTTAGATAGGTAGCATCTAAGTAACAAGCTGTGAACATATGTCTGAAAATCAGATCAAGAGAGTCATAATAGCCTGTATCTGCTAGCAGCAGTTCCACATTCAGATGTCAGAACAAAACTGATAACAGTTTTATATCTATGTGGGAGCTTTCTGTAGTAGCTGTGGGTGTGCAGGTTGCTAAGAGGGATAAAGGAAATTAAAACATGAGAGGCATAAAAGGAAATTAAAAATTAAGCACTTCCTTTCAAATAAGGTTAAGTTATGCAAGGAGAGACATTGGTAGGAAGTCTCTGGGATAGGTAGGGATTTCCTAATTAGCCATGATATTCCCTAGCTTGAAAAAAGAAAAAACTGACTAAATCCCAACATTTATAATGCTATAAATGTTTATCATGCTAAAATTTATAATGCTATAAATGTGCATGAAAAAATAAAGAGAAATGTCAGTTAGTTTTCTCAGTTCGACATATTCTATTTATGTACCAATTGTAAGAAGAATAAAGGATTTTCTATTTCTTTGTGCATTCCTTTATGATTGGTCTATATGACCACATATAAGTCTACTTCCTTGGTATTAATTATGCTTCAACAGAGAGATAAGCAGGGATAATATAAAGAAAATATATATTTTTTTTTTTAAATGAAAGTTTCTATCAGCTAAAAGTCATGCTCTATGAAATAAGAAGCAATTCGTGGTCACTCTTGTCCTACTACAAAACTGTTGGGAGCATAATAGAAAAAAAATGTGTTTTGCAAGGCAGAATGTTGCCATTGCATAAGGTGATTACACTGCTTCAGCTAATTAGCTAGGTACCATTAGCTAATTAGATGGGGCAAGTTGATGTAGCGACTTAAGAATCTCCTTTCTAGGGAGTTTTAGCCAATACAGGTATTTTAAGAGCATCTTTTTTTTTTTTTTTTTTTTTTTAATGTGTTTATTTGAAACAGGATTCTAATTGTTTCACCTGGGGACTTAGGAGATATCATGACTCGTGGCACTGTGTTCCATCACTTTTCTTTTCTAAGGGGAAGGTGGTGGCTTCTCCAGAGACTTCTCCAAAAACTGACTGCTGCTGCTGACCTGCAAACCTTCAGCAAGTGCTTCCCAATCCACAGGCTCTGTAGGCACATCTCTAAAGCAGGTACTTTCAGCTGACTGACACACGGCTGACAGCAACCCACTTCCTTGTCAACAATGTATGTTTTAATCATCCATTTCACCCATTCCCTCTTTATTCTTTCAAATTAAATATGCTTTTGAATGAAACAAAGTTAGGACTCCTTTAACAGCTATTAAATGGCAAAATAATAGAGAGGGAGAGGGAGAGGAGAGGAGATAGGAAGTTTAGAATAAGATTATGAAAGAAACATACATGCATGTTGAATCTATCTTGAACATTTAACATAAACCCATTAATTTTAAAAGCTGCAGGAAGTCCTATGCTGTAAATATTCTAGACATAATATATGGAGCTAGAGGCATGAATTTCATGGTAAGATACCTTTTCTCAGATAATTCCTTTAAGTTCTTATGATCTTCTGTTTCTCCTTCCAGCTATTATAGATTTGGTTTCTGTCATTCATTCAGGGCAAATGTGTTATTAGAGGATTGTCTGAGGTTAATGCTTCTCTTTTTAAAAAGTCTTTTCCTCTGTTTCACTCCCCACTCTGCCTTCATAGCTCTATGAGCAGGTCTAGTAAGGTGGTAGTATCAGCAAAAAATTCAAAATGAGAAAAGTGAATACTTCAAGTTTTTAATGATTTATAATATTTAATTTAAGACAATAAAGGATTATTTTTTTCACATGTTCTTAAACCTTTTGGCACTGTTGCATTCACAAGCCTTATAGACTGTTCATATTCTACACAAAGCAACAAGGCTGAAACTATTCTCTCTTTCTAAGACCAACTGGTATAGACTGGCATCATCCACAACAGACAACACTTGGTACTGAGTCTCCACTGAACTCCTCATAATGTCCTTCTATCCCTAACATTGTATTATCTTGTGTCTGCCCCATTCAAAATCAATGAAGCAAGACAGTGGTTGTGTTGCATCTCTTCAGAATATTTTTTTCCATAGGACTTAACAGAGTGTGTGCTGAAATGTAGCCACTTTTTTTTTTTCTCCAAAAAAATCTTTCATTTGAAGTAAAACATTTAATATCAAAGCTTTCAAATAAAGTCTCAACGTTTTCAAATACATGTGAAGTCCTGTGGGAAATGATTTCCAGAATTCCTATAATACCCAAGACACTTGGAATAATGTTTAAGAAAACTGTCAAAATGTCAAGGTTTATCTAAAAAACTACAGATTCACACTGGTCTCTTCCACAGGCATCCTGGACATGAAATAATTTTTTCCTTTGGTTTTGGTGAATGAAGTCTTTACACACGGCAGATTCAAGCCCAGTTAGCTCAGAGAACAGATTGTACTCCTGTGGCAGTCCATAATAGAAGTTCACATACAGCTCTTTAAGTATTAAAGGCAGCCATGGTGGAAAACCTCAGAAGACATATAGAGTTTCATAAACTCATTTAATTCCTTATCTATGACCTTCTGCTACAACATATTTCTTCTTTTTAATTTTCTCTTCCAAGTGCTTTCTGTGTCTTATTCTCTGGTGTCTCCTTGGAAGAGCTCTGATACCACTCAGAGCATGGTTCTGAACCTGCACAAAGAATTTAAAGGAGGGGTATCAAAAGAAGTGTGAAAGAACTTGGCTCCAGGTGTGATCAAACTCCAAAAATATAGAAGACCAATTTACTACTTTCAGTTTAAGTGTACCTCTGCTTTACCTAGAAATCAAGTTTCTTGAGGCCGCATAACAAGGTTGGCAAGGCTGATTTCCAATTAATAAAAGAATTGGACATTTCTAGGAAGTCTAATACAGTGTATATTTAAATGGATGGAGTTCAAATAGTAAAGCACTCTTTTTTTTTTTTCTTTTTCCTTCTCAGATATTTTAGTGCAGCTTATTTTGAGACATAACTCCAAATAAAGACTGACAAAGAAACATTGGGGGCTCTAGCATGTGGTTTAATGTGTAGTGGAGTCTGCACACTGCATTCATTACATCTTTCTGAAAGCTGCCCTTTTATTCCTAGCTTTGATTTGTAATTACTCAGGTCACAACGACCACTGAGTAAAACACAACAACTTGACAGAATAGAGCTGAATAGATGAAATCTGGTACATTTTTGCTGATTACTTTGCCATTAAACATGTAGCTTGCAAAGATTTTTAGTGAGAATCACATCTAAGAATGTGATACTCACATTTGCATTTACAAATTAAGACTTTTCAGGACAAATTCCCTTTCTGTGTTTCATTTAAAATCCTGATGAATAACTAAGTTAAATTAATTATTTCTATCTAATTTAAGAAGAGACAATTCAAGCACTCAAAAAGTTATTAGGTTGTGGGGTTGTTTGTTGTTTTCACTCCTGTAGGAGTCCATGTAGCTCTCTAAACTCTGCTGGTGGAAGTTATTATTTTATTTTGTCCTCCCACACACAATGAATATGGGTATAATCATGGGTAATGGAACAGAAATGCACATAAGAAGAAAGAAGACTGCTAAAATAAGGTTGTCGTCTACAGGTACACTGAATATTTACAGTCATATCTTTAAACTGTTCCCTACATGTTTTAAGGGTTTGTGCCCTCAATTCACACTCTGAAGCACCCAGCACAAGAAGGATATGAATCTGTTGGAGAGAATTCAGAGGGCCACAAGGATGGTTAGAGTGCTGAATCACCTCTCCTATGAAGGCAAACTATGAGAGCTGGGTCTGTTTAACCTGGAGAAGAGAAGGCTCTGGGGAGACCTTATAGCAGCCTTCCAGTACCTGAAAGGACCTACAGGGAAGCTGCACATATGGTGACTGGAGAAGGGAAAGGTTTTTAAACTAGATCAGGGTAGAGGTTTTTAAACTAGATCAGGGTAGAGTTAGATTAGACATTAGGAAGAACTTTACTATGAGAGTGGTGAGACCCTGAAATGGATTGCCCAGAGACGCTGTGGATGCCTCATCCCTGGAGGTGTTTAAGATCAAGCCTGGGTGAGGCTTTGAGCAACTTGATCTAGTGGCAGGTGTTCCTGTTCATGGCAGGGAGCTTGGAACTAGATGATCTTTAAAGCCCTATTCAAGCCATTCTATGATTAAAGCTTACGTTATCATTTCTACTCACTTGCATGTAAAGACAACATTAAATGTAAGTTCTACTGCAACAAGGTCTGTTTCAATCATTGTGAAGAAGTGTAGATGAGTCATTGCCAAGTACTAAAGGATAAATACAGTATCATTTTTCCATGTGGACAGGATTTCTCCACCAAATGATATCACTTTTTCTGGCATAGCATTTGCAAACTCACAATATCTTTGGCAATACAAATGTGAGAATTTAGTTGTGTAGCAGCAGAATGCATCAAAGATTCAAATCTAGAATGTTTTCAGAGCTTTTTATGTTTGTCCTCATTTGAGCCAGAACAGAACAAATTCTGTGTGGTGATTTTACTTTTCAGCTCAGTCTCACTTAAGAAACTGCACTTCCTGAAATCAATGACATGTTTTTACAGACAGTGTCTCCTTCTAGCAGTGATAGACCTCAATGTTTGTAGTTACTATCAAGGATTGGTGGGAGAGCAAGGTCACTGCTGAATTTTGTATACTACTTTGGGGGTGGAGAGTAAAAGGTCTCATCTTCAGGGAGGAGCAGATAGTGTAGGTGAACCTCAACTGAATAATAAAGGATTCCTTTCCATATACATCATACTCAGTATAAAACTGTTGGATCATAAAGGTCAATCTCTCTTCTTCAACATCTAGCATCCCTAAAGGACTTTATTCTGCCTTCCATCCTGATCCATTTACAGAATCCATTGTTTCCTATCTGCCACTGAGTCCAGTCTAGGACTCCTGACACAGTAAAAGTGTGACAGAGACATAACTGCCTTCAGAAGGGTTGGGTTCAATATAATTTTTGATTATACTTTTGCATATATAATTGTATTATGATTTTCATTAAAATAGTTTTAGTTTCCAATCTTTCTTTCTCCCTTTGGGAAGGGAGAGGGCTACACAAGAGAGTACCTGTCACTCATCCAGTGTCTGGTCCAATCCTAACCCTTGACAGTGTCTTAGCTCTTAAACATACAAATTCTTCCTAGAGAGAGCTCTGAAAAAGAGGAGTAGCTACAATATTAAACAGTTTTGAAACACTGGAAGACTTGAGGTTTGGTCAGAGGTAGCAATACTAACTCTAACCAGAATATATAAATATGCATATCAAGTGAGATGTGAACTTCTTTTTAAAAGACAGGAAATCTAAATAAGTGGTGACATCCTCATTTGTTTCCACTCTACAGACCTAGATATGTAAGACTGTGTTTTTTCTTATATATTTTTCTTCAGTATTTTTGGAACAATCACAGATTTTTCAAAGACACAGTATAGGACATAGAAAAAAACAAAACAAAACAAACAAAAACCAACCAAAAGAAAAAAACCCACCCAAAACCAACCAAACAAAAAACCCCAAAACAACAAACCCCCCAAAAACTCCAAAACTCCCCCAAAAATCCCCAGAAAAACCTTTATGAGATGTAAAATGAGACACAATTTTTCAAAAAAATTTAGTAATGTAGTCAGAGCAAATCCATGCAATTATCATCCAAGCAGGATTATCTCTAAGCCACATGATCATTTAACTAATTATGGCTTTCCAGAACTCCTAAGATAAGGCTCTTGTACTGTGATCTTACAAACACAACTGCTGTTTTGGGGGAGTGAAGTAGAATCATAGAATGGTCTGGCTTGGAAGGGGCCTCCAAAGGTCATCTAACCCTATTTGGATTTAAATTGGTAACATCCTAAACTTCATCTCCTTTGAGTACACTAACATTAAACCCACTTGATCAGTACACAGTGAATTTTTTAATCACCACGAATATATGAGAAATGGCATGGCAAGATAATCAAGTTACAATGACATTTAAAGCAAAAGAAAACTAGTTATAATTATGACATATGTTTTTAGCCTTTCCCATTGTCTTGAAAGGTGAGAAATATGGGAGGGGATGAAGACAGAAGAGGAAAAGAGTGAAGAAAGCAGAATTCTCTTCTAGAAATTTATTGCAGTCTGTAAACCTATGTAACTATTTAACAGGGCCACTATAAAGTGCAATTGTTCAGTTTATTGGAGAGGAGAAGGGGGTCTGGGTTGTGTTTTGGGGTGGTTTTCTTGGGTTACATATGTGTATGTGTGTGTATATACACACACACATTTATTCATTCATTTATTTATTCATTCATTCATTTGTTTGTTTGCTTGTTTATTGAATATGAAAGTGCACATGAATTATCATGTGCAAAATCAGAGCTGTCTTGGACCTTAAAGACTGGATAATGTAAAACAGTATAGTGACTCCTCTTTAATACTAGGCTGGGTCACACAAACAACAGGGACTAGCAAGTTTTGTGTCATTTCAAGTTCTGTTAAATAGTGCCTTTCAGTTATTATTCTTACTTGTGGCTATCAGAATCATAGTTATTGTTTTTTTTATTTTTTAATGCTTGTAACATAGGAAAAAGAAAGAGAGAGCTCATAGTAAGCAGGAAAAGTCAAAGACAGCCACAACTGAATGAAGTAGATGGATGTTTGCATTTTCATACCATGAAAAGAACTAAGTCACACCAAACAGTAATGATAACAGGCAAAAGCTACATCCCACTTAGCTTTTGTCTTTCCATCCATAATATATCTCTCTGTTGGAAATGTTACTATACATTTTAGTGGGATAATTCAAAACAATAATTTTCCTTTCAACATACCTTGGATTGCATTGTAATTAATAGGAATTCAGTCAAAAAAAGGAGGAAAACATGTTTAATCCTCTAAAAAATACCAAATAAGTTTTTAATCAGTTTAAGTCAATCAGATTTTGGGTTGCATTATGTTTAAAATGCAGGGAAAAATTAATGCCTTCATGAGTTCATTGCATTAATTTCCACAATTTCAGGAATTTATTGAAATGATCAGGTAGTGTACTAATATCACTATATTTTTGTACATTGAAACTCAAAAAAAAAAAGAAAAGCAGTGGAGACTAGGCTGTAAAAACCAAAAACAAAACCAAAGCAACACCTCCCTCTTCCAAACAAGTTCTATTCCAGAAAAGGGGGAAAACCCGAATCTTCAGAGACATTATGCAGAAGATCCCCAAAGTTCAGTCCAGGATCAAGAGATACATCAATATTTCTAGCAACTGAATTAATGATTAAACAATTTATAAAAAGGAACTTTTACAGATAAGCAATAAATTTTGCTCTGGGGTCAGCCAGGCTGAACAGAAGCTCATCCACAGCAAACACACAATACATAATAGATGATAGGTGTACAAGTCAGAAAAAAAAAAAAAAAAAAAAATTCCCATCAGAGAGTCCTTAGGCAGTCTCCAGAGTTTCTTGAGGGTTGTAATAAAATCCGTCCCCATATTTCATTCTTCACCTTTCTCGTTTCCCTACAGATCCTTCCGAGGTTTCAATCATTAGAGTCTGTCTTCTCAAAGACAAATCTGTAGTATTATTAACTGTCAGCTTTTCCTCTTTTGTTAAACTTACATCTGGACTTTCAAGTGCAGTCTCTGGTGTTTATAGCTCATAACTCTGCACTGGTTTGTGGCTACGATCATTTAATAAAATATAAGTAGTTTTCTTCTTATATTTATTGCAATTAACTATTTTAATGTGCAATTGGTCAATAATTACTTTTCTTCTGAATCATACCTAAGATTTCTCTCAGGACTTTTGTGGTGTAGGCTGTGAGTAGGGCTTTTTATTCTATTTCTGGTGCTTTCTTTTTCAAGAGTTCCAAGTAGATATTATTAAAGAATAGTTTACTTGTCTAATATCCTCATCATTTTTTACAGCATTTGGAGGAACAGATGGAGGTTAGGTAATTCTATACAGCTACAGATTTTAACTAAGCTGAGCTGAGGTGTAAATATCACTATTTAAAATATATGACATCTATAACAATATAGATTTGTATTTAAAATCATACCTTGGAGCTGTCCTCTCCTCTTAAATGTTGCCCCAGCCACAGTTTTCAGTGTTGTTGATCATTTAATCTTCTTAATCCTAATCAATAAAATAATTGCCCAATGACCTTGCAGAATTGCTTTCCCAATTTTTATTTTATATTCAGACTAATAATCAGCTGCTCATGTAATCTGCAATTTTTATCTGTAGCATTGCCCTTGTAAAAATTGATCGTCCAGTCAGCTAGTATTAATAATAATTGTCCCATTATAGGTTTTACTCAGTATAGGACCTTTCTAGATTTTGATAAATCTGTTCATTAGGTTAATTCACTGATAGTTCTAGTGCACTCTGTCTTGGCTTTCCTATGTAATTTCTCACTTAACCTCTGAATTAGCATAGGTCCAAAATTCTCATTTTAATTTAAAGGTATTTATTTATATGTTTATCATTTTACAGCACATCTTGGGGAATTCTTGGGCAATAGATAGTAACACTTTTAAAAACAAATATTTTGGAAGGTATTTAATCCTTTTTAGCATTATTTGTAGTCTCAAGCAAAAGACTTCAGAAGGGAACAGCATTAAGCAGTGCTTAGTAATTCCTGGAATTGTAAGACTGATGACTGGGAAAGGGAGTTTCTGTTTGAGATCCCTTATCCATGGTGCCTTGCTACCAAGTGGAATTGGTACATCCCATCTCTGGTGCTGCAGGGCAGAGAGAATAACAACAGCCACAGCTGGATGATGGCAATACCTGCATCTCTTGTTACACCCATTAACTTCACTGAAATAAGCATGTGTGTCACTCTCCTTTCGCTAATCATCCTCCTATGACATCCCCTTGTTCTTTCCAGTTCCTTTTCTTTAGGGTTCTCAGGTTTTCCCACATATAAAAGGGGTCTTTTCCATTACAGAATCACAGAATGGTGGGGGTTGGAAGGGACTTTTGGGGATCATCTTGTCCAATGCCACAGGCAAAACAGGTTCACCTGGATCAGGTTGCACAGGAGTGTGTTCAGGTGGGGTTTGAATCTCTTCAGAGAAGGAAAATCCACAGTCTCTCTGGGCAGCTTGTTCCAGTGCTCTGTCATCTTCAAATGAAAGAGATTTTTCCTCATGTTCACATGAAACTTCCTGTGTTCCAGGAAGTTGTCTCTGAGCACCACTGAAAAGAGTCTGGCCACATCCTCTTGATCCCTTCCCTCTCAGACTTCTGCAGGCTAAATAACCCCAGGCTTCTCAGCCTTTTCTCCTCAGAGAGATGCTCCAGTCCCTTCAGCATCTTTATAGCCTCTGCTGGGCTCCATCCAGCAGTTTCCCCTCTCTCTTGAAATGGGTACCCAGAACTGAACTCAACACTCCAGATGTTGTCTCACTAGGGCAGATTAGAGGGGAAGGAGAACCTCCTTCAACCCGCTGGCCATGCTCTCCTTGATGTATCACAGAACACCATTGATCTTGGCCACGAAGGTGTGTTGTTGGCTTAAGGTGAACATGCCCACTGGTACTCCCAGGTCCTTCTCCACTGACCTGTTTTCCAGCAGGTCAGCCCCTAACCTGTACCTATGTATAGGGCTATTTCTCCCTAGGTGTAGGACCCTACGCTTGCTCTTGTTGAACTTCATAAAGTTACTCTTTGCCCAACTCTCCAGCTTGTCCAGGCTTAGCTGAAGGGCAGCACAGCCTGACAAGGTGTCAGCCACTCCTCCCAGTTTTGTGTCATCAGCAAACTTGCTGAGAGTATGCTCCATTCCTTCATCCAGGTTATTGATGAAGTTATTGAACAAGACTGGACCCAGTACTGACCCCTGGGGAACACAGATTCACAGATTGCATCAGGGTGGAAAACCCTCAAGGGTCATCTTGTCGAACCTCCCTGCAATGACCAGGGGCACCTCTCAGGCCTCCAACTACACTCTGCACCTCTGATCACAAACTTGCTGCCTGAAATGACACAGCACTGTGTCACTCAGTTTCAGAAAGTACAGTCCAGACTTTTCCTTTTATAAACAACTGTTCCAAAACATTGGAAGCCTTCTGAACCCAAGAATAAATGAATAATAATTAAAAAAAAATATCAGTTTTTATTACTTTTATTTTTTTTTTAAACAGAGCAAATTGAAATCAGCTAAATAAGAAAAATCAGATTTATAAAGGTTTGTGCACCTCACTTCAACCCTGCAGCTTGGCTGCATGAAGTAGAGGATCCCTGTTCCTCAGGGTTGTAACTATAGGACCCTTCACTTTCTTTTGGCTCTTTGTATAGTGTATTGAGCCTTTGTCTCCCAAATGTGCTCAGTAACTCTCAGGTGAACTCTCCTTAAAATAACAGGACATGTTATTCAAAAATACAATGGTATATTTTTAGGATTTCAAAATGAGAGTATTGTAAGCTTAAATTAGAAGTGCAAAGAATTTAGCTGAGTCTGGCAAGTTAACTTCCTACAATAAAATCATTTAAGCTTGGTGAGGGTTGCTAGGGAAAGCAGTAATGTGTCACAAAGAACAGCAAAACAAAGCATTAATAAATTCATAATGAAACACAAAGCTGTGTTGGTAGAGAAATAGACAAAGGCTACATTTTTTTCAGAGTACATGAGGAATGAACAGGCTCTTTCCCATTTTCAGATATAACATCAGAATCTTGAGGCTTAATCTCCTGGCAAATTATTTAGTTTGCAACCATCAAATCAAGTCAACGTTCCTGAAGATAAGCTTAAGTGACAAATTAGTCTCTTTTTTTTCAGACCTTTGTGATAGAATTAATCATGTAAGCATAGCTTACTCATGATCCTTTCTTTGATGTTCACAATGCATGTCTTCTGGGAGAGTTGAAAGCAATAAGGATAATTGTTTTATTTCTGGGAGGTATACTATTTTAATGCAAGGGGGGAAAAAGTAAAAAAAGAAAAGTGTAGTAATAGAATATGACTATGTCCAAATTTTGAGTCACAAGCTGCCCAGGGGAAAAGGACAGAAAAGATATTTTGCCTTTTCCCAAGAAGTAAAATAAAAATGTTCTACACTGGATTGGAAGTTTAAATGGAAATTCTATTTACAAATATATAAAAAAGGCATTCAGGTGAAACGAATACATTCACAAATTAGGCTCAGTTCTTCACCTGGGTTTATCGGGCCAAAACCTTTCCAAGTCTTCCAAAAAACTTCCACCCCACTCAGTCTCAGCAGGTCCAAGAGCAGCCAAACTGCCCCCCGCACTAGACCCAGGCCCAGTGGCATAGCTGGAAATTTGCTGCCAGACAAGGCCATGAGAAAAGCTCTCCTCCACAAACCATAAAGATAACAGCATGCATGTGTATCCCAAGATGCAGAGAAAAGAGAGAGAGATTTGGCTGTAGACTCCCTTAACTAGAGATATAAAGGAAAATGGAACAGAATAACAGATTACAATGGCCTGGGACAAACTGCACATCCCCCTGGGACCCTCTAGCCTCTTGAGGAATTTTCTTTGTGGTTGTACCAATTAACTCTTGATTTCCCTTAACCTTCAACAGACTAATACAGAAAAATATAGTCTTTACTTCTTTCCTAAGTAGAGGATTAGTTTAGAAGTATTGTTTAGAATATAGTATAGAATATAGTATAGAAGTATAGTTTAGAAGTCCTTAAGACTGGAGAAAACTAATTCAGTGACATCATAAAAAGAATAACAATGTTACTAGAAATTGCCTTAGCACAAAGGGGAAAAACAAAAGGAAGTATATGAACATTGAATCATTTATTCTTCAGTAATAAAAACACTGAAGTATAAAACTAAAGTTCACAACACATTGCATATTCTTCAGTGAAAATTGGCTAGAATGATTCAGTGACTGAGTTTCACTGATTCTGTAAAATGGCATAAGGGCACTGTTTAGTAAAGTCAAACTGAAAATTCAGAACACATTTCTTTTTTTCCCAAGTCAGAGAATACAAACTGGGATATTGACTAGAAGTGATTTGCTTAATATCTATGATACAAAAGGGGATCCTAAGTCAACCTCATCGTTCTGCTTCAGCATCCCAGGCTGATTACAGAAAGGAAATGTAGGCATTTACAATCCAATGAATGATCCTCATTCTCTGTCTCTGTGGAAAATATTGTGAATTATTCATAAAAAAAAAAAAAAGCTTCATCTGAAGAGAAATAGAAATGGGATTTTTTTTTTACAACATTTCACTTATGTATTTTCAAAAGAGGAAATGTAATGCTAGGTTTGAGTTGTTCAATATTTATGTAGCCAAGCTTATAGCGATGATTATGCGTGGAGACTCAGAGACTCAGTTTACAATGTAATGTACACTGTGATCCAATATAATTTAGTATATCTCAGAAGAATGCATGATTTACTAGCCCTAATGAATGCAGTACTTTAAGACTTCTTCCATCTGGACTTTTGTTATGCTGCAGTACATTTGAGAACAATTTGGGATTTCAGTCTCTCACCACATGATATTTCATATAATTTCTAAAAAGACTTTATTATTATTATTATTTTGAAGAACCCTTGATTAATGTCTTTGTTTGCCCAATTCCTTCTGCTGGTTCTTAATTGTTTCTTATATTAACATTTTTAATGAATTTAGAGCCAAATTCTATTAAAAAATAAATCTATAATTCCTCAGTGAAAGTTGTCAGGCAGGGTTTTTCTAATCCCTTTAGCTGCTCAATTTCCAGGATTCCTGGTTGACAGCAATTTTTTTGGTCCGATTTCCTGTGAGAAAAACCAAATTTCCCTCATTATGCCTAGCTAGGACCTTGTGTAAAGTGATAATAAAATATTGCACTGCTTATAGAACATTTCACACATTAAAGCTTTAGGGAAATAGTAACTAATTAAATGAGTTGGACCATCTTGTTAATGCTGTTCACAGAGCATGCTCGTTTCTGTCATGATTGATCTTCTGGTGTTAATACCAAAATGACATTTACTGCATCTTGACAGAACATTTATCAATATTGAAATAGCTGAGAAAACCTTGAAGCTGCCAAACTAAGGGAAAATTTAAGAAATCAAATGTAAATCTCAAGGACTCTCACCTAGTAATGCTACATTAGTCTAGATACATTCATGGTTACAGAGGATACACCCGTCTTGTGCAAACCCCTTAAAGATTACAGCAATAAAGGTAGCAGTAAATAGCATCCCAAGCATTTAATTAAAATCTGGAGGCTTGGCTTGGTTTGTTTGTTGAGGTTTTTGTTGTTTTGTTGTTGGTGGTTTTTTTTCCCCCCACAAAACATTAATCTCAGATCTATCCTTACCCAAACAAGTAATATATTTCACAGGTTTTTTAGTCATTTACAACACTGCTGAAAATGGCTAAGATGAGCTTGTTTATTTTTTTGTAGAAATTATCATTTCTTTCACTTGGCAATGTTTTAGGCTTTTTTAGATTGGGGGTTGTGGGGGTTTGTGCGTGTGTGTTTTTGTTTACTTTTTATGTTTGTTTGTTTGTTGGGGTTGTTTGGGTTATTTGGGGGGGGGAGGTTGTTGTTGGGTTTTTTAGGATACATTTTCGTTTGGCTTTAATTTTTCTCTTCCAGTTCCACGTGCATTTCTTCTACTATTTTTCTTGGGATGTTGTGATTGAACCTTCTCCAGCCTGGTTCTGAGCTTGGCAGGCATAACTGAGCCACAAAGATCCTGGGTTTCTTTGATGATAGGGAAAATAAAACAGCTGAGTCATATAGAAAAATGTTGTCTATCATCTGCAGAAAGTGTAGAGCACGAAATCCAGGCAGATCACATCTTAGTTTCAAAACAGAGATGTAAATCAGCAGCAAGAGAGTGCACTGAACTCCAGAAAGAGACAATAAAAAGTTTATTTAACCATAAAGGTACTGTAGAATGCAGAAAAGACATAACTATTGTACTTAAGTGTAATTAATCCCATTGCAAGCAACAGAAAGACTAAAGTCTTGACACCCTAAACAAGTAGGCTCTTCTATTTGGAGCTAAAATAAATAATTCCATTTTAGAAGTAAATAATACGCACCTGGCCAGTTCTGAGTTCTGTCCAATATACAGCCCACAAAACAAGGTAGCATTGGGGAATATACTTATTTTTAATAAAATATAAAGTATTTCAGTGATGTGATAACATTTTATTACAGCTTAAAGAGGATTGTTTTCATTTAGGTTTCAAGTATTAAAAGAAATTGCAATTCCAAGTGATTCTCCAAACCTGAGGGTTTTATTTGTAAGGATGTGGATGTGGGTGCCCCATTGCCATGACAAACATTTAGATCAATATATATAAAACACTGGCAAAAGAAGTAGAGATGAAAAACTTAAAAGGCACTGCACTCCATACGCCTTCTCAATGGGAAAGGAAAAGAAGATGACAAATAATACACAAAAGTGTATAAAATGATCTTAAAATAGCAAAGTGAAGCCGATGGAATGATTGCAGATTATTTTGTCTGCTTTTGTTGCTGTGCATAACAAGACATGGATTATTACATTAAATCACTGCTTTTTAAAGCTACCAACAAATGCTCAGTTTGGAAAATGACAAACTTATATAGAGCTGAAAAATTTATAAGTGACTCTTAGAGTGCTGTTGAAGAAAGTTTTGGATAGTGTAACTATAGACATGGTTGTACTAACTGTAGCAGATCCAGCTGTACAGGGAAGGTTTGGATGACTGCTTGAACAGAGTACTATTATATTTTCCATCAAATCCTTCCTCTACATTAACAAGTCTAAGTGTCTTACGAATTAAGTAGCCAAACTAATTTCAAGGTCACTTTTAGGAAAAGAAAAAAAAAAAAAAAAGGAAAAGAAAAGCATAAAATTTAATATGAATAATGGTAGCTAAACTGACTTTTTAATGAGGTGAATGACTCCTTTTTGAAATGCAAATTCAAAATGTCATTTTAAGACATCTAAAAATAGATGAACTTCTGTTCCAAAAGAACATGACTTCCAGAGTTTCAAAACACATCTCATTTTATGACTTTATCCAAAACTAGCTTTCACTGTGATTTAAAAATATTTTTCTTTACAAATCGATATTTTGGTCATTATCCAGAGAGATGAGTCTGAAAATTAAAATGTAATTGTAGAAACCTAAAGGAAAAAAAATCCTTCACACAGGATAGATATTCTGATTCTTTTGCTGGTATAGTCCTGATATATTCAGAATAATAAACTAGTCTTAGAAAAACTACAGTGAACGTAAATTGAAATCTCCTAGTTGTTTCAGCAGGCATTGAAATACTAGCACAAAGTTTCTGTAGAAATAAAAGTCTAGTTAAGAAAAGCAGTGAGGATCTTGTGTAAGAAATATTCATGGTTTTATTTACCTAATGTTAGGAAAATACATTGCAGTGGTGTTTTGAAGTCGTCCACAAATAAGCTAAGACATGCCAGGACTGCAAGCCAATTCGGAAATCTATGTATTTTGTGTCAACAGTTATCAAAGCTTATTAAAAATTAGATCATTTTAAGAAGATCTTACATATTGTTTGAGTAGTTGGCAAAACCCCATTATTATTAGAGATGGCTCTCCAATTTCCTCATTCATATTCACATTGCTGAGTCTCAGCATGAGCAATATTTACTATATTTTCTTTCTTTCTGTGATTCAGATGATACTCACCTTCAAGCAGGACATAAATCTGGAAATGTGGCCTTTCTTATACACAAGTACCATTCATCCTTGCTTAAAGACCTCATAGAAAGGAAACACCAGGAGTTTAGCTCAGTGAAAAACAACAAAATAAAAAAAATATTTTGTGTAAATCTCCAAATGTGTCTTTGAGAACATGACGAGGGACTCGGCAGCACAGATCACCTTGTGATTCAGACACAATAAACAAACTTTCAAAGGTGATGTTTCTTACCTTGTAGCATAAGAATTCAGCAGCCACCAACCTAATGGAAGAAGCCATCCAGCTTTCAGTGGTCAGTCTGCACACTTGCCACCAGCCTTGTTAGAACTCTTATACCAATCAGGCACATAAGTCTGTCCTGCAGTATTTCACCTCTTTCAGATCTTCATGTTTCATACTTCCCAATACAAATGGCAAATCCAGACACAATGTGTTTAATCCAGTCACAGACTACCACACAGAAATTTTCTCAAAAATATGAAGTAACTAAATTTGTATTATAAGGTATTTTTATCATACATTTTGATTCTTCAGAAGCAAGTCATAAGTCACACTCTCCCCACCTACTTTGCACATAGACACTGAGTTTGTGACTGTGCTTTGCAAGTAGACCTCTTGAAACACTCTTAATCCTGGCCTCAGCCACATGTCTCGTGACTATCAACAGTCTTATTCCTCTCTCCGACTCAAGGAAGGGTAGCAGCCAATTTTGAGACCAAGACATCTGAGGTGCTTCAAGTGTCCAGATGGCTTGCCAGTCAAGCAGCTGAAGTACTTAGCACATATTCTTCTCCTTTCCCTTTCCTATTTCTTTCCCCAGTTCTACTGCAAAACAAAGAGCAAATACTAAAAAACCAGAATCAAAACCCAACACAAACAAAACCAAACCCAAAAATAAACCAAATCACCAAAACCAACAAACCCCCTCAAACAACAAAACCCAAGAGCCAGACAACCAACCAAATAAAAACGCCAAACAAATACCAACTCTCTCCCTCCAAAATCTGAGACAGTATCTCCTTTTTTCACTTAACTCAGACCTAAAGTTGCTAAGATGTAGAAAATTATATAAAGGGTTACCTCAGTGTTAATCTGTCTGTGTTACAGATATTCTCTCCTTAGGCAGTTTCCTCTCAGCATTAGGATCACCACAAATACCATCATACCAAAAAAAAAAAAAAAAAAAAACATTAAAAAAAAAAAAATCAAAGGCAGCAAGCTAATTTAGACATTCTTGGATATACCAAGATGTGGAATTAAAGTGACAGCACAAAGAGTAACATGCTCTAATTGCAGCAGCACTGTCTAAGAATCACTTGTATCATTTTCCTATCAGGAATATGTCTATCACTAAAGTAAATTTAGCCTTATGGAAAAATATCCTTTGAAATCACACACATTTACTTAAAAATATATACATAAAAGATTGCATTCAATGAATCACAGCTGTGGGGAGAAAATATATTTTTTAATTTTAAGAAGAAATTGAATATTATCATTATATATATATATATCCCTATATGCTAAATTTTTACTAATATGCAACTCAGATGATCTTCAAATAACAAGCAGCAGTATCACAGTACCAATCCTAGTTCCTACATCAGTGTTGCAGGAGTGGTAAAATTGCAAATATAAAGGAAAAATTGCAGGCATTCATGTTGGTGAGATATATACAATGTAATCTCCACTACAAATTTACCTGCTGTTCCAAATATGTTTCTGTTCACCCTATGAATAACATTTTTTGCCCCCCTGGGGTTATATTAGTGTTCGATTTATTTACATGTTCCAGTGCCACTTAATATAGCGACTGAATCAACTATCGAGACATTTCACAAGCAGCAAATAACTTTTTGACCTTGTTGCAAGAAGTTAGCACTAAGGAAAATTGTCAGGGAGATACAACCCTCATGGAAGGATCTATGTTGGTCGTGGGATATTCTCAAGATAAAAACAATTCCAGATTCAAAGATCTTAACAGCAAAGAGCTGTCTCATCAAACAATGCTAATCATCACGTAATCAGAAAGCCAACAGCTTCTCGTATGTGAGATGATTTAACATAGAATCATAGTATCACAGAATGGCTTGGGTTGGAAGGAACCTTAAAGATCATCTAATTCCAGCCTCCTCACCATGGGCAGTGACACGTTTGGAGTAGTAGCAACACTTTTTGCAGGCAGTGATACTGAAATTTGGAGTGAATGTCATCTTGCCTTGCTACAAACATCAGTGGCAACATTGCAAGGTTCAATTCAGAAGCATCAATATAGGTTTTGAACATAGCTACAGTTTTGTGACAAATACCAAGGTAAATTAGCCGGGTCGTGTGGTGATATTCAAACCACAATAATGTCCCAGGAATAAATTTTTAATGCCAAGGTAAACGCTAAATTGTAGTTTTAGTAGCCTAAAAACTTCAGTCAGCCCATGATTGCCTCATGGCTTGCTCTGTTCCTGCTTGACGAGTTCTTTTCCAGTTAAAGATGCAGTGTCTGTCTTTTCCTGTCCCAGGAACTGAGGTATCAATAGCAAATCTGTACGTTGGATTTTACAGTGAAAGGATGCCAAGAGAAAAGAACTGATCCCTGCCCCTTGTTTAATTAACCTTTCTTAATTTTAAAGCAGAACAATCCATTCATGAGAGACACAATGCAGGTTCAACTATATAAGTCGCTAAGTGTAATGAAGCCCTAACTGTGGTTGGGCATCACCTGTTAATGGCAAGTAGAGAGTAAATAATTTGCTTTGCTTTGTTTCCATGCACTGCCTTTGCTTTTGCTTTATTAAACTGCCTTTATCTTGATCTGTGAGGGGTTGTTTCACCTTAGTTTCTCTCCCCTGTCCAGCTGAAGAGGGGAATGAGAGAGCAGCTTGGTGTTCACCTGGTTTCCAAGGTCAGTCCATCACAAAGAGATTTCCTTAGATGCTTATTTCTACAAAGCAGACACTTCAGTTGAGGTAAAAGAAAAGAAAAACCAAAACCTTTAGTGTCCTTTCTGTCTCACAGTTTTCCCTTCTAATTATAGAATTGATGGATTATCTATGAAAACACAGTTATTTTCTACCTGATGACTTCAACTGCATCAAGGAAAGCTCAATAAGAGGCAGAAAAATGTACTCTTGGTTAGAAATAAATAAATAAATAAACAAACCCCAGGCCTGACAGCAGGATGTAATCACTTCTTTCCAATGTACATGAGGCAATCATGAGAAAAGTACTAAAAGTCAGAGGAAAATTAGCAGGACAGATGGCTGGTGAAATAGTGACAAAATGACAGTGAATTGAAAAACCTAATAAAAATGAGCAAGTGACAAAAGGAAGTGCATGTAGCACATTAGAAATTAAGTCATAAATAACCAGATAAATAAAGAATGCTGCTGGAGGACACAGAAGCCAGAAAATCAGAAAACTTTAGATAGGGGAAGAGGCAAGAGAGGTGACATGCAGCAGCAGATGTTTCCCTGAACCGAACTGAGGAAGAGCCAGACGACTTGGATGAAAAGCTACTAAGTATGCACCTTGCTCACATCATTGCTATTTGATTTTAAGTTTGGGGGGAGAAGCATATTGGCATTTTTTCTGTTTTTAGGTTGTTTGGGTTTTATCTGTAAGAATCATCAAGAACTAGAGACAAAGAGAAAAAATAATACTTAATTGGTAATGGTGGTAATAATGATAAAAGGCATTCTACCTGCTGAAGTGACTTTCATTATGGACTTCAAAGCATCATAGAAACATTAATTAACCCTCACATGATGTCTTTGTGGTAAGTGAGGTTTTATAGCCTGTTTACAGCATAGAAAATTGCACATAAGCAACACTGTACAGTAACTTAAAAGATAGAAATAACATCTTTTAAAAAAATGATGCTCAGTACTCTATTCCAGCTGAAGAAAATCACCCTAAAATTCTACAGTTTTGTCAAGTGGCTACAAAACCTGTTTGCATGAGGATAAATTCAATTTTCACCCAAGTTAGTAATTTTCAGTGGAATATGAAGATCCTGACACAATTCAAGCAATGGAGTTAAAGCTGTTGGAGTTTGAATGAGTGGAATAGCACATTGAGAAGGGCATTTGTTATGGGTTTAGTGTTTTGTCACAACAGTAGTACTTCAGCCACACATTTTGTTATTTATTGGATGAGATCTCAGTATAAAACTTCTACAGAATGTGTGAATTAAATGAATTGTAATATAGCAGTTAAAATGAGCTCAGAATAGACTATGACTCTGAGATAAGGCTGCTCACCAAATAGCAAGAGAATCAAAACCAACAGCCCCCAAAATGCAACCAAAAATTTGTTACTATGTAACAAATAATGCTTCAGGGTGTCATTCCACTATTCAATCTCTATTACTCAGATTAAAAAAAAAAAAAGGAAAAAAAAGAAAGGAAGAAAGGAAGAGAAAGAAAACAAGCAAGCAAGAAAGAAGGAAAGAAAGAAAGCAAGAAGGAAAGAAAGCAAGCAAGAAAGCAAGCAATAAAAGAAAGCAAGAAAACAAGCAAAAAAGAAAGCAAGAAAGAAAACAAGCAAGAAAGCAAGCAAGCAAGCAAGCAAGCAAGCAAAAAAGAAAGCAAGAAAACAAGCAAGCAAGCAAGCAAAAAAGCAAGCAAAAAAAGCAAGAAAGAAAACAAACAAGAAAGCAAGCAAGCAAGCAAAAAAAGAAAGCCAGAAAGAAAACAAGCAAGAAAGAAAGGAAACCAAGCAAGCAAGAAAGCAGGAAAGCAAGCAAGAAAGAAAGCAAGCAAGAAAGAAAGCAAGGAAGGAAAACAAGAAAAATGAAGGAAAGCAAGGAAGAAAGAAAGCAAGAAAGAAAGGAAATCAAGAAAGAAAGAAAGCAATAAAAGCAAGCAAGCAAGCAGGAAAGCAAGAAAGCAAGAAAGGAAAGCAAGAAAGAAAGGAAAGCAAGAAAGAAAGAAGGAAAGAAAGGAAGAAAGCAAGCAAGAAAGCAAGCAAGCAAGAAAGCAAGCAATAAAAGCAAGCAAGCAAGCAAGGGAGCAAGAAAACAAGCAAGAAAGAAAGGAAAGCAAGCAAGCAAGAAAAAGCAATAAAAGCAAGAAACCAAGCACACAAGAAAGCAGGAAAGCAAGCAAGCAAGCAAGCAAGCAAGAAAAAGCAATAAAAGCAAGAAACCAAGCACACAAGAAAGCAGGAAAGCAAGCAAGCAAGCAAGCAAGTAAAAAAAAAAAGCAAGCAAAAAAGCAAGCAAGAAAGCAAGCAAGAAAGCAAGAAAATGATCCTACCTTTGTTCCACTGCTGGTGGCTGGAATCTTTAGTCATTCTCACACCAAAATATTCTTACTTTAAATCTGTAGACCTGTGTAGTGTTGCATTATTTGGTTGTAAACAGTTTTGACATCTGTAAAGACCACAGACACCACGTACTGAGCACATGAAAGTACAGTGTATAAAAAGTTATGTGCTGTCATCCGTCATCACTGGAAGTAAAAAATTTGCAGATAAGCAAGTTGTCATTTGGGTTTTTTTATGGTGTAGCATTAAAATATGTGTAGCATAATGAATGCAACCACCACAACAACAAAATACCTATCCAAATGAGGGAAATGGAAATTAAATACTTTGTGCTGAATACATAGGTGAGCTCGAAGATATGATGTGCTTGGTTCATGCAAGGACTTATCAATAGCTGCCAGTGACAGCTATTAGCAAGGAGATGTTAGGCTGTCATGTTTCCCCATCAGAGGGGCAAATTCACCACTTGAGTGTAGAGCACAGCCTCAGTGTGCTGATGGAGGTGTCTCATTGACTGTAAGATATCTGGGACTGCTAAGGTGCTTTCCAAACACAGTTTAGTCAAATTGAGGTCTGCCCACCCCAAATCCTTTCAGTTTAGTTATGTTATCTAAAGCACATCAAGTCTTGGAATATTACCTAGAAAGCTTGGACCACATCATCCTTAGGCTTCCTTCCAACCTGGGATTCTATGATTCTATGAATTTATTTTTTTCTTCTTGTGAAATGATTAAACTTTTTAGCAAATCTGTCTAGTATTAGAACATATTTGATAAGTGTCATTGTTGCTGTTACCTCCTTTTATTGGTTGTTCCACTGTGACGTGGCCAATCTCAAAGTGCACAAACCAGCATTCTCCCTGACTCCCTTTAGGTTGTACACACAATTATTAATAAATTATTAGATAATAGTAAAAGCTATGGATGGGGTAGCTTGGGGTGATTCATAAAGCTTCATCAAGAGGTACTTTTGAGACTGTGTTGTCAGAAATAGAAAGAACTAGGGGAGAAATAGCAAGAAGAATACTGATCTAAAGAGAAAAAAAGCCCCAGAAACTAAACTGCACATTTCAATAGCTGCATGTAGCACAATCAAATGAAACTAAAGAAATAATTTTAACCTATAGATGTAGAGGTTAAAATGCTTAATATAAGACATGCAGTGTAAGGGACAACTTTATATGAATGGAAGATTTACCAAAGAGAAAGATAATCTGGTAAAAAGAAGTGCATTCACAGCTTATATGATACTTGTTTTTTTGGAAGATATGTGTACAAATTGGAATCAGACTGATTTTTTAGCATGAAAAAAAATAAAATTTATCTAGTATTGGTCATAGTCAGTAAGACTAAATGAGAAGGGCTGGAAAGGAGCCAGAGGAAACTGACGACTGGCAAGTGGTAAGAATAGGAATGACTTCCTGTGGAACGTAGCATCAGGAGCTTGGAAGATCACAGCCCCCTCAGATCTCGGCAAATTTACATCTTCCAGAAAGTCAGCTGGATTTAACAGCATGGTAGCATCCTGCACAGTTGGGTGCAACAGAAAGAAATTTGAAGCTGGTGTTCCTTTCCTGCTGAGTTTTTACATCTCCAGTTGAGAGGCAGCAGGCAGCCCCAGCAGAGTACCTTTATGTGTGTACTTGTTTCATGTCAAAATAGGGAATAAACTGTTGGAGGAGTGCAGCAACAGGGAGGAAGCTTGAGGTTTTCTGAAGGAAGCTCACCAGCTGCACACATAAAAATGTTCTGCTGGGAAAACAAACTAATATTCCAAGGACATTTATGGGGAAACAGGAACAATATAATGAGCAAGGAATGGGCAAAACAAGTAGATAATGAGTTGGTACTACCATAGTCATTACAGGGGAGTTGAGACACTGCAAAAAATGCTGGGGAGAAGATGAATAAGGGCATGCCATCAGGGACAAATCTGAAGCTTAATGGTCTATAGGAAGTGGAAAGTTTATTTCTAAAAGGGCATATTGGGCAATTAGAGACCTGTCAACTAAACAGGAAAGAAAAGAAGAAAGCACAATAAAACATCATCCATTTCAGAGCAGAAGATAACACACGTATTCTTCTGCCTGTCATTAGAGCCACAACTTTTCAGGTATGGAAAAATATACTCAAACAGCTTTCTGCTTTGTTGATTGCTTTTGTGTACTTGTTTGTTTATACTATGAAGCATGCTCTCAATGAGATTTTATTTCTATTTATTTCTCCACTTCTTAATTGAATATACACATAGATTCAGGGAGTACACACCATGAAAGGATAATCCATCATATCCAAAGTAACAAATAATTCCGATACTATATCCTTCCAAATTCAGCTTTATCTTCTCTTTATGGCATTTTCCTTCTTGGAAGTTCTGGGAAAGAAAAAAATAATAAAGTATTTTCAAGAACAGGCTGGGATTTAAGTGATAAATGAGCCACTTTGCATCATCAAAATATATTTCAGTTTGTGAAATGCTCTCATTGTAAGAGACAGGTCCATTGTAAGAAAGAGAAGCTTCCACAAGACAGTTGTTTATTGCATTCAACTGAACTGAAAGACAAAAGAAAGTTCATCTTATTATCACTTTTTTTTAAATGAAATTTGGCAATAAGGTTAAATGAATCTGCATTTTGTTTCCATGACTGAAAACTCCAGACAAACACTTAAAAAATACTAAGTTGCTTGAAATTGTATCTTCCAGTTGTGTGACCCACCTCATACACTCCCTGCTAGGACTTTCAAGTATTTATTAGTTGCATCATTTCTTATGTGAAATATGTACCAAAAAAAGGCAAATCTTAAAGGCTTGTGTGAGGACAGGAGACTCCCATTGCAACTCACAGTAAGGAATGTACTTTAAGATGACTCTTTTATAAGATGCAATTTTTTATTGAAGGCATATTTTACATCTTAAAGAGTGCATGTATAAAAAATCAGTTGTCATAAAGACCAACAAAAGGCAAAAGGTGAAGCTGACAAAATAATGAGATTGACAGTACAGTGATCTAACTGAATTTAGCTTGACCAGAGGTGGAACATATCTGTGTTCACTTATTAAAAGAAATTTAGTCACAATTCCAAGTTATGTGAAAGAATATACAGGAGCAGAAAAAAACAAATACTGAGACATAGAAATTGAATAAAAAATAACCCTCCTAAAATTTATAATGTATAAAAAATATTTTTCCTATATTTTCCTAACCAATCAGAAAAAAATCTAACTACTGCTATTTAATAACAACTCCAAGAGTCATCATAATTAATTTTATTTGAATTTTCCATGAGATTTTAATGACATTAAAGGCTCATAATTAATATTAATAACCAAACAAAATTATTTTAGTGGGCTACAAAGAAAAATATTCCTTATATATATAAAATAATTATTAAGTGAGAAGCATGCTAGCCTCGTTATAGCATATTTCATTTCTGATTTATTTTCACAAATAATAATTTATTCATTAGTAATTAATTTTGTCACCATCAGTTAAAAAAATAATTGATTCATGCACACTTGAATTTGAAAACTCCAAATATTCCTCGATGTGAAATATATTGGTTTCTAGAAGAATGCAACTACCAAATATATTTTGGACTTTCCCCCCATATTCCTGCCTGTTGCTTGAGATAGGCTATCTCCCAAACCTTATGAAACATGGAGCTCACTTTACTAGCATTGTGTGAATTTAATAAGAAATTAAATCTACAAATTCATCTGGAGTGCATAAAATTGAAAAAGCCTATTAAAAATGTCCAGTGAATATTCCCTTTCAGTTGTTTGGTTTTGGACCCCTATTATAAAAGATTACCAGAGGTAGTACTAAAATTACACTAAAACTAGAAATCTTCCTCCATCACCTTAAATTTAACTGTCTCCATGGAACTTCATTAATTCTCAGTGTGTTAAGGTTCATCAGCATTCAGTTTATCTGAGTCTGAAAAGTAACTCAGAACCACACAATGGTCAGGTTCAGAAGGGACCTTTGAAATTGATCTCGTCCAACAATGCTGCTACAGATAAGTTGCACAGAAACACATCTGAGTGGGTTTTTAGCATCTGCAGAGAAGACGACTCCACAACCTTTTTGGACAGCTTGTTCCAGTGCTCTGTCACCCTCAAAAGAATTTTTTTCTAATGGAACCTCCTGTGTTTCAGTTTGTGGCCATCGTCCTTGTTGCTGGACACTATGGAAAACGGACTGGCTCCATCCTCTTCCCTTTAGAATTGAGAAGAATTGATAAGATCCTCTCTCAGTCTTCTACAGTTTGAACAGCTCCAGACTTCTCAGCCTTTCCTCATTAGAGAAATGGTCCAGTCTGCTCAGCATCCTTCTGGTCCTGCATTTGACTGTTTCCAGTAGTTCCTTGTTTCTGTTGAACTGAGGAGGACAGAACTGGACACAGTGCTCCAGATGAGGGCTCACTAGGACAGAACAGAGGGGAAGAAGAATATCCCTCAACCCACTGGCCACATTGCTCTTAATGCACCACTGGCTTTCTTAGACACCCAAGCACATTGCTGGCTCATGGTGAACTTGTCCTGAGGACATCCAGGTCTTTCTGCAGATCTGCTTTCATCTCATATTATTTGCCTTCATTGGGCATTCATCTTCAAGACTGTGTTTAAGTCAAGTGATAAGGGTGTAGGTGCAATTTGCAATATGTTTCCTACTCTGGTCTGTCACTTCAAAAAAAATCCCTCAGCTACACACATCAATGTTTGCTAACTTTCAAAGATGAAGACAAAACAAAAAGTGATGTTAAAAGGAAAATATCAGCAGGTGTTCTATCTATCAGCAAGTGTTTGGAAACAGCAGGACTTCCATGTTTATTTTCTATAATTCCCATAATTGCCACCTCTGTGCTTGCTGTAACAATGTCTCTGTAGGCAGAAATTTGTATGTCTTAGCGCTGTGATGGTCCTTATTAGAAGTACTGCATTGGGATAACATCTGAGGAACCTACCACAAGTTGGAAGTTTGTTATACAAACAGCTTTCCTGACTCGCTTTCAGCCTGTAACAACCACTTAAGTTAGATGTTTTCACCTAATACAGATTCTAACAACCTTTGCAACCAGAGAGCCTTTCTTTTGCATTTCTATGCAGAACCATCCTCAGTCAGTTTTGACAAAATTTGTTTGCAGTTGGTTCTATGAATCTATTTTTTCCTCATTTTAAGAAGTATATATTTAAATGGAAATGAATGTTCCTTGAAAGTTGCTGATGTGAAAGTCCTTGAATTTGAAGCTTTTCCTTTCCCGCAGAACAGATCCTCTGCTGCATAGAGAGATACTTTAACGTCCCATATTTTCTATATCTTTAAATTTTTTGTGCTTCTTCAGGGTTTTAAACATGTACACACAAGGAGTGAGATAATTTTACACCCTATTCTCTGTCAAAGAAACAGTTCAAATTATTAGTGAATAATTTATTTGTCAGTTTAAAATGCATACCACTTAACGAAATATTATTGATTACTTTAAGCTTCTTAATTGAATGATTTTAAAGCAGTAGTATTCAGTTTATAAATCCGACTTAAGTGGTACTTTAGAGCTGTGTCGGTGTGAGCTGAAATTCCCACCCCCCACCAACAATAACCAGGCTAGCTCAGTCTGGAAGCAAATGAAAAGCTGTATTTACAAGCAGAGTCTAAAATCTACAATGAAATGCAATGAATATATACAAATATACAAAATTCAAAACACTTACAAATATATACAATCAACAGAAAAGCACAACCAATCTCCCTTTGCTTCCCCTCAAGGGGACCCTCCCAAAGGGGCCTCCCTCTCCCAGGAGCTTCCCCCCAGACCTCCCTGGACAGAGAAGCAGAGTTAGTTAAGCAGAAAGTTGTTAACTTAGCTGCCAAGGTCAGTGTGTGTTATCTTCAGCCAGAAGAGAAGAAGAAACAGCAGCCAGACAGCCCAGCAACTGCCCCCACTGCCGAACGCAGAATGTGCAGAATGCCTACTTTGTTTTGGGTAATAGTTCTTAAACATTTCTATCTATCCAATGGAAGTGTTTAGAACAATCGTTATTTTGCTTTCTTACACCCAATAGTGACTTATTTACATTCTTTCACTTTCTCTGTTCTGAATTTGCAAGGAAAAATTAAAAAGACAGTTTCAAACCATCACAGTCCACCCCTTCTAAACAATTCCATTGGCTGCTATTACCATTTATCTAATCTAAAATAATATCTACAACACTAGGTGAATAAAGACCATAGTCCATTCCGGCTATTTCAGATGTAGATGATTCAAAAGAGTCAAATCACAGGAAAAACAGCAAACAGCTTGTTTCCTCGCAGATGGAGCGAAGAAAGGAACAGGGACTCTCAGGTGACTCAGGGCTCTCAGGGTTCGTGCACCGTAGATCTCATGAACTCTCCTCTTGGGCGCGATGCTGTGTCTGCGCAACACTCTGAATTTAACCTCTCTCAGCCAAAGTTAGATTTCTTTGTGGAATACACTGAATTTCACCATTTTCTTGCATCACCCAATAGGTGTGACCAGGACCTTCAGCAGAAACCACCCCTCGAACAGGTTTGGCCTCTCCTGAAGGAGAAAATACCCAAACAGTTTTGCCTAACAGATTCTTTTCTCTGATAACAGGAACTCTATCACCTTCTTCCTTTCGCAACAAATCTGATTGGGCAGGTCCAGCTCGATTCACTGAACCTCTACTATTCACCAACCAGGTTGCTTGTGCTAAATGTTTCTCCCAGTTTTTCAATGATCCACCCCCCATGGCTTTGAGAGTGGTTTTCAGCAAACCGTTGTAGCGTTTGATCTTCCCTGCAGCTGGTGCATAGTAGGGAATGTGGAATATCCACTCGATGCCGTGCTCTTTGGCCCAGTTTTTTACAAGATTGTTCTTGAAGTGAGTTCCATTGTCCGACTCAATCCTCTCTGGAGTTCCGTGTCTCCACAGGATTTGTCTCTCCAGGCCAAGAATGGTGTTACGTGCAGTTGCATGAGGAACTGGATAAGTTTCCAGCCATCCAGTGCTTGCCTCTACCATAGTCAGCACATACTGCTTACCAGATCGAGAACGAGGTAGAGTGATGTAGTCAATCTGCCAGGCTTCACCATACTTGTACTTGGACCATCGGTCACCGTACCACAAGGGCTTGATCCGCTTTGCCTGCTTAATAGCAGCACAAATGTCACAGTCATGGATGACTTGTGTGATAGCATCCATGGAAATGTCAATGGATCTGTCACGAGCCCATCGGTAGGTTGCATCTCTGCCTTGATGTCCTGACGAGTCATGGGCCCACCGAGCTAAGAACAGCTCACCTCGGTGTTTCCAGTCAAGATCAGGATCAGGATCAGAGTTTGTGTGCACCTGGGAAACTCTTGCAGCTAGATCTGCCTGATGGTTGTGTTGTTGTTCTTCAGTAGCTTTGCTCTTAGCAATGTGAGCATCGATGTGTCTCACTTTCACTGGGATTCTTTCAATACGAGCAGCAATGTCTTGCCACAGATCTGCAGCCCAGATTGGCTTTCCTTTCCTCTGCCATCCATTCTTTTTCCAGTCTTTCAGCCAACCCCACAAGGCATTGGCTACCATCCACGAGTCGGTGTAGAGATAAAGCTTTGGCCATCTCTCACGTTCAGCTACGTTAAGAGCTAGCTGGACAGCTTTTACCTCTGCAAATTGACTGGATTCTCCTTCTCCATCTCTCGCTTCTGCAACTCTGCGCATTGGACTCCACACTGCAGATTTCCACCTTCGCTTGTTCCCAACAAGACGACAGGAACCGTCTGTGAACAAAGCATATCTCTTTTCATCATCAGACAGATCACTGTAAGGAGGAGCTTCCTCAGCACGAATTACTCTCTCCTCTGGAGGTTTTGCACAGCTTGTGCCTTCTGGCCAGTTTGTGATCACCTCCACCAAACCAGGCCTTTCGAGATTTCCCATTCGAGCTCGCTGTGTTATCAGAGCCATCCACTTAGACCAGGTAGCATCTGTTGCATGATGTGGTGAAGAACCTTTGCCTTTGAACATCCAATTCAGAACTGGCAATCTAGGAGCTAGAAGAAGTTGTGACTCAGTTCCAATCACTTCAGAAGCAGCTTTCACTCCTTCATAAGCAGCTAAAATCTCTTTCTCTGTTGGAGTGTAGTTTGCCTCTGAGCCTCTGTAGCCACGACTCCAGAAACCAAGAGGATGTCCTCGTGTCTCCCCTGGAGCTCTTTGCCATAAGCACCAGGTTGGACCATTGTCACTCGTGGCCGTGTACAGAATGTTCTTAATGTCTGGACCAGTTCGGACAGGTCCCAGACCCATCGCTTGGACTACCTCTCGCTTGATCTGGTCAAAGGCTGCTTGTTGCTCAGGACCCCATTGGAAACTGTTTCTCTTTCGAGTCACATCATATAGAGGTTTCACAATCTGACTGTATCCAGGAATGTGCAGTCTCCAAAATCCCACTATGCCTAAGAAACGCAGAGTTTCTTTCTTGTTCATGGGATTTGCCATGGTGGAGACTCTGTTTATCACATCCATTGGGATGTGACGACGACCATCTTGCCACCGCACTCCCAGAAACTGGATTTCTCTGGCAGGTCCTTTCACCTTGTCTCGCTTGATAGCGAAACCAGCTTGCAAGAGAATGTCAATGATTTTGTTACCTTTCTCGAAGACTTCTTCAGCAGTCTCACCCCAGACGATGATGTCATCGATGAACTGAATGTGTTCTGGAGCTCCACCTTTCTCCAAAGCATCATGGATCACTGCATGGCAGATGGTTGAACTGTGAATCCACCCCTGGGGCAAACGATTGAATGTGTACTGAATGCCTCTCCAGGTGAAAGCAAACTGAGGCCTGCATTCCTCTGCTATGGGAATAGAGAAGAAAGCATTAGCAATGTCTATGGTAGCATACCATTTGGCCTGCTTGGATTCCAGCTCATATTGGAGTTCCATCATGTCTGGTACAGCTGCACTCATGGGTGGAGTTACTTCATTCAAGGCACGGAAATCAACTGTCAGACGCCACTCTCCATTCTGCTTTCTCACAGGCCAGACTGGACTGTTGAAAGGTGAATGAGTTTTGCTGATGACCTTCTGACTCTCCAGCTGACGAATCAAGTTTTGAATGGGCACCAAAGAGTCACGGTTGGTTCTGTATTGTCTGTGATGCACAGTTTGAGAAGCAACCGGCAGCTTTACATCCTCTATCTCATGTTGTCCCACAACTGCAGATTCATCTGAAAGCTCAGGTCTAATGGACAACTTCAATTTTCCTCCATCAGTTTCTACAGTTGCTATTCCAAAAGCCCATTTGTAACCCTTAGGGTCTTTAAAACGCCCTTCTCTCAGAAAATCAATTCCCAAAATACAAGGTGCATTAGGACCTGTTACAATAGTATGTTTCTTCCACTGCTTCCCAGTTAAACTTATATCAACCTCTATCTTAAACAACTCTTGAGATCCACCAGTGACTCCCTGAATAGTTATAGATTCTCCCTCTTGATAATTTGATGGTATTATGGCGCACTGATCTCCTGTGTCAGCCAAGGCCCTGTACTTCTGAAATTTTGAAGTGCCAGGCCACTGGATGTACACATCCCAATAGATTCTGTTATCTCCATTATCCCTTACCTCCCCCTGGCGGAAGGCAGGGCACCCCTAATGGTGGGGATTACCTCCACATGTACAGCTGGCACAACGTCCAGCACCAGAATTAGGATCACTGTTGGAGCTATCAGAGTTGTTCTGGGAAACTGAGGAAGCGACAGCTACCCTCCTGGTATTGCTACCTCGGGATCTGCCCCTCTGCAGCTCCCGTAACCTCTTGAAAAGATCAGAAGTTGGTTGACCATCCCATCTGTTCATGTTCTCACCAAACTGATCACGCAGAGTTATCCAGATACTACCACGTGATTGCCTCTGCTGTCTGTTTTGGTTTGACCTATTCTGGAATGGCCTTCTTGGAGCACGTCTGTTCCTAACAGCTGAAACTTGTATCCATCTGGAGGAAGAGGAATCAGAATCATCCCCCTTCATCAAGTTGGATATGGAGGTTTTAAGTTCCTCCTTCAGCTCTTTCATGCAATTCTCCATCTTTCCAGACAGAGTTTCAATGGCTGAAACCAAAGAAGTACGTGCAAGACTATCCTCCAATTGCCTCATCTGGTCAGTGAAATGGCCAACAGTAGGAGGTGCTCCACCATAATTTCTTGCCACAATCCTGCTTGCCAGAATAGTGGCATAATTAGGAGGAGCAAGCTTAATGAGCTTTTTGGCAAGGCCTGTTCCAACAGGAATTTCATCAGGATTCAGAGTCTTATGATCTCCATACATTACTTCTCTCACAGCAAACTCTCTCAGACGCTTGATTCCCTCAGCTATTGTGGTCCAAGGCTTAGGGTTCCATGGTAAATCATCTCTGCTGGGGTACCTCAGCAGGACTGCCAGTAGGAGGCGTGCCCACAGAGAAGCTTTACCAATGCACTTGCCTAGGTGCCTGTCTATGCCTGTATCCTTTGAGAGCATCCCCAACTGAGAGGCCGACTTGTCGCCTACCACCAATGCTGGGGCTCCCATATCAAAACACCTGGCTAGCCAAGACAGGACTGGCTCATTATCTCCTCTGATGTAATCCTTCCTCACATGTCTAATTTCCTGTCTGGGTGCATTAGCTGACTGTATGTCATCCTCATCATCATCATCATCCTGAGGTCGCTGTCCCCATAATCCTGTTGTAATCCTCCGTTGAATTTCCTTGAGTTCAGAGGCTCTGCCAGCAGTTGCTAATCTACCAGGGTCTACATCCTGACCTACATCTCCATCATCCATGTGGGGTCTCAAGAGGTCTACCAGAGTTTTAAGGCTAACCCTCTCTTCCTCATCAGAAGGATCTTTCTTAAGAGAGGGACCCTGAGTAGAAGGACCCTCATCTCCATCTGCACCATCTCCTGCAGCATCTGCATCTCCTTTACGCTTTCTGGTTACAGTGGCCACCAAATTTACTGGCTTGGTTTTCACATTCACAGCAGAGTTGGAAGAGCAAGTAGCCTTATGTCTTTCTTGATACAGTGCTATCAGTAGCCATATGATTATTCCAAGAAGCAACAAAATTAAGGCATGCACAAGATATCTAGGGTACCACTGGTTCCAAAGACCCTCTGTAGTTGTAAGAGGAGTAACAAACTCATATGTGTCTGCTAGCAGATCCATAGTTGAGTTACCATAGCTTCTTAGCCCAATAAGACCACAACAGAATTCACCAACATTCAGTAACTTGTTCTTAACCCAAAGAAACGACTTATATGCCACATATCTCACAATCTTGTCTATCATGCAGGAAACAGCCCATCTGTAAACAATCACACCGATAATAGATGAAATAAAATTACTCAAAATCCAAAACAGCTTCATTTTGCTTCCTAATCTGAGCAGGAATAAATCACAAGCAATCGAGCCCCACGTTGGGTGCCAAAAATAAAAAGTGTGTCGGTGTGAGCTGAAATTCCCACCCCCCACCAACAATAACCAGGCTAGCTCAGTCTGGAAGCAAATGAAAAGCTGTATTTACAAGCAGAGTCTAAAATCTACAATGAAATGCAATGAATATATACAAATATACAAAATTCACAACACTTCACAAATATATACAATCAACAGAAAAGCACAACCAATCTCCCTTTGCTTCCCCTCAAGGGGACCCTCCCAAAGGGGCCTCCCTCTCCCAGGAGCTTCCCCCCAGACCTCCCTGGACAGAGAAGCAGAGTTAGTTAAGCAGAAAGTTGTTAACTTAGCTGCCAAGGTCAGTGTGTGTTATCTTCAGCCAGAAGAGAAGAAGAAACAGCAGCCAGACAGCCCAGCAACTGTCCCCACTGCCGAACGCAGAATGTGCAGAATGCCTACTTTGTTTTGGGTAATAGTTCTTAAACATTTCTATCTATCCAATGGAAGTGTTTAGAACAATCGTTATTTTGCTTTCTTACACCCAATAGTGACTTATTTACATTCTTTCACTTTCTCTGTTCTGAACTTTGCAAGGAAAAATTAAAAAGACAGTTTCAAACCATCACAAGAGCTTCTCCAGGAAAGTAAATAACAACACTAATACTAATTCTAATGCTAATAATAAAGAAGAGGAAGAATACATCAATACGATGAAACAATTTTTCACTTGTGCTAACTGCAGTCAAATCAAGAAATTAACTTCAAAAACAGAAACAGATAAACCACATTTCTCTGTTATCTCATTCTTATCACCATGTGAAATACATGGTACTTCCTCTTTCTCTTGCCTGGATTAAGAACAATCCATATGCATATTTTATCCTAAATGTTCATTTTTAAAATCTCAAAAGCTTTGGCAGAAATTCTGACTGAGAGCCCTTGGGATGTTTAGTCTGGAAAAGAGAAGACTGGGAGGGGATCTGATCAATGTCTATCAATATCTAAAGGGTGGGTGTCAAGTGGTGCAGACCAAGCTCTTTTTGGTAGTGTGCAGTAATAAGACAAGAAACAACAGATACAAGCTTGAAGAGTCTCCTTCTATGAACACATTCAAAGCCTCTCTGGATGCATTTCTGTGCAGACTACCCTACATGATCCTGCTTTGGCAGGAGGGATTGGACTCTATGATCTCTGGAGGTCCCTTCCAGCCTTTAATGTACTGTGACATTGTAATACTGTGAATACACACAGGATTGGTTAAATATGAAAAAGTGTTCCAAATATAGAATGCTGTAGACATTCAATAAAACTGCATTTTCCATATCTTTCTGAAAAAACTTTTTTTCAGGCAAAAAACCTACTTCTGGCATCAGTATCAATTTGTATCTTGTAAAATATGCATGATTCTTGTCTTTTTTTAATTAAGTCATATTTTAAAATCCTTCATTGAAGAGATCATATTCCCAAAAATCAGAAAATAGGATGAAGTATGAATGATAGAGTATGTGCAGAAGTGACAAATTAATAATAAGAGAGAGGTTAATATGCTCAAACTCATTATTTAATCTCTCTGTTGCATATTTAATTATATTAATTTTGAAAATAAATAAATAAAGTCACAGCTCAATCCTATTTAAATGTTGCAATAAAATGCAACATGATCCTTTCCTTTCTTAATATCTGTAGGTAATTTTAAAGTCATATGAATTATTCAAGGTTTTATTTTAAATCTGCTTTTCCTTTTTATTTTAAATATGCTTTCTGCTTATAGACTAATTGCTGTATAATTTCATCTAAATGCCAATGTCCATACCGTTGGGATAGTCTTAATATATCATGGTACCTTTCTAGGAAGTGCTCAGGGCCATAAATTACCTCTGATTTCCACTGCTTCTACAATTAGGAATTATTGATGAGTTGAGCATTTAAAAACAGAGCTGCACATATTCAGATAGTGACAAATGTTTCATAAGATCTTTGCAATTTCATAGGTAATGACAACTTAATGCACAATGTAAGGGCATAAAGCACCTTGAAATCTACAACTGTGGCCACCTGAATTCATCGATATATCTGAAGCAAATAATCACAGAATAAACCAGGTTGGAAGAGACCTTTGAGGTCATCAAGTCTAACGGATTACCTAACACCATCTAATCAACTAAACCATGGCACTAAGTACCTCATCCAGTCTTTTTTAAAACACTTCCAGGGATGGTGACTGCAGCACCACCTCCCCAGGTAACCCATTCCAAAGGCCAATAACTCTGTGAAGACTTTTCTTTTCCTAACATCCAGCTTAAACCTCCCCTGGTGCAGCTTGAGACTTGTGATTCTGTCACTGGTTGTCTGGGAGAGGAGACCAACCCCCACCTGGCTACAACTTCCTTGTGGGTAGTTGTAGAGAGCAATAAGGTCTCCCCTGAGTCGTCTCTTCTCCAGGCTAAACAACCCCAGCTCCCTCAGCCGCTCTTCATAGGGTTTGTGCTCCACCCCCCTCACCAGCCCTGTTGCCCTTCTCTGGACACAGCATCAGCTCCAGGATGCTGTGTGCTCACTGATAACTTCAGACATAAATGTTAAGGAGTAACAGTTCTGTGCAAGCAGTGAGTACCTAGTGGTAATGATTATTAATGTATAGAAGCAAACCATTAGCATGCAGTGTGTTGTTAATGAATGAATGGATCTATTTTGTTCTTGAAGTTTAAAACTGGACTGATTTATCAGTCCTCTAAACACTCCTGTCACAGCAATCTCTAATCCCCTAACTGAAATATATGTACATATATTCAGTTGTAACAATATATAAACCTTTGCAATATATTATTGTTTGTGTTGTCACAAGAAGAAACATAAACTAGTGGAAGATACAGATGCTCTACAACACCCATAACACTCTTGCTTGGGAAAGAAAAAGTTTTATCTAAGGTTTACTCAAGCCAAAAAGAAAATTCACAGAAGTTCATGATTTTTTTCCAGGATCACTGGAATAAAATTTTTAATAAGGTTTGCAAGGTAACTCTTAAATCCTTCTCAGTCAGTAATGACATGTACACAGAAATAATTCATATTTTGTATTGCTGCTGAGGTTGAGAAATGCTCTTACTATGAGTAGCTTTAAGATGTGAGGTTCTTATAATATTGTGGTAACTTTGAGAATAAATTCTTAATTATCAGCTGGATGATTTGAAAGTATAAAGCCATCTTCCAGTCTGTCTCTGGCATCTCTGCCTGTATCCATGCTTGTTCATGAATTGCCTCAGTTCCCAGAAAATCAGGGAATAAAACATGTTCCTGAAGTTTTAGGACTACTAGTTTGGTTTAAGAAAAAAATAGCAAACAACAAAAAATAAAACCACCAAACAACTCTCTTTTACTTCTTCTACATAGGTATTCCAATGGAATCTTTAGAATTGTCTAAGTAAACTAATAATTAATTGTAAAGTAAATTACTGACATCCTTTTAAAAAAGTAAAATAAAATAATGCAGAGTACTATTTTCTGGCTTTGTACCCCAGCTAAATACCTTGTGAAGTTCAAAACTGAAAACTTCCTTTTGTGTGAAGTGCTACAATAATCTACTGCTGCACTGGGACAATGGCAACAAGGCAAAGTTCTAGAGGAATAATACATTCATCTTTTCTTTTCTCATTTTCTAACAGCAAGCCAGTATGCTTCTCTGAAAAGATGAAGACTGATGAGAAAGCTCTATTGATCCACCTCCATCTCCCACCCTGAGATGCATAATGCCTACAAGCAAACCAACTTCAAAGAGACATATTGATTTGAAGACAATTTAAATAGAGAGAGTATGTGTGTGTAGGGGAAGAATTCCTCCACAATAACTAAATGCAGACTATGAAATTTAAAGCACTAAAAAATAATAAAAAAATAAAAAAAGATATTGTGGAAATAATGCTTTAAAATGGTTAGCAAACTCCTCAGCAGTCCTTTTACACCCACCCTGTTTTAGAGAGCTCTGTGTTGGCCAAAGACAGTTGCTGTATTTCAAGGAAAAAAGTAAAAGGTTCCTAAAGAAGGAGCCAGGATTACTAAACTCACAAAACTGTACAATATCTATCTTTAAATTTGTCTCTGGCTTGTTAATTTATGAGCCACTCTGGCAGCCTGCTAGAAAAGATAAATCGGTGAAAAACAAACCTGCACACTTGATATATTCATTATAAGACTTCCCCTCCTTTCCCTTCATGATACTGTTTACAGAACGATGTAACAAAGCATTTTTCATTAAAATACAGGAGAATAATAGTTATTTCTTTAGGAGTCTAGATTTTGTTGCTCTTTAATGAGCAGCACCCTCAAAGAGGAATTTTTGCAAGCCATGGAGTAGACTACTAACCTAGTAGGATTGACTAGTGAACTATTAGCAAAGAATAAATATGAAAACTGGATGCAAGAAAAAGGGAAATAGTCTGACAGCTTGTAAACCTGGTTCTTTTCCTGCTGAATCTTCAGAGTCAGTGAGAGAATGACTGGCAAGTTTGTTGGATGAAAACTCACAAAGTCATACAGAAATTATGTATTAATTAAATACAGAGAATCTTAAGTATGAGTATCAAGTATTTAAGATTATTCCAATATTTTTATCCCAAATTTTAAATGCTCTTAACTTGAAGACATTAATTTTCCTTATTCATTTAAGGACCTCCTAACACCATCTAATATTTTGGTTTAATTTCTGATTTTTGCCCAGTAAATATAAAGTTTGTTAATATTTCCCAGTCTCTTTGTATATTCAGTTCCAAGTGCCTCTTCCTCTGAAATGTTGACTGAGGCAAATTTACTTGACTCACATTGCTGTAAGTGAGCACATAAAATGTGACTCAGATGAAATGCAAATCTATAACCTACTCCATGAATCATGAGGAAAAAATATGTATAAACTGTATCTTCTCAAAGCTACTCCTTTCCAATATGTAAGAAGTAAGAAAGAAGTGGAGTAAATGAGAATAAGGCTCTTTCTGTGCAGACAGAATTCATTGACAAAACTTTTGGTATTTAAGGGAAACAAGATTAACAAAAGAAGACTAAGGGTGATGGTTTTTTTATTCATGCATTCTTTTTAAATCATAGAATTCCAAAGGGCTCAGTTCTCTAAAGGCTCTTTCATGTGGCTTTGAGCAGAAGAGCAGCTGTAACAGGCTATTCTTTCAGCTTTTTGTAACTGTTGTTAACTTGCTTCCTTCGTGATATCCATACTCAGTTGTACAGCATCCTTGTCAGCACCTTTAGAAGAAACTGATACAGCAAAACAGAGAACTCATTCACTATATTCACTTGTGAACGAGGGAGCTCTAACTTGCTCAATCTCAGTAGGGGCTCTCTAACAAACCTGTCACTCTTACTGCTAATAGCAACACAAATACCTTCCAAATAATCCATTAATGATCACTTATGTACAAATGTAGGCTTAAAACAGAAAATATGCAATTTATGACCAAAGTTTAGGTCACAGGATCACAGGGTGTTAGGGGTTGGAAGGGACCTCTGGAGATCAAGTTCAACCCCCCCTGTCAGAGCAGGACCATAAAATCTAGCACAGGTCGCACAAGAATGTATCCAGACAGGTTTTGAAAGTCTCAGTATTCACTCTCAAAAGTGCATGAGAATCCTTTATGATGGTAAGAAACTATATATTCAGATAAATGTCTTATGATAAAAGAGACATTTCCATTTTTGTTCTCAGGGTTTTGGGGTTTGTTTTTCTGTTTTTGGTTGGTTTTTTTTTTTTTTTTTTTTTTTTTTTTTTTTTTTTTTGTTATTGTTGCAATCACATCTAGGTGTTAAAGGTTCTGTACACAAAATCTGTTTCATCTTCCTAACTCATTATTCTTTACTCAGTTCAATTCTCATTCCCAGATCTGCAATAAACCTGCTTTAATCTTACTTTGAACCTTGGCTTTCTGCACTGGAAAATGGCCTTCAGGCTACACTCTTCCACTGCATCTTGACTTTTGGCTTTTTATACCACAGGTTCTGAGCTTGTCCCATTTGTGAGCCCTAGTCCTAGGCTATGATGTCGTTATTCTAATTGTACTGTTACACAGTGAGTTTTCTGGAGTAGTTTTCCTGCAGAACATAAAAACTTTCCCTTCCTCCTCCCAACCCCCAGAAGGTCAAAAATAAACAGAAGCAAATATATTTATGACTGCAGAATCTTGCATGACAGGTAGGAAATTTCAAGTCTAGTCCTATAGGAAGTATTACTCCTATAATTTTTCATCTGAAAAGTTAAATGATCCAGGTTTATAAATATAAACTTTATTCTTAGGAAATATCTTGGCCAGTCTTTGATTTGAAAGAACTATGGATTTCTTAGCTGGATGCAGCCTCCTTTAAAAATGCTTTTTGACGTTTTATTACTTGTAAAAGAATGAATTGGGAATGTGAAGTGATGGAAAACAGATTGTTTCTTTGAAATCTTTAAACTGGGAGACTCCTTTCTCTCTCTCTCTCTTTTTTTTTTTTTTCTTTCTAAAAAATCAACTATCCTTTTTATGCCCCTTCAGAGATGTTACTGTTGGTGAATAAAGTGCATAAAAATATTTCATCTTTTTGCTCAGAAAAAAAACCACTATAGTTCACTTTTGTCTTTAAAGCTAAAAGCAGACCCTATTTTCCTAAAATTGAAAAGAGAAATTTATCTTTACCACAGGTTTATAATTACAGTATCACAGTATCACAGCACATTAGTGGTTTGAAGGGACCTCCGGAGATCATTGGGTCCAACCCCCCTGCCAAAGCAGGATTACCTAGGGTAGTCTGCACAGGAATGCATCTAGACAGGTTTTGAAAGTCTCCAGAGAAGGAGACTCCACAACCTCTCTGGGCAGCCTGTTCCAGTGCTCTATCACCCTCACTGTAAAGAAGTTTCTCCTCGTGTTGAGGTGAAACCTTTTATGTTCAAGCTTGTACCTGCTGTTCCCTGTCTTATTATTGCACACCACCAAAAAGAGATTTACCTCCTCGACATCCACCCCTTAAATATTGATAGACATTGATCAGATCCCCTCTTGGTCTTCTCTTTTCCAGACTAAATAGCCTCAGGGCTCTCAGTCTCTCTTCACAGAGAAGGTGCTCAAGTCCCCTAATCATCCTCATGGCTCTCTGTTGGATTCTCTCCAATAGTTTCCTGTCTCTCTTGACCTGGAGAGCCCCAAACTGGACACAGTATTTGTAAGATGCTGATTTATCTTTTAATAACATAGTTTGGCATTGTATTCTAGAGTCCAACAGCACTAGAGATGATGAAAAAGGTGAAGCAGGATTGGCAAAAGAGGTCACATGGGTAAATGATAGTTGTTTTAATGCCTGAAACTAATGTCAGATGGTCCTAGAAACAATTTTAGTTAAGTCTTTTAATGGCGAGTTTGTATCCTGCTGCCTCTAATATTCAATGAGTTTTTAAACTCAAAAGTCATAGCAGGACACGACTAGATATACCATAAGAAGACTAGCTATGATGTGTCAGTATAAAAAAAAGAAATTAAAATAAAAAGAGAGAAAAAAAGATTTTTAGATAATTAGCAAGTGCAACAGGGTCAGAGTAGGAGATTTTTCACCTTCAATCAGAAGTGTAAATGCAGGAATTAATATTGAACACAAGGCCGACAAAGGCTCCTTTTCCTCCACTGCTTTTGTTAATCCATGAGCTGCAAAATCCATTTCATCTCAATTACCAGCTTTGTGAAAAAAGAAAATAGACCAGAAGAATTGTCATTAACTTAACACTTCCTAAAGATGTGAGTGATATAAATAGTACATTGGCCAGATCAGAGATGAAAATGAAAGCAAGCTCTGCTGCTGCTGCTGCTGCTGCTGAAAATGCAGCCTGTTGTCAGGATTTGTGGGTCTCAACCTTTTGTCCATGCCTGTCTTCTTTTAAGAGTAAAAAACTGACAGAATGGTACCCAAAATGTATGATGTGTATATGTTTTACCTTCAGTCACTCAGTCAAAAGACACTTCACAGAGAAAGATTCTGTAAAAACTACCAGCCTCTGACTACTTATATATAATTATGAGAAAACAAATTATTTTCTCTTCTATCCTTATCACCTTTAATGTTCCTTGGAAATACTGAGAGGCAGAAAGGAACAACAACAAAAAATATTAAAGAAATTGTTACATGTAAAATATTTTTTCTTATTACTTTTTTATGATGATAAATCTCAAAACATAATTAAATCGCTGAATTTCAGCAGCTGAAAAATAAGCCATTGTAACATAAATGGGCCGTGCAACTTCGAAATGAAGAGTCATGAAAGTGAAGGAAATATTTTAAAGTGTAGTTGTATTTAATGGGAATTGACTGAGAATAAGCTGCTAAGAAAAAAACAATGAATTGCATAAAGTGTGAGTGTGATCAGTTGTCATTAAAGTCTCACCTAAAATGGAGATACAAAGTGGTCTGCTAGAGGGCTTGGTGATAGGGAATAGTTTAGAACTATAATTTTGATTCATGTCCAGTGTTGATACTCAATTAAAATCATAGAATCGTAGGATCTAAGGGTTGGAAGGGACCTCTAGAGATCACTTAGTCCAACTGTCTTGACAAAGCAGGATCACATAGGGCAGGCCACACAGGAACACATCCAAGCTTATATCCATAGTTCCTTGTCCTATCACGGGGCATCACTGAACACAGACTGGCACCTTCATATTGACACCCACCCCTCAGGTATTTATGGACATAAACAAGATCCCCTCTCAGACTTCTCAAGACTAAACATCCCCAATTCTTTCTTCATAGGAGAGATGTTCAGGTCCCTTCATCACTGTCATAGTTCTCTGCGGGACTCTCTCCAGTAGATCCTTGTGTCTCTTGAATCAGGGAGCCCAAAGTTGAATACAATATTGCAAGTATGGTGTCATCAGGGCAGAGTAGAGGGGAGGAGAACCTCCCTAGACCTGCTGGACACACTTTTCTTGATGCACTCCAGCATACCACTGGCCCTCTTGGCCACTAGGGCACATTGCATTAGGGTTATTGTCACCTGTTTAATTTATTTCCTAATGCAACGACAACTTGATCTGTGCATCCATCCAGATAGAGAGAAAGACAAATACCAGCCTCAGCTTACCCATATTTCTCAGGAATCCAATAAGGGAACTGCATCTCAGAGGAACATCTGGGAGGTTTAAATCACTTCCTTACATAATGTTGATTATGAATCAGTGATAGCCCAAGGCTGTCCTTAACGTCACCATTCCCAGCTGGGTAGGTTTGGCTAACAAACAGAATATTACATTTTGATATTCATGGCTTGACAGGTTACAGTAAATGCAAATAATCTCATAAACACAACTTTTGTTGCAGGCTTCCCTCAGAAGAAAAAAAAAAAGCATTTTCAAAATTCAGTACTAAGTTTTTGCTGCCTTTTTTTTTTTTTATTTCCTTAGTAAAAACTTCTAAGTGAAAACATACAGATTTCTTGCAAAAACATCTTCTATTGAAGATATGCTTTTCACTGATACTCTGCAGGGAGCTTTTTTGCTAAAAAAGCAGACCAAACAAGCTGTGTGTAAGTGGTTAGGAACACAACAGCCAAACTGTCAAGGGATTTTCTGTTTTGCTAAGTAGATAACACCCTCACAGGATGTTTAGAAAGCTTGTTCTAGAGCAATTCATTTTGCTCTAGCTTTTCTTTTTTCTTTTTTTTCTTTAGCTTTCAGTATCTGTACTGCTTCATATACACTGTTGGTGTAAATATTCGAATCTGTATTATTGGTGTTCCTAATGTCAATATCAATTTCACTTCCTTTGGTTTTTATATTACAAAAATCCTGTGGAGGACAGCAGTGCATGTTCTCTGATAACTCCTACCTCTAGCAGACTTGGTAATCTCTTCCAGAGAGATCATTTGAATGGGAAAATGTTAGTGGAAAAAAAAAGTAATTCCATATACCTCAGGTCATCCAAATGCACTGACTTTATTCAGGGAAGTATTAGCACATTGATTTGATTAAAGCCTTAAAAATATTTATCAGTACTTGCAGGCCTGAACGTTAAATATCAGTTTAACACTCTATGTGAGGTTCCCTGTAGAAGTTTGAGATAAATTGTGTTTGAGAGAAGCTGCAGTTCCCATCAACTCCAGCAGCAGGAGTTTTGGATATGTAGCATACCCAGCCTCTCAAAGATTCTGAAAGAGCAAAATTAGGAAGCTGTTGGTGGGTAAAAATAGCAATGAAGAATTATTAAAATATATGGGTTACCTGTCAACATGATTAAGACATTAGTAGCTGTGCCTTCATTTATCTCTGTAATAGAGTGGAGACAACAGAGAAGGTTGGAAACACTATAAACAACTCAAGGAGAAAATAATGAAAAATAATTTAAAATAGTAATTTCTTAGATGAAGGACATTGTGATAAAAGGATTGAGAACGCTGCCATTTCCAGCCTTTCAAAGTAATGATGGCTTCTATCATGTCTAGTACCTGGGATTAATATTCTATTGGTCCTTTGCCTGTTCAGGCAGATAGATCATCCAGCTCAATGGCCAGGCTTGACTTCTTTGCTCTCACCCTCAGATTAAAAATAAATAAATAGACAGATAGATAGATAGATAAATAAATAAATAATTCAGGCACTCTACCAACTGATCATATTCTTAAGATTAGTAGTTTCCCTTTTCTACTTTTGATTCTGATGACATCCCACAAGTCTCTACAGCCTGTTTAAACAGAATGTCTCCCAGACGTTGTTGTCCAAGCTCCTCTTTCATGACTTTACCTTTTATTACCTCTCATGTTCCAAGACAGGTTTGAAACAGACCATCAGAACACACCAAGGGACTGGTGAAGGTGGAAAGGACAAGTTTCGGAACAAAAGCAATTAAAAAGTGTGAAAAGGAAAATGACAAAGCAGTTTGAAGTCTCTGGTGACAAAGAGAAATTAAATACGTGAACACTCTTAGCATTCCAGGTTCTGGCATGGGATTTACCAAACACACCTGGCAAAAGCAGTTCTTGCCCTCCTCAAGGATTGTTTCAAAAAATACTTTTGTATTCTCTTACTCCTACCTTCAAATTGGGGCCTACATCATGACTGATGACTGTTATTTTTCATAAGTGCCATGGTTAGCACTAGCAGAAAGCCAGTGGTCAGTCAAAATAAAATATCATTTCAGAGTCAAACCATGTCTGGGCTATGTAAGCATGAAATAAAATAATATAAAGATGAATTTTCCTCCCCTTAATATCCCACATAAAAGATTGTGCTTTTACCAAGATGTTACAGAAGATGACTTTGGACTTCAGATCCTGTTTATTCTACTTCCATGGTAAGATTTTATCAATTTTGAAATCATCAAAAGTGCTTCTAGAAAAAATATGAGGTTAGAGGAAATGTGACATTAACACAGGGCTATAAACACAAAATCAGATTTTACACTGAAATTGCTCCAAAGCATATAAAAGTTAATGATTTTAGGACAATTATATGAGGCCAAACAATCCAAGAGAGGTGTTTATGGTACCAATATCTGTCATTCTAAAACTATCATAGAAATGAAACCATGTGACTGCTCATTTTCAACCGTGAAGTCCAAAGTACATCTGATGCTTCTCTGTCTATTGATCATAAAATCATCAGATTAGAGGATCAAAACCATATGGAAGCACATCATTCCCTTAAAAATGGGCAAGACAGAACAAATGACAGCTGACAGTTGAAATGGATACTGAGGTCTATTTACAAACCTAGGATTTGCCCTACTTTATAATCTCACACTTATTCCTACATTCTCTCCATTCAGCTTCCCATGAGGGAGGTGGCTGCTGCTCCAGAATGGTCAGGCAGACAGTTGTCATTTTTTCAGCTGTACCACTGCTCTCCATTGACCAGCTCAGGCATTAGCACCCATTCCACAAACATGTCAGCAGCGGTCTCCATGCATCTCCCTCATTTCCAAGAGGATTCAGCACTTTCAGGACATTTTCTTTATGCAGGAGTGTGGCAGTTTGGGCTGGGTGCCCCCTGCCACTGCTGCATGAGATACACCTCTGGTGTCCCAGGTGCCCACCCAATAGGGGTGGACACAGGAAACGGCGTATTTCTACCCATAAATCCTGCGCCCTATAAAGCCATCTGCAGAGTCATTCTCTTCCTCTTTCTTCCCTCTCTGCTCCCATGGGAGATGTCCTCTCTTATCGGGTAATGCTGGGGGGGGGGGGGGTATCTCAGGCCTCTTAGGCCTGTCTAGGCCTAATGCCAGGAAGAGAATGGAGGCGGGGGGGCAGTCTCAGACCTGGCCAGCCTGAGACTTGCCTAGCAGCGGGAGGGGGGAAGAAAGAGCCCTGAAGGATTGGGTAGACCCTCAGGTGAGAGGAGGGAAGGATTGGGAAACCTCTGGGTACTATGTAGGGAACTCTGTATGCTTTGGGATGTTCTTTGCCACTATGCTGTGTAGTTTTTTTTCTGTATTTTCACCAATTGCTTTTCCACTTAAACTTTCCATCACTCTCCAATCCGTTTGCGTGTGTCATTATTTTGTTTCTTTCAGGGCAAGAGATGTTCTGGCTGGCCTCAAACCAGTACACAGGAGCTTCACTTTCATCTCTCTGAGACAATTTCTGCTTTTTGGGGAACCTTCCACATGGGTACCAACATTTCTTTCTATGTCCTGAAGGCACCACTCTTCCCAGTTTAGTCTATGTGCAGAAAAAAAAAAAAATCCCCCCAAAACCAGCAAACCAACCAACCAAACAACAACAATGACATACAAAAACCCCACACATGGTGAGCTTCCAGATTGCTGATTCTGTCTTGTGCCTCTGCATTACCAGAATGATTAAGGATGTGCCTTTTTTTTTTTTTTTTTAATCTGATTGTTAGCAGAACTAGCCACCAGCCTGTCCTAGCCACAGACAGCAAGTAGTAAGATTCTGTTCAGGATTTCAGAACCCAGACATTCAGACATCTTCAGACATTCACTTGCTCCACATACAAACAATCTATATTCAGTTACAGCTCCCTGATAGCATTCACAGTTTAAGATTTTTTTTTTCTACCTATGACATAAACCCTGATTAAATTTATGTTTAAACTTGGACTATTGCACAGACCAACTCATCTCCAGTTTTCTGACCATACCCTCACAGTAAACGTTGTTATATAACAATTAATATCTGGAAGTTTCACCTGAGGGCTCAATGGTAGATTCATAGATTTGTGGATTTGTAGAACACAGGGTTGGAAGGGACCTCAAGGATCATCTAGTTCAACCTTTCAGGGTAAGAATATAGTTTAAGTGAGCACCCTGTCAAGCTGGGCCTTGAAACTGTCTAATGCAGGGGAATCCACCACCTCCTTTGGGAGCAAATGCAGTATTATTTGGTTTATTAAGGACCACTGGTACTTAATGGATTTTTCTTTTGCTGTCTGTGCAAACTCTTTGTGTGCTTTGTAGGACGAGAAGACCTCATCAATTCACTAAATTAAGAGTTCAGTATTGCACAGATTAAAAAAGATTCCTATATCCAACCCTTAATGGCCACAAAAAAATTTCCAGATTTGACTTTGAAAACTGAAATCCAATAACCTTACAGAGATACATGTTTCTGACATCCATCAATGACAATGCTCTTTTACCACTTTAAAAAAATCCAGATTACCACAGAATCATTGAAGTGTCAGGGTTGGAGGGGACCTCAGGGATCATCTAGTTCCAACCCCCTGCCATGGGCAGGGACACCTCACACTAGATCATGTTGCTCAGAGCCACATCCAGCCTGGCCTTAAAAACTTCCAGGGATGGGATTTCTACCACCTCCCTGTGCAACCTGTTCCTGTGATTATGCAATCACATCGTTTTATCAATAAATCCCACTATCTAGGCTCCCACTTTTCTCTGAAAAATTTATCTGTGCAACTTTCAGCTTCTGTGTTTGTTAAAATGCACTCTCCTTGTTAAAATTGATCATATTATGATGATGCAGAATGGTGGTGCTGCATTAATGCAAATGCCTGAAACAAATCTATTTCTAAATCAGTTTAGCAATAGAATTTTAACCTGATTAAGCAGTATTGAGCTTGGTTCAATATCCTTTTATGAGGGTTTGCACTTGTGTGGCAGTATTGCTTTTAGTTATGTCAATAGACATTTTCTGACATGGTAAAGGCATTTATTGACTGCAAATAAATGGTAAAAAGTTGTTTAATTGCACAGCTAATTGCCACAGTTTGCTGTAATTTTGAGGATGTTTTATGTATTTTCATAATTACAGTAAAAATAACCACAATATCTTCATAGATGGCTTGATCGATATGTTAATTAGAGACCTCTGAGACTGCAGGAATGCTTCAGATCTTTCTCTGCCTTGCAAGATATTAATTCATTCATATCATTGAGAGGAAATAAGATGATTCCTTTTCTTTTTCTCAAAAGAGGATCAAGAAACTTTCTCAAAACTGGGTGTAGAAACTGTTCTTAATTTCTGAAGAAAGCGAAATTGTGCTTCTTGTGCTGTGAAATTATGCCTAATTTTTCAAAATAATTTATTTTCTATATTGGAATGCATTCTGACTCTGCTACTGTCATAACTGGGGAGAATAATGATTCATGTCCACATGAAAAATATGTAGCAGTTTTCCTACGAAAGGGAAACATATATTTTGGTATTTGCCATTTATCAGATAAAAATAACATGAAAATTACTTGCACCAAAAAAAAAAAAAAGACCTTTGAGATTAAAAGCATAAAAATAGATCTTAGAATTCTAAACTTTCAACTACCCACAGCTTTTTCTAAATAAAATGGAAAGCACATCTAGGATTAGTATCCTTGGCTTTCATTTTTACTGCTTTTCATAATTTTCACCCATACCTATCCTCAATGTCCTTCTTACTGTCAGAATACTTTTATATTGTCTTAATCATTCAACCAAAATTTATTTGCCAAGAAAACAAGCAACCACCCAAAGAAGCAACCACCCACCCATCACCTGAAACCAGTGCATAATTTTTTATATGACTTATTTCTTGGAAAGCTCTTTAGGGAGAAACAGGCTGGAAGATAAAGAGGTGGGGTTTCCATTTCAGTTGGAATGAAAAGTGCTGCATCTTGGGATGGGTGATGAACCAGCAGATAGATTATGAGTAAAGATTAAGGAGAGGACAGGTATGGGTGACATTGTAGAGCATGTTTGCTATAGACCACCTGATCAGGAAAAACAAGTGTTTGGGGCCTTCAAGGGACAGCTATAAGCAGATTAACATTTTCAGGTCCTGGCCCTCATGGAGAACTTCGGTCACCACATGTACTGGAGGGAGAGCACAGTAATCCAGGAGGTTACTGGTGAGTATCAGAGACAACTTCCTGATGCAAGTGATAGAGAAACAAACAAGGAAGAGTGCTCTGCCTTCTTCATATTACAAGTGTTTTTTCTTGCTAAGCTGTTTTTATTACTAACCACAAGGGAATTCTGCATCTTATTTTTCCTTCCTCATCTGGCTATTGGTGAAAGTCAGCCTGTCGCAAAGAACGATTCTCTCTCAGTTTCGAAAGGCGCTTTTTGAATGCAGGTTTTCTTTAACTTCCCAAAATAATTTGGAGATACTTCTGTAAGTCAACTTCAAACCCTTACTAAATAGATTTGTGGTGTCTTCTAGTCATGATTTCCTAGATATTTTACCTGTCATGCAACGACATCATATTTCCCATGGCAATACTGTCACCTGTACTAATGTGATCACTGATTTATTAAGCCCATCTTTAGAATGAAGAATTATCTAATATCTTTGAAGTCACATAAATAATTTCCTATGGCCATAAGATCCCTTCTCATTCAAATTCAAACCCTTACTGTTTTACAACAGAACAAATTAGCTTGATTATTTTGGAGTAACTATATCAAATATAGTTTTGATTTCACTGTGCAGAAAATTTTGGAAAATATTTGCCTCAAAACACATTTTTTGGCTGGTATCATGTGGGCTTAAGTGTGATGCAGAATGGATGTTACAAAGTGTACTGCCAGTAGGCAAGATAAGTGATTTCACAGAATCAAATCAATAGGATTGTCAGGTCTCAGCAACTTCTTTACCTGTTTCTTTCTAGGGTGTTGTTCAAAAGGAATTTATAATAATCTCTGAAATACTATGACCAAAACTGATCTCTGGAATACCATGGCCAGAGGGCACATTTCCTTAAAGGATTAAGATCTGATTATTTGGCTGAAAACATGTGGAAGGGCAGATACACAAAAGATGTAATTCTTAATTACATTATCTGTACATCAATAGAAGATATCAGAGCTGAAACAAATTTGGGGGTTCTGCCAACATTTTCAAGCTTGAAAAGGAAAATATTCTTCCTCATTACCTCCTCGAAATAGGTCACAGGGTTCTTAAAAATTCTCTTATCAGGACATCAAACTACAACATCAACAAAACTATCCTGAGGAGGAACTTCCATTTTGAGAAAGTATGTGACTGAATGCCCTCCTCTTTATAGATAAAACCTTGTGGGAACTATGGTGATTTCAAACCAAACAAAAGACCAGCCAAATTCTTTTCCTCCAGATATATTTCTTAACTACTTTTCACTCACAGGCTGCTTTACAATTCTCAGGTGTCTCCAGTTACACTGCTATGAACTCAAGCTTTCATTATAGCGAAATGTAAAAAGGTCACCAAAGTCATCCACTCCTCAGGTGCAAGCCTAGGAAAACACCCAGATCTTCACATTTGTCAATAATGAACAGTTTTAGTCTGCATACTTTCTCTCAAATTGGAATTTTGTTTTCCATCTGTAGGGAAATGCAATAATCTGTCAACTGAAGAGAGTGAATGATATTTGAAAACAGTTTAGAAAGCTTTATAACAAGACATCATCTCTGGCGAATGACCACCTGATCATACTATAGTATGTAGCACTTTTCAGGGCTGAAATCTATGTAACAGAAGAAAAGATCATCGGTTTTACCTCCTACATAGCATCCATCCTTTTGAATTATCACACTCATGAGTTGAATTGCTGTAAATCAGGATTAGGAAAACCTTTTCTTGGTTCCTTCACACAGAAGTGGTGTTGTTTCACTGTTAATAACCACCATCCTGCTGGAAAGCAGCTCCAGAGAGAAAGACCTTGAAGTCCTAGTGGACAGTAAGTTATCTATGGGACAGCAATGTGCCCTTGTGGCCAAGAAGGCAAATGGTATCCTCAGGTGCATTAGTAAAAGTGTATCCAGTGGGTCTAGAGAGGTTCTCCTCCCCTTCCACTCTGCCCTGAAGAGACGACATCTGCAATACTGTAGCCAGTTTTGGGCTCACCAATTCCAGAAAGACAAAGATCAACCGGAGGGAGTCCAGAGAAGAGCTACGAGGACTATGAAGGGACTTGAACTAAATTCTGAGGTTTTCATTAGATCAGAATCTCCTGGTTTCATAGCAGTTCTCATTCAAGAATTTAGAGGTCATTATTTGCATATATTTTTTTTTTTTTTACTTTCAACAAATGTAGTGATTTTTACATTTATCTTTAAAGAAATATAAACATGGTTTATGCAGCCTCTTTGAATTACATTTCTCCCTTGCTTGTGCGATACACAATTAACATTGACCCTTTTCCAGTGGTGAGAGCCTGGAATGGGTTGTCCAGGGAGGTGGTTGAGGCCCCATCCCTGGAGGTGTTTAAGGCCAGGCTGGATGAGCCTCTGGCCAGCCTCATCTAGTGTGGGGTATCCCTGCCCATGGCAGAGGGGTTGGAACTAGATGATCCTTGTGGTCCCTTCCAACCCTGACTGATTCTATGATTTTATGATTCCAAGATACATTGAGGGGTAAGATTATGAAACATTTTATATTAAGACAAAGAAATTATGTATTTTTGGAGGCCATCCTCAAATACCTCAATGTTTAAGTAAAGCACATTTTTCTCTCTTCCCTCAGATACTGAATGCAGACATCAAAAATATTCAAATACTTGCAGTGTACATAACCTTAGTTGAAAAACAAGAAGATTAATTGAAGGAGAGGGATGCTGCAGAGCTATTTTGTCTGGTTGGTTTACATGCGTCACTGGAGATTTTGTCTGTGGAAAGTATCACTTCAGGAAGAGTCCTGTCTCAGACAGAGAATTTATACAAATGTATTTTAGATCTTTCATAAGATAAATTTGGTCCTCAGATGGGGAAGTAACTTTAAAAAGCAAGCTCATGCGCTACATTCATACATATTTCAGGGAACTTCCTACACCAAATCACAGAAATTAATGTCATCCTATCTCTTGCTAGTCAGTTTGAGCATTTATTCTATTTTCTCCTAGAATATTCCTATTTTGTGATGGAAAATTCATTCGCTATTGCAACATTAAGAAAATAAAAGTGAAATGTTAATAACAAATTGAAGTATCCGTCATTGATGAATTGAAACAGTATGTGGCGTGTGAAGTCCTCCAAACCTTAAACTAGTTTTGTCTCTCCTCAAAGACTTCTTGTTCAGAAGCTTAATGACCTCATTCTCTCCTTTCACCTGGCTCCTTAGTTGTCACACATTTTCCATAATGAACTGTGGCTAATCCAGAAGGGAGGCTGTGACAGAGGGTGGGAAATGAAATCTGGCTTCTTAAAATGTTGTGGTCAACATGTAAAACTGCATAAATAACAATTTGCCTATCCTGCTCCATCCACACAAACCTTATTGAAAGAAACAATTTTCTCATTCCCTTCAATGAAGCCATTTTTCAGAAAAATCTGCACCTTTTAACTGTTTTTTTTTCTTTTTTTTTTTTGTCAAATGGGAGTTTCTAATAACATCATCCAGCTGTAAGGGAGAGCTTGCATATCATTTTTCGTCCCCAAATATTTTAATTATAAAATATAAACCTCCTTATAAACCATCACCAACATTCATTTCGAGTGTCTTTTACTGGGGAAGTATAAAAAAAAAAAAAACCATCATAATCTGTACATTTACTATAGCTGAGTCACTAAAAATAAAAATTATGTGAATTACATGAATGTAAATCTTCAAGAGAGATGATATTTAAGAGTGGGAATATTAACATATGTCAATAATATTTCATTTTTTAATGCAACTTTTTGAGAGCTGGCAAAAGATGATCAAGGGTTTTAAAGGTACCAAGCATATCATTATACTATTCCTAAAAATTAATAAATAAATAACTAAATAAAATTATTTCTTTAATAACAATTTGATATTTCTCATTTCTTATGTATCTCAATCATTTATATATATCTCCATTTTACACATATCTCATTTGCATGAGTAAAGAATACACGTAGATATACTTTCATGAGAGAATGCTTAATCTTTAGTTCTATGTACTGGTATTGCAAAAGTTTGTTACCATTTTTTTTCTGCCACCATAGTAAAAGTATCAAAGACACAGCTTCAAAAAAGATTTACTTAAAATTGTTTAGTTTCTAGCCCCTTTATGATATAGAGACAACTGAGGTATTTCTTGCCATAAAACAGATTTTCACTGTATCTCTGGGGGTACACTTTGGTGGAGATAAACCATATCTGTTGAGCAGCTAAATGGCTACTAAACAGATATCACAGACCAATAGTTATTTTGAGAATACATTTGTTCCTGTAACTCTTTCAAACAACAGCTGTTGTTGGAAGCAGGAATACGGCTTCATGTTTTGGTTGCATGGCTGAGAACAAATCTGTTTAATTGCATACAAGACGGAAGCTGCTCTGCACTGAAAACTGAAGTAATGCTCTGTAATTTATCTGTATAGGAGGCTTTTCCATAGAGTAGTGACAGAATTAAGCAGCTAAAAAGTTATTAAGTTACTTTGTCATGTGGAAACTTTTATAACACACTAAGTGTGGGTTTGGTTTTGTGGTTTTCTTTGTGGTTTGTTTTAGAAAAGCTAAACTTAATCTTTTTTTTTTTTTTTTTTTTTTTTTTTTTCCACTTTGTGTCCAGAGAAGGGCCATGAGGATGATCAGAGGGCTGGAGCACCTCTCCTGTGAGGACAAGCTGGGAGAGTTGGGGCTATTCAGTCTGGAGAAGAGAAGGCTCTGAGGAGACCTTATTGTGGCCTTCCAGTATCTGAAGGGGGCTACAAGAAAGCTGCTGAGGGACTGTTTAGGATGTCAAGTAGTGATAGGACTAGGGGAAATGGAAAAAAAAATAGAAATGGGTAGGTTCAGATTGGATGTTAGGAAGCAATTCTTCACCATGAGGGTGCTGAGACACTGGAATGGGTTGCCCAGGGAGGTGGTAGAAGCCCCATCCCTGGAGGTTTTTACAGCCAGGCTGGATGTGGCTCTGAGCAACCTGGTTTAGTGTGAGGTGTCCCTGCCCATGGCAGGGTTCTGGAACTAGATGATCCTTGAGGTCCTTTCCAACCCTGACAATGATTCTATGTAACTACTACCTTTGTACACAGAGTATTGTATGGCAGTATGATTAAAGCCCTCTTAAAACATTAAAACAAACAAACAAACCCTCAAGCAACTCAAAAGAAACATGGAATTCCATTCACTTAGTACTTAGGTTAGAGGTGCTTTCAGTTGTAATGATGTTTGAGGTACATTTTTCTTGTATTCCTCTGTTAAAATATACAGTCTATCTGTTAAGTTTTGTTTCATCCAGATCTGTGATGACCTAAAATCCTTAATCAAAGTAATATCTCCTAGGTTTGAGTTGCCTTCTTTCGCTGACATCCATATATTTTTCACATCTCCTTCAGAATATATAGGAAATGTCTAATAAACACGTGTTAAATTGTGTTAAGCATGTCACAATATGTGTTCCCATCACATATTAGCCACAGGAAGTAAGTTTATATAAAAAAAGGAAAGGAATCAACCCTTTTTTGTTTCATGTTTTTGTTTCTTCTAGCACTGCTTGCTCAAAAAAAAAAAAAAAGGCAGAAATTTGAATTAAATTATAGTCTCAGATTTCTTTTTCACTTGATGACGTGTATCTTAAAATTAATTTAGTCTAACTTTCATTTCCCGAAATGAGATTATATTGCTGGTAACTAGGCAAAAAAAAAGTGTGTGTGGGTGGCTATTGTTCATTCATTTGTTTTTAACTTAGAACTGTGAAAGCTTTTTAGAGCATCAGAGGAGATACAATGAACTTTAATATTAACATTTGTCAAAATATTTTGCTCAACTTTTACTAATGCAATCAACATACAAAACTTCCATAAATCCTAAACATGGATTAAAGTTCCTCTAGACATGATTCCCACTATTGGCTTTTCTTTATAACTTAATGACTGAAAATCAAAAGGAACAACAAAATCAATACATATTGAGTCCATTCACTAAAACCCAGTCATGCTTTGGTCCTCACCTGCACCACCATGATTTGGTTCTGTCCCAGAGAGGTGGCAAGAAACACTCTCCAGGTTCCTCCTTTATCACCCTCTGAGAGAACAAACCCAGCCAGCACCTGGCTAGAAGGCTTTCCAATAGTTAAAGAACAAATACCTGGCAGTAATAACTGACCTGGCACTGCTCAATTTATAGGTGGCAGAGCCTTGGAGTGCCTCTTGCAGTTATGGAAGGATAAGAGCCTAGCCTCAAATATGAGACAGGTTTAGGCCCACAGTTGCCCTCACTCAGCTGCTTTTCTCCAGGTGCATCATGGCTTACAGTTAGGTAGAGGTCATAAATCACATGTTACATCTGTCACATCACAAAGAAAAGATGAAAATGAGACCTAAGGGACAGCAGAGCATTTGAAACCAGTATAGATGTTAACTGGATTTGCCTAGAGAAGGGGGAAAATTGTTCTGATCTCCAGGGGAAGGAAGGATTTGTTATTTTTGTCCCGTTTAGTGAGTTTTGCATCATGTTAGTGAAGACAACATGCTCTCTGTTGCCAGTATCCTGAAATTCATATCTGCATACAAAGTTTGACAGACATTTTATCACTGAAACTGTTAAAATGAAGTAATTCCTGATTTCTTAGAGCTAGACATCTAACTGTTAATGAAAATTACAAGGCACTTCAGCGTGATAAATAATACATGACAAGGTGTGTGTTACTGTGAGATAACGTGCATCTCAGAGGCACAGTGACATATGCCTTGGAGTATCTTGGTGTAATTATAAAATGACTTGGAGTTAGAATTTGAAAAAAGAAGATTCACATATTCATAGCTATCCAGAAGAGAAACACGCCTAATTTGTTACTTTAATGATCACTGGCAGATTTAAGAGGGGAAATATAATATAGGTTTAATATCCTGGTAATTTTCTTAGTTTTCTGACACAAGCATTACATTTATTGTTCTTTGGGACTGGGCTTCTGCCAAGGTCCCTGTTATGACAGCCTGAAACAGCACTATAGTTGGTATTAGCAATCTGTAGTGAAATGTTTCCTAACAGTAAAAATATTGAATGAACTGATTCCAAATTTCTTAAATTTGGGCAGCCACAGTTTGATTATCTTGCATTCACCACCTTTAAATGAGTTCCAGATTTAGACTCTTGCTTTCTTAAAGGGCAGTGATAGGACTCCCAAGCTTGTGTGAGCTACTGTAGATGGAAAAAGGTAATTTTAACTTCTTGAAGCCATAATCTCAATTTATTATAGGTAGTGGAAAGTGGTTAGGTCAGATTTAGGGTTAAGGCTAGGTTAGGGTTAGAATTCGGACTAGGTTAAGGTTAGGGTTAGGGTTAAGGTTAGGAATAGGGCTAAGTTTAGGGTCAGAATTAGGGTTAGGGTTGCATTTCTTTGCATCATTTTCATTTGCATCATTTGCATTGGGATGCTGGTTTACAGCCAGATGAACATGATCCAGCAGTGTGTACAGGTGCCCATGAAGGTCCTATCCTGTTTCAGAAACAACATGACAAGCAGGAGTAATGAAGTGATTCTGCCCCTGTACCTGGCAGTGGTGAGGCTGCTCCTGAAATACTGGGATCATTTTTGGGCCACTCACTACAAGAAAGACCTCGAGTTGATGAAGCAGGTGTAGAGAAGGCCAATGAAGCTGCTGAATGTCTGAAGAACAAGTGTTATGGCTGAGGGAACTGGGGTTTAATCTGGAAGACACTGTGGAAAGATCTCACTCTCTACAACTGCCTGAAAGGAGGTTGTAGAGAGGTGGTTGTTGTCTCTTCTCCCAGGTAACTAGCAATAGGAGGAGAGGAAATGGCCTCAAATTGTGCCAAGGTCAGTTTAGATTGGATATTAGGAATGTTTGGGTTTTTTTACCAGAAGAGTGGTCATACATTGGAACAGGCTGCACGGGGATATAGTGAAGTCATCGTCCCTGGAGGTGTTCAAAAAACATGTAGATGTGGCAATTTAGGATGTGGTTTATTGACCATGGTGATATTAAGTTGATGGTTAAAAGCAATGATCTTAGAGGTCTTTTCCAGCTGAATGATTCTGATTCTGTGATTTTGTTTGGTTGGGTGGGTGGTTTTTTTGTTTGTCTTGTTTCTCTTTTTAATGGTATGAGGGAAGTGTAGATGTTTCTCATGTCTCACAAAATCCCTAGAAATCAGACTGGGAGACAAATCACACAATGAAAATAGATTATTTACCTTTTCTTTTTCTTTTTTTTTTTTTTTTAATTTGCTCTCAGATACTAACTGATATCAGTTCACGAATTGGTATCAGTTAAACAATGCTAGCATTCTTTCTTTCTTTTTTTCTTTTTTCTGCAGATAAAAGGAAAGGGAACAGGGGATGAATGAACCTTTATGATTTTTTTTTTTTTATCTTGGCCATTTGCAAGTTACATTTTTAGAAGGGACAGTTTTTACAACACCTCTTCTTTTTCTGGTATTGACTTCAGGTAAACCACAAAGTCCCACTAGCAAGGATTGCTGCCTGTAAGGGTCTATAAAAACTCTAAAAGTCACTGTACACAGCAATCAGCTGGGACTGTGAGAGAACACAGTGACATTTATAATAGACCCAAAACAGGCACAGTTCCTATGGAAACTATGTATGCATTTTAATAATGCAGAGTTATTTATAATATCCTTATATGAAAATTCATAAAGAATTAATATATTTATACACTGCATAAAAATCCAGGCCTATTTAATATGTGACTATTATGCCATATCCACCTCTTTCTATGTCTACTGTGGCAGAGTCACTATGGTTTTACTGGAAGTATTCTTTGAAATAATCAACTTTTGCTTGGTTTTAGAGTACTCAGGCCTTTAGACATCTGTATTCCTTCTAGGCTTGTGTTTTCACATGCCTGCTTGCATATTGCCAAACCTAAATTCCAGCCCACTTTAGAGCTAGAGAGCGGAGCAAAGAATGAAATAGGCTTTGACATTTCTCAAATGAAATTTTTACTTACTGGACTGTTACACCAGTCATGGGTAGTTCCCAAGCAATTTTTCTGTTTTGTTGTTTCTGGTTTTTTGTTTGTTTGTTTTAAATACTCTTGGTTTTGCAATAGATGTTATTGGTGTGTTAAGAGTACCCCCAGAAAGTTACCTCTACCTTTGAATAAAGAGCAGTCAGCACAGCTAATGAATCCTGGTTATTTGGATAAGTTATGAGTAATGAATAGCCTTTGTGTAACACTTTCTTTTGCACACCTATAAAAATACAGATAGCAGAAATATAGTGTTAAATCAAACCTGCTTTGATTGAGGACATCTAGGAAGCTCTTCATTCCAGCCTCCCTCTGTAGATCTGGTCAGGATCGTCACCAGTTGTGGATGAAATGAGTGTAACATCTCACATACTCCTTCACTGACAAGTGTGAAGCAGATTAGTGCAGTCACTCCTGGACATGGTGATGACGTTCATGTCATCAAGCATTGCCACATGTGGTCTGTTACTGTCAAGCTTTACCAGTGGTCACAATTAAGCACATGATGAGACCCTGATAATAAATTAGAATAAAAACAGCAATAATTTATTACAATGATAAATTCAGAAGAGAGAGAGTGCAACAAGAAACTCTCAATTCTTACATTGGGATGAGATGTTTCAAAGCACAAGATAAGTGTGAAACGTTGATTAGCAGTGGCTGTTCTTCTGGAAAAAGAATGAAAAAGAACTGTTGTCACTTGGAGGCTAACCTGAGTCACTTTGTCATGTAGTATGGAAAAGCTCTGAGTGGGCTACCCAGGTGATCCCCTTCTTTCAATGACAGATATGAAATTGCAGCCCATTTTTTTACCTCTGCTTTCACTGCTTTAGTATTTCAGAGAAAACCAGGAGTACACAGTATGTGGTGTGTAGATCAACTGCTTGGAAGAGAGTATTTTAGGCTCTCATTCCAGAAACAGAAACTTCTCTTTAAATAGAATACAGTGAACATTTTTCACATAGAGTTTTTATTCTCTAAACCTAATGCCTAGCCTCCTTTATTGTTGTTATTATTGTTGTTATTACTATCATTATCACTATTACTATTATTATTATTATTATTTTGAAAGTGAGATATAAATTACAGTTAAGTAAAGGAATGGAATGTCTAGGAACAAATTCCTTGGAAGAGAAATGGTAGGAAATGTACATGCTGCTTAATGTAAGTTTGCTGAATTGCCAGGATAGTTTTCTAAAATTCTGGATTTGGTCAAGACTGAGAAAAGGAAGTTCTTTTAGTGGTGAAATACTGGGGCTACCTAAAACCCTGTGTTACAGGAGAGGCAAACGGTATCATAGAATCACAGAATTGTCAGGGTTGGAAGACCTCTCAAAGACCATCCCCCAAGGGCAAAGGGACATGACACTAGATCAGGTTGTCCAGAGCCACATCCAGCCTGTCCTTAAAAACTTCCAGGGCTTCTACCACCTCCCTGGGCAACTTGTTCCACTGTCTCACCACCCTCATGGTGAAGAACTTTTCACTAATACCCCATATAAATCCCCCCCTTCTCTAGCTTGGAACCATTACCCCCAGTCCTATCACTACCCAACACCCCAAAAAAGTCTCTCACCAGCTTTCTTGTAGGCTCCCTTTAGATACTGGAAGGCCACAATAAAGTCTCCTCAAAGCCTTCTCCAAACTGGATAACCCCAACTGTCTCAGTCTGTTTCCACATGAGAGGTGCTCCAGCCCTCTGATTATCCTTGTGGCCCTTCTATATATCTCTTACCACAGAAAGAATGCAGAAAGAGCAATTTTAAAACTTCTATAGGCTAGGTATCTGATATTACTCTATCTTTCCTTGTATTGAGCATATCAAAATGTACCTCATAGCCTTGATTTATCTATTACTCCCTTTCTGAGTGCTTTCTTCTGCTTCGTCACATTTTGAGCTTACTATATATAAGGATTAGAAACTGTCAACATAAAAAATCAGGAACAAACAAGAAATTAAAAAAAAAAGGAAAAAGAAAAGGGTCCCACTGCTAAGATTATTGTTTATTTTTTATAAGGAAGGTAATTTTATCCACTATCTTAACAAGTAAAGATTGTGGGAATTTTTTATTTTTCTTTTTTTTTACTAAAAGCTAATAAAAATGGATATAACTTCAAATGTTAGCATAAATCACACAGAATTTTTAATGTACTTCTTGCTCAAAATTTCAAATGTAAAAAGGATAAAAAAGGATGAAATAAATAGGAAAAAAAATCACCCTGGGTTTCAAAGTAAGTAATTCCTTTGAATGTAATAGATATTTTTCATTCTGAAAATATGTCACTTTAATCAAAAGGAAAATCTAATTCCCTGGGGTTGCAAGACCTTTGAAATTAAAGCCATGTTTACTATATAAAGCTTAAACTCCAGATTATCTTGGTTTTACAGCTGTGTATCAGGGCTCTACTTCCATGTACACCCCATATACTCAGTCATCAGCTTCCTGGGTGGTTCAGGAGCTCCCTAGGTGGTATTTGCACAGTCAAAGTGATGGGCTAGCTGGGTTCCTGTTCTTCACAAGCAATTTACTAATTATTATTACAGAAACTTTACAGGTGGCAAATAAGGATAATCTTTAAGCCTACTAAATGATGTTATTTGTATGCTTGCATGTGCTACTGATTATCATTTGGGAAGGTGAACCAGGACACCCCAGGAACCCCCTGGTATTTCAGTCTTTTCTATGTTGGACGTGTTTTGAACACAGTTTAAAATGATCCGTTATAAATCCTCAGTCTTATGCTGGAATTGTCACATAGGACACAGGAGCAGCTAGGCTACAGACAGTCACCAGAACAGCAGTTCAGGCAGTCTCACCAGATCCAGGTAAAGGACACTTGAAATGTGGACCTCCATTGCCATTCACAAAATGACTGTTCTCTTTCTGAGGCATTTCATTGCTCACATGAGTGTGAATGTCTGTGCAAGACAGGTGAACTCTGAAACCTGGAAACTATCTTGTGTTTCTGTAAACTCACCATAGGAGGTTTTGGGGGAAATATATGTGTGTGTATATATACACACACACACACACACACACACACATATATATATATACACATTCCCATTATTTTTTTTTTAATCATAATAATCACTTTGTTTGATGTTGGAATTTACATTCTTTTCAACTGTTCCAACAAGGATTTCTCTGAATTGTTTTCCTTGCATTTGTGATGATCAAGAATTTCCAGCAAGAGAAACTGCAAACTGTCATAGTCATAAATAAAATTATCAGGAAGTGTTTATGGTAATGAGAAAATTACATCTGCTTAATAATCTCTGTACTAAACATTAGCAAATGCACAAAATTGGGATACTGGAAAAATGAGATTTCAAGAAACAGATACTGTTTGCTTTTTGGTTGCTGCAGTAGTTGCTATGATGTTGAAACACATTATCTTTATTTTATTCCTGGAAGAATATCTAATCAATGCTTGAGTTCCAGGAAAGATTGTCAGGTAAGAGAAACATCTCTATATGCTCCTATATCCAAGCTGTGATTGGGACAATCAGAAAGGCAGTAAAAACAACAATCTGGGGGAATGTGTGGCTCAGGAGGATCACTGACAGAGGGCACAAGAATCTTTGCAAAGCCATGAAATTAGGAGGAGGGTAATGTTCAGGATATTGGTCAATACAATGTGCAGGTCTATCTTTGTCTAATTCAGATCCCAGTACAATCCTTAATTTATTAGGTTATATTTAGCATAAATGCACTCATTATATTGTTTCATATACAATATGTTAGCAATTAAGTCTGAAGCAACAAACAGTTCATTTAACAGTTTGTATGATTTATATATGTGGTTTACAATGTGAGAAGTATGATAAGGGAACAATGTAGGCCATTACTTAGCCTATGTACTTAACATATACATCTTTGCACTCAGACCCAGGAAGTTTTGTGCACCATCACAAATCATCCTTGCAGCAAACAAATATTCTGCGCTTGTAGAAGCAGACAAACAAGTTGATCAATGTATCAATAGTAAAGTACATACACACCAGTCAGCTTCTAGATCTTCATAAAGCTTTATATCAATCTAAATAGTGTTTCAGACATCAACTGATTTTTTAGAATTAATGTACTGTATTTTTTTTTATTGTTAGTTAAGAAAAAAAAAGAAAGAATATTGAAGATATAACCATGCACTGAAATCACTGCAGATAAAATATATCTGGTATGCACAAACACCTGATATTAAAACATCAGTATGTTTAAGAGGGTCAGATACACATCTATCTAACGTGAAAACGTGGTTCTGCCATGTTGCACAGGTCTAATGGACTTGGTATTAATCAGGACAGAATTTCACAGAATCACAGAATTAACCATGTTGGAAACCACCTTCAAGATCATCAAGCCTAACCTATCTCCCAACACCTTCTAATCAACTAAACCATGGCACTAAGTGCCTCATCCAGTCTTGTTTTAAACACTTCCAGGGATGGTGACTCCACCACCTCCCCAGGCAGCCCATTCCAATGGTAAATCACTCTATCTGTGAAAAAATTTATTTCCTAACAACCTCCCCTGGTGCAGCTTGAGACTGTATGCTCTCATTCTGTCACTGTTTACCTGGATGAAGAGACCACCCCCCACCTGTCTACCACCTCATTTCAGATAGTTGTAGAAAGCAATAAGGTGTCCCCTGAGCCTCCTCATCTCCAGGCTAAACAACCCTCAGCCGCTCCTCACAGGCCTTGTGCTCCAGATCCCTCACCAGCTTTGTTGCCTTTCTCTGGACGTGTTAAGCAACTCAACATCTTTCTTGAATTGAAGGGCCCAGAACTAGACACAGTACTCAAGGTGGGGTGCTGAGTACAGGGGCAGAATGACTTCCCTGCTCCTGCTGGCCACACTAGTCCTGATACAGGCCAAGATGGTATTGACCTTCTTGGCCACCTGGGCACTGCTGGCTCATGTTCAGCCAGCTGTCAAGCAGTACCTCCAGGTGCCTCTCTGCCTAGCTGCTCTCTAGCCACTCTGTCCCCAGCCTGTAGTGCTGCATGGAATTATTGTGGCCAAAGTGTAGAACCCAGCACTTGGACTTGTTAAATCTCATGCCCTTGGACTCTGCTCATCTGTCCAGCCTGTCAGTCCCTCTGCAGAGCCCTCCTACCCTCTAACAGATCGACACCTGCTCCCAGCTCAGTGTCATCTTCAAACTCACTAATGGTGGACTGAATCCCCTCTTCCAGATATTAGACAGGATTGGACCCAACGCTAATCCCTGGGGCACACCACTAGTGACTGGCTGCCAGCTGGATGTGGCACCATTTCTGTTAGTTTAAGATGCTTGATCTGTCCTGCTGGATTTCTATAGCATTCCGAGTGCAGTAATAGTTATACTGTTTGAATGTTACAAAAGAATAAATAATAAATAAACTAATTACTGTTTTGCTCCTAAATGCCACCATTTTTCATTGTAAACTTAAAACTGGGTTTGCCCTGTAGGATACTTCACAACTTGGTCAAACTAGGTCGAAAACTTCTTCAGGTCAAAATACCAGGCCAAAGGCTAAGCAGAAGCTGTTTCAAGGTAGAGGAACTCAGAAAAGTGACCCCAGTGAGAAGTCTTGTTGCCAAGATTACAAGATAGGAGAGATACTGTGGGTCCTGCTGACAATTTTATTGAAACTTTTCTGTGACTCTCCCTTGTTTGCACTTACGCCACTCCTAGCTATACAAATCTATGAGATAATAGAAAACCTTCAGACCCAAGAGCTCATTTTCTGCCTGACCACATAGGTAACCTATGCTTCTGAGAGTGACTTTTTATTGTTTGTGCTAGATTGCTGCAAAAATAAATCTACATCGTTTTAACCTTTATTCAGAATGAACGGACAACCTCTATCAGCTCAAAACGATTCAGAGTGCTCAGGGTCTATGAAGACATTGTGTATGACTGACACTTAAAACAAGATCAAAAATCATTTGATCATGAAAGAAGAGATTTCGAAAGGTATTTACCCCACTGTTTTATGGATGCTTCACTAGTAATTCCAATCCAACCATAAACAAGAGAAATAGAAAGTTAATGTAATACTTTTTCCTCTTCTTTTGTCTTGATCATTGACCACTGACGAATGGACATAAATTGCTCATGTCACAGATAAGTACAGGAAGCATCTGTAAATTAGAAAGCTTGAGATATATCATCTCTGCTGTTTCAGGAGACAATTTGCTAATATAACTGTCAATTTGTTAATTTAACTTATCACAGAGCTGGCATTGCAATGTGGTTTAAAAATTGATAGCTTTATAGGATTTCATCATGGGAAGAGCTTCTCAAAAATGCAGAAATGCAAGCCATATGATTTTAATTAGTCACGATTTTGATCCCTTTATTTAGCAGGATAATTATATTAAGAGAATTTATACCTTGCTCAACTGATTTTCAGGAAAAAATGTCCAAAATATTGTCTCTGTAAAACTAAGCTAAAAGTATTGCAAACAATACTTGCAAAAATTCTATCACAAGCTAGAGCTAGCTGTGTAAGTCACAAACCACTGAAATTTCACAGTAATTATACTCACACTCATTTTGAATTTATGATGAAAGTAGGCACATGTCTTTCAGATATATGATTGTAGATTGACTTCATAGTTAGAGACAATTAAATCTCCTTCAATACTGGAATCCACATGAAGAAGCCAATGTTACACACCAAATCCTGTTATGGGTAAAGTGCCTATGCAGATCTTAAAATGTATTTCTAGTCTGATTAATGTCTTATCAATTTACAGGTCTAAATTATGTAATGGACATGAAAAATTCTTATCATTAATATGGTTAAATTAGTATACAAAAATTCCTCATACTTCCCTCTTTTCTCTGGTGTTTTGCCCATATTTTTTTTTTCCCAATGCAAAGCTGACAGTTTCAGTCTTCCTCAGAAAGAAAGAGGGAAGGATGAATAGAATAGAATAGAATAGAATAGAATAGAATAGAATAGAATAGAATAGAATAGAATAGAATAGAATAGAATAGAATAGAATAGAATAGAATAGAATAGAATATCATGTCAGAAGGGACCTTAAGGTCTAAATTTCTTACCCAAAGCACAATTAAGGTGGTCTTGCACCTTATCAAATTGAATATTATAAGTGTCCAAGCAAGTCCAACTTCAAACAACTGTCTTTGCTGAGAATGGCACAGTGTTCATGTTAGTATCACCTTCTTTCTCAGCATTGAGGCTGCTTGGGGCTATTTTTATATTTTAGTTAATTTTAGACTTATAATTGCACATCTCCTCCAGTCCTAAACCTAAAAGCCAATCACATCCTGGGCTGCATCAAAAGAAGTATGGCCAGCAGATTGAGAGAGTTGATTTTGCCACTATGCTCTGTTGACATCTCACCTGGAGTACTGAACTCAGGTCTGGGAGCCTCAGTAGAGGAAGGTCATGGGCTGATGGAACAGGCCTAGAGAAGGACCATGAAAATGATCAACAGGCAGGGGAACCTCTGCTGTGAGGACAGGCTGAAGGAGCTGGGGTTGTTCAGAATGGGAAAGAGAAGTCTCTGGGGAGACCTAATTACCACCTTCAGTTCCTGAAGGGGACCTGCAAGAAGGCTGGAAAGATACTCTTTACATACAAAGGCCAGTAGCGACAGGACAAGGGGCAATGATTTTAAATTAAAGAGCAGATTTACATTGGATGTTATGAAAAATTCTTTACACTGTGGGTCGTTGAGCACTGGAACAGGTTGCCCAGAGAGGTGGTTGAGGCCCCATCCCTGGAGATAGTCAAGGTGAGGAAAGACAAGGCCCTTGGAGAGCTGATCTAGTTGAGGCTGTCCTTACTTCCTGCAGGGGAGTTGGACTAGATGACCTTTAGAGGTACCTTCCAACTCAGGTGATTCTATGATTCTTCTAAAAGGAATTTTTGACATATTCTAACTACCTAGGTCTGCCAGACCATTAACATTAAAGGTATTTAGAGTGGTTAAGATAAAACAGGTGAGAAATAGTTATTTAATTGCTAGACAATTGTCAAAACAAGTGAGAATCAATTCAGGCAAAGCAAGTTCTGAAAAACTCTTGAGATTTCACAATGCCAATTTAATAGACCTGTAGCCTAGTCAGAGTAAAATGCTATCTACCTGATACAGCAACATGCTCTTCTGATGATGTCATAAGCCTAAGAGACTTATATTAAATTAATAATGATGCCAGATGCCACCAATTTCTCTGTGCTTCAGTGTTCTATCTTCTAAATGGGGATATTGGTAGTGCCTTACCTCAAAGAGGTATAAAAGATTAAAATAACATCATCCATGATAAGAGCCCTATAAATGTATATCATAAATATCTGACTTAGGAAAGCCAATTAACTAAAAGCAATGCACACAAACAGAATTATAGTCCTTTGGAGAGCATATCTCAGGAAGGATGATGACCCCTTCCAGGGTGACCTCATCCTGCAGAGAAGGCGAGAGGAAGCAAGGGAAGGAGATCTGTTGTGACCATAACGATGGAGCGGTGCTGCCTTAGGAACTGAGACTCTGCAGAGTGAAGAGACTGGGTAGAATTTAACTGAGATTTTCAAAGTCAGTGATACAGTAGATAAGCTAAAACCAGGACTACTCTCCAGATTCTAGAATACAAAGTATAAGAGGCACTTTGGAAGACTGGTTGGGGAATGGGCTAAAATTAATACATGAAAGTACTTCTCTACGGCGAATGCAGTGAATTTCTGGAGCTTGATGCCACAGAAAGTTGTAAAGGCACACACTGTCTTCAGGTTCAAAAATTTGTGGACAAGCCCCTAAACAAGTCCAGAAATTACTAAGATATACCTTCCAAAATCCATAAGACAGCTCTTGTAGGTGCTAAGGGACCACAAAATCAGCCAGGCTTGCAAGTTCTCTCTAAAGAGCTTTTTTTTTTTTTTTCTATTGCAGGTGTCCACAGCAGAATTAGGTTGTGCTTTATATTCTTAGGTACTGTAATGGTGGGCAGGACTCTGTTTTTCTAGCCTTTATTGGTCTCAGGAATCACATCCAGCTTCCTTCTGAAATCCAACTATCCTCTTCACTCCATCCTTTCACTGCAAAGGCTGTGACTTGGCCATCTGCAAGCAATTTCCCAAATTGCTTCAGAGCCACACCAAGGCAGTCATTCCTGTGTATATCTCATCATGAACATTCCCACTGAATGTTGAGTTCTGCATGTGTGACAACAACTGCTGAACATGATTTAGATGCATACAACTCTGGAGAAGCAAACACTCAGATCTTCCTCTTATATTCTAATCTGGGAAGTTAAAAGACAACATGAAAACAACTGCCACAGGTTCCCTTGTGGCAATAAGCTCCAGCTTTTGCATTTTCCACAGCATGTTCTATTCTCTTCAAACAAGAAGTCTGAAATTTTAAAGTAAATGCAGCTGTATGTTTCAATAATAAAAAATTAAATATTGTTTGGTTATTTTTTTATGACAGTTTAATGTCGGAGAAGTTACTGCAGATTGCCAGAGAAAAGAACTCATGTAAAGCAGAAGCTTTAAATCAAATTATGCAGGCAGTTAATTTTACTGAAACTGTATCTTTAAGCTCCATGCATACTTGTCTTCTTAAAAGCCACCACTTAAGATGATTTTCAGCCAACCTTAGCTTCCGAAGGCATATGAGCCCTGAAGGATTACATGCCTATCTGAAATTTAATTTTCCCCTTGTTCTTTGTCCTGTTTGTCATAACATCACCACCTTGCAAAGCTAAGAAAAGCACTCAAACATACAACAAAGCAACTTAGTTCAACTAATGATCATAATCTACCTAAAGCTTATCAGTGGAAAATCTTTCTCTTCAGAAATCGTTGTTGCTTCAAAACTTGAGACAAACAGTAGATCAAGCTGCAGATTATATTTAGTCAGGCTTTTGTTCCACAAAATCTCTTCACAAAAGTCTCTCCATTGGGTTAATCAGTTCAGTTGTAAAATCCTTCCTTTATGGACTAATATAAAAGAAAATGGGGCTAAGTACAAGTGCATAATTCATTTATTTTTAGGAAAATACATACCAGTATTGCATATACTACAGAGAGGAAACACTTAGAAAAAACTGTTTAAAGCAGACACTAACCAAACTTAAACTATGCCCTTAAGGGTTAATTCTCTTTTGGTTTTAGATGGTTTGATGGATTTTTTTGTTGTTTTTTGGTTTGTGGGTTTTTTAAAAAATTATTAGGTGCATTCTACTTGTAAAGAACTCAGATCTGGCCCATAGCTGTTGTATAAAATGCTACAGTGTGTTCTGATTTTTCACAACATCACACATACACTTTCCCCTGCACAGATGAGGTCACAGCAAAGCACCTCATTCTATTCTATGAGAGTATCTCAAAACTAACAGTATCTGGAGAGGAATAGTCTCTTACTGCTCTCTTGCACACTATTTTGTTACGTTGTCCCAAGGGAGGAAGAATTGTGTCTCACACCTGTGTTCTACAGGTTATGACAGAACTGTTTCTTCAAGTTCACAAGGTCCATTAGTGAAAAATGGTTATCAGCTGAATGCTCACCTGCATTTCTGGGCATTTCAAAAGCATGGACATGATTATAGGCCTGTTTATCAAGTAGCTGACAATCACATTTTAAAAGGCTTGTAAAGTAGAATCAGAGTTGGTTCTTTAGAACTGTTTCCTGGTTTATGCTATATATAACCTCCTCTGTCTCATGATGGGAGAACTGCCACTTCAAAAATACCTAGTACTTGCCTTCCTTAAAGCCCTTTCCCTTGCTGAATGCTTTCACGAGCTAGGAAAATTAGTTAGCAGATTCCTTTCTTTCACAACTACTTATACACATAAGAGACTGGAATATTTTAGAAGACAGGAAATTATAATTTGCCTTGTCTGACATCCCAGATCCTCAACACATTTCATTTTCTTGAGAAACAGGCTGTCCTCCTGGCCATCAAGAATCCCAAGCCAATTACTGCAATGATGTAAATCAAGCCAATTTTATCTGTCTTGTTTTATACTAGCTTGGAATATAGCTCATAAATTTTGTGTTGTATTAAAGATTAAAACTGTATCAGAAATCTTCATTATTACTTAAGTGTTCACATACCTCTTTTCATTTCTATAACAGAGAAGTTCATGTACTTTGCCACATCTAGCAGTGTAAAAACATGTAAGGAAATGAAATACTTGTTGATTAGAAAAATAAATTGTAAAGATAACAGGTTAACGTATGTTCTTCTATGGTGTATTATGCAAGTAACAATCCAGCAATTTGAATCTACTAATCTTTTAAATTATTACCTTGCAATGAATGTAAATGGTCTACTGTCAAGGTTTCTGATCATCCTCTCTGTCAATTTGATAGTGTAATATCAAGGGAGATTGGCCCTTTTTCTCCTTTCAGCCTCTGGTTTTATATCTCTGTATGCTTCCTGAGTTGCTTACCCTAACCTTTCTCTTTGCAATTGCTATGAGGCATAACTATAGGGATGTTAGAAATAACAAAATCCAATCTTTTGCAAGGTGAAAAAGAACTTGGATTGTGTTTTTTTCTTTTTCATTTTCTTTTTTTTTGCATAATGGCTCAATAAGGTTATCCATAGACATATAAATACATGTATATCAGGAAAATGACAAATCCCCATTGTCCAAATACTTGCACACACCAATAATTTCAGTGAATTATTTATCTCAAGCCTGAGGTGGATTTTGATCATTATTTGATATACCCAACAGTAACTGAAAAAATATGAGAACAGTCTCTATGACTGGAAGAAGGAATTTAGCTGATATACATTCACATCCATTTTCTTATATTCAAAAATTTACAGGCATACACAGACATATCCAGTGAAGCACATTCAATTCCTGGAGCCTGAATAGTGACTAGCAAAGACAACAAGGGTCTTTAATCCAAAAATAGAGCTTTGCTGCATTTTGTACTGTACTGAATACTCAGTATACTGCAGATACCAGAGTGATTTAAACACCAATTTTCTCTCCATCCTGAAGCCCAGAAAACTCTTCCCCCCCCACCCACCAGTTTTCTTCCAAGTGGCACAATACTTTTGTGGAAATAAGAGGCTAGTTGCTGACACTTTGAATATAGAAAATTAATTAGCATTTCCATAGCAGTGTAAATAGCAGTCCCTGCAGGCATGCAGGGGAGGTAATGAACATCAGGATTAACATTACACATTGCAGACATCAGACTATTATTACACCTTAATGACATGCAAACCAATAGTTCAAGTAGTCAAAAGATGCTGCATAATAACAGACTTCTCTAGGCCATAAAACGAGTTAGGGAAACACAGTGATTGTTCACATAGACACACTGCACAGTTTTACCCACCAGACTGTCTTGCAGGGGAACTTTTCAAAGGGTATTTTGGAAAGATATAACCCATAACCATAAATATTTCTCAGTCATCCCCAGACTTTCGGCAGTCCTACATTTTTTTGTGACCGTGTGCCATATGCATTGAAATTAGTAACAGTTTGATAAAATACACAAAATTATGTTTTGTAATATCCAAATTAATATGACAAATTCCAGATAATCACAGAAAACATCCAGTTGGAAGAGACCTCAAAGATCATCCAGTCCAACTTTTGACCTAGCACTAAAGGGTCATCTTTAAGGTCACTAAACCATGGCCGTAAGCACCAGATCCACACCTTGCTTAAATACCTCCAGGGACAGTGACTCCACCACTCTCTGGGCAGACCATTCCAATGCTTGAGAACCCTCTATGTGAAGACATACTTCCTAATAACCGGCCCAAACCTCCCCTGGCACAACTTGAAACTATTTCCTCTAGTCCTGTCTCTTCCCAACACAGAGAAGAGGCTGCCTCCTCGCTCCAACCTCCCTTCCGGTAGCTGTAAAGAGCAATGAGGTCTTCCCTCAGACTCCTCCAGATTGAACAACCCCAGCACTTTCATCTTTTCTATAATCTCACTGGGTGCTGCCTATGTTTCAGAGCCAGTCAAACCTCTTGCTCCAAAAAGGATTTTTAAAATTAACCTACTTTAGTTTATTCACAGCCTGATTAAACAGATAATTAAAAGTTACAGATGCATAGCAGTACTAAATTACTGAAGCTTGGATGCTTTGTGAGAAAGATTGTTAGTCTTTCAGATGTTGGCAAGGACCTGAGCAGCTATGGTGATGAACATCCACCAAAGTTCAATATTTTGCTGTCTTCAACATTTTTTTTTCTGAGTTTCTTTTCCTTCTAATTAATTTAAACAACAGAGTACTTGTTAAGTCAGTATGAAGTTAGTAAGCTCTGAGTTTGAGTCATTCCTCACCAAGCTTCTTTGAGGGGGGGAAAAAAATGTATCTATATTCACAGTACAGCCTCTGAAGCTGAATAATTCTATTTAACACTACAGGAAACTGACTTGTCTTCAAAAATTTCCTACACTCTGCAGACACTTGTTAAGAAATAATGACAGAAAATGGTTTTATTACTGTAGTTCAAAGACAAGATTCAAAGCAAAGATAAAATAGGTGAGTCCCAATTTTCAGTTTCTGTGATGTTAGGCTACAGAGAAAGCCTGTAATTGGGATCCACAGGATTCTGCTTTCTGTGAACCAGCAGCAGTGAACCTTTGGCTCAGACACAGATTTGGACTGACACAAAAAGTAATGTGCTTACAATGCTTTTTAAAATGCATGTGGTACCAGCTGCAAAGCAAAGATTTCTCCCTGTCTACTGTTTCTGAAACTACTGACTAGTTTGGTTATTTATTCTTTTGATTTCTGAAATCCTCAGATTGAGTGTTTGATTGCCTTATTGCTTTGTTTAGCTGAGAAGCTGATTTTCTTTCTACCTGTTATTCTGAAACTTGTCAAGAAGAAGAAATACTAAAAATTTAAGCTTGAAATATTTGGTTGAACCACCGGAAAGTTTGAAATATGGCTTTAGAAAACACTTTTAAGTGGTCGACAGAGAAACTGCCTGAGAGTTATTTCCTTATTACTTGGGCTGTTTTCCATGCCTGTGAACAAGAGTAAAATTCTAGGTTTAAAAATGCATAAAATAAATCAAGAAACAGTTAATTGAAAGAACACATCTGTCAAAATATCCCTTTGCTGTGTAGTTTGTTAAAATATGATTCAGAAAACAAGGAATTTATGGAGTTTTTTTGGTAAGGAGAATTTCACGTTTGACATGCAAACTTTGCCCTACAGAAGGACACAATAAAGTGTTTATAAAATCTAATCTCTAACAAAAATGCCTTATGTAGCCCAGTAGACATGATTTTGCCATGACTAATCAAAGGCAACAGGCTCAGTATTGATCTGTCAGTGCTGGATCTCTAGGCTTCATTGGCTTTGCCTGAGACTGATCTAGTGGTCTCTGGGCTCTTGTCATATTCATCTAAGCCCTATGATCCCCAATGTGGAATGGGCCTGACCACGGGGCCACAGTCTACCAAATGGCAATCCTTGAGAACTGGAGCTGGGTGAGGTGACTGTGCCACTTTGTGCTTTTAGCTGGATCGCCCTGAGACGAGAGCTGGGGCTGTGAGAAAAAGAAGGGGGGGAAAAAAGCAAGCAACCAACCAACCAAAACAAAACAAAAACAATCAAGCAAAACCAAAACCAAACAAAACAAACTTCCACACATATAAAATTAGCCCAAAGCAAACCCGAGAGAGAGAGAGAGCAAGAATACCTCCTGATGTTCATACTCTTCTGAGAGGGAGAAGTTGAGAACATTGATAATTTGGCACTATATTGCCTTTCAGAGAGAAAAACTGTCAGCTTAAAGATGTTTAAGGGTGAGATACCACCAGAGAAAAAGGGAGGCTAGGAAGCTTTTTAATAACCATTTTAACTGTATTAATATTGGGGCTTTCCTATGGTCATTAGAAAATTTAGACTAGTGGTGAAGATCTGGTTCCATGTATATATGTGCTACATATATCTAGCAAAATTTTCATCAACAAATATGACATTCAGATATAACTGGAGGTAAAGAAAGTATATTAAATATTAACTACACTTTCCATTTTCAAAATGACACAGGATCCAGACATAAAGATTTTTGTTATAAGCTTACACGTAAAGCCAAACTACTGAAAAGCTACTGAAAAACTTTGAATGTTATATTTACTCTATGCACATTTTGATCTCTTTTAAAAGGATGAAATCTCAAATTGTGGAAATAGATCTTTGTCAAGGCACTATGAGTTTGGCCACAACACCTCTGAAATTAGAGATCTTACTGAGGTTTTTAAAGAACAGGAAATTTTCTTTGCAAGTTAATGACCTAACTTTTTCTTTACTATTGTATTTAAATATCCACTTTGTGTGACTTGCCTACTGACATAAGCAGGTGGGTAGATGATGGCAGAGCAGTGGATGTAGTTTATCGTGATTTCAGTAAAGCATTTGATGCTGTCTCCCACAGCATCCTCCTGTGTGATCTGCTCTAGGTGATCCTGCTCTGGCAGGGGGATTGGACTAGATGATCTTTCAAGGTCCTTTTCCAACCACTGACATTCTGTGACTCTGACTTCTCTTCAGTCTGTAAGCCAAGTCATGTACTCTGTTTGCACCATGGATCATAATCGTGTGTTCATGTGTTCACTTATTACTTCATTCTAGGATCTTAACTCTTGAGTCCTGGAGAAGAAAATATTATCTCATTTCTTCCACAGTGGCCAGAGTCATGAGAGTATTTAATTCTAAAAAGAAAGAAACTGTAAATAAAAATCTATTTACAAAGTGCTACGCTAAAAGATAGACAAAAAAAGTCATGAGAATTCCTTACACTTATTTTTGTCCTCCTTCTTTTTCACACATGTAGCACTTGCTTGTAAGAAAACCTGGTTCTATCGGGCTTTTAATATAGTGATTGCACTTTTGACTTTCCTGCTTTACCATGGAATTGTGCAACTTCACAAAACATTGCTCCTTAACACAGAATGAAGAGGTCAGCTTGACTTCGCTAGCTGAACCTCTAAGAGAACTATGCAGCATGCCTGTGGCATTTTCATTCACTCCCATGAAGAATGCTACCTTACAAACAGTGTACTTCAAATTACATTTTACCTGCTGTGAAGACCTGTGTACTTCTGCAGTGAAATAGGTTTTCATTTGGAAGTTGTCAGTTCCTCAAAGGTGAAATTGCTAGGCATCATTCCAAAAGAAATCAATACAAATATTTTGTTAGAAGGCATTAGAAGACAAAAAAAAAAAAAAAAAAAAAAAAGGTGGGATTGGCAAGCATGTCTTTATGAAGATGTCAGATATAGGGCAATTCTAAGTTGTTTTATTTATGCTACTATTTATTATCATGCTTAATATATTAAGAAAAAAAAAATCAATGTACTCCCATAAAAGTAGATCATTTATCTGTGCTGATGTCCTCATACTTCAAAGGTAACACATGAAGAAAAAATGAATTCTTAATTTCCTCTTTAAAATGCTGCTGCATACATTTTGGAAAGCTGAAGTGTGAATGTTAATAAAGTCTCTTCATGATGTTTCTACAGGTGCAAATATAATTTCTCCAAGAAAACTGCACTAAGGAATCTGGATTTAATGTTACCTGAGTTAACCTCAATTCTGTCATTTCAGTCAAATGATCAGAGCAGTAAATTTTATCTTTTGGGCCACGTATTGATTAATAAAATTTGGTCACAAAGTATTGAAAGAAGAGTGTCAAAGAAGTAACAGCTAATTGTGAGAAATACCTTTATATCAACATCTTTTCTCATTACCCTCAATAACCCAGAAAACTGAGCATAGAAGTTATCACAGTCAGAAACACACACACAAAAATGCAAATACAAAGTAATACGTATTGCAAGAAATCAAGACCAGGCATGTTGAGAATAATATCCTGGCTCAAGGGTATTAGCAAGTTGTTCATGCTTTGCACTTGTGGTTCATCCCACCATCTGCTATTCAAGTCTTTTCTATTAACTATGGCCACTAGTGGTTTAAGCTTCAGCATCTTTTAAACATTCCAGTGACCTGGAAAAAAAAAAAAAGGCAGCCACATAACTGGGATTAAAGTATAGCACCAATTTCCACTCCTGTACTTTGTATTTAATAGATCTATCATCAATTAAATAAGGGCATATGTTAGATGAGTTCTATGACCAAATACATTTCTCTGATCTGAATCCATCCCTCTGCATTGCTAAAAGGCCATGAAATAGCTTCTTTGATATTTTATTACCACTGAGGTGTAAAATTTAACAGTGGAGCCAACAGTAGCTGAAATCTCTCTCTTCAGGGAAAAGGACAATATGTGAGATTTAAAGTCTAAGTGACAAGATATGCAAAAGTAGAAAGTGTATGCTCAGAAAGAAACTTTGTCAGTAAAAGCCATTAGTGAAACATGCCAAAATCAAAAGGCTTCCCTTTCAACAAAATACTCTTTTGACAGTTTTCAAATTCCAAGTGCTCATTTCTTCTTCTTCTTCTGAGACTATGCTTAATGCAAATGTGTTCTGTGCTCTCTACTTTAACTGAGCAAAACAGTCATGAGCATTGCAATTCAGATTCGTGCACTGCCTCACCCATCACTTGCACAGAGTAAGTGCTGAGGATGTCAGGATTGTCACAAACAAATCTTGTTGTTCATAGAAAATGAGTATTTAGAAAAGCAATAAAACTAACTTCAAGAGGCAGGGTATAATAAATGTCATAGAACTTGTGATACTTGATTGGGGTTTTTTGATGCTTACAGACAAGAAGATGCAGAGGAGAGACACAGTGACCTACCAAGCCACATTCACTTGAATGTGGATTTATTAATATCTTCTAGGTCTAAGACTCTTCTTCACTGCTGGAAAGTCCCATTGTCTCTCCATCCCTGACACTAATTATTGAGTGGACCACAGTGCTAACCCTGCAAACACACAAAAGAAATCCTCAAAACTAGGTGGTATCATGGTGAATTACAAAAAACTGTGAACTGAAGAATTTGGAGGTTGATTTTTTTGTTTTATTTTCTTCCATAGGCTGTCTGAATAAAAAGCTATTGCTGGGAATGGAAATGTCTTTTGTATCTAGAGTACCAACATCCACTGGAACAGGCTGCCCAATGGGGATTGTGGAGTCTCCCTCTCTGGAGATATTCAAAACCTGCCCGGTATAGGTGATCCTGCTCTGCAGGGGTGTTGGACTGAATGATCTTTTTAGGTCCCTTCTAGTCTCTAACATTCTGTGATGTAAAAGTACATTTAGAAAATGCCTTTTTTCCTTTTTTTTTTTCTTTTCTTTTTCTCTACCCCTCCCCCCAAAAAAAATCTGATTTTGAAATGGTAAACTACAGTCATAAAAGAAAAAAAAAATGGGTTTCAAGGCTAATATAAGAGTAATTTTCCTTATTAACAAATAGCCACAAATACAATCCTAGAGTAATCTGTAGCACAGTTTTGAACAGGTCTGTGGATTGTTGTTAATTAGTCATGGTGATGTGATTTAGGAGTGCTGCTAGAAGGCTGAAGTCAAGTTAGACCTAGATTTAAGCTGTGAATGTCTCAGCTAGTACAAATCAAAAGGTGGAACCTGTATGGTAGAAAAGGTGAACTCGTGCCTCTCTTGTGCTCCATTTATGCATATAGATCTAGATCTAGTCTTTTTACTAAGCCACTCATAAATCTGGAATTTTAAAGCTGACATCCTTACTCTTAACCTTGATGTTTTATTTCCCAAGTCAAAGAAACCCTCATAACTTTTACAGTGCTTATCTTAGTTTGTGAGATGCCATGTAGTTTTACAACCAGTACTGTTGTGTGCATCCAAATTATATTTCTTCACATCATTATTGGTATCGTGTAAAATGTGTAAGTTCATTCCAATAAGTGCATACTCAGCTGACTGATTTGCAGGTATCCATTGAGGCTTCCTTCCTTGCAACTAGTTCGTGGCTCCCCAGTTCAAGAAGGACAAGGACCTCATGGAGGGAGTCCAACAGAGAGCCAATAAGATGAGTAGGGGACTGGAACACCTACCTTATGAGGAATGGCTGCAAGAGCTGGGTCTGTTTTGCTTAGAGAAAAAGAAACTGGGGAGGAGGTGGGGGGTGGGGGAGTTTCTTATTAATGTTTATTAATATCTAAAGGGTGAGCATCAGGAGGATGGATCCAGACTCTTTTCAGTGGTATCCAGTGACAGGACAAGGGATTACAGGAACAAACCAGAGCACGAGTTTCCACATAAACATAAGGAAAAGATTCTTCACTTTGAGGGTGGCAGAGCAGTGGATCAGGTTTCCAAGAGAGATTGTGGAGTCTCCATCTCTTGAGGCATTCAAAATTTGCCTAGGGATGTCACTGTGTGTCTTACTCCAGGTGATCTTGCTCTAGCAAGAGAGTTAAACTGGAAGACCTTCAGAGGTCCCTTCCAGCCCCTACCATGTTGTGACTACCTTATTCTGCAATTTGTACCATACATTTTGGTCGAGACAAAGTACCAGACAGCATATAGATATGCTGTAGACCTTCACATTCTCACAGACAACTGACTTAAGAGTCCTTAGACTTTAGAGGGAATATCAAACCATAGTGATTTCATATAAATTACTGAGACATCTTAAGCTTGCCCCATCTGTTGGCTTTTAATAGCTTATTGATCTTTTTGAAAGGGCATGAAAGATATTTATTGATCTTTATAATGACACTTGAGTAAAAAACTATGTATACATAGTCTTTAATTCCAGTCTTGTTATGGCTAAACAGAGAAATAAATATTCATGTAGTTGTAATGCAGGAAAAAAAAAATCAGGTTCACAAACAACTTAACATGAACAAATGAACAAGAGAAATAAAGGGAGAAGAAAAGCAAACAAGCAAGAAAGCAAGTAAATACATGAGTATTTTCTTATTGCTTCAAATTCATGCTTCTTGTGAAAATCCAGATTAACTTTCTTGTATTAATTAAACCTTTCAGCCATGTAAACAAAAGTAAAGATATTAGTTAAAATGTTTACAGAAACATGGCACACAAAATACATCAAATATTTCTGACATATCTAAATTATACTTTGTAAGAAGCTGCCTCTAGCCCAGTTCAGTAAAACAATAAAAGCTGTGTTTAATCCTAGAGCAAGAAATTCACATGCATAAAATTAATAATTCACATACCCTGCATACAAGATGTTTTTCTCTCCAGGTTGATTAAAGAAAAGTGATGATATTACAGGAAAGTAACTTGTACCACCTTCTAATATCAGGTCTACAAATAGATACATTTTTAAGTTATGGCTGGTTTTAAAGCAAGTCCTAAAGAGACTAAATTCCACCAGTTGGTATGAGTTGTATTTCACATATTCGGGGTTACAAATCCTCCTTTTTTTACTCTCTAAATTAATTTGACCAATGAGGTGTGAATAACAAACACTATTTCCATCTTGTGACCTATTATGGTTATCAGATCGTTTCAGCTAAAATTAGTTTGGATCTGATTTCTACATCAGGTGAATTGCACATTTCTAGGGAAACATCAGGTACTGCTGGTGTTTGTGATTCATTTAGTGACATTTTTCTTTTTCTCAGTACTAGTGAAATTGCAAGACATGGCATTAAAAGGAAACGTGCTGTTGGACTTTATTCTTTCCTCTCAAGATGTGTATAATTGAGGTCTTGACCATTCACAGTCATTAAAGGTTCCATAGCTGTGCTTTGGATAAGATGAAGTTCTGGTCATATTTAATTTTCACAGAATCACACAGAATCTCCCAGAATCACAGAATGTCAGGGGCTGGAAGGGACCTCGAAAGACCATCTAGTCCAACCCCACTGCCAGAGCAGGATCACCTACAGTAGATCACATTAAATAAAACAAAAAACCAAACAAACTACAAAACAGAGAAACAAACAAAATAACTCCAAACCAAACACAGCAAAGAAATCCAAACCAACACCCCCCAACAATGACACCACCACCACCACAAAGGCAAAATCTGAGCAGCACAGCATTTCTAGTAACTTCATAAGAATGTAGTGATTCAGACCAGAGAGGAATAAGACTTTGTAGAACTTCAGTGAATAATATAAATCCTTTTACCCATCGATAGGTCTAGCATATTACTGCAGGAAGAAAAGTGGAGACTTTCAGACATTAAACCACTTCTCAATTCCAACTCTACCAGTGAGATTTTTTTATTATTCAGACTTCATATTGTTTTTATCCTCACTTACAAAACATCATGCCACGTACTTTAATTTCAGTGGACATCTGAGTTGTCTCAGGGGGTATTTCTTTGTATTTATTGTATTTTTAATAAAGTCTCTGGATGTTTCACTCTTTGAAGTTACAAACTAGGCTTGCTTGCTGTTGAAAGATACACAAGTCACTACAAATTTAACTTGGTTCTAAAAATTATATATTCTATATGTCAAACACAATAAAATATCTCAATAACTTTATAAAGTAGAAAAGACCAACAGCACAATATGTATCTGTCTAAGGAATGCAGATTGTGCAGATATCAGAGCCAAAGACAAGTCAAAAACACCATCACACTTCTGAACCCTTATACATGCCAAACAAATTCACTAATTCACAGAACTTAACCTATTCCTCTGGGTTATTTTTGATATTGAAATATCTCCTCCGTGCTGAATTTATTTTGGATTAAATCAAGGTTTCACAGGATTTTGCAGATCTTACAGAAAGAATCTTTAGGCAAGATTTTCTTTCTGTGTTTTGGTTTTTTCCAGAAAATTTTGTCATGTGATTATCACATTTTGACTTGAATTCTCATGTGGCTCAAATTCTTATCACTACAAAAATTTTTAAGGTTGTGATTGAAGTGTTGACTAAACCTCCAGCAGATATAAAATGGTGCTGGATTGTTCTCTCATCTAAAATGCCCTTATTTCTTCTCATGTATGTTAGAGGTTTTTAATTTCATCTCATTAATGAGCTAATAAAGTTCTTGGCATGATGTTCACAGAAATTTACATGTCAGTGTTATGCAAACTCTTTCAAATTAATTTTTTTACACGTAAAATGTTATTTTGAGTAGTGTTCTCACTATTCATAACAATGTTATAGGACTTTATCCATCAGTTCTTATTGGAGAAAAAATCTGCCTTGAAGAGTAGCAAAGAATCATAGAATCATAGAACGGTCTGGCTTGCAAAGGACCTCCAAACGTCATCTAGTCCAACCCCCTCTGCAGTCAGCAGGGGCATCCTCAGCTAGATCAGGTTGCCCAGAGCCCTGTCGAGCCTCACCTTGAATATCTCCAGGGATAGGGCCTCAGCTTCCTCCCTGAGCAACCTGTTCCTGTTCCACTACCCTCAGGGTAAAAAATCTGTTCCTAACTTCAAATCTAAATCTGCTCTTCTCTAGTTTGAAGGTGTTGCTCCTCATCCTGTCACTGCAGGCCTTTGTAAACAGTCTCTCCTCCATCCTTCTTGTAGGCCCCCTTCAAGTACTGGAAGGCTGGTAGTAGGTGTCTCCAGAACCTCCTCTTCTCCAGGCTGAACAACCCCAGTTTCCTCACCCTGTCCACACAGCGGAGGTGCTCCAACCCCTTGATCATTCTGGTGGCCCTCCTCTGGACCCACTCCATCAGCTCCATGTCCCTCCTATATTGAGGGCTTCATACCTGGATGCAGTACTCCAGGTGAAGTCTCACCAGAGCAAAGCGGCAGAATCACCTCTCTGGATCTGATGGCCATGCATTTTTTAATGTAAGCCAGAATGTGATTTGCCTTCTGGGCTGCAAGTGCACACTGTCTGCTCATGTCCAGCTTCTCATCCATCAGCAAAGGACCCCCAAGTCCTTTGAACTGTTGAGTTGTGCTGGTTAACTGAAGACTTCAGTCATCTGTTAGTCATTGCTCATAATTCTTTTTCTGAAGAATGTCTAGATGATCATTCTAATAAGGAATCCTTATTGTGGTAGTGTTAGGCTATGCCTTTGAAAACGTTCACAGATCTTGAATAGATAGTAGTAGAATGTAAATAAATCACTATTGAGTGTTAAGGAAAATAATGATAATTCTGAACACTCCCATTGGAGAGATACCTACCATAAGATTTAGTTCGCAAAACAATCTCTCTTCTCACTTCCTCAGGCTCGGAGATACTAACTTTGTGCTTCTGCTGGCTTCTGCTTGACTTGGCTGCATTGTTTTGGCTGAGCCTAACGTCTCTCTGCTCCTTTCTCTTGTCCCTTTTGTACAAAAAGGTAAGGGGGAGGCAGGGAGGGAGAAGCTGTTGCAGCTCTCCTGGTCCTTGGCCAGGATGGTCTTTGTGCTCTTCATTAATTTTAAATACCTGTAAATACTGTAAATACTGTAAATACTGTAAATATTGTATATTTTGTACATATTCATTGCATTCCACTGTAGATTGTAGTTTTGCTTGTAAATACAACTTTCATTTGCTTCCAACTGAGCTGGTCTGGCAAAGTTAATGTTGGGGGGGGGAATTTTCAACCCACCACACCTATTCATAGCTCTTTAAATGTTATTATCTGTCCAGGATGCAGTAGAAATATTCCTATAATTCTTTAGGGTATATCTGGCTTAATTCCTTCTTCCATGGATTATTCTTTTGGCTTCCCACTACCATAAAGCTCTTTTGCAATGATTTCCCAACCATATCTTGTAGCTCTACAGAACCACCCACACTCTGAGCAAAGTTTCACTACACCATGCCTTCTGTGCTTTTCTCACTGTGCTATTTTTAACTACTTGTTTTAGCATCTCACAGAGATCTAAAGCTCCAAATGTAGTGCAATCATCACCCTCAAAAACTTTTTACTTTATTATTTCTACGAGACTTGAAGCAAATGAAAAACCAATCCAAAAGAGTAGATGTACTCTTGTTTCCTAAAAAAAAAGTCCTTAGGCATCCTTTATGTGTTTCACCTGCTTTCATCTGAAATTAAATAAACTTTGGTATTCTATGACTAAAATATTAAATAATATCTGGGTATAAATTACCTCAGATACATAGGAAGAAAACTAAGATTCAAGGCACATGATTTAATTATCTAAAGTTTTATTCAATTCATGTGGGGACTAGTAAATTCTACAGTAGTAGTCCCTCTGATGAGAGACCTTGTTAAAAGCCTTTTGAAAATCCAGGTAAACTTTGTTGTCACCCACAGAAGTTTGCCAAGAGCTCACTGAGAGCTCTCTCTTGTTTTCCAGTTTTTCCAGAGAGGCTTTTTGTACTTATTCGGATACCTCAGCTTGCTTCTCATTATAAAGCAGGAGTAGCAAGCTATTTTGAATACCTGAGATAATCATTTTCAGAAGGTAATTACAAGCTTGTCTGTTTCTTGTGATTTACATGTCTTCTGGCTCTGTCTCCATTGGGGGCTCCATTACAAGATGCTAGAGGGATGTGACTGCAGTGCACAAAGGCGCATTTCACAGTCAAGGATGCAGAGTGGCTCTTCACTATGCTTCACTTTAATTTCTCAAACATCATAACACCATCCATCTCACATGGACAGTGACTGGAAAGGTAATGTGTTTTGCTGATTATTTTTTTTTCTTGCCCTTTTTTTTTATTTTAAGAGTCTCCAGATTTTATTCCCCAAATATCATTGTAACTAGAAACCAAACTCAATTCCCTGTTTCTTTACAGACTAAATATGTATTTTAAGGAACAATTATGCAAATGGGCCTTTTATAAAGTTGTTATTAAGACACAGACCTCTCTCATTACTCCATATCACTTTTGTATCTGAATTCAGATTGCATTCACTTTGCAATAAAAGTAGCATTTAATGGAACCTGAAAACAGAAAATTACTTTTCCAAGAACTGCCCACATCGCAGTGCATGCATAGAGCACTCTCAGCATGCTTTCCTATTTCATTAATTGATTTCTCACTCACATGTGAATATCAAATGTAAAGCAAATTTGTCTTGCATTTAAATTTTTTAATCCTAAACAATCAGGCATGACATCTCCCCTAAAAACAGTAACTTAAGAACAGAAATGGAAATAAGTATCACAAATATTGCTTAAAGGAGAAATTAGTTCCTATGTGTCACATCCTATACTACTGCAGTTATCTTCTCATGGAATCTTGAGGGTACTTCAGATCAAGCTATATTAGGGCAGAGTATTTTAATCTGCTGAACCAGACCATAGCCTTAGTGATCATAGATGACAATTCTAAAAAAATTGATTAACTTCTCAGCAAAATTTTGAGAGTCTGGGCACAGTTAAATCGTATTCTTTAAACAAAAATCCAGATAAGGTATTTAATTAAGTCCTTTGAATATGTTCATAAGAGAAAATTCTATCCATCTTTTCAGTGACAGGACACTGCTTGCTAGAGTTTGGAAGGATGATCTAGGAGGCTACCAAGTATATTTTTACAGTCTTTATAAGGTCTGTATAGGCCCCCTTTAAGTACTGAAAGGCTAAAATATGGTCTCCCTGGAGCCTTCTTTTCTCTAGGATGAATAACTGCACCTCTCTCAGCCTGCCTTCATAGGAAAGGTGTTCCAGAACTCCGACCGTTTTTGTAGCCTGCTTCAACAGCTACATATCTTTCACATGCTGAGGACTCCAGAGCTGGACCCAGCACTGCAGGTGAGCTCTCACCAGAGTGCAGCAAAGGGGCAGAATCCTCTCCTTCGACCTGCTGCTGACACTGCTTTTGACGCAGCCCAGGATAGAGCTAGTTTGCTGGACTGTGAGCACACATTGCTGGCTCATATCCAGCTTTTCATCTGCTACTACCCACAAATCCTTCTCTGCAGAGCTGTTCTTAATACACTCTTCACCCTGTTAGTATGTATTGGTGTTTGCCCCAGCCCAGGGCCAGAACCTTGCACTTGGCCTTGTACTCCACAAGGTTTGTGTGGGCCCGCTCCTCAAGGCTGCCAATGTCCCGCTAGATGGCACCTTTTTCCTTTAGCATATCGATTGCTTGGCATCACCTGTGAATTTGCTCAGAGTGCATTCAATCCCACTGTGTATGTCACTGATGAAGATACTATGCCAATAGTACAAGTCCCAGTATGGACCCTTGAGGGACACCACTCATTACTGGTTTGCACTTGGATATTGAGCCATTGACAAAGGAAATCAGCCAGTTCAGCCAATGCAGCTTGTCCATCAAACTCGTATCTCTCCAATTTACTGTCCAGGATCCTGTAAGGGGCTGTACTAAAGGCCTTACAGAGGTCCAGGTAGCTCTTCCTTTGTCCCACCGATGCAGTGACTGTCATAAAAGCCATGAAGTTAGGTAAGATTTGCCCTTGGTGAAGCCATGTTGGTTATCTCTAATCACCTCCTTGTCTTCCATATATTTCAATATGTCTTCTAGATCCATGGTACTTAAAGTGAAGTTGACTGGTTGGTTGTTCCCAGGGTCCTCCTTATTGCCCTTGTTAAAAGTGGATATGACATTCCCTTTTCTCCAGACACTGGGGATTTCACCAGAATCTCTGGACTTTTCAGATGTGATGGAAAGTTTCTTAATGACTATATCAGACAATTTCCTCAGGACCCTAGGGTGTATCACATCAGGGTCCATGACCTAGTGTTATGTTGATGTTCCTCAGGCCACCTTGAAAATGATCTTCTCTTATGATGGGAGGGACTTCATTCCTTCAGTGGAGGTTCAGTGATGTGAGGGATTTGTCCCTAAAATAATCTTAATTGTGATGAGATAACAAGCAAAAAGTCATGTTTATTGTTTGAAAACAGCCACAGAAAGCCAGGCTCAGAAACTTGTATATAGAAAAAAAGAATTGGAGCATCCTTCCTTTTATTCCTCCCCATTTCAATAAAAATAAAAATATTAATTGAAATAACATTTACAGGAACAGTTAAAATTATTTGTGACAATAAATTAATTTTATATGAAAAGAAATAACAATGAATTGTCACTAATAACATTTTTATTTTTACTGCATTTATCTCACTGAAAGACATATTTTCTAAAAATGTTGCAGAAAGTCTACTTATTTCTGGGTGAATTTATACTTTAACCCCCATCTGGCAATTACGCCGTACACAGCTGCTTGCTCGCTCCCCTCATGCACTGTGGGTTGAGATAAGAACAGTTTGATATGTCAGAAAAGGAAGGGAAAATAATAATAAGAATATGCAAGCCAAATGATGCCAGATAAAATTGCTCTCTACCTGCTGACCAATGCCCACACGATCCCTGTCTCATGGTGCCCTCTGGCCAACATCCTCCAGTTTATATATTGGGCATGATGTCATATGGTCTGGAATATCTTTTGGGCTCATCTGGGTCATCTATCTTTGCTGTGTCCCCTTCTGGCAACCCATGAACTCCCAGCCTCTACTGGCAGAACAGTAGAAGATGCAAGATCCTTGACTTGGTGTAAGCACTACACAGCAACAGCTAAATCATCAGTGTGTTATCAACATTATTCTCATACTAAATCCAAATCAACACACTGTACCAGCTATTAGCAAGAAAATTAACTGTATTCCAGTTGAAACCAGGACAATGAGGAAAAAAAAATGAGAAAAAAAAATCCAGGTAGACAAACTCAGTTTGAAACTAAGATAAACTCTAAGGACATACGGATAAAATTTTGTGCAAAGCTGATCTGAGGCAGATCACTAGGTAGTAAATTGAATTCTATACAGTGTTTTATTAAGCGTGGTAGAAATATCAGAGACAGAAACTAAATGCCGATATAAAAACATCTGTAACTCTCATCTGAACAATACAAAAGGATAATGAAAGCAAAAAAAAAAAAAAAAAAGTGTAATTTTATTAACATTGGGAAGTTTTTAGAGTTGCATACCAAATCTATGTCTATGAAATGTTGTGCAGCAAGAGTATGTTGACAAAATTATTTGTTCAATGTTTCAAGAGCAGAACTAAACCTGTACTTTCATCCACTGCAAGTGAAGATCAATGAAAGGTGTTCTTATACATAAACCAAAAAATGGAAGCATGCAATGCTTACCACTGGCCTTCTATACTGCTTCCTTTCATCCTGTCTTTTGTTTCCCTGGGTAGGCCATTTGCAGCTGATAAACATTTGATGTTAAAACAGCATAGCAAGAGAAAAACAGAATAACAACTGCCACTGGGACAATGTCTAGCTCAGAAACCTGAAATAGGACTCACAACCTCTCTGTAGCCATCTCCTCACAACATTTCAAGAAAAGCCTAGGGAGTAGCATACACAATCAGCATATCAGAACCATGGATACACACTCCTATATCACATGTAGTTCATCGCTCTGTTTACTCTGTGCTAAACTTATTTAGAAGGCAGAAACGCTTCTACAAAGTCAAAGGCAACAGAAATGAGACCTAAGAGTGAGATGCTGGCTTTTCTTAATTTAGTAGGAATTTTGCCACTGGCTTCATAAGAGAAAGAGTTTCACTCCTGCTGCTTAACATTCTTTAGCAGTGGATATACAGATGGTCAGTACAGTTAAGATTACACTGAAAATACAATTAAAAAAAAAAAAAAGTTTATTGACTTACAAATTGTGCCAGACATTAAAATCTATCATATTATAACCCTAAGTACCCAGGAGATATCTGTTATCAGTTAGAGTATTGCCTTCCACTAGCAGGGAATAAATTGATAGATTTTTGAGGTGTTTGATTAAAGAAATCTGGAAACCAGTTTTTTGAAAAACAGAATTCTGATGCTGGTCCAGTTCACAGTGAGCAGCCATATGAATTAACAGCACCAATGGAGAAACAAATTCTTAGTCACAATTATTTTTTGGAAGAAAGGCAAAATAAAAGTGGAGCCATATGGACTTGCCTAATGAGAAATTATGGTGTATAATATGCTTCTCTGATTATCTGTGGCTTATGTGACCATGCTTTTTTTAATCTAATAGGTTAAAAAAAATATACATATATATAACACTCTCACCATCTGTATTAAGGACCACATGAGAAGTAGTGCTCCAAACCTTCACAGGATTTTTGTCTCCTGCATAGCAGAGGTTTAGCGATCATCTGGCATTCCATCAAATACAGAAAAAGAATTGAAAGGTACCATAAGGAATTGTTTGCTTTATGCAGGTGACATAGTGGGTGACAGAGAAAGACATCCTTTCATATTTTCAGGCTTATCTTCTTACAGCTGCTTCCAGACCATAGTTTGACCAAATTGTATTTGAAACAAGGCTGGGAATGTTTACATTATCCTGCCATCACTGTGCACTGTGCACAGCAATTCCGATCACAACGGAGACACATCTACAGTAATTCTGCTTTTTGCTTTTGCCTAAGCAGCAGCAGAACAGTCTATAGTGCATCCTTACTGGCTGTGACTTACCTTGTCTGTAAAATCTCTGAAGACAGAAGCAGATTTTAAGTACAAGAGGCAATCCCTTCATATACCATTTACTGCTGCTTGCTGCTTCAGCAAGGTGTCCACAGCTATTAACAGACCAAATTATATCCATAAATGTTAGTGACTGTTTTGAATTACTTTAGCTAGGCACTCAAATTCTCTTAACACAGATCTGAAGGAGAAGCAAGTGTTTTAATGCTTTGATCTTCAGCCTCATGTGATGCAAATATAGGTGTTTCTTTCAACTGGTGATTAGTCTATGGATCAGAGGAAAAGGGAAGTCCTGTTCAAAGGTCGTGGAGATAGCTTGGTAAATGCAGAATCAGTTCCTATCTTTGATTTTCTCCGTGACTCGAAGCAAGTCTTTCAGGTGAAGTAGCACAAAAAGGATTTAAATAAATTAAAATAGTAAGGCCACTAATCTTTTTGTAGATTTGAGCAAATCAGTAGACTGGCAATGTTCTGCATCTTTATCTCAGAGGAGTACTTGTGTATGATTAAGAAGAGTATGAACGAATAACAGATTTATTTACATCAGTGGGAAACACAAACACCTGCAAGAAGTAGCGAGCAATTGAGCCACTCCTTTGTCTTACTTTGCTTAGCCTGTTTCTATGGTAAAACCCCTGCATACATTCAGTTCACACCACAGCCTAAGATGGAAGTTTTGAGCCCATCACATCAGTATGAGCAATATCACAATATCAATACCAGGCAGTTTCTCAAATGGCAAAATGTAACTTTTTTGAAATCTTTGTAGAGATCTGAGCTTTATTAAACCAGACCATTTGAAATTATTCTATCCTGACTTTCCTTTCTAGTTTTTGTCTTGCAGCATTCAGCTCCTTGAACTGTGAGAAAAGAGAGGAGTGTGTCTCAGTCTCCTTAGTTCTCCCAGCATTACTAAGAACATTTTTGTTTTGTAAACTGACCAGTTGTTTCCAGAAAGACAACAAAGCAAAGTTCTACTAAATAGTGTGGATAAAAGCAGAAAAATTCTACTTGTCAACAACGTATTTAGTGGGAAAATCAGAACCGTAATGGTGTTCCCAAAATTCACCAAGCATGCAGTTTACAGAATAAGCTGTACAAAGCAAAATGACAGAGATGTATAGGTCTGGGATGCTGGCCTGGTTGGAGGGAGGTTTTGTAGAAGCTTTGGCCTAAGGAGGTTTAGGAGAACCGTGGCCTATGGATTTCTTTGAGTGTTATATGCTTTACACTGTAGTATTAGTAACGAATAACACTTCCATTTAGATTTCCGCTAACAGTCTGTATTTCTAGCTAAACCATGTGTGCAGTTTTCTTTAATTCCTTTGAGAAGAATTAAGGAGCCTGTCTTGCTCCCTTTTACCCCAAGACAACCACTCAATGAAATACCCAATTTCCCATCAAAACAACATACCTGTAAATTCTTACCACACTGTCTTCTTTCGGCTGTTTATGTTCCTGAAGTGAAAAATAGCTAGTGGATTTCCTTCATATTCATCGAACAAACAAATTAAACCACCACTCTTCAGCTACTTTCATTTTTATTGATCCCTTCTCAATTTTTTTTTTTTTATGCACCTGACTGTTTACCATAATATTATAATAGAATAATCCAACCATACATAACATTTTTTTTATTACTACCTTTTTTATAGCTCTGGATCATACAGGCAGCAAAAACTGACAGTTATAAAAAAAATTAAAATTAAAAAGATATGAATCAAAATCACATTAATATATACTGCTTATTAGGTATTGAACATTCAGCAGCAATCTCTAATTTTCAGCTATATTTTATTTGCAAAACACCAGAGTCAAATTCATCCCCAGTGCAAACACATTGGATGAAAGAATGAATTTGCCCTATTGATTTAAGCTAAAGGATTTAGTCCCTGGTAGAAAAGCAAGGTATACCTCTGATTGCCCAAAGTATGCATTCTCACAAGCATAAAATAAAGCACATGCAGAAGAAAACAGTATGACCTCTTCAATCAGGCCTTTTAAAATATATTTAAAATTAATCAAGTTGAAGGCCTGCAAAGACTTCAGTAGAGCCTAGGGCACTAAGAAATACTAATACAAGAATCAATGGCACCTTTTGTAAACAGCCATTGTGTATTACAAAGACAAAAACCTAACTGCTTGTTCAGCTCCCATTCATCAAGTGAGTTTTGCTCCTGGCTTAGCTGAGGTGTCATTTCCATCCAAATTAAAGAATTAGAAGTTTACTCTTTCCAGCCCTAGGCTATCGTACATGTGTTCTAATGTCCTCTCTGCCTAATTCTACTATCAGTCTTAGTCACCATAGGATAAGAAACCCTGGAAAATGGGAGACAGAAACCTACAGCCCACAGCAAGAAAATTGCATTTTGTATAGATCACAAAATAGTGTTAAATGAGAGTGTCACAACAACCTTTAATCTATTATTATCATCAAGTCAATTCTCTTTTTGGCTTCAATGAAGTCAGGTCATCTGAGAATGAAGTTTTTGATAATTTGGCAACTCCAACAGGTTAAGTTCCTGTGGAATTTAGTACAAAATAATCACCTTCAAAATTTAGAAAAATAATCACCTTTTAAAGTTTAGAAAAATACCACCACGATGAAATTGTGAAGGCTCTTTCCAAAGTTCAACAAAAGGATTATAATTTCCCAATTAAAAAAAAAAATCATGCACAAGTGTCTTATTTTAAAATTCTGTTGGAGTTTTCCAGAGAAAAATCAGCATTCCAAGTTCACGACTTCTAAATAAAGGCTATAATCCATTTTAATCTACCAGACCATACTGCTTGCATACCTAACCTTCCTGTCATTTATGATGACTGACTGAGGCAAACTGAAGAGTAAATACTTCCCAGCAAGATCAAGGATCCTAGCTGCATATTTCAGTAAGGGTCACTTTGGTATTATACCAATTACAGAACCCTGCCTGTGGAGTTGCCAGTGAAATTCTATGGGAGTTTAAACACTTCCATGTTATTTACTTTCACTGACAGGCCAAATTCAGGAGTGAGTTGTAAAAAAGTCATGTTCATTTAATGGGCGGGAAAAAAAAAGGAAGTCTAAAGTGCTAATATGTATCATCCTGTCTTATGTAAACTGCTGTCTTATGTGCTCCCTTACTTTGATTCAATACAGTCACCTTGTTTGGAGTATTGGTTTTTTCTTCTGTTCAGCACTGGAACATTTCTAAGGAGCAGAAACTTGTCCTTCCTTCCTCCTCAAAATATCTGTAATATCTCCATGCAAGCCTGTTTTCTTGGTTTCTGCTTCTTTCTGTGAGGCATTGCCCAGAGTCTGATAGAAAATGTGCATTACATCTTTGTGAACAGATCATACCTTAGGCAGAAATATAATAAAAACTGTGGAAACAACCAGTCTGATAGCTGATATACTTCCCTTTATCTCTCAATATTTTAATGTATTAGATGTTGATAGGCTCAATTATTTTAAAGATCAAAATAACTAATATTCCATTCTTGTAAAAGAAGTAATCGAATCTAATTTAAGATTGAGATTTGAAGCTTAAAATTGCAAGTTGCCTTACTTGTTTTGATTTTAGGGCCCTAGTATTTTTTCTCATTAATTTTCAAAAGTCTATAACAATCATGGAGATAAGAGTGGGAGTAATCAAGAAAAAATAAGATTCTTTGGTGCTTTTTTACTTGGTTTCCCCTCTCTTGTTTATTCTGTTATGCACATAGTTGACTCTTCTGCCTTCCCCCCAAAAAACCCAAACTCTTTCTTTAAGCTTGATCATAGAATTAACTGACATGCAACAGTTACTCCTAGAAAAGCCTGCACAGACTGAGAGAGGTGTGCTCTGTGTGCCATACAAGGAGGCCAGCTTCCTCCAATGAAGTCTTCAGAGTTTCTTGATCAGATGGAGGATAAAGCTGTTGATTCTTGCTAGGTGTGGACACTACGAATTTTATACAGATTATTATCTCCACAGATGTTTCAGGAACAAATTTTCCATGTGTCAGAATATATGACTCAAGACTTACTGATAGCAAAGCCTTTGGGCTTATGGGAGTTTCTTATTGCTTTCACTGATTAGAATCATAGAATGGATTGGGTTGGAAAGCATCATAAAGAGAATTTAGTTCTAACCCTCCTGCCATGAGCAAGGACACCTTCCCTAGACCAGATTACTCAAAGCCCCATTCAACTTGGCCTTGAACTAGGGCATCCACAACCTCTCTGGCAACCTGATCCAGTTTCTTGTTACCCTCACAGTAAATAATTTCTTCCTAATACCCAATCTAAATCGACCCTCTTTCAGTTTGAAACCCCTTTTTATGTCACCACACTCCCTGATAGTCACTCTTCATCTCTCTTGTGGGAATCCTTTAAATACTGAAAAGCAGCTCTAAACTCTCCCTGGAGTCTTCTCTTCTCAAGGCTGACAAATCCAACTCTTTCATTCGGTCTTCATAGGAGAGGTACTCCAGTCCCTTGATCATCTTCATGGCCCTTACTCTAGAGAGATAAATAACCTATTGAAACTCTTACTTGTTAATACTCATTGTTTTATGGATTTCAGACATTCTAAAAATTCATGAAGAAAGGAGATCTCATCAGAATCGTGGAACATGTCCACTTCATTTTTTTTCCCATATTTGAAACAAATGAAGGATGTCAAATAAAAACAGACCATCATTATGTACAAGGTTCAGAACAGCTGGCAAGCAGATTAGATTCAGATGGAATCAAATGTGTTTTAACTTTCAGACAAGGCACCATCCAGCTGGCCATAAAGACTGCTGAATGAGAAAATTGGCCAGCACTCTGTCTCTATCCTGGCTCATGGATGATGGCCAATGCTCTGGGCAGGTAGCTATACTGATAGAAACAGATCAAATGGCATCACAGAAGTAAAACCATCTGAGCTGCTGTATTGTGGCAAGACATTGCTGCCCAGGTAGAAAACACTATTGTTATGGTGTGTCATGTAGATAGATGCTCACCCACACAAAACCATAGCACACACCTTTAATATCCACAAGCCTCCAGAATGACTGAATGATATAGTGGACTGTTCTAGAATTGGGCACCAGAGAATGGAAGCATTGAGATGCAAATTTAGCAGAATGCTTTTGGCTGGTTAACATCAGATGATCTGCTACTCATTCTGGTCCTGTCCAGGCAAAATTACTGTGAGATAAGAGTAGGTCTTCAAACTGCATAGCGAAGAAATAGAAAAAAAAACCAAAACTAACCCAGTGTGGGTTGCTTGTCACTTGAGAATAGGCCAGCTCACTCATGGTATGGAAGAATGGGTGGAGATTGTACTGTGTCTGACTGGGAGGGAGTTAACTTTCTTCATAGAAACCCATGCAGTGCTATGCTTTTCACTTGAGGCTCACAGTGCTGGTGACACACCAGTATTTGGACTGTTGCTGAAGAGTGCCTGCACAGCATTAAGACATTCTCTCTTCTCTCCCAATGCACCCCTGCCCCTAGCCAGTAGACTGGTGGTAGGCTAGAGAATGGGAGGGGACGCAGCCAGGACAGTTGACCCCAACTGATCAAAGGCATGTTACATATCACATGATACCGTGCTCAGCAATAATAGCTGAAGAAAATGAGGAGGGAGGTGAGGATAGTCATGGTCATGGTGTTTGTCTTCAAAGCAATTGTATGCATACTAAGGTCCTGCTTTCCTGGAAGTGGCTGGATGGGAAAGAGTGAATAAATTCCTCCTTTTGCCTTCCTTGCACATGCAGCTTTGTTTTCCCTATCAAACCATCCTTTTACTCAACTCACAAGTCCTATTTTTTCCTGGTCACGCTGAGGGGAGTGAAAGGCAAGGTGGGAGTTTGGCCACTGTCCAGGGTCAACTCACTCTTTAAAAGTCAACTATTTCGAGTTATATCACAGTCTTTGATACTGTAGAAGTATTGTAGAATGAAAGACAAGAAATGTGCTAAGGTAACTGACCTGATAACCCTGGAAAAAAAAAAATCAAGTCCTCATGCAGCTGTATGAGGACAGCAGCTTAGCAAAGCTAAGCTTAAAGACCTCTTCCAATTTTACATCCATGTCTTCTGTGTTTTGTCTCCAACATCTTCCTATCAAGAAGGATACATCAGTCCTACAGTTAGTGGTTTATGGTTTAAAGTACTTGCTTAAGTCTGAAAGTTTCTAAAGAAAAACAAACCCCACCACTGTGGGCATCCTCATCTGAGCAGCCTAGTATTGCTGTTTTTTTAAAAGAGAAGTATAAATGGAAGTTTGCATGAATAAAAATCACTGAATTTGCTGCCACGCACAGGGTTCTGGTTTTGAACTTTCGTTCATTTTGAAACTATTCTCCTCATTCACAGCCCTAGTATAAGCTTGATATTAGATGTGATTAGGTGTTTGTGTGTTCCTGCTTTTAGTGAAATAATCTGCCAAGTAGGTAAATAATCCATTTTGATATGAAGGTTATGTCAGTCCATTCCAGGAATTTCCACAAGATTATTTTTTTTCCTGACCTGAAATCTTATTTTGACAGGTTTCCTATACTGTGGCTTGTTAGCATTCTCCTACCTGATGTCCTGCCATTGTTCAATTACTGTCAAGGAAATTGTTGCTGACCAAATTTCTCTGAAACACTGTAATGACAGGAAAAGCAGAAACACTGTGTCATATGAAGCAATCATACAAAACTGTCATAAACATTTACTAACATCATCATAAAATTGACTTGCTAACTCTTGGTAAAATGATCAGCAATAATTTAGAAGTCAGCAATATTATGCTTAGAAATATGCTTATGCAAGACAAAGTTGCTATAAATATTTAATCTCTCAAAAGTAGAGTGAATGCAAGAGATGTATATCAAAACATAAACTTAACAGGACAGTTTGCTTTTGAAGTCTTTTAGAAACAATTGCTTTTACAGAGATAGTTAATGACCTCCTAATACACAGTAAGCAAATATTTATTTTCTCAGCTTTAGGAAAGAGAGAAAGGACTTGTTCAAGACCACAGGATATGACTCCACAGTCATAACTGTAGCAACAATTGTCCATAATAATCATGGTAGACTTGATCTATTATACATCTATGCCATAAAAAGAAGGCATGGAAGGAAAAAAACACACTCATATTCCATCACCAAATGATACAGCTGATCAGCACCCACTAACTGACACTGGTGTTCTAGATGATAGAGCTTTAGTTTCCTTTTTTCTCTGCACTTCTCTCACTACACTTCTTTTTTAAAACATGTCGGTAGGTAATTGTCTTCAGTTTTATTACAGGTGGACTCTCACCAGAGCAGAGCAGATCAGAGGGGCAGAATCCCTCCCTTGACCTGCTGCCTATGCTGCTTTGGATGCAGCACAGGACACTTGGCCTCTGGGCTATGAGGGTGCATTGCCAGCTCACGTCCAGCATTTCATCAACAAGTACCTCCAAGTCCTTCTCTGTAGGGCTGCTCCCAATAAAAAGTTTTTTATTTACTCTCATCCTTTAATTTTTGATTTCTCAGGCCTTGTATTTCTTTGCTTTTCCTCTATTTGGTATGAGAAGATTTATTATTGTCAATAGTACTTGCTGCAGATTTGAATCAGGACTGGTACCTTTGGATTGTATACAAATATTTAGTATGTAAAATATGTCAGAACATTGACATTTCTACTCAGCAGAATGGAGTGAAAATAACAGGGTGTTGGACAGGCTGATGGATAAAATGGTGAGATAATCCAAACAGATTAGGAAATTCAGATTGGTTGATCCAAAGCATGTCTCCTGACTTCTTCTGTCTACATCTAAATTACACTATTTTGTGTAAACTGTTTCGTAGAATAAACATTCTCATTCACTGAGTCAAGCATAGGAATTAGGAACCAACCTTCTTTTTGATTCATCCCGCTTACAGAGTGATGCTGTTGTACAAACAGTTGCTGGTCAATGTCCACTTTCCCATTTTCTTAGTTCAGTGGTTTTTGGTTTTTTTTTTATTGGTCTCATCATCATAACTCCATTAATAACAACAATTCAAGCACTTAGACCAACTCTCAAAGACAATAATTCTTTTAAAAACTAGAATGCTTTTTTGAAATCTCCTAGTGTGTGTAAAATCAGCATTAGATTGGGGCCTTAGGACAAGCTTGTAGTTTAAAAAGGTGAACTACTAAATTTGGGAAAACTATAGCAAGGGAACAGTGCTTATGTGGGTGTTTGTAGTAAGCTAGGTATAAGAACAACAAGCTGGACATACAGTCTAATAAAACCCCAAGAGTAATGTGCAATACATTAGTGATACAGTAAGGAAATTCAAGCCAGCAAGTGTTCAAATACAATATTTAAACTCCACACATTGTTCTGATAGTGACTTAAGTTTGAGTGCCTAGCTTATGAACAAAGTAATTTACTAATTAAATTTGCATCTGATGATATATGGATGACAGATGGCAACCCACAGGACATAAATGCTATCCTATATAAGGAACTGATTTTATTTTGGAAGAGATGCTGAGCTTGTGGCCAATGATTTGAGCCAAATCAGTGGTCACCAGACCCATGCTGACAATGTGGATATTAAGTGGACAGTTACCAGCTACAGCAAGATGCAGTTGATAGATAGAGTAATATATCTAGAAGATACCTAGGAGGAAGCAGGTGCTCCTATTGTTTCAGGCCATTACTTCAACATGACATTACATTTCCCCCATGTTGCCCACTGCAGTTTTATGCAAGTGCACAGCAGACACTGACTCTGCATCATGTGCAGTAGAAACTACACTTTATGCCAGTAATTAACCTATACCCCCCTGTGAAATGGACCACTTACCCTTGACAGGTATGAAGAAATAAGTAACAGATAACAACGGGAAAAAGAATGGTTTAGTTCTGTAGACATATCACACATACAATGCAAAATAGAAGAGTTAGCATGTCTCCTTGAGTGTGGTGCCCATGGATCTCAGTGCAGAGGATATCACTACCCCAGTATGCAGAGAAACAAAAGTGTAGTGTCTGTAAGTATGTCTTACAAAAATATCCACCTGACAATCAAGGGCCAGAATGCCTGAGAGGAAAAGAAATCAAACCAAGTACGATGGGGCAACATTTTACTTACCTGTAGGTCAAAAGATATTGCAAATTGCATTCTATCCCTCACTGGCAATTTCCCATTTAGTAATAATAGTGGGATACCTTCCTTTTTTTTTAATTGCTGAGATCCATTTAATCTTTGTTGGTAATTTGAGTCAGGAAATGATAACTGAAAAAGACAGATTTGGTTGAAAGATAATGTTGCAGAGTTTCAGCTCAATTATGAGTTGACATTGTGCTCGCAAATTCAGTCCAGTGTGTGTGTAAGAAGGAACTGACCATCTGTTTTATTATTCATACATATGTCTGCATGGCTAAAAGCTGTTCAGAACTATTTAATGTGTTAATCTGTTAAATAATGAAGATGTGTGTGTGCACTCACTGAACTGAATATATTAATTTCCTTATTGATTTGCATTGTATCTCTAGATTGTAAAAATGTCTGGCAAACTATAAGTGGAGTATTTCCATTTAAGTTGAAGAAACTCAGCTACCTCTACCGTGCATTTTTCCCAAGCTTCTGAATGTTCTTGTGCTGGGATTCATTCCATTAATGTCATCAACACAATCTGCTGTCATATTGCAGGTAACTACTTTTCAGACTGCAAAATAATCTCTTTCTAGATCAAAACCTCCTCCTCTGCAGTAATGACACAAATACTTTTTTTCTGATAACTGTCTCTATGCTGTAATCTGTGTGAGTCTCTGGTCTAAACAAACAATTTCTCCTAGAGTTTTATTTTGCCACTTAATGTTCCTATAACTTTCATGGTGGATAATTCAGAGTTTATCTGTTTTGGAGAGGGCCCACCACTAAGGGAGGGTTGACACGAGATTAAATAGCTATTTTATATTCTATGTGTCCACACCGATTACTCACTTGCCACTGGGGAAGTAAGGTTCATAGCAGATAAATATAAAAGTATGTTTTATTTTCCTTCCATCCTCCAAACACATGATTCTTTTCTTTACCTTCTGTACATTCCCCAGTTGACCCCCATCACATGGTGAGGAAGTGCTTATCAGTGTAGCACATGCAGGAGGAATTATGTGGGCATAGCATCTAGGAACCACTGGAAAACGGCAAAGCTTGCATGTTGCCATTGGATTTAGCAGTAGGTACAGTAAAAAGTATAGGAAAACACCACCTAAAATAATCTTAATTAGAAAAATTGGGGAAAACTTTTCTGAGGGACGAATCTTTGCCTATATAAAAGAAGGGAATCAGAAAAGCAAGTTCCATAGAGCAATGAATCATGAGGAAACAGTTTTATTTTTGTGAAATTGATCTGAATAAATATTGGGCATTTTTTTTTTTAATGTTACAGGTTGATGTTTTCAGAAGATAACTGTTTCACTTTCCTATTATCAATGAGAAACATGTAGATACAAGTGCAATTAAAATATCCTCTGGAAAAATATAACGATGTGAAAATGGTGTTTCTCTTGAGAAGATGAATTCAATAGAAAATTCCACAGGAGCTATAAGAGAAAATTTTCTTTAATATCACACTTAAGAGTTGAACATTACATATAACCTTTCTTGATCCTTCACCCATACTGCTATAGTATGTGAACACTCTTCTAGATTTACAGAATATTTCCTCCAATAAATACATTGGAATGGAGAATTGTAATCATCCATTTTGCATTTGAGTACAAATTTTCAAAAGCAAGTTTTTGGTCATACTTCATTCTGACTTCTAAGTCTCAATTCAGTGATTTTCCACCTTGCATGGAAAAAAAGTAAATCTACATTAAAAGTAACAGATGATGATTTTCTTAGGAGATACATCAAGAAAATACCTTTTACTTTAGCAAAACAACTGGCCTTCTGTATATTTCTCATGGTTTTCAAATATAAAATAAAGTTATCTGAGCTTTGAGTTCATTGTTTAAAATGACACTTTCAGTGCATTTTGTACATTTGAATATATGTTTGATTTTAAATCAAAGTGGTAAGACTGCTTATGACTTCAATAACTTCATTTGAATTTGGTGAATCCACATCAAAATAGATTTCAATCTATTTCAGTTACACAAAGAAAATACTTTTTTTTCCACAAACTGTGAGGTGTATGAATGTACATAATAACCTTGATTCCTTGAAACTTCAAAACCAGGAGATTTGAAGATCAAATTTTAAACACTTTCCTATTACAATAAAAACTACTTAATGTCACACAGCAGTGCCAGTTTTCATCTTTAGCCTTACAATTTTCTTTAAAGTCCATGTTGCCCAATTTGTTTGGAGAGAATCTAATTAAAATAATTTTATTCAGGGAAATCAAAATATGAGATTAGGCATTTTAAACATAGCATGTGATGCTGAATTAAATATATACTCATTTTATGACTTGCCAAAAATATTGTTTCTAGAGATAATTGATCAACTAATTACCCACAAAATGTTTTGTGGAAACACATCTTTCAGTTAATAGACAATGCCATTAATATTAGTAAATACATGAATTATCTGCTTAATTTTGAGACTGGAGCAAAGAAAAGTTTTAGAACACTCTTTGAGAGAGGTAAAATGGTAAAACACCAACACTTTAATGGGTTCTGTATTGCAAAAATGGAAGATAACCTTCAGTTTTCAAACTCTTTTGGCAAATTTAGAGAATCTTTATATGACCTCTAAGATCAAATGACAAGTTATATATAACATTTCCCCTGCCTTGGGACTGGAGTGAGGGTGGTGGGGACCATCTCTGTTGGAAGATGATAGTGAGCTGAGATGCAGAGTAAGAGCCACCTGCTTATTGACCCAGATCTTCCCCCTGGTCATCACATTCCTGCCTGACCGCCTCGAGGCTGTGTCTGACCCTGGTGCTCAGCACCAGTTCTGCTTTGTCTATGTTACCTGGCAGTTGTGGTATCACATCCCACCTCCATGATGTCCCCTCCCTGACAGACATGGCATGACCTGCAGATGCCACCTCACCTGACACCCTTTGCCCAGGGGCATTTCAGCAGAGATATCAAGTCTCCTGGTGACCAAGTGTGTGTGAACATCAGCTGAAACACAGAAAACAACAGAGCATGCCTGATATATGGAGTGCCTTCAGTTCCTTTGAAACACTCTGGCAAAGTCTGAACCCTTTGATTAAAACACATTTCTTGTGTTGCAGGTATTCTTAATACAGTCTTAGTGCTGCATTGAAAATAATGAGGCAGGCACCAGATACTACTCCTCTTCCATTACGTAACGATGAATAATGTCCCAAGTATGTTAACATTTGTATGGATTGAGACATCAGTGCTAGCGGGGAAAAATGCACTCTTTTCAACTCAGTCTGTAACTCACTTTGTTGTTTTTTTTTTTTTTTCTTTGGAATTAAGGGGCAATACCTTATCAGAAGTACACAAAGCTTTTATGTATCATTTGATTAAGAATGGCTCTTGTGAAGCAACAGTGTGTAATTTGCTGTCACAATTAATTGATCTATATGAATGGCACTGATAATATTGTGCTTTCCCTACTTTTGCAGCAGCCACTTCATTTTCTTTGGTAAATCTCATTTCTTAGCAATGGAAAAGTGTCAGCTGTTTTGTTCTTAGAAATTCTGTTGGAATTGTTTGACAATGGCCTTCGTTTGCATCCTGTCTTTTCTAACTCTGAGCAACTGAGAATTAGCTTCTGAGGAAAACAGAAAGCCTGTAGATATACAAACTCTATTTTCAGCAATTAGTGAATAATAATTTCTCCATTCCTTCTGCAGAAACTCTTTTCTTCAGTAGCTGTGTCTAGATTTGTTGATGGGATGTTCCTGTTGTAGACCTGGGACAAGTTAGTCCAAAATAAGCAGTACTTTGGTGTCTCCTTTTGTAGTCATCATATCAGCTCATGCTGGGCAAGAGCTCTGTTTCATACAGCAGATATTCACTATGACTATAAAAGTTAGCCTCACATAAGCAAGGGCTAATTCTTGAAAAGAAGTTCCCTTCTCATTGAAATGCAGGAGTTCTTTCCACTGTAGGAAATTGATTTTCTTTTTTTTTTTTTTTTCTTTTCTTTCCTCTTAAGTCCTTTCTCTAGGCATTCTGTAGAAAGTATATCACAGAGATGAAGTTCATTCCTTTTATATGTGTCGGAAATACCCATAAACTTCCTCTCCACATCCAGCTGCCTCAATAACCTTAATTGTCAGTGGCTCAGAGAATAGAAATCCACTAAACTGCTCATTTTCTCCAAGTAGTGACAACTCCAGTGCCAACAGTCATCCCTGGGTAATGTCAAAATATTGAGGAAATAAATCACACCAGTAAGCAAACAAGAAGGTTTGGAGATTCTATGCCCTTTGCATTTTTAAAAGAGCTCAACCTTCTTTATTTCCATCTAGAAATACGGTGTTCACATTTACTCTCTTTTTTACTTGCATTTAGCAAAAGAACAACAGTTGCCAGGTAGAATTTAATAAGTGAAAACAGAATAATATTATCCACATATTGGTAATGGGGACGGGTAGTAAAATAACATGTTCAAGACAGACTGTGGTTTAGCAAAGCAGGTACTGCTGAGTGCCAGCTCTGCAAGATACCAGTGCCAATTTGTGGGAGGTAGTTTTTCAGTAGTAGCATCTGGCTTTTTGGCAGACTCTCTGCTGCTTCACTGACAGTTTCAGTTCCCCTCGAAGTTGGTCACTTGGCTAAGTCATTTGCTGGGTGAATAGTCTGCTTTGCTCCAAAATCCAACATTTTATACCACCTCTCCTCCTCATCCATAGCTTCTCTATTGTGATTTTCCTGTGTTTCTGCTTGATAGCAACTTAGTCTGGGAGCAGTCTCGCTGGTATGAGGGGAGTTACTCAGGAAGTTGTCCTGAAGAGATTTGTCAGCACATATATGGTAGTATCACCATCCCAGAAAACCCTTTTCATGAGGTAAAGATTATACCAACAAAAATGTTCTTTTGTCATTCCCAAATGAAAGAAGAAGCTGTATCAATTGCAAGGGATTTTTTTTTTGCATGTGGCCTCTGCTTATGCGTTTTCCAATGAAAGTATAATCATCTAGGGGTTTTGCTAGCACACCTCATTCATAGAATCACAGAATCACAGTCTGCACAGGTTCACCTGAAAATTATTTTAAACATAGACCAACATACAACTCAATGAGAAAGGCAAAATCCATGTCTAGAGGAAATACTAATTCACAACAGAATAGAAGATATTGCACACTGCAGAACATTGTTAGATGTCCCTGATGTGAAGCGTTTGGCTTCTCTTATTTGATCTTCTCATAGACATTTCTGCAGTTTCAGAAACTGCAGTCTTTATTTAGTGCATGCATACAAACAAAGAAAACACATGAGACCAAAATTGTCTTCATTACTTTTTTCTTCATTTGACTACTAGATCTGTTAATTTCTAGATGAAGTAGATATAAAAGTATTTTTTAAAATAAATGTGTATTTATTTATTTATTTAAAATCTTGGAACTATTTTCACTTATTAATATTTACAGAAGTTTAAAATATCCTTTTTTTCAATTTACTATGAAATTGCAAACATATTTCTATGCATACTTTTGAAGTGCAACCTATTACAGGAGCTTAACATCTACAAATTGATAGGGCAAATTGTTATCCACTCAGTGGTATTAAGAGAGCTTTCTGACATTTGCAAGGTTGCTCTCCATACCTTTGAGATATGATCAGTGGATGTCCCAGAAGACTGAAACAAGGCTAATGTCACCCCTATCTACAACAAGGGCTGAAAGGGAGGATGCAGAAAATCATAGACCAATCAGTCTTTGATCTCTGAGAAGGTTATGGGAAGAAACCTCCTGAAACTATCACAAGTTAAATGGAGCACATGACTGGGAAAAGCCAGCATAGATTCATCAAGGGTAAATCATGCTTCACAAACCTGATAGCCTTCTAAGACAAAGTAACCTGTTTGTCTGCTGTGGGACAAGCAGTTAACATTTTCTCCCTGGCTTTCTCCAAGGCTTTCTAAACAGTTCCCCACAGCCTTCTCACAAAAAAAAACCAAAAAACAAAACAAAACAAAACAAACCCAAAAAAAACCCCCAAAACCAAACCAAAACAAAGGAAAAAACCCCACAACAAAACAACAACAACAAAACAAAACAAAAAAATAAGTGTGTAACAATCTAGGCAAGTGATCTGCATGATAGGTGTGGAACTGGCTGACAGGCTGCATTCAGAGGGTGGTGGTCAATAGCTCCTTTTCAGACTGGTGATCTGTCCCTCAGGGATTCATATTGGGCCCAACTGTTTAATAGCTTCATAAGGTATGAGGGGATCAAATTTACCTTGATGAAGTTTCATGATGAAACCAAATTGAGTGGAGAAGTAGAGACTTCAGAAAGGAAAGCTGCTCTGCATGAAGACCTGAATAGACTGGAAGAATGGTCAAGAAATTTATGTGGTTCAGCAAGGACTAGTGTAAGGTCTAGCACCTTAGTAAACATAATCCAAGAGTGCAAAAAGACTAGGATCTACTTGATTGGAAAATAACTCTATGGAAAGGGATCTGGGGGTATGGTGGACTACAAGCTCAATATTAATGAGTGGTGTGCTGCTGTGGCAAAAAAAGACAGTGGGATGCTGAGTTGAGTCATCAAGGGCATCACCAGCAGAGATAAAGAAGTCATTGTCGCACTCTGCTCAGTCCTGGCCATGCCACACTTAGAATAATTGTGTCCAGTTTTGGTCCCTGCTATACAAAAAATATGGGCTGGGCTGGAGAGGGTCCAGAGAAGGACCACCAAGATGATTAAAGGACTGGGAAGCTGCTATATGAGGAAAAGCTGATAGCACTGGCTTTGTTCAGCCTTGAGAAAAGAAGGCTTAGAGGAAAGCTTATCACCATGTTCCAGGAATTTATAGATGGCTGCAAAAAGATGGCAACTACTGTTACAAGATGTCACACAGAAAAGACAAGGGATAATGGCCATGAGTTACTTCTGGGGAAATTATGACTGAATTTTGGCACAAGAGAAAAAATTTTCACAAGTAGAGCAATCAAACATTGGAATAATCTCCCCAGGGAACTGGTGGATTCTCTAGCATTGGACATTATTAAGATTCATCTGGACAGGGTGCTGGGCCAACTTGTCTAGACCATGCTTTTGCCAAGAAAGCTTGGACCAGATAATCTTTGAGGTCCCTTCCAAGCTGGTATTCTATGATTCTATGATTTTGCAGAACAGTGTAGGCATTAAATGTGTGTTGTCATATTTAGCTCTTGGCACTATTTCTGAAAAAAAAAAGAAACAGAAGAGAGATAATGATAATTGGAATTTGTAACAGAAGGGTTTATTCCATGGGTTTTGTTTACACAGGTGAAGTGTGTGGCTATTTCCCTAATATTTCTCATAATATACTGATTAGGAGAATGCTGAAAGCAAAGTTTGGTGTGCTTTCAAGTGCTGACATCCACACATTCTCAGCTCCACCTTCATAAAAAGGATTTAAAGTTTTCTGAAAACCTGATGATATCATCATTATATATTATATGTATGTTTTTTTAACCCACAAACTTATTTTTAACATATTTTTTAGCATAAAAATTCAGATTTTTTTCTTTCAGTAGCACAGTGTAAAGAAAGGAGAAACAGTTTTGCCACCGTGTGAGTTATAATAATGTCAAACACTCTGTAGTGCCTTAGGGCTCTTTCTTCAAGCAACTAATTCATGCAATTGCAGATTGGAAATACTTAATTATTTTTGTAATGTCTGACAAGCTGTGGGTTTTATTCTGTAGAATATATTATAAGATCCTGTGTTGTGCAACACAACAGAGAAATAATGTGTTGTGCAAATAGGGGATATTTGATACTAGTAGCACTTTATGTGTACATATATAGAAACAAAAACTACCCATCAAAAGAGAGATCTGAGATTGTAAAAAAAATAAAAGGAAAAGAAAGGGTGCTTATTCTCCTGTTTATTGCTGTCGACCCCATACTGGGTCAATGGACGTCAACTCTACTCTTTCAAATCAAGGCTGGCATAGAGCTTGACAGAAAATACATCTGGAAAAGTGTGACTTCAAATTAAGAGCCCAGGCAGTGATGAAGAGATATGCCTATAATCATCTTGTACATATATACTAAAAGCAAAGAGAAAACTTTCCACCAAATAAGAACATGTTTAATGATCCAATACATGAGCATGGGTGTGCATCAAGGAAAAAAAAAGAAACAAAACAAAACAAAACAAATCAAAACTGTTTTCTGGAAAAGTAAATCTGTCTTGTATGCATAACTGGCATTGTGGAAGAGGATTTAAGTCTCTTTGCAGCACTCTGAAATTTTCTGGGAGATATATAAAACAAAATGTAATTTACATTCAGCAGATTTGAACTAGATGATGGTATTTACATCATCTCTTGCTGCCCAACTTGACATGCAAGCAGACTTAAAAGCAGAAGCTTCCCCTTTGTTTGAGATTGCACTTGTTGAGATCAGGAAAGATCAGGAAAAAAACAGCAGACAATGAAACTGAATAGTGCAATGACAGTAAGGTCCCATATCTTGTTCTATGATATTTTCATTTAGCCACAAGAAGCCCTACAGATCTGTTTTCCCAAATAAAAAAAATCGAGTTCTTGGCTAGAATTTCCTACTTCATTAGGTAGATAGGTAAAAAAATATATGCACCATCCTTTCCCTATAATATAAACAAGAGATAAATAATCATCAGTGGGTTTTGGTTGAGCAAAAATTGAAATTAAATACAGTAAACAAGAAAATTTACTATTAAAGACAGGCAAAAGAAATTATTAGCAAATAATGAAAAAGTTTTATTTTGCATTTCAGACATAAGGTATTCTAATTTCTAATTTTAAAACAATTGTCTTTCAGAAATTGCCTGTATGTAACAATAAAAGCAGCAACAAATAATAAAATTACCATCCTTCTTCTAAAATAAGTGTTATATTCCGTTTCAAGTCAATGAAATACTGAAATTCAATAAAAATCAGTTTTGATTTTCTATTTTGATCTAATAATCAAAAAACCACCCACATTTATCCATACAGCTGTGACACCCAAGAAAGAACTGATTCTGGAGGGCTTTTAATGTAGACAATTCAGAGCAGGCCTGTTCAACATTTTAATTAAGATATAGAAAACCTTTGACTGACTCTATAAAAAATAAATTGCAATCTAGTGATATGACCCAAAAAAAACAATGAGTTATGGAAGAGAATCAGGCCAGTTCACATTTTATTTGGACAATTATATCTTCCAATTGATGTTAAACTCATTAAAAAAAAAATCAAGAAAAGAGAGGAGAAAACCCTTTGGATTTACTGTAAGTTAGCAATCCTACTATGCTTTAAAATGAGATAAATACAAATTGAAAGAGACTAACATCTTAAATCTTGTGTCAATACTGCATGACATGAATGCATTAGACCTGTGCTTCCAGCAATGTCTGTGTTAGTGGTCTTTCCACCAGGATAGGTTATTCTTTATAAGTCACCTTAAAACATATATACTACTTAAATATTTTAATAAAGAGAGGTTTATAATAATTTCACTTACTTCTACAAGGACCTTAACAGTTCAAACAGAGTTTAGGTCAGGATGCAGCATGCAGAGTTTAAGTCAGGATTTTTTATTTATTTTTTTTCCCCCTCAGGAGATATTTAGAGATAAAAAAAAAAACAGAAGACAGAGGTGGACAGTCATGGAGTCATATTCTCCTGGAGGCATCAGAGGTAGCAATACAAGAGAACTTGTCACAGTGGTTGGAGCCAAGACCATAAATGCCACTGGTTTTGCCTAGTTTTACTCTCAGTTTTCAGTCATGAGAACGTAAAAAGGTAAACACATCCAGAATAGTATAGCTTAATCACTTTGTTCATGGTCTTGAGAATATAGATAAAAGGCAGGGGAGGAAAGAGAAGGCTTCTGGGATTCTGCAGCTTCTTTCCTTTTAGGCCAAGTGGCAAGTCAGGGGAAAGGTTTACAGTTAAGAAACAAACCTTTCAAACAGAGGTGGATTCAAAAACTCCTTACACCACTACTACCTGATGAAAAAAAGGCAGGCTGCAACCATGATCATCTAGGCAAGAGAATCCTACAGCCTGTTCAGCACTCCCCTCTCCACCTGCCTTTTCCTTATGATCAGAGCAATAACTGGGATAAAGCAATTCCTACTAATCACTTCCTCAGCCCTGTCCAGCTCTGCCAGAGAGCATTGCTTCAGTTAGATTCTCACTGACACATATTCCTGAGTGCTCCATATCCTACACATCTAAGCCAGTATAGCCTTTTCCTCCTGTTTGAAAGTTTAAAGCAACCACCTCAGGGAATTTTCTTCTCACTCAATATGAAGTAATTGAAATTATATTGTCCAGTAGTGTTAGCTCATGCAAATGTATCATTGGAAAAGATGTCCAGTCAGAAGATCAGCTATCATAAAACTTCAATGCTTTTACCCATTTACAAAGACTTCAGCAAAAAGATTTTTCTCTTACTACATTAAACAGATTACATTTTAAGATATGAATAAGATTAGGCTTAAGACTGCATTAGGAAGCTTCAGTACAATAACCTGTACTGCCTACAGCAGCAAAATGATTTATCCACTATAGATCATATCACCAGTGGCACATCTTTCTCAGCAGTTTTATTATACATCTCTAATTGGGAAGTTTATAACTTGGCCAAAAGCACTTCCTCTGGGCTGAAATTTGGCATAGAAGACAAGAGTAGTAGTAAAAGGACTAGTTTATTTTCATACTTCTTTTTTTTTTTTCCTCTCCTAATAATGGGTTTAACTATCCCTAATAAATTAGAATGTGAAGAATTTCCCAGTTGAGAGTTGAGACCTTAGAATATCACTGCTGAGATTCAGACCTGCAGATTTGAGGACAGGATTTCTTAGGTGACAAAGAAGTTAGAGATGTGAAGGGAATTTCCCAAACCAGGACTGGAAAAGCTAAGAAGAACCTGAGAGAATTTGAGATGGGGAGTTCTGTTGAAATTAGCTTTTCCATCCCTAAACTGCAGAAATCCTGTTGATCAATACTCAAAAGGCAAGCTGGCAAGTTTGAGAACACTTTAAAAAGTCACCTTTCATTTATGTACTCTGACTACATTGGTGAGCCACCATTTTATAGTGAAGTTCATATATCTTAAAGACAGTTATTTTCTTTTTTTTTTTTTTTTATAGTAGAATCATGGAGATTTGAGGATTTAAGTGGTTCTAAAATAACATTACAATTATGGATTTATGATCTTACGACAGATAGCAAATGGCATAAATAAATATAATTTAAATTAATTCAAAGAAGATTAAGAAAAATAATCATATTAATTCTTTTGCTGTTCTACATTGTTAAAACAACAAAAAATTGTAGCTCTAGCCTAAAGTCAGCAACACTGACTTTATATTTCAAATATCTATAATATTAAAAGAAAAACTTTGCTTTTACTCCATTTCTGAAGCCATGGGCTATCTGTAGTTTGACTTCTGTGCATTAATACAATAGGACAGTTTAATTTGAAGGAATACAGTATTTGTGAATGTTTTGCAACTAATATAGTCCAAAAATTCCATATGAAGGAAGAGATTGCTGCCTAGTCATCACAGCAGCATTGTAAGAGGACAAGTGTTTGGGTTTGCTTGGGTAATTCAGTACATGAGAAGCCCTGGTATTAATTTTTTTCTGAGAGGTGTGTTGATGGACAGTGTCTCATGGATCTCCTGGTCCTGCATGAAGCCTGCTTTGGATTCAAGGCTATGGTTAGCAAAGTTCACCTTTGTGCAAACATCACTTCTTCTCCCTACCTGCACCTCTTCTTGTAAAGCAGAGCTTTTATACCTGTCAACTTGTCAGACTGACTTGCTGCATCAGGAAAAGCTGTTTCAACCACAAGGTATCTTACATGTTCCTTTTAGTTTCCCTTCACAGTTTGGGGAAAGAAGCTGAAAGTATCAGCAACACCCATCACATATTGTATTTCATGTCACAAGAAATGATTGCAAAGGGGTTTGCTCTGCTTCACTTGCTCTGAATTCTGAATGACCTACATCCCTTTTTCCCAGCTATCAAAAAAGAGACAGCCTTAATGAGAAAATGTTAGTTTGCAATTGCTTTTTCTCTCCCTTGCAGAATAAATTTCATAAATGTGATCTTCTAAACATCTACTGTGTGAACCATAAATGGTTGATCTACATGCTCATGAATCTGGCAGCTGCCAAATTTGCCCTGTTGTGGGTGTTAGCCCTAACTGCAGTGTTTTTCAGCAAAGGTCAGACAGACAAATTAAAAGCATCTGAGATAAAAGGCATGACAAGAAATGCCATTGTAAAATTGTATCCATGTGTACATTTACCATCTATCTCACAGTGCAGAACTAGCCAACTGTTGTCTGTAGGCAGAAGATGAAGGATAGTTCAACAGATTGATTGCCAAATGCTGTGGATAGTTGCAGGGTTTTGGCTAGGTCAGTCTCTTAAATACTGCAAACAATGCCGGATAGTCAGACCCAGCAAAACACTATCTAGGACCAGGATATATAAAAATTATGTGCACATTAAATTTCAGTGTCCGAGATGATTCACTATTTACAGCATAAAATACATCTAGAGACTATAACAGGTACTATGTGGTAGAAACAGAAAGCAAATGTGGTCTTCATTCCATATAAATTGCAGTCTAAGCATGTTTATATACTGTACATATGTGCAATCTTAAGTATATGCAAGCATGACATGTACTTGTCAATTATCTTCACAACACAGTTCACAGTCTCTAAAAGTCTAGATTTTTTTTTTTTCTTTCAGAAAACAAATTAGAAAGCACTCCTAGTATTGTTCATTTGCTTCAGTCTTGTTTTCTTTCTGTTTCTACTTTCCTGTTTCTGCTCTGGTGAGACCTCACCTGGAGTACTGTGTTCAGCTATGGAGCCCCCAACACAGGAGAGACATGCACCTGCTGGAGCTCTGGTCCAGAGGAGAGTCACAAAGATGATCAGGGGGCTGGAGCACCTCTCCTATGAAGACAGGCTGAAAGAATTGGAGGTGTTCAGCCTGCAGAAGAGAAGGCTCCAGGGACATGTTATAGCTACATTTCAGTACCTGAAGGGGACCTACAGGATGGCTGTGGAAGAACTCTTTAGAAGGGCTTGTAGCAATAGGATGAGGGACAATGGTTTGAAACTGGAGCAAGGGAGATATAGGTTGGACATCAGGAGGAAGTTCTTTACAACGAGAGTGGTGAAATACTGGAACAGGTTGCCTAGGGATGTGGTTGAAGTCCCATTCCTGGAGACATTCAAGATCAGACTCATAGCCCTGGGCAGCCTGATCCAGTCAGAGGTATCCCTGCTGAGTGCAAGGGCGTCAGACAAGATGAATTTTGAGCATCTGTTCCATGAATCTGTAAATTCAACTCTTTGTTGCAACAGTCTCAACAAGGACAACTGGTATCTGGATGTGATTGAATACTAAATCTTCACATTTTTAAAAGTGTAAAGCTCTCAAAAGAGAGCTTTGCTTAATCATTGTTAACATCTGCAATGTAATCTACATTTCCAATAGCTTAGCTCAAATATCATAAAGCATATTATTGTGCAAAACCCTTACTGTCATGCAGTTGAAGAACAAATGAAAGTCTGAAATTTCATAGCTTCTTGTTAGTTCCTGAACTTTGTAACCCTTACTTCTAGTTTTCTTTCTCTTAGACAAAACTGTGAGCAAATCCATGTCACATCTTTATTTGGCATCTCACAGTTTACAATTCTCAGCTTTGTCTAATGTTATATCTGCAAGATGAAGTAATCATTTACCTTCTTTTACAAAGGTTATTAACCTTTTTTAAAAAATAGCAGGGAGAAGATGAATTACAGATTGGTGTTGCTACTGGTGATAGACTAGTCAAAATAACAGCCCTGCAGAAAAAAAGTGAGTTGTTTATCTGCAATCTGGTTTATCTAGCATAGTAGCAGTTGTAGCCTTCACTTGTCTCTCCCAACCCCCAGCAGTGTGGCCATGCCAAACCAGAAGAGATTAGCATTCAAAACAAGAAAGCTTTTCATGTTTTGTTCATGTCATCTGTCATGTGCAGGAAGCTCTGTTGGGTTTTGTAATTTATATTATTCTCAGAGTCAGCAGGGCTTTGTAGCACAAGAACCTGGAATTTGTTCACTAATGCTGACTATGCTAAGTCCCATAAGGCAAAGGCTTGGTCTCCCATAAAGCTCATTGTACAACAGCTACTTAGTTACTTAATTTAGACACAATATACCACAAGTAATGAAATGCAGTTAGGAAGATGATGAACAATTACAGGAGACACTTTTCTGTAGTTACAGAGATAAGCTGGACATCCACATCATGAAGGCAACGATCATCTTGTCAGACTGAGAGTATCATAGACTTTTATCAGCAGATGTTTGCTGACTAAAAGCTAGACCACCTAAGGTCTTATTAGGAAAGCAAATAATTTAAACATTGTTAAATGTTTATTGTTAAACATTTTAACATTGTTAAATGTTAAAATTCATTGTTAAGTCTAAAATCAAGTCTCTTGTACATTTTAAAAGTATATTCCTGTCTCAGTGTCTCACTCTATGGAATTTTTTTGCAGTCTCTAATCACAGAATTGTCATGGTTGGAAAGGACCTCAAGAATCATCCAGTTCAAACACCCCTGTCATGGTAGGGATGTTTTCCACAAGATCAGGTTTCTCAGAGCCACATCCAGCCTGGCCTTAAAAACTTCCAGGGATAGGCCTTCCAACAACTCCCTGGGCAACTTTTATCATTAACTTAATTGCAGCCAGTGTATCATCACTGACTCCACAAAAGGATTTCCTGTAAATATCTGAACTAGAAACAAAGTCACAATATTATTAAATTAGTGCAATGGGTATGAAGCTGTTCCAAACAGAGAAATAATCTTTGTTCTTATGGTAGAACTCAAATTACACTTTGAAGTACATCTAAATTTTATTGTTATCTGCTGTACAACTATATAGATTTAATTCTCATTAAATCTCTTACAAGGGACATGGAGTACATTTATATCCCCTTCTAGCCTATTGATGGATAATGGCAATGAAAGGGTTGTGATATAACTTTGCTTCCACTGTTGTGGTGGGAAGAGTATTTCAGCCTCTTATATTCTCATCTACTTCCATTTGCTCAACAAAAAAAAAAGTGGCTTCTTAGTATAAATCACTGTTATGCCATTGATTTCAATTCAGCTGTGTCAGTTTACATTCACTGAATGTGAGGTCCAGCCTATTAATATAGTTCTGATAAAGTGAATTCTGCCCTTAACTTGTATTTTGAGCAGAAAAAAAAGCCATAACTTCCCCTTCACGTTGAAGTTTAGTGCTTTTCTCTTTCTTTCAGACCACTCAATAGTTTCCTGAAACATGAAAATAAAAAAAAAAAAAGTAACCTTATTAATGATGTATGGCAAAATTAAATGAACAATTAATGCAGCTTCTAATATGAGAAGTCCTAATAACTGACTGTATCTGTAGAAGGATGCAGATACTTACATTGAAGTGTTTTTGGTAAACCTGTGATTTAAGGGTTCAGTGTGAATACCATTTTTTATTTTAAAAAGCACAGAATAAACATAACTTCTGCAGTGTAAATCACTTCAGAAAAAAATACAGTGGCACTGCCAATAACTTGACTGTTTGTCTTTAGCTATTCCAATGTTAAAATAAATGAGTTCATGCTGCTGTTTTCCTCTCTCTATAGTTATTAAATATATAGACAGTACGTCAAAGAAAAGACAAAGAGATCAAAATCTTTTCACACAAAAGGAAAAAGGTTTGAGAGAGAAGGTTTCTAGATGGAAAAAGCAGGAATACCAATGTGTACGTGGTTTTTCTGATGACTACTGGAATTACAGCACCCCACAGTAATACGTCAGGTGGAGGTAGACTGTCAGTGAGTGTCAGGAGGACAGAGCCAGGATCTTCTCTGAGATGCCCAATGATAAGACAAGGGGCAATGGGTGCAGGATGGAGCGTAGAGGGATCCATGTGAACATAAGGAAAAACTTTTTCACTATGAGGTTGATAAAACACTGGAACTGGCTGCCCAGAGGGATAGTGGAATCTCCTTCTCTGGAGACATTCAAAACCTGCCTGGATGCATTCCTGTGTGACCTACTCTAGGTGATTCTGCCCTGGCAGAGGGATTGGACTAGATGGTCTTTCAAGATCCCTTCCAACCCTTAATGTTCTGTGATTCTGTGAAATACTTCTAGGAATTTTGGGTCAAAATTCTATTCTGAATGTTCTGATAATGAATTTCTATCTGTGGTGCCAAATCAAAAACTGATAAATAAAATTATTTCATACGTCACTAAGCATGTAGAAGACAGATTGGGGAATTATCAAGCCAGCACAATGTAGAAGTCAGAAAAGCAGAAGACAACTCATGAATGCCTAAAGATTTGTGTTGTAATACTGGAAACTCATTAGGTCAAGTCTTGTCAATAATCTACAAACACACCACTGAGATGAGAAATGATACTTAAGTAATCCAGCTTCACCATTCATCTTTAGAGGATGCAACAGTAGATATCATACCTTTCCTGGTTGTGCTCTGTTGCTTTTGATGGAAATTCAGGATATGCTGTACTTGTGCAAAGTAGAACAGTGCTAGTGGTAAGAACAATCTCAGTAAGAGTTTGCTGTCAAGGGTTAGGGCTAGGATGGCTACTAAAGGAATGACTACTAAAGCAATGAGTACTAAACAAATGACAGATGCTCTTTCAGGAGGGAAATTGTTTTCAGAAGGAATGAGATAAAGAATTATGGGCTGGAAAATGAAACAGTTTTAATGAAAATAATGACATAGATACAAATTTATACAAACCAATATGGAACCCAACCCTTTGATAGCAGTTATGTCACTGTCACCACTGATGCTGTGGGTAGGCACAGGGGAAGTCTCAGACTGGGTTCAATGATAGACAGGAACCAGGTTCAGGAGCTGGATTCAGGAACAGATTGGAATCAAGGGCAGAATGGACTGAGTCCTTCTCAGATGCCAAACACTGAGGAAGAGGCTCGACCCTGGTGATCCCTCAGCTTTATACTGAGTATGACACACATGGAATGGAATCCCTTGTTGATCAGTGTAGGGTTACCTGTCCTGTCTACTTTTCCCCCAAGTACAACTTTTTAATTTAGAGCACCCCAATGAGGCACACAAGATTTGGCAGTGATATTGGTCTCCATAGGAGCAAGAGACATTTTACAGTAACTATAAACATCAAGAATTTTCACTTCTAGAAGCAGACACTGTTTGTGAAAATATGCCATTAACCTCAGAAAGTGCATTTGCCTAGAAGAGGCTGAGCTGAAAAGTGAAATCACTGAACAGAATTGGTTCTGTTCTAGCTCAGACCAAGATATTTGTGAATATAGCACACTGACATTCCTATCAAAGACTGCTACGATGACGATAGGACTAAGTTTGTTTCTCTTAATATAATATGGTTTATTGCTATGTGAAATACCTCAGTTAGGTCCTAAGCCTGTAAATGTACCTAAATATGAGATATTTTATTTACAAGAGATTTTTCTAATACCTATGAATTTAAATCTCACTCCAGTTTTGCACACTTTTCTTCCTTAGACAGCATCTCTCAGCTTGATCTAGTGAGTTTAAAGGAGTATATGAATTAGGTTGTTGAAGATGTACATCTAAGTTTGAAGAAAGCATTTTAAGTGATAGAGCTGTTTATTTTTTTTATTAGAAGAAAGTTGGCAGCAGATTATTTTACAAACTGAAAGTGGAAAGCAGTAGGATTTTCTTAAAATGCACTTATGGTTGGTAACATTAGCAGCTTACTTGAAACTACATCTTTTGATGTCAGTGTCTGTGTCTTGCACAGCAATGTGTGTACCAATATATTTATTTTTTTTTGTGTGAGAAAGTGATCTTCTCCTGAGGTTTCACTGGCATCATTTTTTGAGCACTGTAAGATAGTAAAACACATCCTGCTACTGAAGAAACAAAACGCTCACCCCTGTGAAATGTTTCACATGTCTATCTGTATTTCTAATACAGGTAACTGCGCACGGAGAAGTAGATTTCCATTATGAAACTCGTGGTAATTAAACTGATTTGAATATCAGATCTAGTAGCGATAATAGGAGACAATTCTGCTCTACAAAGGAATGTCAGATGATATTAAGTGATTGCTCTATTTATTTGTCTAAGGAGTCAGCAAAAGAATTGTTACGGCAGCATGGGTGACACTAGGGACTTCATCAAAACGATGCTGCTTCGGCTGCTAATTTATGCTGAGCAAGGTAATGGAAAGTACTGATGGTAGAAAAGTGCTGAAGAATCATAAGCATCTATTCTAATGCAGATGGTATTTAAATTCAGAAAGAGAAAGCCAGCATATTTAGAGCATTTCAGTGCACTTCAGTGTTTAGAACTCGCAACATAATGAGGCCAAAGCCAAAAACTGTCAAATATATGGCACTACACAAAACAAAAAGACTGAGTGAAGAAGAATGGTAGTTTCTAGTGAGGAAATTCTGCTTGCAACTCTTTGCAAGCAGGAAGAAATGGAGAGAAAACATCCTTGGAACATTTTTATCAGGTGTAGGGAGAACAGACAGGTACCCAGTACAAAATATGCTCCCTCTGGTAGTATTATTTTAACTGACTTAGAAAAAACAATGAAAGAGGAAAATGATCTGCTTCCTTTGTTGTTTTAACTCAATTTACAGCAAATTCAGGTCACACTGAATACCTAGTGTAAAAACGGATGAACTGAGTTCTTCTCTTCAAACTAGTACCACAGAAGAAAAGAAAAGAAAACAAAAAAAATCCATACACAGAATCATTGAATATTTATGTTTGGAAGAGACCTCCAAATGTCAGCTAGTCTGGCTCCCCTGAAATAGGCTGTAACACCTTCAACTAAATCATGTTGCTCATAGCCCTATCCAGCCTGACCTTGAATGTTTCCAGCCATGTGGCTTCTACCACGTCTTTGACCAACTTGCGTCAGTGTCCTGCCACTCTCATCATAAAAAAATTCTTCTTTATGTCTGCTCTAAATCTAAATTTTTTATCTTTCAATTTAAAACCATCACCTCTTGTCCTGTCACAACAAGTCCTGCTTAAAAGACTGTCTACGTCTTTCATGTAGGTCCACCTTAAGTACTGAAAAGCCACTATAGGCTTCTTTGATAGGAGAGAACTTCCAGACCTCTGATCATTTTCATGCTCCTCCTGCACCTCCTCTACACATAGCATATCATTGTCTTCAAGTAGCAAAATGTGACAGTTGGGATGGTTGTGCCCTTCATTTGTTTGGTGTTCATTGAGGCTCATATCTATGCTGGTCTTTCTGAGCTGAGCAAAATTTGCAGTCACTGCATCTGCTCAGAATCAGCAGACTGAAGGAAGGAACCAAATACAGCTAACTTCAGTGCCACTGAACAGAGTTGATATTTGTTTCCATATTTATCATTTCTAAACCACAGGTTTTGTATCTGCAAGTACATCTTGCCTTGAGCACAAGCCCTATGAGGAGAGGCTGAGGGAGCTGGGACTGTTTAGCCTGGAGAAGAGGAGGCTCAGGGGAGACCTCATTGCTGTCTACTACCTGAAGGGAGGTTGTAGCCAGGAGGGGTTTGGTCTCTTCTCCCAGGCAACCCAGCACCAGAACAAGAGGACATAGCCCCAAGCTGTGCCAGGGGAGGTTTAGGCTGGAGGTGAGGAGAAAGTTCTTCACAGAGAGAGTGGTTGGCCATTGGAATGGGCTGCCCAGGGAGGTGGTGGAGTCACCATCCCTGGAGGTGTTCAAGAGGGGATTGGACGTGGCACTTGGTGCCATGGTTTAGATAGTCATAAGGTGTAGGGTGACAGGTTGGACTCGATGATCCTTGAGGTCTCTTCCAACCTTCTTGATTCTATTCTATGAACAAATATAGACATTAGTAACATTACCCCACTGAACTGGTAGGGTCCACTGTTGAATTCATCTGGTAAAAATGCTAATGAAGAAATTAAAACCAGACCTTCTTGTGGCAGTTTTAGGCTGTACCTGTAAATATTTGTAGATATTGTATATTTTGTATTTATTCATTGCATTTCATTGTAGATTGTAATTTTGCTTGTAAATACAGCTTTTATTTGCTTTCAACTGAGCTGGTCTGGCAAATTTCATGTTGGGGGGAATTTTCAACTCACCTCACTTCTATACTCCATTCTGTTGTGAAGTGTTTCTCATCTCTTCAGAAAGATATTTATCATCAGAGAAAATCATATGCAGAAGAAAGATGCTGAGAATTGAGCTGTCAATAAGGAGTTTATTAATGGAGGGTAGGCCAAAACATTAATTATTCTCTAAAGCATAATTTCCCTATTCTTTTTTTCATGTGAAGCCCTGTCTTTTATGTCTATATGGGTTTGAATATTGCTTGCTGAGTCTCTTGTCTCATTGCTTGCACTTCTGCATGTGCACTATAAATGAAAACCCACTAGATCACTTCAAACTATTACCAAAAGGAAAAAAAGCACCAAGCTGTTTATTATTTTGCTAAAACAGAAGAAAAAATATAATAAATAAGGGCATAAATAAGGGCACTGAAGTATGTAATGAACTCTTCTCTAGGGATTGTTGTGAAAGTTCATTGAGCTCAATTTCAGTTTGATGAAACCATCCTAAGTGATAGGAGTATTCAGACAGAATCAAGGGCAGAAAGGGTAGAACCAAGTCCAAGAGACTGGGAGTACTCAGATAAATGCTGTATTGTAGCTGACCTTTCTCAGGTATTTAAAAGTAAAAGGATGGGAATACTTGGACCTGCTTTTTTTTTTTTTCCTCAGCCAAAAGTGTATGTAAAATTGCTGATAGTGACATTTGTAGGATAAGTGCATTTGGCAGTGAATTTTGGAAATTGTGTTTCATTAAAGTTTAATGAGCACGGTGCAGGAAGACTGCAAATACTGCTCTGTGCTAATGTATCACTGTAAAAATTGTCATGTGCCAGGCAGCTCAAAGATAATGATGCCCAGGGATAACATTTCTTTCTGTCTTTTTTTTTAGTCCCTAAAAATTTGTGGGCTAGATAAAGCATTCTCACTCTGCCCCCTCGCTTTTCTTTCAGCAGAGACTTTCATTATGACAAGCAGGGAAGGCACTTTTATACATTTCTTATATCTTTTTATCAACCTCCAGTTCTTACATCATGGAATGAGAAGTCTTTATGTACTAGGTATTCATATAGCTCATGCTTGATGTAACTCTATAATGTGTGACATTCTCACTGGAAAAGATTGCCTTGATCCTGAAATGTAAAAATGGCATCTACAGGTCTCTTGTCTTTGTTTTAAATTGAACTGGACAACACTTAAAAAGTGATACAAAGCTATGCTGGGAGCTCTGTATCTATTTTTGGAATTTGCTTCATAAGCTTTTGCTCTTATTCAGTCAGGGAGCTAGACTCAAAAGGCAAACAGGCTGCTGCTTCCTTATATCGCTTTTCAGAAAAACAAAGTGTTGTCAATCTGGGAGATAATGGTTCATTGCAGTTATTTCAAAAGTAATATAGATTACCAGAAAGTGGAAGCAGCTGTCAGAAGGCCCAACCAGATAAATGGGATTCATTTATGCTCTATACACTGCTGCATGAGAAAGAACTCAGGGAAGAAATATGGATTCCTTGCTACCTTAGGGTCATGACTGTTGTTTTCAACAGGCAGGATTTATATGACTCAGGCAGCAGACAACTTTGAGACCAGACTGGCCTTTGTCATGCAGCAGGTACATGACCTGATTTGACAGGAGCTGTGCAATCACTGAGCCTTTCTAACAAAAAAATTATAAAAAAAAAAATTGTATTTGGTGAAATTATGTTACACAGAGCCTGTGAATTGATGACTTAGACATTTGGGGTTTAATAACGATTTTAATAATTTAACCATGAATATTTAATAGTAATTAGGCTTTAACACTTCATATTTTTTAAAAATTAAACTTTGCAATTTTCACTATTTTCTTATTAGGCATTAATATTTGATTTGTTTAAAAAGCTTTTGCAGTAAGATTTGAAAGCTTTAACAAGGAAGTTACAGTTTATTCTGTAAAATGTAAATTTTAAGAACTCCCAGGTATATGTACTTTATTTCTCTAAAAGATATTAAAATGTCATATTCCCCTCAGGAAAAAGTATGAAGAAAATTAGAATCAGTAAGAATGAAATCCACTTAGTGTGTGACATAGTCAGGACTATTCTGGACCCCTACCTTGCAGGAGGAAGCTGCTGAATGGCAAGCACCACTGTGTTTCCACATTGTAGGAGTCATGCAATTCCATCCCAGATGAGCATGTACTAAGGACGTGTACAAAATGTGCTGAAGAACATTGCTCATTTTCTGACAGTGTGATATAGCTGAGGTTTTCAGCCAATGTTGTTTGATTGTCCCAGCTCTGCCCCACCCTAATGGAGTACTGTGTCCGGTTCTGGGCTCCCCAGGTCAAGAGAGACAAGGAACTACTGGAAAAAGTTCAGCAAGGGCTGCAAAGTTGATGAGATGACTGGAGCATCTTTCTAATGAGGAAAGGCTGAGAGAACTGGGACTCTTTAGCCTGGAGAAGGTAACACTGAGGGGGAATCTTCTCAGTGCTTATCAATACCTAAAGGGTGGGAGTCAAAAGGATGTGATCCATTCATTTTCAATAGTGCCCAGTGACAGGAAATGGGGCAACAGATACAAACTGGAACACAGGAAATTCCATATGAACATAAGAAACAAATACTTTCCTGTGAGGGTGACAGGGCACTGGAGCAGGCTGCCTGGAGAAGTTGTGGAGTTGTCTTCTCTGGAGAGATTCAAAACTTACCTGGATGCAATCCTGGGAAAACTACCCTAGGTGAATCTGCTTTAGTAGTGGGGCTGGACTAGGTGATCTCCAGAGGTCACTACCAACCCTGTGATTCTGTGAAAGAATCGAAAAGAAAGACAGACCACTGTAGAAATAGTCTGATATGAGAAGGCTTCTGGAGTTTGAGTGAGATTAGAGGTCATTATAGAGCATTATTTTTCCCTTTCTGCTGTTTCTGATCATATTCATGAAAGAAAGGTAAAATTCTTGATTCAATCAAAGTGGGACTGCCTGAGTTTTATAATTGAGCAGATGTTTTTCAGTCTTTCAGGGACAGTGATAGCAAAAGGAGTAGCTTTACCGTGTACCGAAGCTGCCTGAGGTTGTTGAATGGTCTCTATTGCATTTTTCTGTTTCTCCACATCCTGATTTCTCATGTACATGAACTCTGTTAGTCTGTTCCTACCACTTCCACAAAGTACCATTTCTATTATCAAAGCCTTCCTTTTGTATCAGTTAGCTTAAAAGCTGCAGAGAGCTCAGCATAGATGTTCAAATAACTTCCAAAGCCAAACTGGGATCAGAAGTTCTTTGCAGATAGAAGACTAGAAGCAATGCTTCCCACATTTCTGAGTAGCCCCATTCACTCTACAGAAAACACCATTCCTATTGATTCACAGGTGCTGCCAAAATAAGATTCACTTTCACGTTTCTTCAGATGCATAAGAAGCAGCCATGTTACAGATGGCTGAGACCACAGTAGAACCTTCTATGTTGTGTGAAGAGATAGTGAAAAAAAAAAACATTTCTGGAAGTTTTAAAGAATTCTTTTTCCTGGAGTTCTTAGTGATTTAGATTCAGTTTGTGTTATTTATTGGCAGAGACAGAAAACAGGTGCAATGTAAAATTTGACCTAGGAACACTTCTGAGCTATCATGACTGTGGTCCCTACAAAATCCTAGTTGCATTTAAAGAACAGCCCTGAAAGAATACTGTTTTCTATACACCCATGGAAAAGAAACTTTACCATGAGAGCTATCTTAGAGAAACAATATACCTATCAAGGATTTTGATAAACATGACAATGAAGATGATGCTAAGCTCATGCTATGGTATGTACCCACACACTAACTTCACTGCTTTTCAACTGATTTCTCTAAGACAACTCCATACTTTTTAAGATTCAGAGATCCTAATAGGATTTCTGTTCCTTATCCAGATACTACAAGTTTTCAACTTTTAAAATAACCAAATATATTTCTAATGGAAAGAGAGTCTTTTTTTGTTAGTTTGGAATCCAACAGCAACTTGTTATGAACATGAGCATCTGACAGATTGTTTTGAGTTCCACATAAAGGAGCAAGGCACATAAACTTCTGTATGACATATATCCAATTAGAAACTTTTGTAGTTTTCGACCTAGACTGCAATTTAAGATTTTATTTACTTGCCTTGATCATTCTGTGTGAAAATTCAGTTGAGGAAGAAGTGCCACAGATACTGGTAATCATTTATCCAGTATTAGAGTCAGCCAAATACAGTCTAGGAGACTATAGAAAACATTTTGATTCCTTTTATTTTTCTTTATGGAATACATAAAACATCTTGAAAGTAAGATGTCAACAATCATGAAAGTTATAAGCAGAGAGTATGAGATATCTCTTTTTCCAAACAGCCACCAATTACATGACCAACACATCCAGAATTCAGCTGGAGTCCCACAGCCACTGATGATTTTGTTGATGAAAGGCAATATTTGATAGGAATATACTAACAAGGAACCGGATATCTTAGTCACAGTTGGAATCAGTTCTTGAATCTATGAAAATGATGGAAATGTCTTAGGCCAGAGAAAAATAAGTTGTTAATGACTTCCACATAACAGTTGTTGTTAACTGGACGTTGCAAGACAAAAATATGTATTCATATCACTTCAGCCAGGAATAATGTAACTGCTTCCAAAGAGAAAAGACTTGTTTAATATGCATTTTTCCCCAGCTTTACATTAGATGTGACGTACTTCAGCTGAGAGTCTTTAAATTCTTTAGTGACAAGAAAATATATCTATTAAATGAATAGTCATACATATATATATATGCACACACGCTAGTATAAATCATTCATATATATTTGTGTTTCATGTAATCCCATATACTTTAAAAAAGCACTGCATACTTCAACATCCTGTGTAAGGGAAATTCCCCATGGATTTCTTGAATAAGTGCTTAATGTAACTGAGAGCAGTGAGATAAAATCTCCTCTAGGCATGCTGGATTAAATGAAACAGCAGTGTTTTCCATGGAGGATTTTTTTGATCCAAACTTAAGTGCTTTATTATTTTTAAATAAATGTAATTAACACTTTATATTTATAATCTTACAGCACCCTAAGGGCATTAATGGCCAAAGTTATGTTGTTACACCTCTTCTACAAACAGCTAGACTTGGAGAAATCAAAGGCTGCAACACAGCCAGCCACATAACCAAGGAAGGATCATAGAATCATAGAAGTCTTTTTTTTTGGAGAAGACCTTTAAGATCACTGAGTTTAACCATTAACCCAATACTGGCAGGTAATCACTAAACCATGTCCCTAAGCACTAAATCTACACAACTTTTAAATCCTTCTGGGAATGGTGATTCCACCACTTCCTTGGGCAACCTGTTCCAAGTCTTGAAAATTCTTTGGGTAAAAAATTTTTGCTAATATCCAACCTAAACCTTCTCTGGTGGAACTTAAGGCTGTTTCCTCTTGTCCTGTTTCTCGCTACTTGAGAGAAGAGACCAGCTACCACCTTACTACAATCTCCTTTCAGGCAGTTATAGAGAGTGAGTAGGTCATCCCTCAGCCTCCTTTTCTCCAATTTAACCAATTCCAGTTTCCTCAGCCACTCTTCATCAAACGTGTGCTCTAGACCCTTCACCAGCTTCATTGCTCTTCTTTGGGCACACTCCAGCACCTCAGAGTCCTTCTTGTAATGAGAGGCCCAAAACTGAACATATTATTTGAGGTGTGGCCTGACTGATGTTGAGTGCAGGGGGACAATCACTGTAGACAGTCTTCTTTAGTTCACATCGCCAAACCTGCATGTATGGAATGAGGATGTGCTAAGGGATTGTCATTGCCAAATCTAAGTATAGGAGATGACTTTATAACCATATCTGTCCTTGTATTCAGCTGAAGCTGAGCTAGTAGAGCAAGAAAGTAAAAATTAAATGAGTGAGTAGAGGGGGTATTTTTATCTGAAAAGAGGCAAAAGGGAGAGGGATTTTAAACTGTGGTTGCTTAAGCAGCATTTTTTTGACAAGGGACCAATTGCAGGATTATAAGGTAGTGTAAAGTGATTTGCACAAAGATAAAAAGGGCAATAAGTAGGCAGATTTAGAAAACAGCTGAGCTTAAATTGCAGAACACTTACTCTACCTGTATTCCAGACATTAGTAAAGCTAAGAACTTGTTTTCTTAAAAAAAGATGGAGCATATTTTCTTTTAAAAGACATAAATACACTCTTCCAGATGACGTCTGGAATGCTCTTGTTCCTGTCAGAAGTCTTCCCTCATTTATCATGTGCAATGTCAACAGGGTCTTGGACAGAGGTGTTTTTTTGGCTAGAAAGACTTATACCTGTGACCTTGATGCAGTGCTAGCCCTTCTATTTGATCATTTTTCTTCCCTTTGTGACATATTTTCAAAGTGTGGGGTCAAAGTTTCTGATGAATTTCTCGCTGAGATCTCAGCCTTATTTGACAGGTGAGTGAGTCACTTTGCAAATCCCAGGGTATCACTTAACGAATCCTAGTTACTTTTATTGCAGCCATCCATTTCTACTCAGCACTAGATGAGTCAGCTTCATTCATTCAGCTTAGATCACAATAAAATTGATTTCTTAACACGTGGGTATCAATAAAATTACTCTATTTAGCACGTTACACCTGAGCCAACCCGAGTGTTGCACAACTAATTTTGGCTTGTCTAATGGTCACTGACAAGAAAAAAGCTTGTTGTAACCTTTGCTGACAGCAATAAGAAAATCCAGACAACCTGAAAGATCTCTTAGCATCTTGACATTGAGCCAGTGAGCTATTATGACACCTGAAGACAGAAAGGTCGATCTGAGGAAGAAGCGCAAAGAGCATCCATCCCAAAGACAACATATTGTCACTGTTCTTAAAACTTGAGTGGGGAGAGAAAAATAGGGTAACATGGAAGGAGGGATTGAGGAAAAAGATTTGCTAAGATTTGTCAACACTTTCTCGATAGGCAAATCGACCACTTGCAATGGAGTAATTACAGCAAGCTTGCATAGCTGCACTGATACTATCTTATGGCCAAGAAATAGTACAGTGCTTTGTGGGAAGTTGTGTCAGTGTTAATTAGTGTAACTATTCAGCTTGGATGCAAAAGTGTTTCAAAGCAGTGTATGTGACTCAGGAGAAAAATAAATGCAACACTAAGGGCTTCTGTACCTTATTGCTTTAAGGGTACAAAATGCTGAAGGATCAGTGGAAGAAATGTTGTCACAAATTAGAGCTGAATGGATATAAGCCCTGATGGATCAAACACTGGCTGGGTGATTGGGCGTAGAGAGTGTTAGTGAATGGAGTTAAATCTTCTTGGTAGCTGGTCTCAGGTGGGGTTTCCCAGGGCTCAGTGCTGGGGTCAGTCCTGTTTAACATCTTTGTCAATGATCCTGTAGGGAAGATTCAGAGTGACCTCAGCAAGTTTGCAGGTAACATCAAATTTGGTGGGAGCGCTGATCTGCTGGAGGGCAGGAAGGCTCTTCAGAAGCACCTGGTCAGGCTGGATCAGTGGGCTGAGGCCAATCATATGGACTTCAACAAGGCCAAGTGCCAAGTCCTACACATGGGCCAGAACATCCTCCTGCAACTCTGTAGGCTTGGGGCAGAGCGGCTGCAAAGTTGCTTGACAGAAAGGGACCTGGAGCTGTTGATTCACAGCCAGCTGAACATGAGCCAGCAGTGTGCCCAGGTAGCCAAGAAGGCCAACAGCATCCTGGCCTCTATCAGGAATAGTGTGGCCAGCAGGAATAGGGTGGTGATTGTCCACTGGACTGGTGGGGCAGCACCTTGAGAACTCGGTTTGGTTTTGAGTGCTACAGTATAAAAGAGACATCGAGGTGCTGGAATGAGTCCAGAGAAGAGTAACAAAGGGGAACTGGAGTTGTTTAGTCTGAGGAAAAGGAGTCTGAGTGGATATCTTGCCACTCTCTAAAACTCTTTGAAAGGAAGTTGTACCAGAGGGGTGGGTGTTGGTGTCTCCTCACACATCATGACTGATAGGAAAAGAGGAAATGGAATCAAATTATGGCGAGGAGGTTTAGGATAGACATTAGGAAAAACTCTATACCAAAAGGATTATTAAAGACTGGAACAGGTTGCCCAGGGAAGTGGTTGAATTACCATCCCTAGGCATATTTAAAAGTTGTCTGGGTATGGTGCTCAAGGATATTGTGTAGTAGTAGCCCCCTTAGAGTTAGATAATGGTTGGACTTGATCTTAAAGGTCTTTTCCAACCATAAGGATTCTCTTATTCTGTGAAATGTACAAATTCTAAAGTAAATTTCAACTCCAATAATCTTGTTGGGTTTTTTAAAGAGTTGATTAGGAAATTAAAGGTTTTGTTTAGGATTGTTATGAAAATCCATTCATTGTGGATTTTGGCATGACAATCTGCTGCTAAAGAATTTGTTCTTTTTATCATCCAATTGACAGACAATTTTAGAGCAAGGGTTGCAGGTAAAATACAGTCTAGATTTGACTATCTATGATGTAGATATTTGTGTCTACAGTCTGTAGTTTAGGATGTTTATCTTTCCCTGAATGTGACTTACTTTGAAATTAACTTTTCCTTTAGAGACCAATTTTTACACAAGGCTTAAGCAAATAGTGCCTTTCTTAATCCTTGCTTCTCTCTGTAATACTCTGCTTTCAGTTTGGTAAAATCCCCTGTGTGTCTTCAGAAGGCTGAAAATGAAGTAACTCTAGGCTTGAAAGTGAATTTTTTTCTGATGTTAGTGGAACTGTGTTGTATGTTTGCAGGCATACTGGTAATAAACTACACCTCCATATTGATTTCTTTCGCATAGATATATGTGGTATGTTGGTGAATGGTCTTATTAATATTCATTAAATTCTAAATAGCTCTCTTTTTAATGTATCTATTTAGGAAATGAATAATTCATGCATGAAGAGGGAGCTCAGTGCTGTCACTTATGGCATAGACCTTTGCTGATCTAAGAAAGTATTTGAACTGAAGGACACTCTAAGATGTGCAAAGTAAATGAAACATTGAACACTGCTCAGCTTACTACCACCAAGGGCACTTTTTTATGTTGAAAATTTCACTGACACATCACTCTTCTTAAAGCACACATTTTCAAGTATGCTTTAGGGGAATTGTGTGTGTAATTTACCTACACACACTTTACAAAAGTTAAAATAGTTATGATGTGTGTTTAATGATTTAAAGGCATGTAGGTCATGTGTAAAGTTCTTACCTACACCTGAGTCAGTAATTGATGAGAATGGTGGGTTTGGAGAGCATGATATACAGGCAAGACCCGGTCACAGAAGGTGGGTTTGCATTGTAGAAAACACTCATGTTGATTTTAGGCCTGCTTTAGGCTTTGTATGTGTCTTGCAGTAAGTCTTCACTTCTTAGTCTTTGGGAATCCCAAGTCTCACCTTTAGACTCCACTCCCAGAACACTCAGAGTATCTATTTACTACATATTTGGGATTGATATTTGTATCTTCACAGAGTCTTTTTTCGTATCTGTGTATCAAGATGGACCCAAATTGTAATTTGTTTCCCATTGTATTCATAATGTGACAGGTGAGTGATTATGATCAACTATATATGATATAGAACTATGATTCATAACACAACACTTATGACATTATTTGTTACTCAAAGGTGCTATAATCTGCTGATACTTCTAGAACGAAATTCAAAGGTATGTGTGGCTATATTGGCATCTGACCAGATGAATTTATTTGGAATAAATTGTGCCTAGTTCTTTGAAGTCTTACACTTTTTATCTTTTCTTATCTAAAGCAACAATCTCAACAAATCTTCAGATGCCAAAGTGAAGAGTCAGGTACAAAATATACAGAACATAGAAACTGTACTTATAATCATCTGTACTTATAATCATCAAGGGTATAGCCTGGAAGAACCATGCCAAGAACACATACAGGCTCCTAATAATCCTTATGCACAAGGCTGTAGAGTCTCCAAAAGCTCCACCATGTTTTCTTTCTCAGCCATGCCCTCCTCTATGATACACTTTCCTGTACTGTTTGTGTTGATGCAACTGTTTTTCTTTTCCTCTCCCTTTTTCTTTCCTTTTTCCTCTTCCTTTCCTCTTCCTCTTCCTTTTCCTCTTCCTTCTCCTCCTTTTCTTCTTCCTTTAAAGCAGGTGGGGTTTTTTTGTTGTTGTTTGTGTTGTCTGTTGTTTTGTTTTGTTTGTTTGTTTTTAATGATAACTCATGTAAAGATATATGGAATATTAGAAATTGTCCATGGCACTTGTATGTATCTATGCTGTTTCTCACTCATTGCTTGCTCACAAACAAAATCATAGCAGAAAAAAGTTCCTCAAGAGTTCTGCCTTTGAGAATTTTGTGGAAAAAAAATAAAACAAACAACAAAACTCTGGCATTTTTACTCAAGCTGAACAGACCTTCTTTCCATGTTTAATGTGCAAGATGTCTGAAATGATTTCAAATATTTGTGGCGTAGACATTCCTTGAAATGAAACCAAGTAAATGTTTAAGTAAGTAAAACAAGAGCATGTAGGTCGTAGAATAGAATAAATAATAGAATAAAACTTTTTCATGTATGCAGAACAAGAATAAAGATAGACTTAATTTTTTTGGCTTTGGGGGGAAGGAGAGAAATAAGGGGAAAAGAGTACTCCAGAATACCTTCAGCATCCTTGTACTCATAGTTTCTACAAGAAGATTGATTGACCAGCCTATCTCTTTATTCCACTTCAAGCATCCTCCCATTACTGTGCTATGCAAAGAAAACTCTTTCCTGTGACACTAATGGTGAACACAAAATGCCTCCAGCAGTCTTTACGCAGCTTTTCAGCTATATGGAGATCTACTTTATGTTATTGCCCAGTGATTTTTTTCTCGCATATATGCATATATGTCTTGTTACTTCTTTTATTTCACTCAGTTTCATAAAAGTGAGACCGGGTATGGAAATTCACACAGAACTTCTATGATACGGCTCAGAAATTGGATGAAAAAATCATAAAATGAAAGTTCTTCCATGCAGCTGCAGTGAGTTCCTGGTGATGTCCAGGCATATAAGTGTTCCCTAAATGAAGAAAGAAAAGGAGAAAAGAAAAGGTCTGAAACCACAAGTCTGATAGAAAACATGGTGTGCCAGTTCTGTCATGTTTCACCAAGAAACCACACTGCAGAAAGCACTTATCCCTAAAAAAAAAAAAAATATTAATTTGACTTTGGAATATCTGTAGGAACTGTTCCCATAATAATTGGATGTCAACTTATCCTAGGGGAATTTCTATTCCAAATCCACTGAAAACTTCTGTCAGATCATTAGAGGCTTTCAAAGAGAAATCTGACCTCTGTGTCTTAAAACACAGTGCTACGGAAAGCAAACTAGCCAAGCAAAGCCAGAGATGTACTGCAGAGGGAAACATCTTCTGGTAGCTTCATCAAGAGTGTCTAATTGGTCATATGAGATAGTATCAAAATATTTCTTTCATTGTTGTGAATTGCCTCATTTCATAGACACTCTGAATGGTGTCCTCTTTCTGTTTTGATTTTTATGTCTGGATGTGGAGGTTTTTAATATAAATCATGGAATAATAGAATACTTTTTGTTGGAAGGGACTTTTAAATGTCATATAGTCAAATCCCTCTGCAGTGATCAGGACATCTTCAGCTGGATCAGGCTGCTCAGAGTCCCATCCAACTTGACCTTGAATGTGCCCAGCAATGGGACTTCCAGCATGACTCTGAACAGCCTGTGCCAGTGTTTTACCAACATTCACATGTTCTTTTCCCCTTTAATCTAGTCTAAATCTCACCTCTTACTTTAAAATCTTGTCCTTTTACATCAGGGCCTGCTAAAATGACTCTCCCTGTCTTTCTTATAGGCCCCTTTTAACTTTTGAAAGGCTGTAATAAGGTCTCCTCGGACCTTTCTCCAGACTGGACAGTCCCAACTCTCTCAGACCTTCTTCATAAAGGAAGTTTTCCATCCCTCAACATTTTTTAACCCTCTTTTGGAACTGCTCTAGCAGGTCTGTCTCTCTCTTGTGCTAAGGACTCCAGAGCTTGACAAAGCACTGCAGTTGGGGTATCACCGGAGTGAGGCAGAGGGGCAGGATCTCCTCCCTCCACTTGCTGGCCACGCTGCAGCCAAGGATATGGTTGACCTGAGCACACACTGGCTCATGTCCAGTTTTTCATCCACCAAATATTTAGCTCTGCAGAAGTTCATGGAAAAAAGCTGGACAGTCAATACATTTCATTATTATTTTTTTAGTTCTTGGTGTCCACTGCCTCATGAGACACCAGTCTGCTGTGCAGACTACCATGGCACTACATTATGCCTACTACATTGCTGCAGTGTAATCCAGAATAATTTATTGCATATGATCATCCTGAGCTGTTAGAAGACAAAACAAAGCAGATTGCTTTGCAGTCTGCATTTCCTCTATACATAGCTGGGAGGTAGACAGGCTGCTTCAAAATTGCCCCAAATGCTGTGAGTCTGGTTTAATTCTGACCAGAGTGTCTAAGCTATTTTTACTACGTGCACCATGGCCATGAAACCTTAGGTTTCCTGACTTCCATTGCAATCTAGACCAGAGAAAAAGCATGCATTACTTTGAAAACAAGGGAAGCAGACATTCCTTCCTGACCTGTTGTTATTAAAGTAGTATGTTTCGTGCTTTCAGCTCACAGAGGATGCCACAAAATTCAACAACCTTCTCTGTCTCTTACATCTTGTAGAAGCAATTTGCATTCTGTCATGTTCTCTCACACATGGTGTTCAAAACAATTAAAAGAAAATTGCACCCATTTTGCTCAATGTAGCAGGCCGAAAATTTCAAAGACAAGAAGCACTCCTCAGCATGAATAACCAGTGAAGTGCTTTTAAAAATAAGGTTTTTAATTATAATTGACATTAAAACCTTTATTTTCTAATATGTTTCACAGTTTGTGCTTGTCTGGAAGTGCATGTTTTCTTTGAAACTTGCTACAACAAGCAGAAGTGATGCATTTGCTTTATAATGAAAACTAGTGGATCCTTTCCCTTTTTGTACATATATTGAAAAGAATTAATATCCAAGGATCCCAAGAAACTTTCCCAACTTTCCCCCCATGCCTCATGTTCATCTGGGTAGCTGTAAAACGCAGAGAACAAGAGTGCAGTGCATCTTCTTTCAAGTGCCTGAGATAGGAAAATAACTTCCTCACTCCATAAATCTAACTTAGCATGAATAAAAATGTCATTCTCCCTTCAGCCAATAGCCTTCCCTCTTGGCAGTGCTGTGATCAACAATGCACACTGACAACTGAGTAACTGTAAAATCAATGGCAAACGAAGAAATCTTATGGGACAAGTTTTGCAAATGAGAATATTGATTGGTTTGGGGAAGGGATTGACACTCAAAAGTGTCAGCTTGTGCAGATAAACTGAGCTTCGTAGGCAAAGAGCACTTTTAACAGCAAGGCACATAGGCTAATGTCTTCTGTGCACAGCTGAGTTTGATAGCACAAGTCAGGCATAAAGACCTATCATCAATAAACATAATTAATTTCCCAGCAGAAAAATAAATGGAGGAGGGGTGGCCAGTTCTTTGGATTCTTGAGCAAAACACTCAACGATTGTGGTGGGCTGAAATTACTCCCCAATTAATCTGAGAGAATTAACACCGAAAATAGATTGCCAGACTTAGCTCAGTTTGGGATGGAAGTAAATGAAGTTATATTTACAAGCAAGCTACAATCTAGAAATATGAAATGCAATGAATATGTTCAAAATATTATATATATATACATATATATATATACACATACACAATTTATAACATATAAACTTCTCAGACCCCCCTGGAAGGATCCAGGGGACCTGTTCACCTCCTCTCCCACTCCCTTCCTCCTTCCTGTTACCTCACGCAGTAGTCAAAACAGAGATACCCTGGCAAGGACAAGAGAAGAGAGAAAAGTTGGAAGCAGAAGTGACAAAAGAAGAAGAGAGAGAAAGAACTATTTATGCCTCTTCTCTATATTCCCATTAGCAATCCAATTAATTATATAGACCTTTCTCTTTTGTATCTAAAGGTAATAATTTTACTTTTAGTCTTTGCAGTCAGGGACCAGGCTAAAGTTCCCCCTTCAAACTGCAGCAATGATTTTAACTAATTAAGTAAGACCTTTTGGAATGAGAGCATGCAAACAGCTATTGCTGTTCCCTAAAAAGCTGAAAGTACACGTAATGTGAACAGGTGTTTATTTCTGAGAGAGAAGACCTAAAAGAAAATTATTGGGAAAAAAATAAACTGTAGGACATATGGACGATGTGACAACAGAAAAACAAAATGCTTGCTGAAGATTATGAAGACTTCAAAAATGACCTTTTCAAAGTTGTACAGGTGAATAGATTTGTTGTTTCACGTGAGTAAAAATATCAGTAAAAGACTCACTAAAGGCATATTTAACCAGTCAAAAACAGCTAACTCTCAAGTTTAACTTTAGTTTTGCTTCCCCCTCCTTTTCCACCCTCCTGTTAAGTATTAACAAAATAAAGAAAGAGAACAAACACTTATTCTATCTTTATTCTGTACTTTTCTAACTGACTTCAGTTGTAAGTAAGGATAGAATTCTGATTTCTTTGTTGAGGGTAAGAGTTTTCTAATACATAGGTGCCTTGCTCCTGATATTCACTCAATATATTATAGCTCAGACTGCTGTTATTATTTGAGGCTTTCCCTCCTTTGTGTGATACGTTAAAAATTTTATTAGTAGTATTCAGGCCTATCAACATCATTTTTTTTTTTCAGTGACTTTAAAGAATGTAAAGAGAAGCTTACAACACATGCTTGATAAGTAAATGCTTTTCTATAGCATTTAGGGGGAATAATGATATTATTTTCATCTATTTTGGATAAAAAGAGCAAAAAAAAATCACCCTCTAATCTATCATCTCCTATAGATACGAACAAATTATACACATTTTGATTTTATGTAGCTACAGCTAAAATAATTTTTCCAAGAGGTAACCAAGCCTATTCCCCTGCCACAAGCACTGTTGATTATATCTGGATCGTTCTTCCAGTCATCTGTCCAACCTTTTCATTGTGTGACTGGAGTTTCTGGACTCTCCCAGGCAATCTGTTTCCAAGTTTAACTATCAGCAGCATTAGAAAGTTTTTTTTTTCTTGATTTCTGACCCCAATCTCCTTACTAAAGTTTAAATCTGTTATATCTCATTCTATCCCCATCGTCTTTAAAAGTAACTTTCATGTGTTTGAAGACTCTTATCGTGTTTTTCCCTTCAGACTTCTTAAGATGAAATCAACCTTAATTCTTTAATTCTTCCCTCATAGAAAACTTTCACGTTTTCCTTGCTTTTCAACACTCTGCTCACTTTCCTGCAGATAAACTGGAGAAAGTCAACACCATTTTTAAAATATGGTGTCCTGGCTGGACATAGTGACCTGGCTGAGGGGATATTGTCTCTTATGTCTATTTGTTAATGCATATGCGTTGTCACTTTTTCAGTGTACTCAAATATTTCTAAATTTCCTACAGGAATGGCCCAGGTGTCAAACGGGTGTGAATTCTGGAAAGACATCTCTGTATGTAACAACTCTGAGAAATATGAAATTCCCAATCTTACAGCCTGTGAAAAGTGGGCACCTGAATGAGCATGATTTTGACTTTCTGCTTTGGGTAAGATGCTGGCTCAGTAGTCACTGAGCTTGGCTTCCCGTTGGCATGAGGGTGATTCCCTGGGGAGCACTAGTTCCATGGAAGGCCCTTGATGAAATGCAGCATTTACTAATGAAAGACCCTGGAACACACACTTGGAAAGGTGCTTCTCCTTTCCATGGCAAGACACTTCTTTCCATGGCAAGGCAAGGAGGGGAAGACAGATAGTTGTAGCTAAACAAATGTTCTCAATATTTCTATAGACAACAATGATGTATCCAAAATACTCACCTGGACTAACTTAAGGAGACAGAGGAAATAAAAAGTGCTTAATTCAAACCATTACTTCAATAAGAGGAGCTAAGAAAGAAGTCATTCTGAGGCAGGAGGTATGCTTGCTGCAGGATAGGAATTGCATAGCTATTGGGATAATGCAGTAATGACCTCTGAGAGCCTAACTCTGATTCCTGCCTTTTGTTAGTTAAGAAGTCAAACCTACAGAATTTTATTGAACTTCTAAATAAAGACATTATTTTTACCCATTGCAATGTGCAGCTTGTATTAAGCAATTGTTAGTAATAAAACTATAAAAAACAGGAAGCCATGGGAAATATCATTATGTTGTACAGAACTCAAGTAATTTTGAAATCATCTTTAGCTTTGTCTCTATTATTCTGCCTTAAACATCAAGATGTTGTGCACTGTTCACCAGGAATTTAAGTATCAAACAATAGATAAAGAAGTTTTGGGGTTTTTTTATGTGTTTGTTTTGTTTTTTTAAACTCACATAAGAACATGAAATTTTAGATGAAGTATCAAAAGAAATTTGCTGGAGCACAGTGTATGCTTTTTACTGACCTATTACTGCTCTTCAGGGTTACTGAATGCACACAGACATGAATCAAACCACTTAAGATGTTTTTCTCTCTACCTATACACAAGGAACTGCCTCTATGTCTCATTTTATTCTTCCTCAGTATAAAATGATTGATTGATTGCTCACAGCTTGCATGACTCCCTGCTGCCCTAGATCCATCTCCCTCTCTTCACACTCCATACAGTTCTTGCATCATTGACTTTCTGCCAGCCATTTTGCTGCCAGTGCATGAGCTGACATTTAATGATCTTTAGACGCAGTAATGTCACATTTATCACTCTTTATCGGTTGTGACAGACCTAAATTCAAATGCAAACATGAAATGCAGACTGAACCCAGTCTAAACAGTGATATGTTTTTGAGTGGCATCTGTCAAGGCACGTTGAGGAAGAAGTGAAAAATGACCTGTTTGCTATTATTTTGTAACTACAAATAGCAGGTTTTTAGGTCTGCTTAAAAAATATTTTTCCTTGCAGCTTCCAAGAAAATCTCATTTGGCTTCCAAAATGTCACATTTATTTGAATATTTGAATGTTGCTGAATGTTCAGTATTCCCAGATGTTTACATCTCCACTTTAATCCAATCCCAGTCTCCATGAAAATTCCCAGGAGCACATTGATCCCTATGATTACTTTACCTTCACTCTACCTTCATCTGCTACACAGGGAAGTTTCTCCCTTCTGAACTGCAGCCTTGCAACCCTGACGCAGCTACTTTTACTACAAGCATCAAGGAAAAAGACAGATTTAGTCTGCTTTTAAGTGTCTTCCTTCTTAGCTAGCACTTGAAAGTTCCCACAAGCAAACGTTCTCCCAAAGGACCTTTGCATTTCTTTGCAGGTGGTCTTGATCAGTGTTGTTTACTAACACACATTTAGTAGCTGCACAACGCTCATGCTTTTCAAGCAAGACATGCAACCTTCAGGGCCAGAGATAGGACAGTATCTGTGTTCATTGTTCAGCTGTTAAAGAATAAATTCGAGAATTAAACCACAGAGATAAAAAACAAACAAACAAACAAACAAAAAACTTACTTGGTTTAAATTTCTGCTGTTTTCTCCTGCTCTGGAGGTCAGCCACTGAAAACATCTAAAGAAAGTGTGATGATGGAGGGAATATGATTCATGCAGGAGGTGAAGCCAACAGATATCCTAAGTCTCAGCTTCTCATATGACTTCCTGATAATATATACCAGTCTAAATTTTCTGTTATACTGAGTTCACTGACTGAAATCAGTCCTTATCAAGAATTCTGTGGACTTGTTCTTCATCTCATTTTGTGACATGACACTAGTGACAGTGAAATTACTTTTAATTTTCAGAGTGTTCACTAATTTTCAGATATAACTGACCACCATTGAGTGGTATTGTGAATTCATACTTTACAGATGTGGATTACATCTGATGGATTTTCCCCAGAACTATAGCAGATTAGATTTGATCTCCATTGTGCTGGTATAACTTACACATTGTCTGTTAGAAGAAGCATCCATACCATATTTCAGCCAGAATTCTCCTCAAACCATACATATTTTAACAATCCATGATGGATTTTAAAAGAAATTCTCATAAAGTAAAGTGGATGGTGGATTGGTAAGAAGATATGTTTCTGGCTGGGACAAAGCTGAATGTTCTGAGACAGAAAAGCTGCTGCATCTATGTGCTTCTTTAATCTCAAAATTAAAATATCTTTTGATAGCATTTAGAGCTGTTTATCCTCTTGTCCATTTTGCATTGTATTTACCACACTACAGAAGCACTACCTAAAATAGTTTTAATTCTGTTCTTTGTGTCAAAGACAACTTCATCTAAATTCATTTTTACAGAGATGACAGAGTGAGCTGATGCAGCTTCCAATTCCAAGAAATAGGTGCTGTCTGAGATTACTAGAGCTATTTATAATATTCAGTTCATTGGCATTTCTTTTGCCAAAGGGCAAGCTGCCATCAATTAATTATAAAGTATATTTTGATACATTTTAAGGAGGCTGTCTAATAAAAACGTATTTTTAAAAGGAGTGAAAATGACAGTTCCTAAATACAGAGAATAACAGAATACTGTATTGCTAGGCTTTACTGAAAAACTCACACAACCACTTGGTGGAGAGGAGTAGAAAGCAATTGATACAGAGGTGATTAGCAAGTACAGAATCACAGAAAACATCCAGTTAGAAGAGACCTCAAAGGTCATCCAGTCCAACCATCAACCCAGTTTAGGGTCAATCCTAAACCATGTCCCTAAGCACCAGGTCCATGTGCTGCTTAAACACCTCCAGGGATGGCGACTCCACCACTGCCCTGGGCAGACTACTCCAATGTTTGAGAACCCTCTCTGTGAAGAAATATTTCCTAGCATCCAATCTGAACCTCCCCTGTAGCAGCTTGAAACCATTTCTTCTAGTCCTGTCACTTGACACCAAGGAGAAGAGGCTGCCCCCTCCTCATTCCAGCTTCCCTGCAGGTAGTTGTAGAGAGCAATGAGGTCTCCTCTTCTCCAGACTGAACAATCCCAGCTCCCTCAGACACTCCTCAAAGACTGTGTGCTCCAGGCCCTTCACCAGCCTCCTTGCCCTTCTCTGGATGCATTCCAGCACCTCAATGTCTCTCCTTCAGTGAGGGGCCCAGAACTGAACACAATACTCAGTGCTGAGTACAGGGGGATGAGCACCTCCCTGTTCCTGCTGGGCACAGTGTTTCTAATAAAAGCCAGGATGTCACTGGCTTTCTTGGAAAAGGTAATATATGTCCCCTATCATTTATATACAGATGTTAGCAATTATCATGGCACTATATATGATTGAAACCTTGTTTATGTTGTTTTATTATTGTTTATAGCTACAGCTCATCTTTACTGAGCAGTTAATTGAATACATTCTGTGATGAGGTGACTCAGTAAAAACACACTTTCTTGCAGTGAATGGAAAGAAAACCATGAAGTGGCCTGTTTCAAGCATGAAAAAAATACATGAGAAATTATCAATGTAATTCTACAGGCCAAGCGTCAAAATTTGATGTAAGAAATTCCCACACACAACACATGAATGTTAATGAGAAAAGCTCAGAGCTGAACTTGAGACTGTAAATCCCCAACTCTACACCTAGAGCAGATGAGATATGAAGGCCTTATTTTACATAGATGGTGAGGGTGAGAACACAAGGCATGCTTTTTCTGACCAGTTTTACTAACCAGAGCCACTAGCTCTAACCTACCAATCCCTTCAAACCCATGGTCAATTTGAATAGCAAGGAGTCATCAGCTTTGGACTTTCGTATTGCTGCTGAGGTGTTAACCCTTGCTTTTTTAATATTCTGGCAATTCTTAGTTTATGCATTATCCACCTGGTATGTGTGTGCTGGTTTGTTTGTTTGTTTTCCTTCTTGCATGGCTAAGAAGAAAGCATAACCTCCTGGAAGCAGTTGAAATTTACCAAGAAACAGTGGACTTTGGCACAAAACCATTTTTGCCCTCTGAAAAACTGAGGTTGTTTGTAGAAAGCAAAAGTTATAGGTTGGCCTGGAAACCAGTCAAATTAGAATTGATTTCCCTTAATTTTTATGGTTCACTGGCACAACTATTACAAAATCTTGGTTTCTCTGAACCTCAGATTTTTTTTTTTTTCTTGAATGCTTTCATAGTGCTGTTTTTTCCCCAGTTCTTAATTTGGAAATCAGGGTCTTCATATGATCCTAACCAAAGGGCTATCTGTAGAACAGGTCTCAAGACAAAGAGCTTACCTGGGACAGAGAAACCAAAGGAGATAGCTGTGATAGATTTCTTCAGTGATCACAAACTTCTATGTATCAACATTTTCCTTGACTATTTGATCTTTTCTACTAACAACAGAAGGGCAACAAGGCTGGTGAAGGGCCTGGAGCAAATGGCATATGCCTCCATTTTCAACAGTAAGGCAGGAGGACTTCAGGATAACTGGCCTCCTGAACTGGTTGATGGGGTCAAGGAGCAGTGTTGTACTCCTGAAATCCATGTGGAATTAGTTCGAGACTTGTTGAGTCACTTGGATATTCACAAGTCCATGGGACCTGATGGGATTCATCCTAGGGTGCTGAAAGAGCTGGCAGATGAGCTGGCCAAGCCTCTCTCCATCATTTTCCACCAGTCCTGGCTCACTGGAGAGGTCCCAGAAGACTGGAAACTGGCCAATGTGATGCCCATCCACAAGAAGAGACGGACAGAAGAACCTGGGAACTACAGGCCTGTCAGCCTGACCTCAGTGCCAGGGAAAACCATGGAGCAGATTGTCTTGAGGGCAATCACTGCATACCTGAAGGATAGCCAAGGAATCAGGCCCAGCCAACATGGATTTAGGAAGGGCAGGTCCTGCCTCACCAACCTGATCTCCTTCTATGATCAGGTGACCTGCCTGGTGGACGTGGGAAAGGCTGTGGATGTAGTCTACCCGGACTTCAGCAAGGCCTTTGACACTGTCCCCCACAGCAAACTCTTGGCCAAGCTGTCAGCCTGTGGCTTGGACAGCAGCACTCTGCGCTGGGTTAGGAACTGGCTGGAGGGCCGAGCCCAGAGAGTGGTGGTGAATGGTGCCACTGCCAGCTGGCAGCCTGTCACTAGTGGTGTCCCCCAGGGATCAGTGCTGGGCCCCATCCTGTTCAATATCTTTATTGATGATCTGGATGAGGGGATTGAGTCCATCATCAGTAAATTTGCAGATGACACCAAGCTGGGAGCAGGTGTTGATCTGTTAGAAGGTAGAAGGGCTCTGCAGAGGGACCTTGACAGGCTGGACAGATGGGCAGAGTCCAACATGATGGCATTCAACAAATCCAAGTGCCAGGTGCTGCACTTTGGCCACAACAACCCCATGCAGAGCTACAGGCTGGGGTCAGAGTGGCTGGAGAGCAGCCAGGTGGAAAGGGACCTGGGGGTACTGGTTGACAGCCGCCTGAACATGAGCCAGCAGTGTGCCCAGGTGGCCAAGAAGCCAATGGCATCCTGGCCTGCATCAGGCATAGTGTGGCCAGCAGGAGCAGGGAGGTCATTGTACCCCTGTACACAGCACTGGTTAGGCCACACCTTGAGTACTGTGTCCAGTTCTGGGCCCCTCAGTTTAGGAAAGATGTTGAATTGCTGGAGCATGTCCAGAGAAGGGCAACGAGGCTGGTGAGAGGCCTTGAGCACAAGCCCTATGAGGAGAGGCTGAGGGAGCTGGGACTGTTTAGTCTGGAGAAGGCTCAGGGGAGACCTCATTGCTGTCTACAACTACCTGAAGGGAGGTTGTAGCCAGGAGGGGGTTGGTCTCTTCTCCCAGGCAACCAGCACCAGAACAATAGGACACAGTCTCAAGCTGTACCAGGGAGGTTTAGGCTGGAGGTGAGGAGAAAGTTCTTCACAGAGAGAGTGGTTGGCCATTGGAATGTGCTGCCCAGGGAGGTGGTGGAGTCACCATCCCTGGAGGTGTTCAAGAGGGGATTGGACGTGGCACTTGGTGCCATGGTTTAGATAGGCATGAGGTGTAGGGTGACAGGTTGGACTCGATGATCCTTGAGGTCTCTTCCAACCTTCTTGATTCTTGATTCTTGAGTGTCTGAGGGAGCTGGGGTTGTTCAGCCTAGAGAAGAGGAGGCTGAAGGGAGACGTCATTGCTCTCTACAACTGCCTGAAGGGAAGTTAGAATGAGGAGGGGGCAGCCTCTTCTCCTTGGTGTCAAGTGACAGGACTAGAAGAAATGGTTTCAAGCTGCTACAGGGGAGGTTCAGATTGGATGCTAGGAAATATTTCTTCATAGAGAGGGTTCTCAAACATTGGAGTGGTCTGCCCAGGGCAGTGGTGGAGTCGCCATCCCTGGAGGTGTTTAAGCAGCACATGGACCTGGAGCTTAGGGGCATGGTTTAGGATTGACCCTAAACTGGGTTGATGGTTGGACTGGATGAATTTTGAGGTCTCTTCCAACTGGATGTTTTCTGTGATTCTTTGAATAATAGAAAGGATTATTTTCATATACCACTTTGGGAAAATTAAGCAATATTTCTCTTATGTCATCAGAACAAAATCTCAGAGTTTAATAGATATCAAAATGAGAATATTCCTCAACCTAGAAACAGTTTATTTAATGATTGAAGTGGCAGAAAACTTTGCTGTTCACTTTACTCAGTGCAAGGGTGTTTCACAGTCTGTTAATTAATTTTTCAATGCTTTTTGGTAACAATATTTCTTCTACTGTCTTGGTGGCTTGTGAAGTCTTGATGCTTAGAACAACTTCAGAGATTGGCTTCTAATATTTTCATTCATTTTTCTACCTGTAGTGTCACCAGTGTGTTGTAAGACAGGGTACCCTTTTCAGTACTTTTGAAGAATATATATATGCAAGTAATATAGAATCTGTTAAAAAAATTGTATAAAGACAGTCCTTTATCAAAAGCAAGCAGAACCAATTCTGGAAAGCATTTCTATAATCACTGCTCTGACAGTCCTGATGGCATTTGAATTTACCAGTTCTCCTCTGTTTATATAATCGAGCTATAATGAGACATGATGCTAATGAATTAAAGCTAACTACAGATGACAACACTCATGACACTTGATGCTAGTGATTTGTTTTTTTTCCCCACAATGACTAAATCATTAAAACATTCTTCTTCAAAATGAGAGGGGTTTTTCCTCTATGCTCTTTTAACATATTTCAATATGAGTCTTGAGAAAGAACATGATTCAAAATTAATTTTGAGTGGGTTTGAGGTTGGTCATAAACCTCAGAGATGTTCCACTCTGTTCAAACCAGTTTCCTGTATTATCTCTCCCTGCTGCTCTCCACACTGCTAGATGAAAACAACAAAATACAAGTTCAAACACAAAACCACAAAGCAAACCAAAACACAAACAAAAAAACCCCACAAACAAAATATTACAGTCAAGCCTGAATATATATTCTCTCCATGCAAAGATATGCTGATCAATTTCTCACTGTCAAATCCAGGGATTGTATAGATATATACAATATATACAAATATATATATTAAAATAAACCATAAATGCTACCATTCACTGACATCAACCTTGCCTTAACCCCTGCAAGTCAGGTAACTGATGGACTGTGATTTGGAGGGCCAGATGCCTACTATGGGAATGTTCTTAAATCCACACTGATTTACACTGGCTCATCCTCAAGTAATCTCTCTTCTTATTTTCCCCTTTCTCTCAGAGCATGGCATCCTGTTGCACATAACCACTTTTGTTTTGGAAAGGCAAATGCATTGATCCACTGACCTAAATACTGGAAGCCCTATTTCGTTACATATCACTGTTCTATAAAGTGATAATATATTTTTTATGTGGCTGTGGCATTCTGCATCTGAAGCATTTTGTAGTGTTCTTTAGTAAGCTTTACAGCATGTTCCTGTTGGCTTTCCAGGGTCACCTCAGCATATTGTTTTCAGACTGGATTAAATCTTGTTGACTTTAAACTGAAGTGTATACCAAACTGATATATAACTTAAAGTCACAATATGTTTTCCTACAAATATTATTAAAGTCTTTGCTTACTTGTGTTGTTTGTTTTAAGGTGTCTAAGTCATAATGCATTTTCTGATAAGGAAGCCTAAGATAACCTTAAGAGCTTATATACAATAAGATACCAACCTCATCTATTATTTCGTGTGTGTTTTAGAGGGAAGTTTTCCCCCTCATTCATTATCCCTTAGGCAATAACCCTTTACCATGCTTACATATGCCAGATGTCTAAAGCCTCTCTGCTGGATGTAAACATTTTCTGAAGACAAAAATCAACATCTCATTACCATACTGTGAACTTTAGTTAAAAGTGAAGGCTTAAAGTCAGTGCAAAGATGATCATATTTTACTTCCTTCTGCAGAATAAAGTCTGCATTAATTCTCTCTTTCTGTTTAATTTAGGGCCCTACCTTCCAATGTTGCATACTAGAATCACCCTACCTTCACTGAAGTGAACCTTAAAATGTAAAGAGAATCCATGTTTTTAAACAGGGATTATTGATGTTGAAATGTTGGGAAATTGATATTTTAGTGACATGGGAAGCATTATTATTTCCACTGGACTTTTTTCACTCAGTTTTTTGACTTTTATAAAAGAAATACTACCTTTCAACTTTACATATGTGTGAAAGTAGTATTAAAAACTATGTACATATTTATATATATATAGATGCATATATAGAGAGAGACACCTGCAGACATGTGTGTGAACACATACATATACACAGATATAAAGCAGCCTTTCAGAAAAGCATTTGGGGGTGCTGGTGGAAGAGAAGCTAGACATGAGCAGACAGTGTGCACTTGCAGCCCAGAAGCCAAGCTGTATCCTGGTCTGCATCAAAAGAAGCTTGGCCAGCAGACGGAGAGAGGTGATTCTGCCACTTTGCTCAGGTGAGGACTCACCTGGAGTACTGAGTCCAGCTCTAGAGCCCTCAACACAGGAAGGATATGGACCTGATGGAGCAGGTCCAGAGGAGGGCCACAAAAATGATCAGGGGGCTGGAACACGTCAGCTGAGGGAGCTGGGGTTGTTCAACATGGAGAAGAGAAGGCTCTAGGGAGACTTAATAATGACATTCCAGTACCTGAAGGGGACTACAAGAAAGATCGAGAGAGACTGTTCACAAAGGACGAGGGGCAATGGCTTCAAACTAGAGAATAGCAGGTTTAGATTGGATGTTAGGAACAAGTTCTTTAACATGAGGTTAGTCTATCAGGTTGCCTAGGGAGGTAGTTGAGGCCCATTCCCTGTAGATATTGAAGGTAAGTCTCCACAGCGCTTGGGGCAACCTGGTCTAGTTGAGGAAGCCCCTGATTACTGCAGAGGGAGTTGGACTAGGTGATCATTGGAGGTCCCTTCCAACCCAGACCATTCTGTGATTCTATATATATGTGTAAAACTATGTACACTTATAAATGACAGAAACAAGCACAAGGTATTAGACTACTACATATTACATATGTAACCTATACATGTGTGTTTGTATGCATCTGCATACACAAATACATCAGCTTTAATACCTGTTTCTGCTGAACAGTGTGATGAAGATGTAAAAGTACACACAATGGTTTAAACTTCCTGATGCCTTGGGTGACAATATCAGAAAAGAGTGCAGAAATTCTTTCTCTCACTCTTTGATGTCTCTTGTTACAGTCTGAGACAGGACTCCAAGGTGGCACAGTCAACTTTCGTCTGCTGGTTGCATTTGGGTTTTTGATCTTTTAAGCCTGTTTTTTTTTTGTTTGTTTGTTTTTGGGTTTGTGTGTTTTTGTTGTTGTTTGGTTTTTTTTTTTGTTTTTTTGTTTGTTTGTTTTGTTATGTTTGCTTTGTTTTGTTCTGTTTTGTTTTGTTTTTCTTCAGGAGAGCTCATTAATTCTGGCTGTCAAACTGAAAACCTGGTTTGAAAAATTGTTCAGCCCTCAGCACCCATGTTCACTTTAAGCCAAAGTGCTTCTCATAATTGTGTCTGCATGGTCTCAAACACAGCGTTTGTTGATCAAAACAACCAGCTAGAATGCAGAGTAGAAAATGTGGATGGTCAGACACTGCCATGGGCCATCCAGCATTGCACCTGTAAAAAAACAGTTGATGCCTGCCTCAAAGACCATAGCTCAGTCTTCAAGGTTTTGATTTTGACATCTTGCATTTGCCATCACTAAATGAAAGATGAAAATAGCACTCTCATATTAAGAAGAAAGTATCCTAACATCTGATAAGGACTGTTCCTATAAAGCTGCAATGACAGGGCTCAATAAAGCATTCTAAGGCAGAAAAAAATTGGGTTCCACTTCTGTTTTGTTTTTCTTCACTCTCTTTAGAATTATATAAGAGCTATGCTGTTTATTTAACAACAGTTTAAAGCTTGCTTTTTAATGTCAGTATCCCTCATGTAATTATTCAAAATGAGCAGATTGGCAATTTCTAGATTGGGTGCTGTTCATATCACATAACTTCTGCAATGTTTTGATGCTTTCTTGGAATCACAGTGCTAAACCTAACCAGATGAAGAGCCAGGGAAGAGCACACAAAGTTACACAGCTAACACCTGGCAGAATGCAAAATTGTCTGCAAGGTGCGTACCACTAAAAGGGAAACAAGACTGTAGTTAGGCATCTGGGAGAGAGTCCTGAGGTTGAATTGTAAAGGTATCATGCCTCTTATATGGGTTATCTGAATGTGTTGTGGTTTTTTTTCTTAAAGATGGGTTTCATGAAGGTTCAGTTTTGTCTCTCTTGGCTTCTGCTAGCTGCTTATGTCCCAGAAAAGAATACTTTGAATGTTTCCAGGGATGGGGCAACCTGTTCCAGGATTTCACCAACAGAGAGAGGCCAAAAATCTCAGGAATCTGATGGTCTGGTGGGAAGAATTACTGGAGCTACTAAGTGTGTAACACCAGATAGGGGGAGGGTAGACAGCTTGCCAACCTGCCTAACTGTACCAACTCTGCAAGCTTTTCACTCACATAACACATGAAAGCCCATTTGTGCCTACACATTTAAAATCAAGGAAAATATCAGTGGCCAAGATAGTTTGTGACATATATTTATCACAGGTCATTCCAATTTTAGCTTCTGTTCACTCCTTGAGTATCTAGTGGAGGATGTCCCTGCTCACTGTAGGGGTTTTGGACTAGATGACCTTTGGAGGTCCCTTCAACCCCAAACCCTTCCCTTCCCTTCCCTTCCCTTCCCTTCCCTTCCCTTCCCTTCCCTTCCCTTCCCTTCCCTTCCCTTCCCTTCCCTTCCCTTCCCTTCCCTTCCCTTCCCTTCCCTTCCCTTCCCTTCCCTTCCCTGTCCTTCCTCCCGTCCTTCCCTTCCCTTCCCTTCCCTTCCCTTCCCTTCCCTTCCCTTCCCTTCCCTTCCCTTCCCTTCCCTTCCCTTCCCTTCCCTTCCCTTCCCTTCCCTTCCCTTCCCTTCCCTTCCCTGTCCTTCCTCCCGTCCTTCCCTCCCTCCCAACTTCCCTCCTTCCCTCCTTTCTTTTCCCCCTTTTTTATTTTTCCTTAATTTTTTTATTAGCTCTAAGTGTCATTTCTGTAACATTTTGTAAGGGTGTCCTTCTGTAGGGGAAAAAAGATCATTTGCATATTAAAGCCTTTAAAATGTCATCTCTCCCTTACAGTGCATCTAATCAATGTCACCTGCAGAACAGGACACCCAAGGCTCCTGTAAGGGCCAAACTCTATTTGCCAGCTGGACAATCCAAGGAATGCCCTTTATGACAGCATTCAGGAGGTTCAAAACATGGCAGCTTTTGTAATTACAAGACAACTTCAGTAAAGAACCACAGACAGGTCACAGATTGCAGAGTGGCAATGACAATTCAACTGGAACAAACACTAATCTCTAAGGTGCTTCAGTTCCTGCCACTCTCAATGAAGTCTTTACTCGATGTAAAATAAAACATAGCTTATCCCTCTGAGCACAAGGCATTGTCTTTCCTGTCCTTTTCAAATGCAGACAGTCATTTTCTTGTTCACATGATTTTGTGGAGAATAAAAGAGGCATACTGGATCTGTTCAGACAGCTTTGTCAATCAAGGTTCATAGCAAACTTAATGAATATAAGGAACGGGGAACAGGAGTTGCTGCAAGTCCAAAAACAAATCATGGAGCATGAAGAAAATGAAAATGGCAGAGGCAACAGCAAAGAAAACCAGTAAGAGGGTAGGGGATCAGAGAGCTAGATTTTAGGATGAAGAAAGATTATGAAGCAGAGAAGTTCAGGTGGCAAGAAATTCATAAGGGGTAGCTCAGGAACACAAGAAAGAATGAAAAGACTAAAAATACATTACAAATCAAAACTGATAGTTCTCTGAATTCAAGATGTCTTTACTTAGGAAGCATTGGAATAAAATATTCTGCTCATTCATGACACATCTTTTAACATTAATCTGCCAAATCCTAACAGTGCACAAACCCATAACATTCGGTCAAAGCACATCACAGTATCAGAGTATCACAGTACATTAGAGGTTGGAAGGGACCTCCAGAGATCAAGCCCAGCCCCCATGACTAAGCAGGATCACCTGGAGTAGTCAGCACAGGAATGCATCCAGATGCTGCATCATTCTGGTAAAGACCTTTTTTCTGACCAAAAGTCTTTCAGCTGAATCTGTTCATATGAATTAGCAACGTAATATTATGACACTGAAATTGACTTCAGTTAGGTAGGTAGGTAAATATACTGCCAATGGCTACAGTAAAGGTTTCCAATACAGATTTTCAGAGATGAGTTTCAGCTACTGTTTACATTCCCCAGTTCCTCTGTGGCACCAGAAAGTCAGCTAATGACAGGGTTTTGAAACTTATGTCTGTGACTAATGCTCTAACTAATGGTGTTTTTTAACATCTAATTTCCATTGATTTCTAAAGAGTGAAATATCTATAAGAGTTACATGTCTAGCTGTCACCTGCTTTTGACAAATCTCACATTTTTATCTTTAAACACTTGAATACCCTTAAAAATCTGTCTTTTAGTTCTGTACTGCACTGTATTTTTTTTTCTAGATGAGAAGTAATAACAGTTTTCTACCTCTCAAAGGTATTGGGGACACATTTTGATGAAAGTTTTTAGGCATCCTTTCCTCCATTATTGTATTGAGTGCTCAAATGCCTTTGCAAATTTTCCTACTACTCCATACACAAACATTGGACAGATTTTTTTTTTTTCTTTCTTTGTTTAAGAGCCATCCTAGCTGCTATGTAGGCAGCTTAATTGCTTTTGAGTCAATGACATAACTTCCTTTCAGCTTCAGTAGAAAGGACATTGGAAACATGAGCTGCTTCCTATTTAGTTGCTTTAACTATAATTTTTTTGCTGTGACTGAACAAATTTTCTCCATAGCAAATGTGAGGCTTAGGCATTGTTTTCCCCTTCCCTTCCTGATTTTCCTCAGTGGTAACATAACTTACCATTTATCACTGACACTGTTCCCTCTATCATTTCTTCTGTGGAAGCTATGGAACTCTTTAACATTTTCACCCTGATAACATCTCTCACTGACATCTCACTGATAACCTTGTCAGTGAGTATTGGCAGGATCAATCACCATATATTACCAAGTAGTCACTAAGTTTCTTTACTGTTCAAACAGTCTGTATTATAATGGGAAGAGGTAGACCACGTTGCTTGCCATTGTTTGTGTTGGTACTAAGAGAAAGGAGCAGCTGAGGGAACTGGAGTTCTTCAAAGAGAATGAAGATGAGGGGAGACCTCCTAGCTCTCTACAACTACCTGAAAGGAGGTTATAGTCAGGTAGATGTCAGTCTCTTCTCCCTAGTATCAAATGATGGGACTAAAGGAAATGCTCTTAAGTTGTACCAGGGGAGGTTTAGATTGGGTATTAGAAGACAATTCTTCCTTGAAGAATTCTCAAACACAGAAACAGGCTTCCCAGGAAAGTGATGGAATCCCCATCCCTGGGAGTGTTTAAAAAATGCAAAGATGTGGTACTGAGGCATGTGGTTTAGTACCAGCCTTAGCAGAGTTAGATAGGGTTAGGCTCAATGATCTTCAGGTCTTTTCCAACTGGAATAATTCTGTGATTCTATTTTCTGATTACTGTTCCCTGTTATTTATGCCATGTAACAGTTGGAGGCTGCAAAGTTGAATACAATACTGACATGTTACTATTCTATTAAAATGGAAGTATTAACACAAGGCATTCACAAGCCTTATGAATTACTTATAAATAACTTCAGTCTGGAGATGGTTAAAAGAAAATACATTTTGCCATGATATCCAAATTCGAGCCTCCTTTCTTATGGCACCTTCTTAAATAAGAACTTCGGTATATGTGTATTGGAATTCAATCTAGGAGTTAAAGTGTGTGAAGTAACAACAAAATTTAGAGTAAATATAAGATTTGGACTTGATGTAAGGAAGAAACTTTTTCACAATGAGGGAAGTAAAACACTTCACAGGCTACCTAGAGTGGTGGAAGTTTACTTCACTTCTGGAATCATCCAAAGTCACATTGGATAGGGACTTGAGCAACCTGATCTAGTTCAATATATCCCTGTTTGCTGTGGGGGGGATTTGGACTAGGTGACCTTTAAAAATCCCTTCCAACCCAAATAATTCTATGATTCTCACTTGTTCTTGGATCTTATCTAGATAATGAAGCAGAATCAGACCTCTACAGCACCAGCAGGAGATTCAAAGAGCTAAAGCAGAGATGCACACAAAGTGTGCTGTTGCTTGGCAAGCTGGTCATCCTGCCTAGTAGACTCTTGAGACAGGGGATGCCTGCTCCTGCAGGTAGCATAAATTCCCAGAGAAAGTCAGACCTTCCAGTCTGAATGTACTCACTAATTTTTTTTTCTCTATCATTTGATATTTATTTATCAGTGACATTTTCTGAGCTGAACATATTTAAACATTTTCTAGATCAGAATAACATCCAAACTGTATTTGAGGACATATTTGGACATTAATTTTGACTATGAATTAATACCCTGAGAGGTAATTCTGAATGTGAAACTGTTGTTTCCCCAGTAAGAAGCAGCCCATTTGCCACTGACCTCTCTGGCAACACAAGGATTTGTCCAGCTGTGTGGTGAAATGGATAAAGCAACCGACCACCAATTACTCTGAAAACTCGAGGTGTGAGGGTACAAGCACAGTTTAGCTAAATGAGTTCTGCTACTTGTTTGTTGAACCTTAGCATCACTCCTTGAGGAGGAGACTTCAGGTAGCAAGTAATGAAAAAGTGGTGGGACATCTCACAAGGGAATATTTGCTTTGTTGTTTTAATGGTATTATAACACTGAAAGTGTGTCCTACTTAAAATTCTGCTGGCAGTTTGCTTCTAAAGGAATTACTCTTCATCTTCCTTACACTACTGAGTAATTAGTGTATTTGGTTGGAATGCAAAATACTATTACTTATGTATAATAAATGTATATATTTATGTATTCTTCTGTACTTTATATGCATATTGCTATGACAGCACATGTGAGGATCCTTTTCTGTTACATATAAATGTAAGCCCTTCATCATCTTTACTTTGCCAGGCAACAGTTATTAATATGACAATTACCCAAGAAAAAACAATTGGAATCTATCTTTATATCTTAAGTTCTTTAAACACTTGTCAAGTTACAGGAAAGTGTTACATTTTTACTTTCTGTTACTTGTGGTAGGCAAACCAATTAAGGTAAGAATATTTTCTTAAGGTAAAAATAATGATTCTAAGACTAATAGAAAACTCACATAGTAAAACATGGATGCAGGGTACAGAGGTATTTGTGGGTAAGGTAATAAGTTTACATCCCCAAAGTGCCATTTAGCATCAAAAGACTTGGAAAAAAAAAAAAGTTTTCCTGATTCTTGGAACAGATGAATAAAATTAAAGCAATCTTGGACCAACACCAGAATTTGAATTACAATGTGCTTCATGTTTTCCCTTTCTTCTGCCTCCCTCCTTGCCAAAATTGGCAGTTCCATTATTATGGCAATCAAGCTGTAGTGTTCTTATATCATATATCACCACCAAGAAAACTAATTTCAGAACCTCAGCTCTCTGGAGATAATCTTGCTGGTGATAATGAAAGAAACAGAGAGTCATCCTATGGCCTAGGAACCCTTAGACCCAAGAGAAAAATAATGTCTTGGTTAATGTTCAGACTAGTTCCCTACGCTATCCAATGTTTCTATGTAGAAGATACAATGCTGGGTTTCCCCTTTCTGCTTCCCACTCTGATTAAATCAGGTGACATCCTACTGCAGGTCTTCTCAAGACGTCATAAAGTCTCAATCAGACTTAGAGTAAGTTAAAACAACTGTTTAATTATTTTGTTGTTATATCAGTTGGGTCTACAGTGTATTTTAGTTCAGCACATATATGGAACATCCAAACTTGAGCATGACTTCAGTTTCTCATATATATATTTCAGGCAGAAAGATGATGACATTCACCTAGTATTTATAAAATGCAATAATCAGTTCTTGGAGCCTAATTTCTGACCAGTTTAAGTCTTTAAAATAATAATAATTAATAATAATAATAATAATAACAACAACAACATTTTGGAATGTCAAGTCTAAAAGGAGCTGCAACCTTGTATGTTGTACATCTTGTTGTCTTGAACAACTTTCACCTGCATATTTAAAATTGTTCTTCTCCCTGAAAAGGAAGGCATTTCAAGGTAGTTGGGCAGAATTGATTTATTTTCAACAAAGACCATAGAAATGAGGTGCTTAAGTGCAGTGAAGTCACTGATTATGTTGTTGTGGGTCAAGCACTTTGATAAAAATGTCTAGTAGGGACATGAGATGTAGTACAGCCATACTGATGCAGGGTGTATCTTTCAAGCTATGAAAATTTTCACCTTTCTTATAAGGGGATGAAATTAGCATGTTCATGATATAGATTAATCCTAGCCAGCAGCTCAGTCCCACCCAGCTGCTTGTTTACTCCCCTCCAGTGTGATGGGAGAGAGAATTGGAAGAGTAAAAGTGAGAAAATTAGTGGATTGAGACAATGACACTTTAATAGGGAAAGCAAAAGCCACTCATGCAAGCAAAGAAAAACGATTAATTCATTCACCACTTCCCATCAGCAGGCAGGTGTTCAGCCAGCTAAAGGAAAGCAGGGCTTCACTGCATGTAATAGTGACTTGGAAAGACAAATGGCATTACTCTGAAAACTTCCCCTTCCTTCTTCTTCCCCTGGCTTCCACTGAACACGATGTCATATGACATGCAATAACCCTTTAGTCATCTGTCCCAGCTGCTTCTCCTTCCCACAGCCTACTCACTGGTGGCGTGGATTGACGAGCAGAAAAGGTGCTTACTCTGTAAGCACTGCTCAGTAATAATGAAAATATCTCTGTGTTATCGAACACAATTTCCATTACAAATGAAAACCACAGCCCCTTATGAGATATGACAAATAAAATTAACTCTATGCATACCAAAACCAGCACAGTTTACCTAGAAGATCGGTGTAGCAGAACACTTTGTTCTTCATCTTGTTTCCAAACCATGCTAATATTCTTCCTGACACCACATTTTCTTGTTACTCTGAACTACACTGCAACACAGTTGCACCTATTTATAAGGAGAGGTACAGTACACAAATATACATATGCAAAGTTTTTTTTTTCTTCCAATGAATTGCAAAACCAGAAGATACAAGTACTTTTTCTTTTCCTTCTCCCTTGAGCAATACTTCAGTAATAAAAGGCATGAGACTCAGTTGTTTTTTCCAAAGTCTAGGGAAAAAGATCTCTAAATAGAGTCCTATTTTATATATTTATATATATTTTCCTAATTCTAATCTTGCTTTTAATATTATTGATATTTTTTTATATTTTTCACATTGATATTATTTCACATTAAGTGCATCGTGCATCTGCCATCCCCAGGGAAAAATTAGCTATAAAGAAGTGGTTCCATATAAAGCACTCAGGCTTTAAGTTGAACTTTTAGATATCCCTTTATTTAGATAGCCATATGGCAATACAAAATTGTTTTCGTATTTTGATTTGTTGGGACAGCTGAAAGATGAAAGCTACATTGTATTTTAATCCAATATATGAAGTAACCAACTACAGTAACTGGAACTAATTAATCATGGAAGTGATAACTCATCCTCATGGAAAATCAGTTCCTGTTGTTCTTAGTGTTTAAAGGAAATTAATTCCTTTGATTGAATGAGCCCTTTAAGAAAGTGTAAGGAGAAGATTAATTTGATGTGCATTCTTGTCTTCATTTCTCTGAAGATTAAAATGAGAAATGGGAAAGATAAAACATTTTTATCTGGTCTTAGGATTTGATGTTTATTCAGTATAAATCAGGATAACTGCCCTGCTTCTTTAACAAATATTGATATTGAGATTGAACAGTGAAGGATGTAAGAAGTCAGTGTTTCATCCTCTTTTAGTCTCCAATTTCAACTGCTTAGAAACAACTGTTTAAAGCCTAAAGGTTCAGTGTAAGCTGCAAGAAGTCTACCTGAACAGAGCCATTTTCCGAATGAGAATATTAGGTTGCAAGAAAAATAAATACAGAATTTAATTAATTGTTCCTGTCTTCCTAGTCACATCAAACAGAGCCAGCCTCTGAAGATTTTCTTATCTATGTTAGTGATTCTGCCAATGATCGATTTCAAAGAATATCTTCTTTCATGGAAGCAGAACCATGGAATTATTAAGCACACCTATGAAGTTATTACTGTAAATAATTTGTAGGATCAAGATCAGCACTAGGCCATGTGGGGGGAAAATATGACTACTGAGTTGTTATATTTTTATTTTTATACTCCTCCAATAACAATTTATATCAGCTGGAATATACCAGGGAGTGAAGACAGAGTAGTACTAACCAGTGGTTGTAAATTTATATTTATTATTGCATATAACAGTCCTTGAATGTGCTAGGCACAATTATGCCTTTCAATATACTCAGTCTCATAAACAGAAAAGAGATGGCAGCCGTCCCAATAAATAAATAAATAAATAAAGTACACTGGATAAAACAGTGAAGGCTTCTGACATTTTATTGTCTTTTGATTGAACATGTATTTACTTTGGTTCAACACTGACAGGTGGATTTTTTTCTCTGAGACCATTTTCCCACCTCAATCACCATTCAAAACAGCTCCTCTGTGTGTATTTGTATATGCATGTGTTTATCCATACACATATATGCCTCATATCTCTGTATATGTATATATATCTGTGTGTGTGTATATATACACATACATACATATATATATTTGTATACCTCCTGTACTGCCTTTCAGATAGTAACACACCTGCAGAAACTAACTCTTTATGAAGGCTTTGCTCCTTGAAACAACCACACTGGAGCCCAATAATCCTAACAGAAATCCCTCTTCAGACATCAGAATGTTTTATTTTCATATTTGTCAATTCACTGGCTTCTTGATTGATGTTCATGAAAATTATGTGTTTCAGTAAAGCTTCATTATTCAGGGAGATCTGACCATCAGCAATTCCCATGCTGCACGTTTCAGTTGTTCACACCAGAAAACACCGTCACAGGCAACTGGCTTTGTGTCCTGAAGGAGAGTCAGGATACTGACTAATAAACTCAAAAAACCCTCCTTCAGCAGTCAGCAGGGCTGTGGAACATTCATTCTGAAACGAGGAATAAGAGATTGCGTGGCCTTTTCCTGTAGCATTTGCTGTTTACACAAGAAAATGGATCTAAGGACCACAGAAAACTACGCTAGTGTTAAAGTCTTCTTTCTATTTTCCCTCCTCCTTAATTAGAAGATGCTGGTGGTGAGCCAATATTTAAGTAGAATGTTCTCCAGCCCTTTTTCACATTCAGCTTTCATCAAAACTGTCAGGACTTTGGCCAGTTCCAGCCATTTGAATAGGACCATAGTGAAAGTTGTAAGGGGTTGGTTCTCAGACAGTGATGCTTCTAGAGTATTACATTTGTTTTATTTGACTATTTGTGTTAATGACAGTGTGGAACTTTTGTATGATCGTTTTTCTTCCTCTTCATCTAGTAGAAAGACCAATCAGTTAAGTGCTATCTCTGACAATTTTTCTTTCTTTTTTTTTTTTTTAATTGTTGTTATTTCCAGTTTTGGAGGAAGAAAACATGCTTGTTTTTACCTCTGTCTCTCTTTCTCTCTCTGTATACACACACTTGCTTAGGTATACATGGAATTTTCTAGCAGCTCATAGTGACTTGCTATTTCCTACTGCAAAGAAACTGGTGAAAAGGCTGTTGAGGAGAAACAGCAAAGCATTATCATTAGCTCAGCTGTGTGTACTCTGAAATTTCAGCTTGCAAGCAGCATATTGTTTCAATTCGTTCTTTGCTTTCCTGGGGAAAATTAATTTTAAGCTTCTCCAGGTTTTTCAACTGATACATATGGATATTTTCAAGCATCAGCTACTTGAAAAATATCAAGTCCTGTGAGAATTAAATAAAGTAAATTTACTTTATCTGCCATGCCATTCTAGAGACTGATGTAAACTCCACTTGCAAATTCCACTTGGTTTAAATCATCTGAAAACAAAATAGCATTTTGCAGAATACATTCATTTAGAATGGGACAAAGCATTTCCAGTAACGTGAATAATGACAGCTCATTCGGTAAAGGAGAAAGGACTAATGGCCAACTCCAAAATACAGATAATAAAACATATAAGGGAAATTATGCTCTGATAGAGTAGGAATGAACCTAAACAACCAAAATTATGCTTAGTTCTCAAGCTTAAGACGTTTCTGAGGGACAAGTGATTACTGAAACTAGGGTTTGTTTATTTACCTGTTGGCAATGAAGCCTGACTTAAGTCAAATAATCCCATAGGTACACATTGTGGAGCTAGTGATGCCTTTTCTTCCTTGTGATGAGTGGATGTCCTTTGGGAATTATCTGCTCCCAGTCAGCACAAATAGACTTTTTCAGGATTACAGTCTGCTATAAGCCTTAAGTTATTTTTTCTGTCTCATGATAATTCGTTCAAACTTGTACAAAGATTTATAGTATCTTCAGCACTGCTTCTGTTTCATATTTCTACTATCAATGAGTACTGTCAAGAATAAAGCTTAAAGAACAGTTTAATAATGGGTTGAGCTGCTGCATTGATCTTAAACGGGTTGCCATGAGTGTAAACAAGGGTGAGACTCAACAAAGAAGAAACAAACAAAAAAACTCCCCCAGCCCCGCCCCCCCAAAAAAGAAAAAAGAACTAAATCTAATTTTTTAAAAAATAAAGAATTAAAGATTTTCCCTCTTTTTTTCCCCTCTTTTCATTTTTTTTCCCTCCTTGTGTGTTGGGACTTCAAAAGAAAAATATTCATCAACATCCACACATAACTTCCTTACAGCTTCTTCCCATCTATCCATTCATCCATCCATCCATTCGTTTTTTATTTATTTTTTTTTTAGAATAAGAAAAAGAAAATAATTTCTTTATACTGACAGCTCAGGGATAGTTATTTCTGAGGTGATGATAACGCAGTGCCAGAGCCCAGCAGGTGTTAAACTTCACATTGTCATTCTCCCCAGACTACTGTAATTTATGCCAGCTAAGGACTGGTCTCTGAGTTTCACCATTATCTATTTAAGAACTCAAGAAAACCAAACACTTTAAATATTTGTCAGAATTTCACACTTAAGCTCATAGTCCACTCTAATTGAGCAATGACAAATTAAGATGTTCAGAAATCTTTCTTTTTTGAGAGTGAGGGAAGATTGTTTATGTAACAACTAGATGAAGAACTGAGGTTGCAATATATATAATTGTCAACCTTTTCTGACTGTTGAACCTGAAGATGAAATAGATTTATAAATATAGAGAAGAATTTAAAATCAAATAATGACAATGTGATAAACCTCGAGATTTATATGTTTTGATGAGTTTTCAGATAGTGTATGAATTTTAAGGTAAAAGAACAGTATTTGTGTGAGATTATATTAACTGCTTCAATATTGTCAGAATGTCTTGTCATGACTCCTCCTAATCTTGGGGGTAGTGATCTGTCAAACAAAAAACACTTACAATTAATATGCAAGCTTGTGGATGAAATGAAAAATCAACTTTAAAGATTGAAGTGGAGGCTGCTTTCTATAGTAAATGAGCTTAAGAATTCTGGACTGTCCTTTAGAGAGTCTACAGACAGGTGAGGTGTTAAGGGTCTTAGATCAGCATCAGTCTAAGAATTACAATTTCTTAATGTCAATCCAGACACACAAAGATATCTGAAAGATTAAATCCAGTCAGGGTTTTTGGCCATAAGGCAATCAAATGCTTTGGAAATTTGGCTTTTAACATCTAATTGACCATCCATAGAAAGAAATGGAAATAATTCTAGAAGACCCCACTACCCATGTTGAGGTTTGTTTTCATTGTAATAGTAAAAGCCACAGATGTAAAAGGGTAAACAGCAAGGTGAAAAATCAACCTTCATCTGATTGGTTACATTGTAGGAGTTAGACTTGGATACAGAGATTTCAGTATTTACTCTCCACTGACAGAAATATGCAGCTAAAGTAAACACTTTGAAACAAGTTTAGAACAAGCACGGTGCTTTCACAACAGACAGACAAATAGCTCAAATCAAATAACAGGAACGAAGAGTTAATCGTCATTTACCTCAGAGAAGTTCTTTCAGAACTGCACTGAAGATGAACTCTGTAGCTTGTCTCCTGGCATGCCTATCTTTTTTATCAGGATATCCTACTGTTAAGATCAGGTTGCCATGACTACAGTGATGTTTAGGCCATGTGTAAAGTTTCTCTTTGAGAATCATTCTTGCTATGAAAATAATTATTTTCTTGAGGGAAAGAAAGGCAAAATTAATGAAAATATTTGGGATGACTGAACTTTTTCTGCCCCAAGAAATCAGGCTTTAGACCTGTTTCGTCTCAGCTAGTTGAACTCAATTTGACTTTTGTTTTGCTTTAATGTGTAAAATATTTTTTTTTAATATAAACAGTATGAGTGAATATGGGATTAGATTAAAATGTGAAGAGATGAAGTTTTCTTATGAATGTCTGTTTTTCTTTGGTGATTTTTGATTATTTCACTAGTCCATGGATTGGATAGGAGTGATTGTTTTCTAAATAGATGTTTCACTTCTCTCTGTCTCAATTTTCCCCAAAATTAGAAGACAATCCACAACAATCCACATCTCAAAAAACACCTCAGACATCTGAGGAATTTACACCTGTGTTTAACGGATTTCACAATTATCTTTGCAAAACTATTTAAGCCATCAAACACGTTGTGAAAGAAGTGTCTATCGCTGTGATGTGAGCTTACCTCAGACTTTAAGGTCATATGGACTCCAGGTGCTATAAAACATTTGGGGGTCACTTTTGTGCATGATCTTAATGATTATGAAGAAAGCAGAAAGAAGATTGTGCGTAAAGATCCACTGAAAAGTTCCCCTGAACTTCAAAGTTCTGCCTCTAAACTGCTGGGAAGACAGTAACACAGGCTGAGTGGATTTTGTGATAGGCTTCTACCACATAAACCATAGTAATTGTATGTGTCAAGAAAGTGACTAGAACTGCAGAAAAGGCTGAAAAGATGTATTTTCTCCTTTGAGCAAGGAAGAACATTTCAGCTCTATTTTCTTCCTTCCCAGGTCAAAAATAAGCTTGCTCAAAAGCTTTTTTTGGCAAAGGTATATTCCACTGTGATAATACAAGAGAATGGAGAAGTAGATGAGTAGCGTTGGTACTTTTCAACATGAAAATTTATGTATTAAGATATCTTGAAAAGTAAACAGATTTCTATGAATTGCAAAAGCCCATAGAAGGAAAATGATCCTGGCCCAGAGATTTCAATACCATTATCCCAGTGCCTGCAACAATAATCTATCTCCTGGCTGTGAGAAAGTGCTATCCTCTCTTTCATTTTCAATACACAGTTCTAGGTGGCCTTAATATAAATCCTTTAATTTTGAAGTGCACACTCCCATTACTTTCATGTTCAAAATAGATATCCCACGTTAATACGGAATCACTGAAGTAAAACATTTTCTTAAGAATATTTTTCTTATAGTTGACAGTAAGATCTTTAAATTCACAGGAAAAAAAAAAAAGTGTGGCAACTAAATTTGCACTCATAGCCTTTGCACTGTCTGTGAGTAATGGCACAATTTGCACTTCGTTATAGCAGCAGCATTTGAAAAAGCGTAGTAAATAATTAACGTAGATTGTAATAAGCGCACTGCAGAGTGGAGTTGGTGTGCTTTAATTACATATAAGCTCATCTGCAAAATGTGTTGCGACTGCTTATCAATCTGTTTTACAACCAAACTTTCTCCAGTCAGATGCTGTAACGTGCAATTAACCACTGGCAATAGCAATTGTTGAAAATTGATAAGCTACTCATAAATGCAGCCTTGATATAAAGTGGGTCCAAGAGAACTTTTCTACTGAAAAAGCTATTTTTAGGAAGCAAAAAAAACCCCGAATATATAATCCTCCTAATAGCCAGCATCATTCAAATGACGGAAATACAAGCACAAAGAGAAGTTCAGACAAAATCAAACACACCGATTTATACATCATTGCTACAATATATATACATATGAAGGTGGTAGTTTTCCACTGACATTTGTTGCTAAGCATGCTGAGGAACAAAAATTTACTGATTCCAAGGGAGTTTTTTGCACTCAGACAATATAATATTTTCTGCAGATAAAGCAGGTTACATCTGCTGCTAGATTTTTGGAAATGTTGTCTTTTCAGTATCTTCTGTCAGATCAGAGGTGGGTTTCATGGTTTTTACCAAAATTAAGGTTTTCCATACTGATAAAATGTGGTTGCCATGCCACAGGAGAAAAATTTCCTTTGGCAGGTACAAGCTGTTTGCCAAGCAGCAAAACAGATATAAGGATGACACACAATTTATACAATATTTGCACTTCTTGCAGCAGGTTTATGTGAGTTTTGAGGACCAGACATGGAGATTTTTGTACTTTAATGTGGCACTTACATACCTATTACTTGTTTTTTACACAGTTAGACACATTGATGCATGTCTTCTATCTTACAGATCCGTGCAGGAGTAACAAAATCTATGTCTGGGTAGTTTCTACCATGAAAAATCTCCAGTTTCATCAATAAATGTTCTCTCAACGTTTATCACAGAGTCACAGAAACATTCAGGCTGGAAAAGACCCCTGGGATCATCAAGTCCAACTGGTAACCCTGCTCTACAAAGTTCACCACTAAACCAAGCGCTCCATTTAAATGACCTTTAAACACATCCAGGGTTGGTGACTCAACCACCTCAATGGGCAGCACATTCCAGTGCCTGACTATTCTTTCTGTGGAAAAAAAAAAATCCTAATTCCCAGTTTAAACCTACCCTATTGCAGTTTGAGGCCATTACCTCTTGTTCTCTCTCAGATTACCTGTAAGAAAAGAGCAACATCAATCTCTCCATAACATCCTTTCAGGTAGTTGTAGAGAGTGATGAGGTCTCCCCTCAGCCTCCTCTTTTTCAAACTAAACAGCCCCAGCTCCTTCAGCCGCTCTTCATAAGATTTATTCTCCAGGCCCTTCACCAGTTCCTTGCCCTCCTCTACAGTCACTCCAGCACCTCAGTCTCTCTCTTGTATTGAGGTGCCCAAAACTGAACACAATACTCGAGATGTGGACTCACCAGTGTCAAGTTGAAATGACCTTGATCTTGGAAAACAGTTGGAATGATCAGTAAAACTTTTGGTTTCATTTTATTTCGCTTGACGAATGAATGTTGAAGAAAAACAAAACACCTTGCTTTTTATCAATGATGTTCAGTTTCAGACTAAGATATGACTGATCCTCAATGCACATCTTAGTTGTATATAGCCTCTCCCAATCTCTGATTATGACCACAGAAAGGGAGAAATTATGCTTTCATTAAATAGTACCTTTGCATCATGGGTGTAGTTGGCCAAAGAGTAGCTTATAACATTACTGATGTGTGTCATCTTTGTAGCACATCAAGGAGAATGGTTTTAAATGCTTTAGTGGTGTCCATATTGCAAAGGTAATGCACCATGAAGATGGACAGCGTTCAGAAATCCTCTGTGGAAGTCATCAATAGGCTGGAATTACAGCAAGTCATTGAGTATGAAGGCATACAGCATATTTTGATGTGATATTAGTCCTGAATATTTGCTCTTTTATCTCTGTCAGAGCTTGATACAATTGAAAATTAACTTTTTTCTTACTGCAATGAGAATCTCTACAAGTACTGATGTTTGTTTAATGACTGTGGAGTGAATCATTGACCAGTTTTGATCTTGTAAAGGGTTTCAAAGTCAGAAAGTTGTAATGATGGATCAAAGCTAACTGGAACCATTTTCCACACTGTTCATTTGGAGCTTAAGCTTTTGATTTGCTGTGCTGATTTGTAGTGTGAGCACCAACAACATTCATTATGAGCATGCTCATTTTAGGATTGTTACTGAATTCTGATATTTCTTATGTTTAAAATGAGAAAAGTCTATTGCAGTATTAATACCATAAGAGTTAGCAGTGACTTAAAAGCATTCATCTATATTTACTAGAGAGGTGTGCATTTCAGATTATGCAACACCTGCGTATCTCTTAAAAACCTGAATTGAATAACCACGGTCCACTTAATATTTTGGGGGCATGAAGTGGGTTTTTAAAAATCTTAAATTAAATAGCAACTGAATATACTACAATACAGCGTAATTGAAAACTTTCTATTTTAAAATAAATCAATTAGACAGTCCTCATCTCCAGCTGAGAAAAGTAGGTGCTTTGACACTGAAATTATGATGCAAGGCAACTGGTTATTTCAGCCACACAAATACACAGTTTGAGTTTGTTCTTCCTCTCTTTTAATAGCTCTACGGAGGCCACAATTATGAAGAGGCAAGTGGAGCTGGGACAGATGCTCCATTAGTTTTAATTAATGTGTTGGTGTGGACTTCACTTAAAGCTGGTGAATCTCTTGCAAATTCTGAAACCGTACCCTAAAGAAGCATATCCATTAAGACAATATAATTTGTCACAGAGTCACTCTTTTAATAACCATGAAAAAGCAATACAAAATTGAATTAAACTGTTGTATTTGGATAGGAAAAAGTTACTAGCATCACCTAGCTCTGTGACATACTTTATCCACTTTTACTCAGGACTATAAAAACTGTAATGAACAGTACTGTGTTAATGCCTATGTTGTGTGTGCTGCTCTAACACGGCATTATTGTTGAATATACATCATTCTTATTCTTTCTCTTCCTCTCTGTCCTTTCTAAGGCAAAAATGTTCTCATACTTTCCTTTAGACCAATAGCCCAATATGTTGGTTTGTTTCTGTGTCGGTGTGAGCTGAAATTCCCCCCCCACCGACAATAACCAGGCTAGCCCAGTCTGGAAGCAAATGAAGGCTGTATTTACAAGCAGAGTCTAAAATCTACAATGAAATGCAATGAATATGTACAAATATACAAAATTCACAACACTTACAAATATATACAATCAACAGAAAAGCACAACCAAGCTCCCTTTGCTTCCCCCCAAGGGGACCCTCCCAAAGGGGCCTCCCTCTCCCAGGATCTTCCCCCCCAGACCCCCCTGGACAGAGAAGCAGAGTTTAGTTAGAGCAGAAAGTTGTTAACTTAGCTGCCAAGGTCAGTGTGTTATCTTCAGCCAGAAGAGAAGAAGAAACAGCAACCAGACAGCCCAGCAACTGCCCCCACTGCCGAACGCAGAATGTGCCGAATGCCTACTTTGTTTTGGGTAATAGTTCTTAAACATTTCTATCTATCCAATGGAAGTGTTTAGAACAATCGTTATTTTGCTTTCTTACACCCAATAGTGACTTATTTACATTCTTTCACTTTCTCTGTTCTGAACTATGCAAGGAAAAATTAAAAAGACAGTTTCAAACCACCACAGTCCACCCCTTCTAAACAATTCCATTGGCTGCTACTATCATTTATCTAATCTAAAATAATACCTACAATAATAGGTGAATAAAGACCATAGTCCATTCCGGCTATCTCAGATGTAGATGATTCAAAAGAGTCAAATCACAGGAAAAACAGCAAACAGCTTGTTTCCTCACAGATGGAGCGAAGAAAGGAACAGGGACTCTCAGGTGACTCAGGGCTCTCAGGGTTCGTGCACCGTAGATCTCATGAACTCTCCTCTTGGGCGCGATGCTGTATCTGCGCAACACTCTGAATTTAACCTCTCTCAGCCAAAGTTAGATTTCTTTGTGGAATACACTGAATTTCACCATTTTCTTGCATCACCCAATAGGTGTGACCGGACTCAGCAGAAACCACCCCTCGGACAGGTTTGGCCTCTCCTGAAGGAGAAAATACCCAAACAGTTTTGCCTAACAGATTCTTTTCTCTGATAACAGGAACTCTATCACCTTCTTCCTTTCGCAACAAATCTGATTGGGCAGGTCCAGCTCGATTCACTGAACCTCTACTATTCACCAACCAGGTTGCTTGTGCTAAATGTTTCTCCCAGTTTTTCAAAGATCCACCCCCCATGGCTTTGAGAGTGGTTTTCAGCAAACCATTGTAGCGTTCGATCTTCCCTGCAGCTGGTGCATAGTAGGGAATGTGGAATATCCACTCGATGCCGTGCTCTTTGGCCCAGTTTTTTACAAGATTGTTCTTGAAATGAGTTCCGTTGTCTGACTCAATCCTCTCTGGAGTTCCATGTCTCCACAGGATTTGTCTTTCCAGACCAAGAATGGTGTTACGTGCAGTTGCATGAGGAACTGGATAAGTTTCCAGCCATCCAGTGCTTGCCTCTACCATAGTCAGCACATACTGCTTACCAGATGGAGAACGAGGTAGAGTGATGTAGTCAATCTGCCAGGCTTCACCATACTTGTACTTGGACCATCGGTCACCGTACCACAAGGGCTTGATCCGCTTTGCCTGCTTAATAGCAGCACAAATGTCACAGTCATGGATGACTTGTGTGATAGCATCCATGGAAATGTCAATGGATCTGTCACGAGCCCATCGGTAGGTTGCATCTCTGCCTTGATGTCCTGACGAGTCATGGGCCCACCGAGCTAAGAACAGCTCACCTCGGTGTTTCCAGTCAAGATCAGGATCAGGATCAGAGTTTGTGTCCACCTGGGAAACCCTTGCAGCTAGATCTGCCTGATGGTTGTGTTGTTGTTCCTCAGTAGCCCTGCTCTTAGGAATGTGAGCATCGATGTGTCTCACTTTCACTGGGATTCTCTCAATGCGAGCAGCAATGTCTTGCCACAGATCTGCAGCCCAGATTGGCTTTCCTTTCCTCTGCCAGCCATTCTTCTTCCAGTCTTTCAGCCAACCCCACAAGGCATTGGCTACCATCCACAAGTCGGTGTAGAGATAAAGCTTTGGCCATCTCTCACGTTCAGCTACGTTAAGAGCTAGCTGGACAGCTTTTACCTCTGCAAATTGACTGGATTCTCCTTCTCCATCTCTCGCTTCTGCAACTCTGCGTGTTGGACTCCACACTGCAGATTTCCATCTCCGCTTGTTCCCAACAAGACGACAGGAACCGTCTGTGAACAAAGTATATCTCTTGTCATCATCAGACAGGTCACTGTAAGGAGGAGCTTCCTCAGCACGAGTTACTCTCTCCTCTGGAGGTTTTGCACAGCTTGTGCCTTCTGGCCAGTTTGTGATCACCTCCACCAAACCAGGCCTTTCGAGATTTCCCATTCGAGCTCGCTGTGTTATCAGAGCCATCCACTTAGACCAGGTAGCATCTGTTGCATGATGTGGTGAAGAACCTTTGCCTTTGAACATCCAATTCAGAACTGGCAATCTAGGAGCTAGAAGAAGTTGTGACTCAGTTCCGATCACTTCAGAAGCAGCTTTCACTCCTTCATAAGCAGCTAAAATCTCTTTCTCTGTTGGAGTGTAGTTTGCCTCTGAGTCTCTGTAGCCACGACCCCAGAAACCAAGAGGACGTCCTCGTGTCTCCCCTGGAGCTCTTTGCCATAAGCACCAGGTTGGACCATTGTCACTCACGGCCGTGTACAGAATGTTCTTAATGTCTGGACCGGTTCGGACAGGTCCCAGACCCATCGCTTGGACTACCTCTCGCTTGATCTGGTCAAAGGCTGCTTGTTGCTCAGGACCCCATTGGAAACTGTTTCTCTTTCGAATCACATCATATAGAGGTTTCACAATCTGACTGTATCCAGGAATGTGCAGTCTCCAAAATCCCACTATGCCTAAGAAACGCAGAGTTTCTTTCTTGTTGATGGGATTTGCCATGGTGGAGACTCTGTTTATCACATCCATTGGGATGTGACGGCGACCATCTTGCCACCGCACTCCCAGAAACTGGATTTCTCTGGCAGGTCCTTTCACCTTGTCTCGCTTGATAGCGAAACCAGCTTGCAAGAGAATGTCAAGGATTTTGTTACCTTTCTCGAAGACTTCTTCAGCAGTCTCACCCCAGACGATGATGTCATCGATGAACTGAATGTGTTCTGGAGCTCCACCTTTCTCCAAAGCATCATGGATCACTGCATGGCAGATGGTTGAACTGTGAATCCACCCCTGGGGCAAACGATTGAATGTGTACTGAATGCCTCTCCAGGTGAAAGCAAACTGAGGCCTGCATTCCTCTGCTATGGGAATAGAGAAGAAAGCATTAGCAATGTCTATGGTAGCACACCATTTGGCCTGCTTGGATTCCAGCTCATATTGGAGTTCCATCATGTCTGGTACAGCTGCACTCATGGGTGGAGTTACTTCATTCAAGGCACAGAAATCAACTGTCAGACGCCACTCTCCATTCTGCTTTCGCACAGGCCAGACTGGACTGTTGAAAGGTGAATGAGTTTTGCTGATGACCTTCTGACTCTCCAACTGACGAATCAAGTTTTGAATGGGCACCAAAGAGTCACGGTTGGTTCTGTATTGTCTGTGATGCACAGTTTGAGAAGCAACCGGCAGCTTTACATCCTCTATCTCATGTTGTCCCACAACTGCAGATTCATCTGAAAGCTCAGGTCTGATAGACAACTTCAGTTTTCCTCCATCAATTTCTACAGTTGCTATTCCAAAAGCCCATTTGTAACCCTTAGGGTCTTTAAAATGCCCTTCTCTCAGAAAATCAATTCCCAAAATACAAGGTGCATTAGGTCCTGTTACAATAGTATGTTTCTTCCACTGCTTCCCAGTTAAACTTATATCAACCTCTATCTTAAACAATTCTTGAGATCCACCAGTGACTCCCTGAATAGTTATAGATTCTCCCCCTTGATAATTTGATGGTATTATGGTGCACTGAGCTCCTGTGTCAACCAAGGCCCTGTACTTCTGAAATTTTGAAGTGCCAGGCCACTGGATGTACACATCCCAATAGATTCTGTTATCTCCATTATCCCTTACCTCCCCCTGGCGGAAGGCAGGGCACCCCTAATGGTGGGGATTACCTCCACATGTACAGCTGGCACAACGTCCAGCACCAGAATTAGGATCACTGTTGGAGCTATCAGAGTTGTTCTGGGAAACTGAGGAAGCGACAGCTACCCTCCTGGTATTGCTACCTCGGGATCTGCCCCTCTGCAGCTCCCGTAACCTCTTGAAAAGATCAGAAGTTGGTTGACCATCCCATCTGTTCATGTTCTCACCAAACTGATCACGCAGAGTTATCCAGATACTGCCACGTGATTGCCTCTGCTGTCTGTTTTGGTTTGACCTATTCTGGAATGGCCTTCTTGGAGCACGTCTGTTCCTAACAGCTGAAACTTGTATCCATCTGGAGGAAGAGGAATCAGAATCATCCCCCTTCATCAAGTTGGATATGGAGGTTTTAAGTTCCTCCTTCAGCTCTTTCATGCAATTCTCCATCTTTCCAGACAAAGTTTCAATGGCTGAAACCAAAGAAGTACGTGTGAGACTATCCTCCAATTGCCTCATTTGGTCAGTGAAATGGCCAACAGTGGGAGGCACTCCACCATAATTTCTTGCCACAATCCTGCTTGCCAGAATAGTAGCATAATTAGGAGGAGCAAGCTTAATGAGCTTTTTGGCAAGGCCTGTTCCAACAGGAATTTCATCAGGATCCAGAGTCTTATGATCTCCATACATTACTTCTCTCACAGCAAACTCTCTCAGACGCTTGATTCCCTCAGCTATTGTGGTCCAAGGCTTAGGGTTCCATGGTAAATCATCTCTGCTGGGGTACCTCAGCGAGACTGCCAGTAGGAGGCGTGCCCACAGAGAAGCTTTACCAATGCACTTGCCTAGATGCCTGTCTATGCCAGTATCCTTTGAGAGCATCCCCAACTGAGAGGCCGACTTGTCACCTACCACCAATGCTGGGGCTCCCATATCAAAACACCTGGCTAGCCAAGACAGGACTGGCTCATTATCTCCTCTGATGTAATCCTTCCTCACATGTCTAATTTCCTGTCTGGGTGCATTAGCTGACTGTATGTCATCCTCATCATCATCATCATCATCATCCTGAGGTCGCTGTCCCCATAATCCTATTTTAATCCTCCGTTGAATTTCCTTGAGTTCAGAGGCACTGCCTGCAGTTGCTAATTCAGCAGGGTCTACATCTCCATCATCCATGTGGGGTCTCAAGAGGTCTGCCAGAGTTTTAAGGCTAACCTTCTCTTCCTCACCAGAAGGATCTTTCTTAACAGAGGGACCCTGAGTAGAAGGACCCTCATCTCCATCTGCACCATCTCCTGCAGCATCTGCATCTCCTCCTGCAGCTCCTTTACGCTTTCTGCTTACAGTGGCCACCAAATTTACTGGATTGGCTTTCACATTCACAGCAGAGTTGGAGGGAGTAGAGGAATTTTGTGCAGGGTTAGCAGGAGCAGGGGGAGTCTGTGCAGGGTTGGCAGGAGGTGTGCTTTGAGATCCTGCAGCCACTGCTGCGTCTGTCTGGGCAGCAGAGGGAGGAGGAGGAGACTGTGCCTCGTTAATGGTGTCTGCCTGCACAGCTATGTCTGTCTGCGCAGCCATTTCTCTCTGTGTAACTATGTCTGCACAACCATTTCTCTCTGTGTAACTATGTCTGCCTGCACAACCATTTCTCTCTGTGTAACCATGTCTGTCTGCGCATCCATTTCTCTCTGTGCAGCTGTGTCTGTTTGTGTACCCCTCTCTGCCCGTGTACCCCTCTCTGCCTGTGTAATCGAGTCTGTCTGTGTCGCCGAGTCTGTCTGTGTAACTATGTCTGCCTGTGTACCCGAGTCTGTTATCTCAGATTCTGGCAAAGGTCCTGCAGCTACTGCTGCTGGCTCTGAGTCAAAACTATCGGCAGCTTTCTCACAAACCTTAACTGTGATTTCCTGGTCACCGTAATCAGAATCAGAAACCAATTCCGAACCTCTCTGAGCTTTTCTATGTTTCCTCTTACATCTACGCAGGTCGGAAGAGTGAGTAGCCTTACGTCTTTCTTGACACAGTGCTATCAGCAGCCATATGATTATTCCAAGAAACAACAAAATTAAGGCTAGCACAAGATATCTAGGGTACCACTGGTTCCAAAGACCCTCTGTAGTTGTAAGAGGAGTAACAAACTCAAATGTGTCTGCTAGCAGATTCATAGTTATGTTACTATATCTTCTAAGCCCAATAAGACCACAACAGAATTCAACAGCATTCAGTAACTTGTTCTTAACCCAAAGAAACGACTTATATGCCACATATCTCACAATCTTGTCTATCATGCAGGAAACAGCCCATCTGTAGACAATCACACTGATAACAGAGGAAATAAAATTACTCAAAATCCAAAACAGCTTCATTTTGCTTCCTAATCTGAGCAGGAATAAATCATACAAGCAATTGAGCCCCACGTTGGGCGCCAAAAATAAAAAGTGTGTCGGTGTGAGCTGAAATTCCCCCCCACCGACAATAACCAGGCTAGCCCAGTCTGGAAGCAAACGAAGGCTGTATTTACAAGCAGATGAAATGCAATGAATATGTACAAATATACAAAATTCACAACGCTTACAAATATATACAATCAACAGAAAAGCACAACCAAGCTCCCTTTGCTTCCCCCCAAGGGGACCCTCCCAAAGGGGGCCTCCCTCTCCCAGGATCTTCCCCCCCAGACCCCCCTGGACAGAGAAGCAGAGTTTAGTTAGAGCAGAAAGTTGTTAACTTAGCTGCCAAGGTCAGTGTGTTATCTTCAGCCAGAAGAGAAGAAGAAACAGCAACCAGACAGCCCAGCAACTGCCCCCACTGCCGAACACAGAATGTGCCAAATGCCTACTTTGTTTTGGGTAATAGTTCTTAAACATTTCTATCTATCCAATGGAAGTGTTTAGAACAATCGTTATTTTGCTTTCTTACACCCAATAGTGACTTATTTACATTCTTTCACTTTCTCTGTTCTGAACTTTGCAAGGAAAAATTAAAAAGACAGTTTCAAACCACCACAGTTTCTGATGGCATTTTGGTAACAGAGAAGGGGACAACTGGTGTAGCTTATCTAAGAATCTTCAAGAAGCTATCCCAGCTTCAAGTTGGACCCACCTCTGGCCAAGACTGAGCCAATTAGTGTCTCTGTGATAATGGAGTTAAGTGGGGGAAAAAAACCCTGTTCCACTAACTCATACGGTTTGGGAGTTCATTTGCCTGGGAGAGGAGTGGGACAGGAGAGAGACAACCATATGGACACTGAGGTCAATGAGGAAGGAGAGGGGGACACATGTCAGAGCAGCCTTTGGCTCGTGATAAGATGGGAGGCTGAGCATTCGCAGTCCTTATAGTGGAGATCAACAGTACAGAAGAACCCCATCTGTGGCCTGTGGAGGACCCTATGCTAGAGCAGAGAACTGCTCCTGAAGGAGGCCCTTAACCTGAGCGAATCCCACGCTGGAGCAGTTCATTGCTTGGGAAGATGACAGCTTGCAGAATGGACCCACAATGGTAGGAGAAGTTCTACAGGACTGTCTCCCGTGGGAGGCACACTATGCTGCTGCAGGGATAGACTGTGAGTTTTTCCTTTAAGGAGGCAGGAGCTGTAGAATCAGCATGAAACAGACTGGGACCGACCACAAACCATTCCCTGACCCTCTGTGATGCTGCAGGAGAGGAAGTAGCATAGCTGGACCTGGAAAAAAGAGATAAGTGGGGGGAACATGTATTTAAGATAGGGTTGTATTCGTCACTGTCCTACTCTGATTCAATTGGTAAATTGGTGGTGGTTTTGTCATTTAAATTAAATTGCTTCTGTTTCCCTGGGTCAAGTCTGTCTTTTGCCCATGACCATAATTGGTGAGTGAGCTCTCCCTGTCCTTTGTCACAAATGTCATGTGCTTTTAGTCTTTCATGCAGTGGATGGAAGAATCAGGGATACAAGATGTACACAAAGCTTTTTTGCAACAGCTTTAAAGCTTCAGGTGGGACTGTCCCACCCAGTCCCTCTCCTCCTATTGTGTGAGGATGCCAAGTACAGTTATACAGGATCCAGTTCTGGCATTTGACTGATATGTTTACACTTTCAGAAAGTAATTTTTCAGCTCTCCGTCATCTCATTCAGGGAAGCTGCCTCCACTCACACAGAGAGACTACTGGTTTGGCCATGGGCAAAGCAGTTTGTACCTGTGATCAAAAGGCTGAATCTACCCCCCAAAAAAAGAGCAGATGTCACACAAGCCTATTCCAAATGCCTGACTGATTCTAAACAGCGGGCAACAGATAGGTAAAAAAAAAACAGTTTTAAGATAAGCAGAAGATGAATATTCATCAAAGGAACTGCTGATTGAAAAAAATTTTTTTAATCAGTTCAACTGTTAAATGGTTGCATTAAACCCCACTGACTCAGAAGGTAAAAGGTAATTTCAAAAGCTCTGCTAGAATTATTTTTTTCTCATATCTCTGGTTTAAAAAGCTACTGGTAAGACAATTTCAAGCAGCAGAACAGCACTTGTGGAATAGTACAAGGTTGAAATGAGGATAAGCAGACGACTATGTCAGTCATCATCTAGCCCTACTTGAGTTTTACATTGCTAGATAGAGTGCAAGTCATCAGTTCTTGGGATGAAATGCTTGAGGATTACAGATAATCCTTTCAATTTCAGCTTAGGTAACTCAAACACCAGATTTTTGAAGGGAGTGATATGTATATACAAAAAAATGAGTAGTTTTGTCACGGGAAAGATTTTCTGAAGTGTTAAAGTTTAGCATTTATTGTCTACATTTTTAGTCTTCATTTCTTGCACTTAAGTATTTCTACAGTAATGTGGAAAATGTGAGAAAATGTGAGAAAAATGTGCACATCTCCTCACACTTAAACATCTTTCTCCATATGTCTTGGAAGTCAATGCACAGCATTGTATTTCATCTAAGAACTGCTGTGGGAAGGAATGTCTTGATGGAGATAAATGCAAGAGTCAAAGTCACTGCTCAAGGTATCAGCAATAGAAATGACGATATTCGAGGCAGATATCAATAATCAAAGTTAGGCTGTGTGACATGAAACAGAATAGGCAAATAGTGTACAGAGAAAAGGAAATAACCCAAGATAACAGACTAGTTGCTGGATGTCAAAGAAATCAATATTTGAAGAAGGGTGAAAATTTATCTGCCATAAGGCTATGTGAATGTGAGCTGTTTTGAAAGGAAAATTAAAAAATATCTATCATTTGCATGACTTTGCAAAAGTTTTTTTTTTGTTGAAGCAATAACAAAAACAACAAAAAAGTGAATGCAAAACTGCATACCTCAGCATTTTACACACACACACACAAAAAGATAAAAAGAAAAAGAAAAAAAGAAAAAAAAAGGAAAAGAAAAAAGTGATCAAGCTTGATTTATGGTATTATGTTTAATATCAATTATAGTGTGAAAAGCTCTGATTCTGATTGCCTTCTCATTAAACACACTTCAAATTAGTTCTGACCTGCATTTCCTCACTGCTCTCTCAAGCAGAAGTAGATGCTGGCTGACACAAAAGGAATCAAGCAATGTGCCTTGTTTGAAACACTTATTTTGACTGCTGTAGCGAATTTCAAAGATCTAGGTTAAATAAAATTTTCTGCACTTTCAGATATGCCTTCAAAAATTTTGGAAGTCTTGGTATTTGATTTCTTTGCAGATGCCTGTGAATTCAATAAATAATGACTTTTCTTTTAGTCATGTCCGTTGCTTTTCAAGGAAGAAAAAAAGCTAATGCAGACATTTTCAGGCAAAATGATTCTAATTAGAAAGTGCAAATGTCTTGAAGCTGTTAGCATCGATTTTTACAGTTTATCTAAATCCATCCCACTCCATTCAAGAGCACTGACTACTCTGATGGTCTATTCCAGTCTCTTTCTTCTTTTCTTCATGAAAGCCTTTGACAATTTTGTTACATTTTAGTTCAAGAATGAGGCTGGGTAGGAATCAAATCTGAAACAAGTCTTGCTGAAACATCTTCCCCTTTCTTATCTCAAAAGAGGGCTGCTTTTATGCTAGTTACTGATTTCCAGCTGGAAGTAGCTGGAGAGCTGTTGTGGACGAGACATAGGGGGAATGGATAGAAGTGGAGGTGTTCCATCCTATACACCTGTTGTTGAACCTTGCAGCTCAAGGATCTTCCCACAGAGGAAGCAGAAATACCTTGGAGAACAGTTTGTCATTATTTGGAAGACTCTCTTGGATACTTTGAAGAAAGGTTCAGGAGAAGACACTTCCCCATATGCCCTATTATTTTATTTTGAAGCCAAACTATTGTTCTCTTTTATATTCTTTTTGGAAAGCATTCTGTAGTGCATTCCACTTACTCCAACACGCTTTCTTCTAATACCTGTGACGTGAAATCAAAACAAACATTTCCTTCAAGAAAGTTAAGTTTCTAAGAGACAGGTGTGAACTTCCCCCCATAGACTGTATTTCTTGAGCCTCCCAGCAACATACAAATAAAAGTTTGTTTGTTCTTTTCACTCCTTTTAGTCCTCAATGTAATTAAAGGATAAGCAGCTGCAATGCAAGTAATCCTGAGTTACTTGATCATGCCCATAAGTACTTTGGTTTCACTGGCAAACTTATCACCAAGTCAGCTTATTGATGAGGAAGTGTACTTGCTGGTGGTGAAACAAAAAAATAGCAGTAGGCAGTGGCAAAATATTCTCAGCTAAAGAGTGCACAACTTTCAAATGAAATATCTTTCTTATTTTCTTTCTTGCTCTGTATCAAAAAGATAAATGACCTTGCTGGCACAGCAATGCAAAAAGAAAAATGGAATCAGTGGCATGCAGTACAATCTCTGCCCTGTGTCTAATAAGACCAAAAAAAAAAAAAAAAAAACCGGCAAACTTCTGAAAAATAACAAATTTGGGGTTTTTTTCTTCACAAACAGCCTTACTTGAGAGGAACAGCAGTTAGTAGAGAATAAAAAACCCTTTGGCCTTTGTACTATGCAAGAACTTCAGCACCCATTTTATTGTGAAATATGCAGTGATTTTTTTTTTTTTTTTTTTACTTTTCTCTTACTTTTTTTAGGACAGTTCTGAGGAAGTTATTTTCTCCTCAGACAGATATATTTGTAAAACCTGTATCCTAAAGATCATGATAGTGTTGCGTCTTCTGTAGTGTGTTCATACAAAACATCCTCAAAGGAATTTAAAAATACACTGGATTGTATTGCAAGACCAGACAGCAAACCAAGCTTTTGTTTAGAGCTTGGTCCCATTTGAAAAGCAAACAGCAACATTTCTGTATTACACAGGTTGTAAGGCCACTTTCATCATAATTTTCCACTCAGTGTTTTTTAGTTTTCTCATTTCATGAGGTGATTGATCTTTCTTTCATTTCTTCAGAGCATATCAGCTTTTGGATGCTTCTGGACACATAAAAGAATCTCAAAGGTTTTATATTCCAAAGTGAAGAAAATATTTGTTTAGACATATTGAAAAGGAGTGAACAAGTGAAGAACCCACATTCTTTTGAAAACAGACAATCGGTATAAAAGCTCAATTCTTCAGCTCAGGCAAACTTCCATGCTAGTCTATAGATCTTCATTTATTTGCAGGGGTCCTGTCCTTCACAGTAGCAGGTAGAAGTGCTATGGAACTGAACTAAGCATAAGCAGGAGTCTGTCTCTAAAGTTTTGGGAAATTTTTCCACCCCCAAAACCTGGTAAAATCTTCTACATCAGGCTTAATTCAATCTGCAGTGAGCTTTGTGCTTGAAACCCTGTGCCTGCCTTCACCTTCCCTGCATATTTGCAGACACTATCATGCACTACATTTAAAGCAAGCCTGACAATGACTCTCCAAATCCTGTCAAATCACCTGAAAACTCTCCTCATTTTATTTCTTGCCTCTGGAAAAGCCTCAGAGAACAAATGGGTCTTGTGGCATGCCTGAGAAATCAGCAAGATTCAGGCTCCACTGAACCGAGGCAAGGAGCAAATCCTGCAGTTAAGGACCCATCACTGATGATGCCCTGACTCCAGCCCCTTGTGATTAAGCCAGGAGCCTGTTACCTTGAGCATGTCAGATGATCTCAACTGTCATGGTGTCATTTTTAAACACCCCAATGCACATTTTCCCAGAGCAGCTTGACAGGGACAGGTGTTATTGCTGAAACCATTTGCATGCAGAAGACTCTGCACATGGCACTGAGGCATTTGCTGCAGCCTTAATCCTCCAGCAACTGAAAGGACAAACAATAAGCATGTTGTTTTAACATAAGAACAATCAGACTTTTGAAGATAAAGTAATTTCTGATCACTGTGTTGCAGCATCTGTAATTTTATCTACTTTCTGAAAATCTTTGCTTGTCTGATTCTACATTTAAAGTAATTTGTACAACTGTTAGCACCACAGCATTAGAGGCTTGCAGTTGCAAAGAGAAGCTGAATTGAACCACAGTGAAAAGAGGTGTCATGAAAATCTCTCTGAAGTTTAACTATAGGCTCCATCTTGCAAATTTGCAGAGTTTTTCGGACTAGTGTCAAGGCTTAGGGCTTAGACTGGCCACTACGTAAATGACAGATCTCTTTAGGAAACTCTCTACTTTCCCAAAAGGAAGAGAAAGGGAATAAGGGAGAGAAACTGGTGGATTTCAAAAGAATATAAACCAGATTTAATGAAAATTATAATAACATTAAATATATACAAACAAATACTAATCCAGATTGTGCTGGTGTCAATGACATTACTGTCATCACCAGTGTTGTGGGTAGGATGCAGGGAAGCTCCAGACTGGATTCAGCAGCAGATGGTAACTGGATTCAGGAGCTTGATTCTGCAACTAGATTCAGACTAGGATCAAAGACAGAATGGACAGAGTAGTCCTTGGATGCTAGCCATTTGAAGAAGAGAGCTTGACCCTTACAATCCTTCATCTTTATACTGAATACGATGCACAAAGAATGGAATATCTTGTTGGTCAGTTTAGGGTCACCTGTCCTTTCCTCCCTGTAAGTGCCACCTCTTACTTACCACACCCCAGCATGGCACCCCAAGGCCCTTGGTCTGCACAGGTTATGCCAAAGCCTTTCTGCAGCCCAGCCCTTGGCAGCAACTCTCCCCATCAGTTTTCTCACTGCTAGAAGTAGCTACCATCTGTGAAAACTTACCCTGAACTTAGAAAATGCCCTCACTGAGTAGAGACTGAACTGAGAAGTCAAATCACTGAACAGAACTAGCTCTTTTCTAGCTCAAGCCAGGACAACTGGAAATAACAATGATTAAAAGACTCCCGTCCTGTACTATGCAGTGCTCTGTGGTGTGTGAATACTTGGTCACTTCAATGCTGTAAGGAAGGGTCTGAAATTCCATATATCTACGTGGTCATTCAAATACTAATGCTTCCAGTAATAAAATGAAGCATTCATCATTAAAGATGGAGCAGTTGGCTCATGTGAAATTCACCTTTATTTCCATAAACTTCTCTACTAACATTTCACAGCACCTCAAATCATTACCCCTTCGTGGATGCAAAAGCAATATATTTTCATTTGTTTTGTATGTGGTTATGTTTGAGAGCGCTTCCTCTGCCTACAGGTTGTCATATGCATAATAATCCACTTATTTATAAACAGAATTTAGCAGAAATATTGATATGTTGTCAATTTTCCACAACAACATTGCTAGCTACTATACTAACCATACACATCAAGGGACAAGTAGCTTAATAGTGTCACTCTTTTTTTTTTTCCATTGTAGTGCTACCATCACCCACAATTTTCATCTTAGTAATATTAATTCCCACATTAGGATATTTAGTATATTTTAAATGTAAAACAAGTGGACTCTAATCCAAAGTTCTCACCCTAAGTTGTTCAGGCTCAGGAATCAAACTTCTGAGTTCAAGACTTGAGCGACATTGGTGACGTGGATGAAGGGACAGAGTGTACCCCTGAGGATTTGCTGATGACCAAAAACTGGAAGAAGTGGCTGACACACCAGAAGGTTGTGCTACCATCCAACATGACCTGGGCAGGTTGGACAGTTGGTGGAGTGACTGCTAATGAAGTTAAACAAGGACAAGTGTAGGATCCTGCATGCAGGGAGGAGTAACCTCACATACCGGTACAGGCTGACATGATGGAAAGCATCTCTGCAGAGAAGGACCTGGGAGTCCTGGTGGAGAACAAGTTCACCATGAGCCAGCAATGTGTCCTTATGACCAAGAAGGTCAATGGTGTCCTGGGGTGCATTAAGAAGAGTGTAGCCAGCAGGTTAAGTTCTCCTCCCCTTCTACTTTGTCCTAGGAATGCCACATTTGGAGCATTCTGTACAGTTCTGAGCTATTCAGTTCAAGAGAGACATGGAACTTCTGGAAAGAGTCCAGTGGAAGGCTACAAAGACAATGAGGGGCCTGGAGCATCTCTCTGAGGAGGAAAGGCTGAGAGAACTGGTTCTGTTTAGCCTTGAGTACAGAAAACTGATAGGAGACCTTAACAATGCTTATCAATACCCAAAGGAGGAGTGTCAAGATGTGGCCGGTCTCTTCTCTTTGGAGAACAGGAACAGGACAAGGGCCAGTGGGCACAAACTGGAACACAGGATGTTCCACCTAAACATAAGGAAAAACTTCTTTTTTGTGAGGATGCTGGAGCACTGCAACAGGCTGCTCAGAGAGGTTGTGGAGTTCCCTTCTCTGTAGAGATTCCAAACCTGCCTGGACATTATGATCCTGTGCAACCTGTTCTGAGTGGCCCTGCTTTAGCAGGGGGGTTGCAGTAGAAGTCCCTTCTAACCCCCACCATTCTGTGTGATTTTGTGATTCCAAAATATGGATTGGAGTTAGAATGAAAACCTGAAATTGTATTTAACTTTTTTCTGATGTTATAGTCCTATGAACAGCAAGCATAGTCCAGTCCTGCCTCTAAGACTCCAATATAGAAATAACCTACTTAGGTTACTAAGCAGATGCTTTTACTCAATTGACTGTAGTCTAAAATTGATCTGCACTGAGTCTGTGGAATTAGGTTACAATGAAGGAAATGCTTGGATGTGTGTGCCCTAATTAAGAAGACCAGTCTGAATGACAATTTCAATTTAAAAATGAACTAAGAAGCAAACATATATGGTTATAAGTGAACACAATCCCGTGAATCCCATATAGCCCTAAACGATAGCTTTAATATATTCAGGAACTTATGAACATGCTTAATATTAGTTAAAATTAGGAATAATTTCAAAATAAAATAAGGTTATGATTGTCATCACCATTTAGATCCGCACCTTTATTCCAGTACTACTTCCAAAATTACTTGTAATCGTACCCTACCATAGACATCTATATTTTCCCCCGAGAAAATTAGAAGGTATAAAGACATGACTAACATCATAAAATACAACACAGAGTAAAGCTGCTGCCTGATTTATATTTTCTTATTATGATAATGTTTCACGTTCGTCACTTAGGGTGAATTCAATCCACCATAACAACAGTTATAAACCTTCCTATAATTAAGATGAACCAAAATGTGTTAAAAAAATATTTCTTGATAATTACTCTTGGTAATGAAAATGATATTTCAGAATGTGATTTTTATGCTGTCTTAATCTCTCTGCTGATACATTTTACAGAAGACTGAATTATGAAGAAAAGTTATATTTCACACAGCGTGAGAGGAACTGCCAGTCTTAACCTAGCACTTCCAGCCTCTTTCTAATTGTGCATAAATGAAATGTTCTTTAATGATCCTTTATTTCCCATGTTACTTCTCCATTGCAACCTGTGCAACCTGCTCTGGGAGACCCTACTTTAGCAGGAGGGTTGGACTGGATGATCTCCAGAGGTCCCTGCCAACCCCCACCATCCTGTGTGGTTCTGTGATTTGGTATGAAATAAAAGTATAACAGAAAAGAGGAAATTGCATGAGAAAAAAATAATACAAAGGGTGATATTAAAGTGCTTTCTGTACAATGTTTGAAGGATTCTTACAAAGAAATTTGAAAATTGGAAAATTGGAAGATAGAATGAAATTAGATATAAGAATGAACAATAGTGTCTGTCCTTTTTGAAAGTTGTTTCAAACTTTGTTCTGCTTAATTACTAAAATACATGATCATTTATAAAACAAAGCACTCTTTAATCCTGAATTCCAAAAATTGGATAGGTAAAATTATCGGTAGTAAGTGATACAGTTTTCTAAAAGTTAAATAAAATCTGGAAAGGTTCCAGAAAAAAAAATGACGAATACATAATTGGAAAATATCATTGAATTCAATGTCTTAAGTGAGGACTGCAGTTAGGAGGTATTTTCCTATAGAGCCTCTTTATCTCTGTAGGACATCCCTTACAGAGACAGGCCGAAAATTTTTGGCTATTCAGCCTGGACAAAAGAAGGCTCGAGAGAGACCTTAGAGCATCCTTCCAGTACCACAAAGGGGCCTACAAGGAAGCTGAGAAGGGACCTTTTACAAGGACTTGTAGTGATAGGATGAGAAGGAATGGATTGAAGTTTGAGGGGGGTAGATTTTGACTGGATATTAGAAAGGAATTCTTTCCAGTGAGGTTGGTGAGACGCTGGAACAAGTTGCCCAGGGAGGTTGTGGATGCTCCCTCCCTGGAGGGAGGGGGCAAGTTGGATGAGGTTTTGAACAGCCTGGTCTAGTGGAAGGTGTCTCTGCCCATGGTAGGGGGGTTTGAAAGTAGATTATCTTTAAGGCCTCTTGCAACTCAAACCGTTGTATGAATCTATAAACAGGGCACTTTAGCATGTCAATGTCTTTGATATTTCTCAAGCTGTAAGTACATTATGATAAGTGTGGGCTGAGGAATGCTATCTAGTCTGGATACCAATCCTCAGGCAAACTGACCTGGTCTGAAAGTTATTGAATTAGCTTTACGTCATACAAAGGATTTAAGACGACAGTTGACATATTTCATTAATTTTATATATATATAAAGGTTATTTAACCTTAAAATATTTTGCTAACAAATTTTGCTTTGGTTAACTAACAGGAAGTTAAGATTGAAGTCTGATAATGGGACAAGTGGGTTCCACTTCCATTGTAGAAATCTCAAAGTTCAGTGGAGTTTTGCTCCAAAATAGCCACAGCTGAAATGTAATTGTTAAAATATGCCATCCAGTTCACCTGCTTAAGCAAATTGAAAATGACTGGTCAATCCTGCAGAGGTATTTCACAGCTTTTAGGCTTAACCTTGGAAAAAAATATTTGTGTTGCATGATTTAAATCAACAGTAATAAGCATTAGGCTCTTTGGATTATCTCCACACCTTGGGAAATCTAGAAACCAGAACTAGGCATTTTTGTTCCTATATGGCAAGTATTACACCATACACCAGCAGAATAAATGAGCAATATAAAGAGTAGTTCTGGCACAATTCTCGTTTGCTGTATCTGGAAATCAAAACCAATCAAGACTGATCCTGAAAAGCCAAACCTGGCAGGATTTAGAGATAAAAATTAACTTAATGTGCCCAGTGAAATTGTTAACTATAGTTTTACTTTCTCTGAGAGCTGGTACATCTATGATTCTTTTGCAGGTATGGTTTTAGGGTGAACTTTGTAGAGTAGGGTTAGTGGTTGGACTTGACAATCCCAGGGGTCTTTTCCGAACAGAATGATTCTAGGATTCCATGATCAGCACAACAGCTTTGTGGATGCCTTTTTTTTTTTTTTTTTTTTTTTGGTTATGGAAGAAAATTATAATCCCCTTGAACATATTCTACACCATGGAAAGAAATATCAGATTTGATATCTAGGTTTTCTCAGTAGCTTGTCTGTAAAAGAAGCAGAAGGAGGTACCTATTTTCCTCAGTGGAATGTGTTGTTAATTTCCTGTCCATGGCTTAGTATTTCCCAGTTTTATCACACACAGTTTTAATCTTCTGTAACACTGCTGTGGCAGCATTCTGCAGAGGCTGCTTGCTTTTTCAGGGGGACTCAAGCTCTTTCCCCTTGTTGGAAGATGAAAGGTTTAGTAACAACGTTTAAAGCAGTGTTTAAAACCTTTGAGGCTTTTGCAAGAGCTGAGTAATGCCCATGAAAACTTTATTGTTTGCACCCTTATTCCTGGAAATCAACATGCATGCAGAATAACAACATTAGTTCATGAAGCAATGAGGTGTTTAACCTCATAACCTGTAGAGCTCAGATAAATTGCCTCTGCATCTGACATAAAAAAAAAAAAATAAAAGGTCAATTAAAAAAACAAGCAAACAATAACAAAAAAAAACCCCAGCAAAACCAACTAAACAAAAAAACAACCAACAAACAAAACAACAAAACAAACAAAAAAGAGACTGGAAGTGCTTAGAAATATTTCATTAACTGAAATTGCAAGGGCATTTTAAGAAGATGAAAATTAATTAGCTAAATTAAAATTTAGCTTTTGGTACAGTCAAAAAGGTTAACATGTTGACAATAATTTCAGATTTTCATTAAAATTCATCAGTCATTCTTAGCTGGAATAAATGTAAATATGTATGTGTTTCTTCTGTAAGAGTCAGCTTCTGGAATAAGATCCTAGATTTTGAAAAATGTATTTGTTGGCTCTTGAAAAGGTAAGATGTTGGAGATAATTAACCTAGAATTTAAAACTTTTTCCAAAAAGCTGTCAACAATTTTCACATTGTGCATTCTTTATATTCATTCTACTAATGTTATAAGCATGGCTGGACCTGAACACAAACTTCATTTGTACAGTAAGGAGTGGCAGTGCTATAGGGTGATGAATCAACCTGAGCTTATACCAACAGAATCGAATGCCTGGGCTGACCTTTTACAAGAGATAAGAAGCAGAATATTTGAACCAGAGAAGTGTTTTTTTATTAAATATACATATTGTAACTGTAGTTAATTCTGACTCTTCACAAATTTTGCTTATTAAAAAAACATAATGTTTGGCAAAGAATGAGAAAAAAAGTATTGCCCACTTTTGGTATTAATCTTTTGTATTTCATTAAAAAAAATAGTTTTTTATACATTTTCTTCCCTCTAAAACTGCATTCTTCTTTCAGTTTCTTTTAAAATTAACTGATTATGATCTGTATTCACAGCTGGCACAATTTGTTCTTCTGGTTCTAGTGTTTTCTGATAATTATAGAACACTATCCTTGCATGGAGAAATGAAGGAATTGCTGTAATTTGCTATGTTGCTCTTTTGCTTCTCATGCACTCCTCATACACAACAGTTACAGAATTGCTGCTGACACCATCCCATACTGATACAAGGAGCATTGAAGCCTCTGAAAATAAATTCCAGTTGGTCTTTGATAAACCTGTAGCAACTTGGAGACATATTTTTGCTGAAGACATCTTAGGGAAAGAAGATCAAAGAAAGATGACAGTGAAAATGGAAAGAAAATAAACACTTACTTAAAAATATTGGAGTATTCCCCTCTGAGTTGCAGCAGATGCAATCATTCATATTCACTAATTCATATGTTGACACAGAAGTGCTGATTGCCCAATGGAAATGAGGAAACAATTAGTCATCTAAAGAAGTTTTTTATATCTATTTACAATAGCAGTAAAGTATAATCACAAAAATAACTTACATGCAATACTTATTAACAGAGAATAGTGCCCTGAAATACAGACTAGCAGTATATCTATTACCTGAAAAACTGAGAAAAAAGCCTAACCCTTCTTTTCATGCATTTTAAGGGTCAGGTTGCTGTTGGAGCTTTGTAATTCTCTTAAATTAGCTCCTGCTTTACTACTATGATGATAGCCAACAAGATCTGGAAATGGTTAGGAACAGTAGACAGAGTGGTTTGCTAATGGCAAATGACATTTTCCTCTTAGTCATGAATTACCTAGAATTTAATTTCTCTTGCTCTTAAATGTACTCTCACATGAGGTAAACTAACCACGACACATACAGCTTTGAGATGGAGCAATAGTCATAGAAACAAATAGGTGAATAGTAATAACTAAACTACCTTCACAAAAGAAATGGAAGAGGAACCTCATGTAACTACTGCTAGAATAAACAGTCTCAGGCACACCACAGAATGACAGAAGTGGCAAGATATTAAACAGGTGTATTGTCTTCCAGGTGCTAGGTTTATAGGAGAAAAGATTATTTCCAGTCTCATTTCGCTTCTAATTGAACTATTCCCAGTGAAATAGAAATTTTCACTTAATTGTGATATGGCATTTTCATGGCTTTGGCTTGGCTTAATACTGTGTGAATTAAGTGCCTGGAATATTCCATTCCTTTCAGTACAGGGGGATGCACTTGTTCTGAGAGCTTGGAATTCAAGTTTAACTTAAGCAGAAGCCACAAAAATGCTCATCCTGTTTCAAAGCAAAAACATATCAAACACCAAAAACAGCTGAACAAAAAGTCACAGACCTCTTCCCTTCCCCTTTCAGATAACTTAAAAGTTAATTATTTCTTAATCTCTCTAATTATTACTAAAAATCACCTTTCTTTATACTACAGTTCACACATCAGATTGGAGAAGTCGGCATGAACTTCCCTGAGTTCACTTTTAACTGAAAGCTACAATTTCTTCTGTGATTTCATCCTATTATGAACTGTATACTATTTTAACAAACACAGATGTTTCATTTCTTTTCTGATATAATAATCTGTCATGGAATTAATAAATAATAATTAGTTCATTCTGTTGCCTTTTTTTCCCAGGGTAGTTGTTTGAAACGCACTAATAACCCCTGTGTGTCAGTGTGAGCTGAAATTCCCCGCCCCCCCCCTCCATTGACAATAACCGGGCTAGCTCAGTCTGGAAGCAAATGAAAGCTGTATTTACAAGCAGAATCTACAATCTATGATGAAATTCAATGAATATGTACAAATATACAAAATTCACAACATTTACAAATATATACAACCAACAGAAAAGCACAACCAAGATCCCTTTGCTTCCCCCCAAAGGGGACCTTTCCCAAGGGGGCCTCTCTCCCAGGGGCTTCTTCCCCCGACCCCCCTGGCAGAAAGCAGAGTTAGCTAAAGCAGAAAATTTGCTAACTTAGCTCACCAAGGTCAGCGTGTGTTATCTTCAGCCAGAAGAAAAGAAGAAAACAGCAGCCAGACAGCCCAGCAAGCTGCCCCGACTGCAGATTGCAGAGTGCCCACTTTCTTTTGAGTAATACTTCTTAAACATTTCTATCTATCCAATGCAAGTGTTTAGAACAATCATTATTTTGCTTTCTTACACCCAGTAGTGACTTATTTACATTTTTTTCAGTTTCTCTGCTTGAACTTTGCAAGGAAAAATTGAAAAGAGAGTTTCAAACCATCACATCCCTGTTATCAGACACTTAAAATATTTCTTCCTATTTCAAGAAAAGAGACTTTAAAGGATCGAGAGATATACTTCGGATTGCAAATTGTGATTTGTGAACAAAAACTCCTCCGTTTCAGCAGCTGAGAAGGAATTTTTTGCATTTTTTTTTCCCCAGCACATTAAGGTTATTAAGCAAACTTAATTTAGACCATGTTTACTGTTGTTGGGGTTTTATTTTGCATTAAGTCCTAAAAAACTACTGTTAATTGACTGTTCCCACCATACCAACTGCATTGCAGGTCAGGATTGCCTGGGCCCTAAATCACTCCAGTAGCTACTTGGCCAGTTCTAGCACAGCGAGGCTGCAGCAGTGGAGCTGCAGCAGAAGCCCTGAGCCCACAGGGATGGGCATGGATCCCATTGCCAGCGGAACAGGAGGCAGCTCCTGGCAGTGCAGGTGTCTTCCTGCTCTGATCCATACTGATGAAGGCAAGGAGGAGATTTTGCCAGATGCGTAGTCCCTACCTACTGTTCAGCCTCCTGCTTGATGACTGCAGGCAAGGACCAGATTTTGCAAGTAATACTTGTTTTTCAACCTGCAAGTCAGGAAAAGAAACACATTGCTTCTGAGTTTATCCTTTACTTAAAGTTCAGCATACAGCTGACACTTAATCCACCTCAGTCCATCATTTTGCTGAGCTGGGAAACTGCAAACCGAGCCTTCACAGCAGAGAGTTCACATGATACAAACAGTAAGTGCCTCTGTGAGTTGAGAAATACATGATATCAAATTCCTTTTTTAAATGTTGTTTTCTCTCTGATTAAATTAAAAAGAAAAAAGGGAATTTTCTTAATTTTCAGGGTTTGTCTTTCAAATCTACAGCTGTGTTTTATTGGTAATCCCACATCTGGAAGAGAATTTACTCTGGTTCTTTGCTATGTCACAGTTAGTGGGGAGCATGTAATGTTTTAACTGCAGCATAACAAAAAATATCTCTCAGTGTTTTTTCTTATACTTGTTTAAAGCAAAATTCAGATTCATAGCATTATAGAATCATAGAATCATTAAGGTTGGAAAAGACCTGTAAAGTCATTAAGTCCAACTGCCAACCTAACCCCACCATAACCACTAAACCATGTTCTGAAGTGCCATATCTGCGCATTTTTTTAACATTTTTAATCATGGTGACTCCACCACCTCCCTGGCATCCTGTTCTAATAACTGACCGCTTTCAGTATTTTTTTTTTCTTAATAATGAATCTAAACCACCCCCAGCACAACTTGAGGCCATTTACTCTCATCTTATCAGTTGTTCCTAGAAAAAGAGACCAACAACCACTTTGCTGCAACTTCCTTTCAGGTAGCTGTAGAGAGCAAGAATGTCTCCCCTCAGCCTCCTCTTATCCAGAATAAAAATCTTTAATTCTCTCAGCCACTCCCCACAGGAACTGTTCTCCAAACCCTTCACCAGCTTTGTTTCCCTTCTCTGGACACACCCTGAATCATATTCTGTGATGTGCAGAACAGTGAGATTTATCTGATAGCTTAGGTCATAGTTGCTCCTTTACTGCTCCTACAGTCTCTCAAAGTCAAGCATAAGCTAATAACATTTAGCAGTTTGTCCTTGGATCCAAATGCTAGATACTTCATTTCATGTTTCAACACAGTCATCCCTCACCTGGTTAATGGTCTTGAAATGGTCTGGTAGCTGGTTATGGTAACTAACTTCTCTAAGAGAGAAAATTTATTTGTTTTCAAGAGGACATATTATCTCTCTGAGTTTCTATTTAATATATAGTTTGCCTTCCTGAGATCTATGTCTTGCTTTAACCACCTCTATGGTTACCTTAATTGTGACAATGTTGACAGAGAAAGTGGAATTAGTACTGAAAAGTGCAACATTTCCCCATCAAATTATAGTATAGCTCAGCTTTGTAGAGTTCACTCTGTCGTGAAATAATTATATGCTAAAGAGAAGGTAGAAATTTTCACAATGAAAAGCAGTTCCAAGAAAGTTCTCTTAGTGATCTTTTTAGATTCTCCAGCATCTAACATTCCCAAGAACAGATTACGCATGAGGGGACAGAGTTCATTGAAATGCACGTGTTTAGGCTTGTCACTTAATGTTAGCCTCAAAAAAGGTGCAAAAACCTGCCAAGATACTGAGTGGCTGGGCAATAAAATGGCAGATGGAGCCCAAAGATGATTACTGCAAGGTAATGCTCACAGGAGAAAACAATTCAGCTGTACACGGAAACATAGTGATGAGTTCCAAATTAGCTCTCACCTCTCAGGAAAAAAAGATCTTGAAATCTTTGTGGATAAAGGTGAAAATACATCTATCTTGGGCATGCAGTCATCTCTGAATCCTCAAAAAAAGAAAAAAAGGATAAAATAGAACTGGAAAATATGCAGGGAAGGATACAGGATAGTCTGCATACCAACAAATCTGATAGATTAATAGTGCAATGTTTGGAAAACAGGAAAAAGCATTAGGTAACATTTTATTCTTTACTTCTCAAAGTGCATTAAAACAATAAGTATGTTTAGAACAAACTAACACAAAAAACCCCACCGAAAACAACACAAACATACAAAAAACAAACCAACCAAACCAACCAAACAATGAAAACCAAAACCAAAAAATGTCACATAATTTGGGAAAATTATTTCCACATTTATTCTGAAAGATAGCAGGTCTCTGAAAGGCTTATTAGAGGTTAATGAAGTAAACTATACAGCTATGACTGTTGAATATGATAGTCTCCAACCGACAAAAGATTAGGGGAGAATCACTGTGTCTTTGCTTTGTTCATCAGTTGCATGTTGCCTATTGCAGGATCACCGTCTAGGTGGACGCCTGAATATGACAGAGCTTGGCAGATTTTATGGGCTTGGAATTTAACCTAAACAGGATTAAACAAGAAAAAACAGAAAGAAAAAAAGTGGGGGGATGTCACTATCCAATATATCAAAATCTACCAAACCCACAAGGGCTTCATCTTTATATACGAATGAAAAAATGTTGCACCTATCTGTAAGAGAAAGATTTGAATGTGTAACACTGTTGAATATTCAGATACAGATTACTGAACAGCAATGGTTTGCTTCCTGCAATACTTTCATTTTGATCTTTGCAACTGAGTGAAGGTCCCAGTGAGCATCAGGATGTTCTCTACTTCAAATTCAGAAAAGAGAGAGGAAAGATTGCCTGGAGCCCTTTAAGCTGTAATGCTCAGATTCAGACCGTTTTGACTTAAGGGCTTTTGAAAGCTACTGCAGGCCACAGATGAATTGCAAAACAAGTAAAACAGAAAATTGATGTACAATTATGCATCTGCATTTATTGGATTTGAACTCAGCAGGGAACTAGTCCAGCTGAAGAGGCTGTAACCATCAGATGGCACATGAAATTTGGTTAGCTTAGCTTGGCAGAAAGGCTGAGAAATTACCTTTATGTCCAGATTGGAATGTCTTGGATTAATACTGATTTCAAACGTCCTCCTTGCCTGTATACTACAGCAAAGTTTTAGAAATTAAGTTCACTTCTTTCTTGAAAAAAATTTATTCATCATTCTGCATATGGGTTCTTTTTGGAGTAAACATTTGTCGCAGTCTGAAGAGGGAACTTCAGCCTAGTCTCTGACCACAAAGACTGAAAATAAGGATAAAATTACCATTGGATAAAAAAGAAAAATCATCATAGAATCACAGAAATATTCAGGTTGGAAAAGACCCTCAGGATCACCAAGTCCAACTGATAACCCTAATCTACAAAGTTCATCCCCTAAACCATATCCCCAAGCACCACATCCAAGCAACCTTTAAACACATCTGGGGTTGGTGACTCAACCAATAATGATAAAGTCTATATAATTCATTGGCTCGATAATGGGGGTATAGAGTAGTAGCATAAACAGTTCTTTCTCTCTTTTCTTCTTCTCTTGCTTCTGCCTGCAACTTCTCTTTCTCTTTCTTCCATGGCCTTGCCAGGAGTATCTCTGTTTTGACTACTGTCTGAGATAACAGGAAGGAAGGAGGGAGTGGGAGAGGAGGTGAACAGGCCCCTGGATCCATCCAGAGGGGTCTGAGGAGTTTCTGTCTTGTTTATAACTTGTAAATATATATATATATATAGTAAATATATTGTATATTTTGTAAATATTCTTTGCAGTTCATATTTCTACATTTAGTTTGCTTGTAAATACAGCTTCATTTACTTCCATCCCAACCTGAGCTAGTCTGGTGATTTATTTTGGGGGTAGTTCTCCAAATTAGTTGGAGTGTGATTTCAACCCAACCCAACATTTTGTACTAAGCATTGAGTAACATGTTGGGGTTTTCTTTCTTTCTGTTTTGTTGTTGTTGTGGGCTTTTTTTTTTTCTCTCTTTGCAGTTATGTATGGCTTTCTCTTCTGTACTACTGAAAGTTATTTCTGCTCTGCCAGTTAAGTATTCATGGCTTTCTCTTCTACACTATTGAAAGGCATTCCTGCACTGATGCTTCCCTGGGAGCTTTCATCACACCAAATAAATTATGTGGGTACCTCAAATTAGAATGGGTTTATACCCCCACACTGGCAGCTAAATCATGAAGTAGGCTGCTTGTAATCTACTTCATCAAATAAAAATATTTTCAAGATAAAATAGGACTGTAATCTCTAAGTATACAAAGCATTCATCCGATAAACAGGCAACTAACCTGCAGCTAAGATTAGGAAGTTTAGAAAATCTATTTCAAAAAGTTTTAATTAAAATTACTTCAATAAACTGTGGCTTAAAATGATACCTCCATCTTCTTTTTGTAATTACATGGGTGGTAGCATTGTATACATGCATGGAATGTGCTGTGCAGACTTTAGAGCACACAGGACACTGACAGATGGATGCACATTAATTTTGAAAACAAAAGAAAAAAAAAAGGTGAATATGGATGTGTTACACTGACAGGATCCTAACCAAATTATACATCAGCTTAGTACAGTTTTATGCATCAAGGACATACTGATTCAAAATGTCTGGTCCTTTAAACAAAAGCAATAGGAAGTTAGAGATCAAGTGTGCATGAGAATTGTCATTTAGTGACTAAAGCTAATTCTGAATCTCTTTTTGAATGCATGGGATTCATATCTCCTTCCAGAGTCTGCTTTGTCATCAGTAAAATCGAAGTATTTGCTTCACAGGAGTGTAGCAAGAATTGATTTGCAACAGTTTATTCAGACCTTTGAAGATATTGAGCCAGATGGTTTTTCTTTTCTCTTGCTCTTTTCATTGTAACTCTTAGAGGATTAATTATTTTGTGGAAGACTCTAGTTATCAAGGATGGAATTTCCAAATTTCTTTTTCCTGCTCCAAAACAGAAAAGCCGTAACAGGCGAAGTTAAATGGTATTGTTTGATACCATCTTGAAGCATCAGAGCAAGCAGAGCATAATCATACTACAACCATGAATACTCATATATATATATATATTTAATAACTTCTAAAAAGTGTTAATATGACAGAAGCATTTTTAATTTATAGTTCCTTGGTCTTCTCTCTATACTGCAAAGATACTGCAACAAAGTTCTAAGTCTGCTTCAAATGTACCTGCCACAGCAGAAGTCCTTTTATGCAAACTTTTTCATGGTAGAATGTGCTGATGCATTTTTTTTTCCTCTTGCATTCTTGCTAAGTAGCCTTTTAAATGCACCTTTGGTAACAAATAATTTGGCTTATATCTGACAGTCTTGAATCTTATTTGAGACCAGCAAAACAGGTCATGTCCCCTGCCCAGCTAGCTTCATGCTGCAGTCCAACTTTCCTTCAACCTCAGCTACCCTAAAGGCCCAGGAAATATCAAAGAAATTCTGCAGGGAATCATAATGAATTATGTTCAAAGGATGAGATCTCAAACTTGTAGGTAGCAAACTGTAAATCCCTTCATGTTTCCTCTGTCTTTTGCTTTACAGGTGCTTGGGGACCTATGTCTCTTTAGGCCCTAAAAAGAAAAGGAGATCTAAGTCTTTGTAACAGAAAGTCTTCCCGTCAACCCTTCCATATTATTTTTTTTTAATATGTTGAGGCATTGCCTCTGGAAACAACACCAGATTAATCCAGTTTAGCTGGTACAGGACAACTGTATTGCTTATATTTTTACTGGTATTAAATCAACTCTAGTAAGTGCTACTAAACCAGTTCAAGAAACATTGGACATAATTATTCACTTCCTGTCTGAAAATTGTAGAGGATTAAGAATGTTCCTTCTTAAGAAAGCTTTCTAAAATTATGGCTCAAAAAATATTGAAACAATACAGCAGAAGAACTCCAGTCTGATCAGATCACTGTAGACTAGATTCCTGGGTAAGATTGGCCCTATTAGCTTAAACTCAATAGAATTGTTGTTATGTAATCAGAATCTTCCCTGTGTCATTTTGTGTGTTTTTCTTTGTGACCAACATGTGATTAAGAGAGAAATTAATTTAGAGACCTCAGTCCTCTTCTCCCAGTGGGCAGCCCTGACTTCCATGAAGGAATTGTCCCTGTAACCAGGATGTCATGCTGACTTTGGATGAGCATCATGGGCTGAATTAATGACCCTAAACTCAAGCCAGGGTGCTAGTACCAGGGAGCATTAGCCTGAGGTGTGTGCTGCTCCTGCTGAGCAAAACATTAATATGTGCAAGACATTAATATGTGCAAACTCCTGCAGAAGAGGAACAGTGCAGTTTACTTTTTACTTTTTCTTTTTTCTTTACACTGAGACACTGATTTGTTCTTTCTTGATGCTTTATCTACAATTAGGCTATCAAGTGAAAGGAATGCAAGACTCTGCAAGAGAAAATACAAATCACCCATAAGAAAAATATTTTTAAAAACTGTGTTATATATTGCATTTGAATGCAATTATGAGTTTACCTTCTTTTGACTTCTGTTATCTAACTTCTTTGATACGTTTCAGGAATAAAAACTGTAGCAGTCAGCAAAACTACAAAGGGAAAGAAATGACAAAAACAGACAGTCAGATGTACTGCTAGAAAACAGACACTTTTGAAGCTGCCATGACTTCTGACAAGCCTTTTAGGTGTCACAAAGTGTAAATTCACTGGTGGAGGGATGTGTGTGTGCATGCACTGCCTGACTTACAACATGCTGGGACTTTCATAAAGTGAAATATTTGCCTACATAGCAAACTCTCTCTCCTTCAACAAATTATAATGCAGCAGTGGGCTAATCAAAGTGCCTGGGAGGGTGACTCTAGATCATGCTGAACTGTTTTTTCCTCTGCAAGGTGCAGCTGTCAGCATGGCTCCAATATTAGAACAGGGCAAATCTCTGAATAGTTTTGATTTGGTGAAAATATTTCAGAAACAGTATGACTTGGTCTTGTCTTTCAATATTTTAAAATAAATATAGGAGCAATATTCTGCTTTTCCTTCCTCTCGCTCTTCCGGTTCTCTTCAAGGAATAACTGTTCAGGACATATTTAAAGTACAGAAACTGCATCCAGGTGTAAGCCTTATTTATTTGATTAAACTGGTGGAGTTTTGTCTCACACAGAGTACTGTTCATCTTGAATTGTACTGCATCTCAGATAAGCAGCTTAAGGTGATTTTGTCCAGTTTCCTTGTGTATTAAGGACAAGTGATATTAAAAAATTAAATTGCCTAGAGTTCTACCCTGTGAAGTCATCAATATAGGGTATGTTCCTATCGATAGCCCCTTCGATAGTTTACTCCTGGGAGTAATGTTGTAGTGCAAGAAAAATCAATTCCAGTTCACACAGCAGCTTAAGATAAAACTTCCATAAGTGACCTTATCAGAGATGGCCTCAGTCAGCAACTCAAGATGTAGCAAGAAAAATCATCAAACAAATGATTTTAAAGCTCCCAAACACTTAATGCTTCGCTCACTCATACCAAAGGTTTGGAAATTGGATTTGATTCATCCTTGGTATTAGTTCCTTTTGGTTTCACTGTGTAAAATATTATTGATGCTACAAAGAAAGAGCTTTTGATAAATATACTAAAATAACCCTGAATCAATAGTTCTCTTGCAGAAAGATACCTGGAAAAATAGAATGTAGAGACCCAATCTCTCACTTAGTGGTGAGAGATTTCTGTTCTCCATCATTCAAAATCTGACTAAAGCACCAGCAGCAGCAGCTTCTGACGCTTTAGCTGCCAGGTAACTTGAACTCTTCTGGAATGTTTCTATTGCCATTTTTGTGCATCTGTTATTTGTGCATTGCCTGGAAGTGGTATGTGTAACCACACCACTGATGACTGAAGACAGAGGTGGCAGAAAGTTACAGCATACCCTGGACTGCAGAACAAGAAGTGGATGTCATTCTAGGGAGCACAACTAGGAGTGTGTTCTTGTTCACCACCACCCACCCCTCCCTGAGTCCTTCCATTTGTCTCTAGGTAAATCGCCTTCTGTAGAGAAGAATCCAATGTTATTTGTTTCAGATAGAGAACTACAGCTAAGGCAGGGCTGCACGAAGTGCTGTTCTCTGTGCATGCCAACAAGCAACAAGGATATAAATAGCTTTTGTTCTCAAATAAGTGACTTTTATTCTCATTTTTTTAGAAATATCACTAGCAAAGCCAATAAAGCAGACGACAGCTCACAAGTTTTGATGGCACATACCCATCTGACAACCATCTTTTCTTTTTTAATTTTTTTTTTTTTGGTGGGCTGTGAGGGGGTGAAAATGTCTGATTAGAGTAGAATTTTTTTGCCCTTCTTTTTTTCCCCATTGTGGTGGTTTTAGTTCATTTGTTTGTGGGGTTTTAGGGTTTTTTGGTTTGTCTTTGTTTTGGTTGATTGGGTCTTTGGTTGGTTGGTTTGTTTGCTTGTTTGTTTTTAATTTAATGTAAAAATTACACAGACAAACTAGCAGGACCATAAGGTTGACCTGCTTGGTTTTTTGCTGTTGTTCTTTTTCAGTGTTTACTTCTAGCACCCCAAAAGTGATACATATATGTGCAGGTATGTGTGTGTCTCCTTCAACAGATTCAAATTTAAATTCAAAAGATCAATGAGGAGCAACCAACCCTGAGATAACAAAACACTTTCCTAATACTCAAGTGTGGTTGTGGAAATATTACTTGATAAGGCAGAAGGATGATGAAAGACCAGTGCTCAGAAACATGGTCATGATATGAAGTGGAGATGCTGTTGTAGAAGCTAAGGTGTTCTTTCTAAACTCTGCCTTCAGTCCACTTTTTTGGGTGATGTTTTGCAGTTTCAGAAACTTTATATGGATTCCAATTCAGTTGTTCTTAGTCTTTTAGAATCAAGAATTATTATTATTTTTTTTATTTTAATTTTAAAACTAACTCATAGTTGTTATTCAATTTTTATTTCAAAGTATGGGCAGAATAATAAGCTTTTGCTCATTGCTTTCTTGCTACATTAGGAATTCTGAGTAGACTGTGGAGTACATTTTAAAGCTATTGATCCAGATTATGTTTTATTAAGATTCTTGTGAAAATATTCGTGCCTTTGTCTATGACTGCAAACTAATAGAAAACTGTTGAAATATTCCTTTTATTAATACACGATCTTAAAAGACCACAGGCATGATGTGGATTCAGGTTCCAGTTTACTTTGGTCAAGACTGTAGTCTTCATGCAAGAGTAGCTACTTTCTAAGTAATGTGAAATATATTAAATAATTTAAAATGAAATTTTTTTTACACATGTAGAAGACTGCTTGGACTTAAGAGTAAGTATTCATAGCCAGATAATTATTTTTTTTTAGAGCCTAATAAAACCTGCTGTATTCAACAAAGGTACACAAAACACAAAAAATACATTTTATATGAGAACAAACCCATTCATTCTTTTGCAATGTTGAATAAATGTTCCATTGTTGTGTAAACAAAAGTATAGACAACTTTTTAATTCATCGGTCAAATTTACTTTATTCTAAACAAAATTTTAAAAAATCCAGCTGGTGGGTTTGGAGCATAAATTAATCTCCACCTTGCAGTCAATGAATCCATGCACAGAGTTTATGCACAAAGCATCTTGCTTGAGGATCCTGCTATTTGTATTTGTTGACTGTGGAAGAGGAAGAACCATCACCAGTCTTGTGTGCAGCAAGTTCTGAATCAAACAGACATCTACCTTCTTTCTGGTCTTGCCACAGAAAGCAATGATCATTCTGGGCTTAAATGATTTGAGAAAGATTGACCCTTTGGCAACATGATGTGAAGAGATTTTCTGGGATTTGCTTTGTGAGAGAACAGTGTCTAATAAGTAGGTTATTGAATGAATCACAGTAGTATTTAGCATTGATAATGGATTTAAACCTTCAGTTATTCAGATAAAGTGAAGAATCCTACCTCAACCTCAGGCAAATTTGTATGAGTTTAATATTCTGATATTTCCTTTTCTTTATTTCAGTGCATAAAAAAAAAAAGTTGCTAAGACCAATTAAAAAGTTCCTAATATTTAATTGTTATAAAATTGGCTCTGAGATTACTGCTACAACAAAAACTTTCTCCTTCAGACTCCATTCACAAATGGTAATCTATATAGAGATATTTTGGAAGGTGTAAGAGATGTTACACTTAATTTAAAATTACTTATGAACTAATTTCTGTGGTTGCCTTTAAAATACTATGCAGAAATAAGTGTCGTAAGCATGTGATCTGATGGGCCTTTAGTGCCAGGTGCTGCTCTGATCAAAACACAAACCTAAGGGCACATTGAATATTCTGCACATAGGTTCTTTGTAAACCACTCAAAGCAGTGGTTTGAAGGTCATGAGTATACTGCATGAAGAATTAACCTACATTCATAGGTATAAGTGACAGTTGTTCCTGACCCGCTTTAAATATAAGCATGGGTGTCTTAGATCAGAAAAAGACAGGAAAATCCTTTTTTTATATTAGATTTATTCTCTTGCAATATTTACACCCTTCTGAGTCAGTGTTTGTGCCTTTCTCTGTAATTTTGTGTGCAACTGTGTTGAAAACACACACACACACTATTCTTTTTCTTGTAAGTAAGGGAGCACAAAACCTGTGTTGACAGTATACATTAACCTGCAGTAAATATATATAGAAGCTGATTGAAATAACTGGCATTATATCTGTACTCTGAACATGGGTTTGTTCTGTTCTTCTATGATAGGTAGTTAACAAACTAAGGCCCATTGCCAGACCATATTGAAAACCAGCAGTTACTGTCTTGAAACGTATGAAAAAAAAAAGAGAGCTGGGATTTTGTTTTCTCTTGCTTCTATCAACCACATTCATCCATTTAAAAATAAATAAATAAATACAAAATATATTGAAAAATAACTTTCCAGTAATTTCTTTAGTGTTAGATCATTTATTTGGTTTAAAGATAGACATAAAACATCTTTCTGTAGATTTATTTGCCAGTTATTCGGGAGTATGGCCAAAGACACAAAGAGCCTGAGCCTCAGTGACAGACAGCATTATCTAGTTACATCAGTGACAAAAACAGGCTTCATCTATGTAAAATTTCCTCCAACATCAACACCTCCTTTGCATGTATTCTATCAGGCAGTGTTCTGAAGGCAAACAGATTTAATCTCTTTAGGACTAAAGAAACAGGAGGAAACCTGTCTTTTGAGAGAGAATTCAAACAGGCATCAGAATTTGCCAGTAAGAGCAATGAGGCTGAGAGAGCAGCATCACAGGGATCGCTCAGAGACCTCTTTATCAGTAGACTTTTCTCCTTTCAGCTGCTGGAATTAATTAGGGTGTTAAGAGGGGGAGGGAATGGGAGTTGTGGTCAGCCGTACTCCCCAGTGTTGTTTCTACAGCTTCTTCCTCTTTAGGGGGAAAACTCTTCACAGTCCTCCCATGCAGCAGCAGGGCGTCCATCCCACTGACAAACTCCTGCCACCAGTGCGGAATCACCCCTTACACAAGATGTAATACTCCCAGCGACAAACCACTCCATTGTGGGCTTCCCTCAGAGTCATGACCTTTGGGAACAGTCCTCTGCTCTAGTGTGAGAACCTCCACAGCCTGCAGATGGGATTCTGCTCCCACATTGATCTCTAAGCATTGCAAGTGCTCAGCCTCACATTTTACCACAGGTCAACAGGGAATGGCTGCCCTGACATGACTTCCTCTCCTCAGTTCTCACTGACATTTTAATCTGCATGGTTGTCTCTACCATATCCCACACTTCTCCCACCCAAAAGAACTCTCAAAAAGAAGAAACCTACCCAACAAGTTTTCCCCTCTTAAATATATCATTACAGAGGTGCTGACTGGCATGGCCTTGGCTACAGGCTTCTCTGGGCAGCCTGATCTAGTTGAGGATGTCCCTGCTTACTGCAGATGGGGTTGGACTAGATGTCCTTTGGAGGTGCCTTCCAACCCAGACCATTCTATAATTCTATAATTCTCAAAGCTTATTACAGGACTCACATCAGTAGCTCCCTTCCCACTACCACCACGTCACCAGACACAAAACCAACATAATTTCCTAACGATCTCATTTACCTCAGACCGATAATTATACTACACCTTCTGTAAATTTGCAGCTGTGTTGTTTGTTTGCCTTTGTTTAATATAGTGGGTGAAAGTTGAAGATGAAAAAGCCTAGGGCTTAGTTTAAAATCTGGAGCACTTAACGTAGTCCCAGCTCTGCTGTCACAAAAACTTAATGCTTGCATGAGTGGAAGTGCATATAGTGCAGTGATCATTTCTCTTAACAATCTCACTCATGGCATTCCTTTGCAACAACACAGCGTACTCCTTGCTAACAAATATTTTTTGACAGCTTAAAAACTGAGGGCTTTTAGGTATCTGAAAGACTTCTAACCATGTAAGTTTTATACACTTTTACAAGTAGACTTGCACCCATGAAAATGCTAAAAACATCTAGATGATTCTGCTATCTTTCCTGTCCCACAGTATTTACCAAGAGCTGAAAGAAGGATAGTTTTTAATATGTTGCTAGAGAATTACTCTTAAAATAATGTATGGAATTAACTAGAGGGTAGACTTCTGCTATATCATGCATGCACATACTTTCCTACTATGTGTCAAAGACAGTGAAAAGGAAATAGCAAAGATATCACTTTCTATTAAATTCTAGACTACTAACTCATACAATTAAATTTCTGGAAACCAAATTGATTTTTAAAAAGAGCCTTTCTGAAGTATCACTGAAGTTATCCAAAGCCCTGAGGATGAAATGCAGCAAGTCATAAGAAATAAAAGTTGTCTTGCACTAAGAAGACTGCCCTGGAGAGATGATGAATTAATCTGATTCACTCTGCTCTAGTCAGATTTGAGTGTTTGTTGAATTAGGGAAAATGTAGCAGATTGTATACTTGAATATAAGGTATTCCCACTATGTGAGAACAACAGTACACACATAGAAGTGTGTGAATTTTATGAAGGACATTATTGACATCTGCAACCTCAGAAGACATAGGAAGAGTCAACATTTTTTTTGGCTGCTAGATAAGAGATGCCTGTGATGAGAAAGCTCTTAACTTTCAGTCCCTTCCTGTACTTTACATGCATTAGAGACATATATCTGAAGGCTTGCTGTGGGAAGGTTAACATTTACTTATTTAATATTGTGTGCTAAGAATAGCAAGCTAATTGGTCCTCAGAGCACAAAGGATTAAAGTTCACAGAGTGGCAGTTCATGAGAGAGAAGCTGTGAATGACTCTATCCAAAGTTCCCCATTGCCAGAGGCTTGTAAAGCAACTTGGTTCACAGTCTCAGTTTGGAGTGGTCTTAACATACAACATTTCTGGCTTAGATGTGAAATTAATAAAATTAAAAAAAAATAAAAAAGAGGAGAAAAATTCAAGGGCGATATTTTAATCAGAAAACTTTAGTTTGCTATTAGAAAATAGTTTTTCTAAGCACTCAAATAACCTACCTGAGAAAACTGCGAATTCTTCTCAATCGCTGTACATCAAGAGAGACTAGACAGCCCAACTCTCATGACCAGTCTGAGAGAAGAACCAGAAATATTTCTCAGTATGTTCCACAACTCAATGTTCCATATAGTGAATCAAAAAATGTGACCCAACATCTCTTCTGTTGGTGCTTAATTTTCATTGATCACCGATTTGGAAGAGGCCTTGTGGGGAATGAGTCTTCTGTAGGGCAATATCTTTTTAAAAATATTATCACGGACCCAAGTTCTTGTGAACCCACAGCCTACTCATTGGTGGGGTGGTGTGAGGAGTAGTAAAGGCCTTGACTCTGTGTAAGCACTGCTCAGGAATAACCGACACAGCCCTGTGTTAACACTGTTTCCAGCCATATGTAAACCATAATCCAGTATCAGCTACTATGAAGAAAATTAACTCTATCCTAGTCTAAACCAGTACAGTATCTCAGATGAGGATAATCACTTTAATCACTTTTTCAAGTGAGCATACATCAAAGCCTTTTTCAGTTGTCTATGTGATGCTTGGATACCACCTTAGATTCTGTGTGAATATAGAGATTGAAAGATAATTAAATCCCTTTCCTCCCATACCTTATTTTTATCAAATATAACACCTAAGTCAAGGCAATGAGAAGACTGATCTATATCAAACAGATGCTTTTTACAGTGATCCATGTGACTCATATTTTTCAGGTAAGAGTTACATGCCAGATTCTGGAGTCAAGTTTATTCTGACTTTGAATGCTTATTTCCCATAAATCTATTCATAGTTTTCAAAATTTATGGTAAAGAAAACAATTTTGTTACTTTTCAGTTGTTATCAAAAGACAACCATTAGCATCATGTCTTAAATTTATTTTAGAGATGCCTTTGTTGCCTTATTTCCTCTTTAAACATAATAAAGGAAGCTGGTAGAAATATTACCTCTAAATCCAAGGGAATATTAACTACTAACTTCTCTTACATGGTGCATCTGATGGCTGATGTCATTACATTCAAAATCCTGTTATAAGCAAGAGGATACTATCACACAGGACTAAGAATGTACTGCTAGTATAATTAAAATCTTTACAGTCCTAAAACACAACAGTTATTATTACGTCAGTTTGACACTACTATTACTTATAGTCCAAATTAATGCAGAAAAGCTCCATAAGCAATACACTTAAAAGCATTATAAAAGAACATATACCATATTTTCTCTTATAAGATGTTCACCCTTTCCTTCTGGGTTCCAAAACTGATGGTTTCAGTCTTCTTCAGGAAGAAGGGGAGAGATTCAGGGTGTTTGGTTTAAGGTATGGTGGTGTTTCCAGCAATTTATCATTGTTTTGAGATCCTTTTGGGAAGACTATGAACACAAGAGTTTCCTCTCCCTTAGTTGTATGTCACTTTCAAGCTTTTTTTCAACACACCACACTATCTTTCCATCAGTTTGCAGATGTCATTTCTATGAAGAGCTGCTGGTTGTCACTCACTGACTCCCAGCTTCTGTCAAACTGCTGCTGTACTGCGTTTCACAGAGCAAAGCTAAAACATGAAAGCCCACAGGCACTGCTCCTTTCAGCAGCTACCAAATCAAGTTGAACCCACATGGGGCCACAGCCAGCCCAGAAAAGCCTGAAGACCCTGTGAGTTGCAGCAGTGCAAAGCCTTCAAGGTGTTACTAGTCACAGCAAATCATATTTATTGCCCTACATTGTGAGCTCTTGATCAAATATCACTTGAGAGAGAATTGTCCAGTAGAAAGCACAACTATGGCAAGTTCCTTGTAGCAAGAAAGCCACTTCAGCACTTCTCCAGGAGAGCCAGGAGAAACATACAAAAGGAGCAGGGATTTGTATGGTTATTGAATATTTTGTTACAACTTCTCCTCTAAAGCTGACCGAAAATTTGTAGGTTAGCACTTTTGCTGCTGATGACTTTTTTTGGTCCTTGGGATTTTCTTGGTAGCACAATTTTTTTCCACTCTGTATTATGTCTGATAAGATAGAACAAGAGACGTCTAAGACAGGGGTCACACTCTTCCGAACCGCAACAGTTAATGTGAACTGTCATCTTGCAGCTGTTAATGTTAGCACTGCTTTTGGCAGAACAAATCTTCAGCTAATGCATAGAATATAGGAGTTTGAGAGGTTTAGAGGACAGTCAGCAGAGAATTTAAACTTCTTTTATTTTCTTCAATGATTTTATTTTTTTAATCTTAAATGCCAGATTAATAAACCATTGCATGTAAGGTGAAGAGTGCATAGCTGTTATTCTTCCTTTGAAAATGAAGATTTTAGCTTCAAGAATTATTTAGGAACTAATTTAAATTTCCCTAGTGAATATTTAATATCAATGCATTTAAACCTTCAGGTTGAGTTTTTTCCTTTTCTTTTTCCCTTCCTTTTCCTTTCCCTTATTTTTCTTTTTCTTTCTTTTTCTTTTCCTTTTCCTTTCTTTCCTTTTTTTTTTTTTCTTTGGTCCTTCTTTCTCTTTCTTTTCAAACCCTTTCCCTTTCCCTTTCCCTTTCCCTTTCCCTTTCCCTTTCCCTTTCCCTTTCCCTTTCCGTTTACTTTTCCCTTTCCCTTTCCCTTTCCCTTTCCCTTTCCCTTTCCCTTTCCCTTTCCCTTTCCCTTTCCCTTTCCCTTTCCCTCTTTCTCTTTTGGAAAATAATTGTAGAGGCTTCCTATCCGTATTTGAGCTAGAACATTAATCGTCTTTAGTGATTTTACTTTTCAGTTCAGTCTGTTCTCAGTGACAACACTTTCTGAATTTAACAGCAAATTTTTGCAGATTGCATCTGCTTCTAGTAATGATAATGATGTTTAGAGTAATTGCCAAGGACTGGTGTGCAGAAAGGTTCTTGTTTATACTTGCTCTTAAACATATCAACGTCACTGCTAAATCTCATGCATCATGTTGGTATGCAGTAAGCAAGAGGACATACTTATGGGGAGAAGTAGACAGGACAGGTGACCCTAAACTGGCACACAAAGGATTATATTCCATATATGCCTTATTCAGTATAAAGCTGAGGTTTCAGAAGGATTAAACTCTCTTCTTCAATGGCCAGCATCCAAGAAGAACTCTGTCTCTTCTGCCTTTAATCCCAATCTCTGTGTTCTGAAACCCCATTTCAGAATGTAGTTCCTCAATTCAGTTCCCATTTCCTGCAGAGTCCATTCTGGGACTTCCCATTCCTGTGTCTGCCCACAGGATCAGTGGTGACAGTGACATAATTGCCATTGGGGGGATGGGTTCAATATTGCCTTTGTCTAACGGCCAGTCCTGCCCTAAACATTGACACTTCCCAATAGCAACTGACTTTCTTGAAATTAGTCAAAAAAAAAAAAGATGGATTTGTTTCCTGTTTCTGAAGTTTCCAGTTAGTAAGTATTTCTAATTTTTCCCTGAAATATTTTTGTACCTAGGAACAACAGAACAAAAAGTTCTGACAAACTCCTTGAAATTGTTAAGCAAAAGAGATTTGTCACTGAAAGTCAGCGAACATCAATGAATACATAAAGAGAACCAGAGTGAAACTTGAAAACTGCTGGGGTTGCAAGCCCCAACCTCAGCTGATCCACTTGGCTCATTGTCTTCCTGAGGAAGGCCAAACAAGAAATAATAATGCCTGGTTTGCTCCTGACTCCAACGTCAGAATGAGAAGGTTCTGACATCAAAACAAAAAGGTCTTTACTCATGGCTTTTACCCATGAGTAAAGAAGAGACAGCCTTTTTAGTATAAGCTTATGGAAAGTCTCAAGCTGGTACCCCTTGGAGCAGAAAACAGCACTCCTTCACTTCTCTAACTGCTCCTTCTGTAAATTAAACACTATCCCCAAATGCTGGTTTGTTCAGCTATTTTTTCCACCTGTAGTAAATACCTCAATCACATTTTGAGAGCTATAACAAAAATGTCGTAAAAGACACTGTTATCTTTTTTTTTCTCAGAAATGACAACATCCAGTTCACTATTTTTTTAAACTTGGGCTATTGTGTCTAGAAGGCAGGCAAAAAAAAACCCCATGGCTAAGTGTCTTATGAAAATTGGGTTTAAGTGTTTGTATTGGTGGTTCTTTTAGGATGTTGAATGTTGCTGTTAGTCTATGAAAGTAAAACTTATTTTTCAACACTTTTTTCTGGCTATACTTTTAGAAACTGTAAAAAAAGGCTGGTGATATGAAGCATTTTGCATCCAACTGTAGTCTACGCAGAGCAAAGTTAAAAGTTGTGTCAACATCTTAAAGAAATGGGAGAGAAGAGTCACTTGAAAGGAAAAATATTGTACCATAAACCAAGATATAAGCACAAAGAGCTAATTACTGTAGATTCTAGAAAGCTACAAATGATTCAGAGAAAGATGCACATAAGAGACTCTGAACTGCACAGGATCCTACCCAAAGAAATGACATAAAAAGAATCAGATGCACACAATTAGGTGGATGCTTATATACAGAGAAAATTAGTTTTAACATATAATAGTTCATCACCCACAGTGATTCTTACCCTTAATGTTTGTTTTATTCATACTGAGGTTTGAAAAAAATGTATAAAACTCATTCTCTGCATTTTTGTATCTTATATTTCTGATTTGGTTTTCTTTTCTCCAGAAGTTTTTGTACACAAACTATTGAAAAAGTTATATATATATATATATATTTATTTTTTAAATCTTCTATTCATTTTTATTTTCTTTGTGCCTAGACATAATTTTCTGCATTTTCTAGTACCGCCTTTGGTCCTGATTTTCCTTCCACAGGAAATAGCTTAATTTTTCCTTAGAAAATTACTGTGGGAAGATCTTGGTTGTGAGGGGTGCCTGAGGTCATGCCAGCCTCTCAACAGCACCTCTCCTGCCTGTGCCCCTATGACCAGAATCCAGCACTCCCTTTCTCAGGGGCCATGGACCTCCTTCTGCAGGAGAACATGTAGGGGTTTGTGCAGGGCTTCCCACAGATCCTGCATCTCCTGCATATTGGTAGGATGTCAAGTTTGACATCACCTAATAAAAGATGATCATTTCCCACAGTACTTGTCTGTGCTTGGTACATCTTGAAAGAGAAAGGGAGGAGAAGAAAACATCATAACATCACAGTTACTTGACTAACAGGATTATAGCAACTGGTAGCAGGAAGAGGAGGGGGAATAATGTCAGGTTTGCCTGTGACAAGCTTTGGAATGACACCATGGCAAGGTCAGAGGGACGAGTCCTCAGCCTCTTGCTCCAAGACCTGTTGGGCCAGGAAGCAGGGACAGGAGGAGGCCTTGCCCTCTATGTCAAGAATGGGATCAGATGCGAAGAGCTGCCCCTGGAAAACATCCATGAGCAGGTGAAGAGCTTATGATATAATAATAATAAAAGATGAAAATTTTCCTGCAGTACTGGTTTGTGTTTGGTGCATCTGGAGAAATGAGGGGAGAGGAGAAGATGACAATATCAGGAAAACTCAGTGCTGGGGCTGCTGGCCTGATACCCTAACATTGGTTTATGGAAAAAATCTGTCAAAGACTTTCATTGGAAGCTCTCAGGGAGCAGACAACCTTTATTCCAGTCGAATAACCAAAAGAACCCTAAAACTAGAACTTTTTACTTTGACTTTAAACAACCTTGAAAAGTAAAACCAGAACTTTTCTATGGCTTCATGCATCGGACTGGCAGTTTCAGTGTCTTCCTCACCAGAGGACTCTGATTCTGTCTCAACTGTTCCAGTCAGCTCTGCTGTGGCTAAAACAACTGGAACAAGGCTAGAACAACACACCCAGGCAGTTTCAGAACATCCCACAGGCTACAGTGCCTGAGCAAAAGTCCTTGCTAACTAACTTGCAAAACAAAGACTAAGGTTTGCACCTGTAAGGATGGGTTGCAAACCTACCAATGGGACTTTATCAGAGTGGGACTCTAACCCTCTAATCCTAGTCACAAGTCCCTTTCTTCATTGTTCCAGTATCTCTTCAATAAAAGAGTTTAACCATGAGGGTGAAGGCTGCTTTATTAACGGTGACTGGGGACATGGGTAGGGTGGAGAAATGGGCCAGCAGGACCCTGCAGAACATGGGGACCATCAGCTGCCACCCCTGATTTCCAACCCTGTGCCTCCTGGGCCTCTCACGTCTGCCTACACTGGCCAGGAAACGGCCTGGGATGTTGCTAGGTGTCCATGGAGCTCCACATGGGGGTAGTAGAAAAGGTGACAGAGGGATTATGGATGAGGATTAAAGGGAAGGCAAATGAAAGTGACATCACAGTGAAGGACTCCTACAGGCCACCTGACCAAGAAGACAGAGTGGACGAGGATCAGCTTAATGTTCACAAGCCCTGGTCCTCCTGGGAGATTTCAACCACCCTAATGTCTGTTGGAAGGATGACACAGTAGGGCAACAGAAATCTAAGAGGTTCATGGGGTGCATTGGTGACAATTCCTTCCTCCAAGCGGTGAAGGAACCCACAAGAAAAGGTCTTGTGCTGGACCTTGTCCTCACTAACAAAGAAGGGCTGGTGAGTGATGTGAAACTTAAGGGCAGACTTGGCTGCAGTGATCAGGAAATAATAAAGATCCTCAGGTCATCAAAGAACGTGTAAAGTAAGTTGAATACTCTGAATTTCAAGAGAGCAGAATTCATCTTCTTCAGGAATCTGCTTAACAGGGTGTCATGGGATAAAACCCTGGAGGGAAGAGGGGCCTAGGAAAGCTGGTCAATATCTCCACCAAGCCCATGAGCAGTACATTCCAAGAAGGAAGAAGGTAACTGTCTTAAACAGAAATGTTGCTTTTATTTTATTTAACTTATATATTTGTTCTGCTAGAAGTACAAGGGAATAGGGCAAAATAATCCTGAGATGGTCTTGTCTTTACACATCCATGTATTGGTTTCTCAGTCATTGGAGGAATTAGGAGTTACATAGGACATATAATAGGACTTCCACTTACAGCAGGTACTTAGGGACTCTAAAATATTATATTTAATTAGGTTCTGTTTTAGTTAGAAAGTATTACATTTTCCAAAATTCTATTTAAAATACTTATTTGTTATAATATCAATGGAATTACTGAATTTCAACATATGTAAGAATGTCAAGACACCCTAATTTGGCATTATTGAAATGGAAAAAAGACCTTGTTTATCCCTTTTAAATGTGACAATTTTGATAAAAAGAAACATGCTTGGAAGAAAAAAAATACTTGCAAGATATGCTATTGCACTTGATTTTCGTTTATTAGTTAACTTCATTTTTTATTCAAACTATTGCTCTTTTGGTAATGAAAAGAATATCTAAGATATGGAGTTTCTTACCTAAATGACATGAGAAGGAAAAACAAGGAAAAAAATTTCAAAAGAAAATGGATACTTATTTTATCAAGCGATTTCCCAGATAATTTAAGGTTTCTTTCCTTTTATTTATTTATTTTAAAATAGACAGTGATTCCTATTATACTGATATTAAATGACACTCTAATGCAGTTGAACGTGTTGTTCAGATACAGGTGAGGAGCCTGAAGGTGTAAGTGGACAACAGCAGATGAAATAGAAATTTGCAAATCTGCTCTGTAATTCCTGAGAAATAAATGTACAGAGAAAATGTAAATTAGCTCCCATTAGCTAATCAGCAGACAGGGATTTGCATAAATTAGCAGAAAAAAATATTATATGGTATTTCTGTCTCCACGCATTATCTGTGTTCTGTGATTGGCTGAGACAATTCAATTTCAGTACAATAATTAAAAGATACATGGCCTAATGGGAACATTCAGACATTTTAAGAAGATAGCAAATGTTCCTTATCATCATAAGTTAGAAAAATGCATTTAATTAGTATATTAAAATGGTATGCATTGCCACAACATGTTTTAATCAGTTGTCAAGGTGAGATGGGGCACAATCACATTTCAGGGTCTTGTTTATATATTTGTTTACAAATAATAAAGCTTCAATAGAGGAAGAACAGAAAATAAAGCCTCCATTATGTTTTTGCAAAGCAATTTTGAGATGCTCTTCCTTTCTTTCCTCTGGATTTCTTCTCTGGGCAAGGACACACAGATCAACTGCAGCTAACACATCAAAGTGCTGTTTGACTCAACACAATTTCTCAAGCCTTTAAGACCAAATGTGAAGTGAATAACCCATCTCGGGAATCGTTTAATTAATGAAGTGGAGATACAGTGCATATTTCTTTTTTAAGAAGTGTTGATTATTACACAGTGTCATTCTGAAGCTGGTTTTTGTATGTGATTGCATTCATGACAGCTATTGAAGGAATAATCATGTTCATGCTCATTGCAAGGTCTCTTAAATTCTGATTAGATGACATTAAAATGCTATTGATTTTGTAAGTGCAATATTAATTGTTAGCTAGAGAAAAGAAGGACCCCAGTAACTTGTAGCTGATTTATCGGTGTAGATTGTAATTGTGCCATAATAAAGGGTATGTGGAGAACTGCTTCTTACATAGTTCTTCTGTCTCTGTCTTCCATTCCATACCACAGCATAGTTTATAACCGTATACAATATAAACGTTGAAGCCTTTTATAAACAGGATGATCTTATATGTACAACTTGAAAGCAATGAATGCTGCTAAAAAGTTTGAACAATATGTTGATCTTCTCCAATTTGAGTATCAGTTATTGGATGGTAGGAACAGGTTCTTTACCATGATGGTAGTGGAACACTGGAAGAGGCTGCTTAGGGAAGTGATTGGGACCACATCCCTGGAGATATTCAAGGTGAGGCTCAACAGGGCTCTGGGCAACCTGATCTAATTGAGGATGCCCCTGCTGACTGCACAGGGGATCAGACTAGATGACTTTCAACCCAGACCATTGCATGATTCTATGGCACCAGAAAAACATGTATAAAGAAGGAATGAAGACAGCAAGTAGGGCAACTGGATTTCATAGAGATGGGCAGAAACCTTTTTATTAAAATGTCATGTCCTCTGAAGTAGTTCCTTTGCAACTTGGTTCCAAAAAGTAGCATCTAGCAGGAGCTTTGCATGGAAATGTGATGACTGATGGTCTGAGATATCATTTGAAAATGAGCTTTTTGCCTCTTTGCAATCAGAAACCAAATACGTTGCAGTTTAAAAATTAAAAATGAAAAGCATTTTGATTGATGTTGCTTTTAACTTAGTTGGAGCTATAAATCATCCTATGACTCTCTGTAAAGGATGTTCTATAAATGTTTTCTATTTATGACTGGGTCACAAAGTGCCTTCTGCCTTGGTCTCTTGAATGCCACTTTTTTTACACCAAACATGATGTAATGAAATTAGATTTTGAGTGTACAGACATTGAACAGAGATGTTTTGTGCCTGATTGTCATCTTATCATGATCAGTACAATATCTAGCATCACTCTTGATATTCAGATATTACTATGATGCTGTACAGTAAATGCTACCAAAATTACAGAATCTGTCCAGCTGAAAATTACTTTTAACATCAATTTCAATGATTACCTATCTCTACCAAGTCTGGTGCTAAACCATGCCCCTCAGCACTATATTTTTGCATATTTTAAAACACCTCCAGGAATGGGGTTCAACCACCTTCCTGGGGAGCCTATTCTAGTGTTTAGAAATACAGGCAATATTATTTAAACAACTAAATCCTACAAGTGTTGACCTAGAAAGGCATACTCTTTCACAATGAAGATGGGAGCAAATTCCAGTCTTAGGACAAACAACTGATAAAAACAATGTAATGGAAGTCACAGGCAAGAAAATGAAGAGGAAGTAAATTCTAGCTCATCAGTATTAAGCACTTAATACTGTCAAGAAGTTCTATTAATAATAAAAAGGTGTTCCCTGGTCCCCTTTGTCAATCAAGATTTAATTTAAAGCCCAGGAAAAAAAATATTCTGTAGCATTAGTTTAAAAAACCCTTCACTCTACATGGAGTTTTCCTATTGCATTTCTGTTTTCACTTCCCTGCTTTGTTTTCATCTGACCATGAGTCAAAACTAAACACCATGCTGACCTGTATGGCTCTTCAACAATGTGGTTAAGAGTTCCTAGGAGGCTGTTTATTGAAACTATTAAGCTCTTCTGCTTTGTCACCTCAAATACAGTTAACCTTGTGCAGAAGCTGTGTGATTGTCTTTAGACAGAAATGTAGGGGTAACTACGGTAGAAGAGAAAAGTAGCACTTCTGGTCTGGTCTCCTCTTAGATAACAGTCTAGAAAACAGGAAACTACAAAAAAGAAATTAATAATCCAATTTTCTGAGCAATCACAAATGACCTGACCTGACAGTGTAAGAAATTCCTCTTAACACCAGGAAATTTAGACTGCCCTGAAGGATAAGAAACAACCCCTAATTTTACATATATATATATATATATATATATATATATATATATATATATAAAATCCTTTGTGATATGAAATGAATGGTTATGTTATCTTTGTGAGGAGTTTTTAATCATATTTTTAATCTGAAGTATCTGGGGGTATTAAATTTCACATAATCAGTACATTTTATCAATCAAATTAAAATAATTCCTTCCTCTCAACTTCACTAAATGTCCTCCAGTTTCTCTTGATTTCCTTTCTGAATACTCAGAGAAGGTAAGTGCATGCTCTGAATTGGTCTGTTCATCTCCTTTAATTTCATCTACTGTAGTGTCATCTCTAGCCTAAATTGTTCCTGTCGTGGTCTGCTCTGTTTTCACTGATGAGGTTTCAGGTGGAAATGAAGCTGCAAATGGCAGCTGTGAGTAGCCTTTGCTGCTGATGTAGCCCTCTCTGGGAATGGCAATAATGAATGTAAATATTCTACATGTGTACTATGAATTTCACTACGCTGTGAGCCTCAGGAAATCAGAGCAAGGCTCTGAACAAAACCCAAAAAGTTTTCATTGTATGGTATTCCTATAGATTAAATTGAATGGAGAAATGAAAATCTAATTCATTTGCTAGTAGAATATTTGAAAGTGATTTTACTTTGCTTTGTTAACACAAATTAAAGACCAAGTTAAAGAAGTCCATTGAGAACAAATATTTGATAACAACTGTGTTTAATTTTGGGCCTCTCATAACAAGAAAGATACTGAGGTGCTGGAGCAGGTCCAGTAAGGGCAGCAAAGCTGCTAAAGGACCTAAAGGACAAGTCCTGTGAGGAGCAGTTGAAGGAACTGAGGTTGTTTAGTATGGAGAAAAAGAAGCTGAGGAAAGACCTTTTCACTCTCTACAACTATCTGAAAACAAATTGTAGAGAACTAGGTGTTGGTCTCTTCTCCCAAGCAGCAAGTGATAGGACAAGAGGAAACAGCCTCAAGCTGTACTGGAAAAGTTTAGGTTGGACATTAGGAAAAATTTCTTCACTGAAAGGGTTATGAAGCACTGGAACAGGCTGCCCAGGGAAGCAGTTGACTCATCATCTCTGGAGGTATTTAAATATGTAGATGGTAGTGTTAGATTAATGGTTGTACCGGATGATCTCAAAGGTCTTTTCCATCCTAAAAGATTCTGTGATCATCTTTTAATAGATTCAGTTGGCTACTTTCTTTCTTATTCATTGCTTTCTTCAAAACACCCTGATCCTGCAGCGGACTCTTGTCATCTAAGGGTGGCAGCTGTAGACAGCCAGTCAGATTAAAGCCTTCCCCTATCTCTATGAAGAAGAAGAAAGAAACAAAAAACTTGCAGATAAAAAAAAAAATGCCCTGAGTGTCATCAAACTTAGGGACAGGTTCCTGGCTATGGCTGTGTGCTCTATCTTTGAACACAGCCTTAGACAACCTGTCCTAAAAAAACCTGTTCTGAGAAGGACATTAGACTAGTTGATTTCCAGGGATGGCCTCCCACCTAAATATGAAATAGTGATCTTACACCTGGCCTTGTGGTTCCATCCCTATTTGTCCCCTTGGAAGCACATAGCTTTATATATTCTGTCTATTATACATCAGAACTTCTAGGTTACATTTCCCAGCTCTACTTGCTCTTTCATCCATACAGAGGAGTATGATTCCATAAAGTTTTTAATTGTATTGATCTCTACATTTGCAAGGCTGTCCTTTGCGCAAGTCCTAATGCCTAGACTAGCTGAAAATACCAGTTACATTATGAGTCAATATGCATTTGAAGTCGTTGACAAATGGGGAGAAAGTTCTGACATGGATTATGGACAGAATGCATTCAGATTAACCATCAGGAATCACAGAATACATCTGGTAGGAAGAGAACTCAAAGATCATGCAGTCCAATCCTTGACCCAGTATTGAATGTATTTGGAAAGCAAACTATGCCATGTCTTTTTTTTTTTTTTTTTCACTTCAGTGTTCCATTGATATGCTCCTTTACCACCCCTTCCAGTCAATTTTATGGACTAAAACTGAAATCTAGATCTCTTCTGGGATAGCAATTGTCATGTCATCACAATTCTGCTTTATGACTATTGCTATAACACAGTAGAAATTGGGAATGCTCAGCATCTTTTAAAATATTTACTCAAGAACCAATGGCAGATTGATCTGAGCCTTTTCAAAGCATCTCTTTTCAGATTTTATTTATTCTTTTCTTAGATAGAAAATAACTCTGATTGAGGAATTTTTAAAGCAGCCTACCTGTCAACTCATCTATAGTTTTCTTTACAATTGACAAACAAAAGGGGGGGAGGGAAGTGAAAGGATTTGTGCAGGAAATAGTATGTTTTATACTTTGAACTTGTGCATTTTAGGTGTGGTGGGGTTTTTTTTGTTTTGTTTTGTTGTGGTTTTGTTTTGTTTTTACCCTTCACATCTTAGTTATAATATCCATATTTCATATTTCATTAGGTAAGGCTGCAATATTAAGGCAGCTAATCTGTTTTTACAACTTCTAAATTTAACTGTCACTATACTCATGCTTTCCTTCATGTTAACCTGATGATTGTGTCTAATCTTCTGTGTATTTATTCTGAGTCAACATTCTTTGTTCTTTGAGTCTTTGTACTCTCTTATTGTTTTAATCTTTTTTAGAAATTAAAGGGAAGTAGTGACAAACATATCTACAAAGCCCAAATGAATAAGACATTCTGGTTAGCCTGATAATCATTCTTGCTTCTCCTAACCTTTCTATTTAGAATTAACTTTTTTTTTTTTTAACTCCAGTTGTAAATAAATAGGAGGATTTAGCTGTGCTTTTAGTATATGATGCTTCCTCTGAATCCTGCAATAGTTTCAAGATTCTCATGCAACTGCTACTTTTTAAAAGCTGCTATTTAAAAAAGGTTCAGCTCACTGGAAAGTTATCACTTGCATTTAAAAATAGAAGCTTGACTCTCAAACTAGAATAAACTTTAAGTGTGTCCATTGCATCTCAAAAAGTGTTCTGTGCAAATCTTCCTAGACTGTTTTCTGCTTCCACTAAATCAAAGATCTTTTTTATACTCCATAAAAGATATATTTACAGCTGTCCTCCTCAGAACTTGACTTACAATCTCCAGATGACCCGTCACTGATAAATTACTTATGAATCCTGCCTGCTGTCATGACTTGTTAGTGTCCAAAGGCCCTTTCATTCTCTTACCAAACATTTTTGTTAAGATCTTGTTGTAGAACACTAATAGTTTATTGGAACTGCTGCTTTTGAGATCCTTGACATTTCATGCCATGCTTGAAACCAGACCCCTGGAATTTCTGCAACACCCACATATTTACATGCTGCTTATGTTACAGTTTTAACTCTGGAGTACCTTGAAAATGGATACAGGAAAGCAGGCTTTTTAGGAATTTGCTACAATTTAGCTAGAGTCTGAACTGTAGGTGTGAGGAAAGATTCACAAAAAGATGTAGAAACACTGAAGGAGAATTCAGGAGCTAATTGGTATTCCAATTATGAATATCAATATTCCAAGTGGAATATCAATTGTATCTTTATATTGATTGATAAAATATGGAGGAGATTCTGTTTGTTCTTTTTCTCTCCATAGCTCTGCAATCAGCATATTCAGAAGGTGACAAAAGGAAGATGTGAGAAATTCAGTCCCTTGCTGTCTGGGAGGATAAGAAATTGGGTCTGTGTCAGACAGACATTCCCTTCCTTATGTAGTGAGGACTTCTCCATCTCTTTTGACTCAAACCACCCACATCACTGAGCAGTCTGGTCTAGGGGAAGGTGTCCCTGCCAATGCCCGGGGTTGTGGGGGGGGGTGGTGGAAGTCAGTGATGTTTAAAGTCCCTTCCAACCCAAATCATTCTATGAATCCATGAATCATTCTGAATATTAAATGTGAGTTGGCCATTAGGAAGAAAAAGTTTTCCAGCTTTCTGTTGTCATGTTCAGCAGGCCATGACAAGACATGAAGTTAGACTTATGTTCCCCACATTTAGGCTATCTTAGCAGTGTATTGTAGACATACCCTAGGATATCAGAGATATCCACACAGGATTGACCAATACAACAAGACATCTCTTGGATTTACATCTATCTCCTATGAATCTTGCTGTTATAAAATCTTTAACCAAGGCATGTTGATTATAACAAATATTATTAAATCATTCTGATAGTTGGCTTATGATGAAGTATTGTTGCAAATCATATAACCTAATCTTGTCATTTACTGTAATAGTGCTAATAAATCTTAGAATGCTGCTATCTCAAAGTTTTGTAGGATCCATAATCACTCATTGCCTGACAAATTGGCATAGTGATTCAAGGGGAGGGTCTCTCTTGCACTTTTCCTCCTCAGTCTCTATGTCAGTCTTTGTAGTCCAATTTTAACTTGTTTTTTCTTTTTCTTTCACATAGTAAGTAACAGTGAACCTCACTATCAAAATTTGTTACACTTCTGCAAACTCATATTAAAATGACTTTTGCCTTTGATGATGATCCTTTAAGCAATCTAAACTACTCACCCACAACAAATTGACGTAGTTAGCAGGACCCTAAATCAGGATTCTGTGACATATGATTTAAGTGAAAAAACACTCATCTGAGACACCATGTCTTTTCAGAGTCTTTAATGTCCCCTCCAGGAACAGTGACTCCACCACTTCACTGGGAAGCCTTTCTATAATACCTGACCACTCTTTCAGTAAAGAAACATTTTCTAATATCCAATCTAAACCTTCCCTGACAGAACTTAAGGCTATTTTCTCTCATTCTATCAATTGATACTAGGGAAAAGAGACCAACACTCACCTCACTATGACCTCTTTTCAGGTATTTGTAGAGATAAATAAGGTCTCCCCTCAGCCTCCTCTTCTCCAAACTAAACAATACCAGTTCCATCAGCCACTCCCCTCAGAAGACCTGTACTCTAGACACTTCAGCACATATACTGCACTTCTCTGGACATATTCCAGTGATTCAATGTCTTTCTTGTAATAAGTGGCCCGAAACTGAACACAGTATTTGAGGTGTGGACTCACTAGTACCTAGTACAGATGTGAACATGATGTATCTGAACGTGTCACAGAATCACAGAACTGTCAGGGTTGGCAGGGACCCCAAGTATCATCTAGTTCCACCCCCCCTGCCATGGGCAGGGACACTTTCCACTAGATCAGGTTGCTCAGAGTATGGCCCTAAAAACATGCAGGGATGGGGCTTCCACCACCTCCCTGGCCAACCCATTCCAGTGTCTCACCACCCATATGATGAAGAACTTCTTCCTAACATCTAACCTCCATGATATTAACCAAGAAACAGGGCTGAGAGTTTGTCAATCTCTTTTAAACTAGAGAAAATATCTGGAAAACATCTACATTAAGGGTAACTCCTAAACCTATTAATTTATTTAAAAACATTTGCAGTCAAAGAAATGCCATGTGACAATCTAACAAGATGCACAGACAATGAAGCATTCAGCTTGGAATAGTCTTAAGGCAGGAGATGCTATTTATAGAAATATACATTCTGTATAAGTGCAGTGGGTCTCTCAAGGGCCCTGCTTCCTCCTATATGAACTTTTAATAGTATTTTCACTGTCAAGAAAGTTAGAAGGGCTGAAAGCTTCCTAGACTTGAATTTTGTGGACAACTTCTTATCAGTATTAAAATGTACTGAACCTATGAAAAGAGATTCCTAGTAAGAGGTCAAAATTTTAAGGCAAGAATGCTTATGCTTAGGTCATTTTGGATCACTAAAGACTCAGACTGTTTTATTTCTGTATTCTCAGTCAATAGGTTTTCATCAATAAATGAAACATATATTTTTCATATTTAACTTCATTCAAAAGAACCTCAGTTCACAATAAATTAAATAAAAACCAAAATCAAGTTAGAAAGTTCATCCAGGAAGATTAAATTATTTAAAACCAAAGGAATGATAATTCTAATTAAATCTCTGAGCTACCTCAGATGTTACTGTGTCTTCGTCTCTATGATATTCTTGCCCAAGCATTATATTAATAACATGTCAAAAACAAGTCGACGTTTCTTAATATTTTTGAAGTGGCTACTGAGGAAATGAAAGAAACAAACAAAAAATTCCCAACATTTCTCTTGTTCCATGACATCACAGACTTTGCTGAAAAATTCATGCCACAGAAGAATAAACCCATACTTTCTTCCTCTTTCACCCAAGAAACCAAACACAGAAGCTAATAGGAACTGTTAAAAGCCAATGGGAACTCTACTCAACTGAGTAGCATGGGTAGAGTTCCTAATGGCTTTTAACAAGCTTTTAACTTAACTGAGTAGAGCTGTATAAGCAGCAGATTTTCCAGCACAGGTGAAGCAAAGTGTTTCCAATTCAACTAATTAGGCTTGTTGTTGTTTTTTTAGCCCATAAATTCTTCTAATTAATATTACCAAGATTTATATCAAAATCTTTAACAAAGAAAAATATAGATAAATATGAAATGTTTATGCTCTGATTTATCATTATTTTTTTTAAGGTTGCAACTATGGTCTGAATCTGGCCTGAAGTGGAAAATGTTTATCACCCTCATCATTAATTTCTTTAGGAAACTAAAATATTCAGTCATTTATACTTAGGGCTCTTAATCAGACTGGAAGATTTTTCCAACAGTTCACTGGAAAAAAGAAGTGGTACCTGGTAGATCATGAATTGAGTGTTTCCTGTGTGATTCCTACAATAACACTTGTGCCATTTTTCATTTTCCCTGCAAGAAGATGCAGACTACATTACATTAAAGGTTAGTTCAATTAAAGGTTAGTTCAATTAAAATGCATGTCTGATTTTTTAATTTACTTTTTATTTTAAAAGAATGTGTAAAATGCAGATGGAAAGTTCAGTCCTTTCTCTAAGTAATATCATTATGCTAAAAGTTTCTGGTGTTTATTGCTTATTAGTAATAGCTTCCATATGTCTGAGTTGCGTCTTCCTCAACCTCCCACCACCCTCCAGCTATCATACAGAGACATATCAACCCTTCTATAGCTAGTTAGGCTTTGCATTAAAGACTGAGAAACATTATTGCAATTATTAAGGGGTTAACAGGATAAGTAAGTCTTTTAACATACTTAACTGAATATTGTAGAGATAAAGAAGTCTGTTCAATTCTCACAGTCATGGCTATCTTCCCCTGAGATTTTTTTACAGCCCTCAATAACAAATGCAACTCATATCTATAACGTGTTTATAATGGCTGTTAATCCTTAATCTAATTATAAATGAGACTCTAAAACTGTGTCTGAAAGGCAAACCTTGGAGTTTTGAAAATAAAGAGGAAGATATGCCCATGTGTTTAAAGTGTTTTCTTCCAAACATACACTTCCTCAAGGCTGCTAAAATTACAACTACACCCAGCCAGTGTGATTTCTACCCATCCTTTTAGTCTTCATTATAAATTCAACAAACATTGTAAACAAACCACTTCAGTAAATAGTGATGGCCTACTCATTTTCTCCTCCTCCTGCTTAAAATGTCATAAATCACATCATAATATATACTAAATTATAATCACAAGTTAATTAAAAATGGATGGTCCTGTGGGGAGCTAACAATAAGTTGCATAACATAAAAACTTATATAAAAAATGGTTAAGAATAAAATTCAGCACAACTTGGCTTTTACTGTTATTAATAATGCATTACAAAAAGTTGTCTCCCTGTCAATACAAGGATCCCTGCATTAGCTTCAGACATTAATCCAATAAACTCTCTCTTGTGATAACTTCCTGGGGATTTCCCCTTGCTAATTACTCTAAAGTATTTTGTTAAATTACAAATTATTGTCATTAGTTCCATGACAAAGCACTTATCTTTTGACAGTCAGTGTGGTCTGTTTGTGTGTTCCTTTTGGAGGAATTAACTGAAAATATCAGACCCTTAACAACCCGGAGCAGAAAATAAATAAATAAATAAATAAATAAATAAATAAATAAATAAATAAATAAATAAATAAATAAATTGATAGGTAGATAGATAAATAAATAAAAAAATATCCTGACTCTAAATTTATCACCAACTTAAACTTGAGCGGTCAGTAACAAATTGCAATGAAGATCTAATGCCAGTTGTTTTAAGGTTAAAATGTCCAGCATTTTCAGGAAAAGTTCCACCTGTAAAACTCTTTCTGTATTTCCTTATTTCCTAATGACTTTTCAGTTTTAGCCTGATCATAAGACTGGTATTGAAGAAGTGATTACTGGCCTTCCTTCAAAGAAGATAGGACATTGTCATCATGTTACACAGAATCACAGAATTGTCAGGGTTTTGGTTTGGGATTTTTTTTTTTGGTTGTGGTTTGGTTTTGGGTTTTCTTTGGGTTTTGTTTACTTCTTTGTTTGTTTTTTTTTTTTTTTCCTCTTCCACCAATTGAAAGAACCAGTTATTTGCACAGCATTAATCCTCATTATGATCTCCATCTCATGATGTTGGATTTGCCTGCATTAGGTTTGATTTCATGAAGAACGGATTAGACAGACCTCTTTCCAAGGATTAGGCTTGGTTTTTACAACAATTTTGTAGAGAAAAGTATACCACTTGGCCTATAAATGGTTTGTGCTACAGATAAGTAAGTGGTTTTCTTTATCCACATTGCATGATTGACTTAAATCTGTATAAAAAGGGATCCAATGTCCAACTTTCATTCAGGAAAAATACATCTAATAATTCAAATCTCATATGTAGCTGTCCCAGCTGAAACAATAATAGCCTTAATCTTTATTATTGGGATTCTTTAAACCCCAATCAGAGGCATGTGCTAGAAAATAACATCCTTTTTTTTTTCTCTCCAGACTTTATTTCTGAAGAAGGTCTAGCTGTGTGTTTCTGGGAAAGAAAAAAAAGAAGCAGGAAAAATGAAAGCTATAAAATAGCCTTGAGGAAAAAAATAGAGAGAGAAAACTTTTGCAAATTGAATACTAGCTAGTAGATCATATCTCCTGTTGTCTGATTCACCTGTTTTAAAAGGAAAAAAGAGCTTTGTCCAGGTTTTCACAATGAAAGATTTTCATCAAGTGTCTTGGACATAGTCATTTTATCTTAATAAAAAAACAAAACTGAAAGCTGCCAGTTCTGTCTACTTAGATTAAAAATGTTCACATGTATTTCCCATCTTCTGATACCTGGACCTGAATTTTATTTTCTGTAGTCATTACACTATGATGATGTTACAATTTAATTGATGCATATATATCTTCAGTGGCAGATAAATTTTCTTTCTTTTTCCTAGGAATAAATAGAATGAATCTAAATTTAAAGTTTATACTTTATTTTCTATTCAGGTTTTTTTAAATTTTACATTTTAATTAAAGCATAAATTCTACAAATGTGAAAATAAATAATTTATAAAATCCATCTTAATGGATATTCCTCATTCAAGTTTTTAAAACATTGGATATCCAAGAACAAATGTCAAGTAATAGGGTCATAGAGCTATGGAGCGTTTCAAGGTCAAAGATGTGATCATTTTGCATAACAGGTTTTTAATTCACTTTCATCTTAAACATGATGCCAGATGACATGGTAAATACAAGAGAAAAAATAAGGATATTTCATAAACTGATGGCCAAAAAAGTATATATTCCTGTAGGGTACAGCAGGGTCCCTACCTAACGGAAATGGAAAGGATTCTTTTTTTTTTTTAATGCATTTACTACTGCTCTTTAGTGTTGGCCAGCCTCAGAAGAGAGATTTTCAAAGGCACAAGTATCAGTCAGAAGTCTAAATACCTTTCTGTGAAAAAGTAGTAGCTGTTAGGTAGGCACCAAGCTGGTACTGAGTGCCTTTGAAAACCTTCTCCAAATGCCAGATTCTGAAGATGTTGAGCATCAATCAACAGGAGAGAGGCTGTTCAACACTTCAGGTGATCAAGCCCACAACATGTATTATGGCATTCACCTCACATGAACAAAAAAAAAAAAAGAAACTCCTCAGTTGCTATTTAATTGGTGTTGTTGCTGTAGGAAAATGCTTTACTTTGTATTTTGTCCTAGTACATACATATTACACCTTGCATCCTCCCTTGGGATTTTAGTCCCTCCACTTGCTGTGGGCTTGACATGCCTTAATTTGATGAAGAGGTCTATATTCTTAGCTTTAATAGCTACATCCTCTGTTCCTTTTAGCTTTTTCTCCTACATATATATGAGAAATAGAACACAAAGTTAAGAAAGCAAATTATCCTGGCACTCTCCTACACAGAAACTACTTAAGCATTATACCAATAACAAAACTAATGTAGAGTGTCAAATGCTGTCACTCTGAAAGGCACAGTGAGGCTGATGTAGACAGCAGGGAGTAATGGAATTTCATCAAAAACTGACAAGGAAAAATTGACATTCATTATGTAAATTTTACTGATAAATATAAATTTGATTGGATAAGAGAATAAGTAGCTTTAAAGAGGTGGTGTTGTATCTTGTATGGCATCCAGCTTGTAATTTAGGCCTTGTTTCAGAATAAAAAAAAGAGCTTTGAACTTTTGCAGAGTTCAGTCTTATACAGTAACTGTATGCTTACAAGAGTAGATTTTAAAGCATAGAGTCTTGTATTATTTCATAATTGCAGAAAAGTAGGAAAGATACATATGATCAATTTACAGAAGTCAGACTAGGAGACATAATTGTCTAAGCTAATTTGAGGGCTTCTAAGCACATGAATTTGTCCCAGATGCTAGCACAATAAATGGAGTTCCATCCTGATGTTCAGTGCCTTTTTATAAGCTTTTAACTTCTTGCAGCAACAATTCCAACCTTCCTTATTCTTTCTGCTAGGAATCATTCAGAATTTTGGCTGGAACATCTCTCCTATGAAGAAAGGCTGAGAGAGTTGATGTTATTCAGCATGAAGTACAGAAGGCTCCAAGGAGACCTTGTTGTGTCTTTCAGAACTTTAAGGGCCTACAAGAAAGATGGGAAGAATTTTTTTAGCAGTCTGTTTCAACAGGACAAGGGGTGATGATCTTAAACTAAAAGGTGGGAGATTTAGACTAGATAGAAGGAAGACATTTTTTACAATGAAGATGGTGAGGCACTGTCTTGGGTTGCCCAGAGAGGTGGTAGATTCCCCATCGTTGAACCATTCCAGTTCAGATTGGGTGAGGCTCTGAGGAGCCTGATCTAATTAAAGATGTTCCTGCTCACTGTAGGGTGATTGGACTACATTGCTTTCAGAGGTCCCTTCCAACCCAAATCATTATACAATTCTGATTCTATGACTTCCTCTTTTTTGACCAGATGAACATATTCAGATTTCTGTTTGACCAATCCCTCCTGCTAATAGTGCTCCATTACAATGCTGCTTTTGCCATTTGTTTACCCCACAAAACTTGTAGCATTTGGTGGGCCCTGTTAATAAATGTAGATTTAACCTTTGTAGCCAGTATTACTCAGTATCAAGGATACATTCATTTTTGTATACAGTAGGCTAAGATTTTGCTTTCAGTTTCAGGTTTTAAAAATTTTATTAAATACATCCTTCCCTTCCTAGACATAGAAACAAGCAGAAAGAATTTATTATGTTTGTTCTCAAGAAACTGTTTCTTGTCCAAACCTTCCTTTGTTTACAACATCCCACCCAAATCTCATCTGTTATTTTTATTGCATGCTTTGAAGATCCATTTGCCAATACTTCTGTACTCAAAGATGAAATGAATTATCACTGTCTCATTCACATAATAAATACAACTCTGAGTAACACCATCAACCTAACTATGCCTCAACCACAAAATGGCCTATTATCATTCCTGGGGATCTAATTTTGTGCCCATTGCTGTTGCTACCCTGGAGATTGATTCATGCAAAATTCATAAAATATCTCAGTTTGTACAGGAAAATAATGACAGGGACAATAGAAAAGTAAAAATAAATTTTAAAAAATGGGTAAAGAAGGAAAAGAAAAAGATAATTAAAGGAAGTCACCGTATTTTGGGGGGAGATAGTTAAAAATTGTCACATCCCCTATTTAACAATGATATCTCTCAGGTGTTCTAGCATTTAGCAATAGTGACCCTCTAGCACATGGAATGAACCAGAGAAATCACATATAATTCATCTGTAAGATTTCACTGCCTCCTCCCTCTTCCTTTATGGGTTGTACTGAGGTTTTGTCAGCAGCGAAAGGTGGCACAAATCATTTGATTAGTATTTGAATTTACTAGCACCGTTTCACAGTGTCATAACTGAAGATGGCACATCCTTTCATTATTCCAACCATGTTCAGTAAAAGTATTGAACTGTATCCTCCCTTACACAGTTCAGAAAAAGACATCTCCGTCATAACAGCAATATTACAATTTCTGATGCCATAAGTAGCACTGTAAAGACAGAGCTGTATTAAACTGGTAGGAAGCCATTTCACCCCTTTATAAAATGAAACACTCCACAAAATTTCCGTCACAATAAGCAGGAAAGCAGTCCTCAGGTAGAGAACAGTGAGTTGGTTCCTCCACAGGTGGAGAGAAGAAGGAGGAGGAACAGGAACACATTGGCCACAATAACCTCATGCAGCTCTACAGGCTGGGGACAGAGTGGCTGGAGAGCACTGGGAGAGAGAAAGGGACCTGGGGGTACTGGTCGACAGTAGGCTGAACATGAGCCAGCAGTGTGCCCAGGTGGCCAAGAAGGCCAATGGCATCCTGGCCTGTATCAGGAATAGTGTCGCCATCAGGAGCAGGGAAGTCATTCTGCCCCTGTACTCAGCACTGGTTAGGCCACACCTTGAGTACTGTGTCCAGTTCTGGCCACTCAGTTCAAGAAAGATGTTGAGTTGCTTGAACATGTCCAGATAAGGGCAACAGGGGTCTGGAGCACAAGTTCTATGAGGACTGGCTGAGGGAGCTGGGGTTGTTTAGCATGGAGAAGAGGAGGCTCAGGGGAGACCTTATGGCTTTCTACAACTATCTGAAATGAGGTTGTAGACAGGTGGGGATTGACCTCTTCTCCCAGCAACAGAACAAGAGAACATGGTCTCAGGCTGAGCATGGGGAAGTTTAGGCTTGATCTTAGAATAAGTTCTTCACAGAAAGAGTGATTGCCCATTGGAATGGGCTGCCCAGGGAGGTGGTGGGGTCGATGTCCCTGGAGGTGTTTAAGAAAAGACTGGATGAGGCACTTAGTGCCATGGTCTAGTTGATTAGATAGGGTTGGGTGATCAGTTGGATTTGATAATCTTGGAGGTCTCTTCCAACCTGGTTGGAAAAAGCAAACAAACAAGCAAACAAGAAAGATCAAGAAAAGCCTCTGTCCTTTACAAACTCCTCCCTTTATACTGAATGGGATGTTTGTGGTATGGTGTACACCTGGCATCCAGCTTGGGTTGCCTGCCCTGGATTTTGCCCTTCCTGGCTTAATATCCTGGCTGACTAAAACCTGCTAAAGGCCTACAAACTACAGTTTCTCTGTAATTTTATCCCAGAGGTACCAGGATGCTGTGTTGACCTACTAATCACATTCTTTCCAATGTATTTGGGAGTATGTCCTCCTCCACACCTTCTTAATGTATTCATAACAGAATGCCTCCCTGAGTGCCCTGACTGTGGGCAGATTGGTAAAGACAATATTCTTCATTATTCTCTCTGTAAACCATTGTCAATTAGGAACTCTTTCTCTAGACTTCTCTATCACTGAAATTGTGAACTTACCACTGATTTATGCCTGTCTTGATTGACCGCTTTCCACAAATACCTGCTCTTTCTCCTTCTGTCCTTCAAAAGTGGTAGTCCCTCCAAGTGACACTTCCTTCTCTCCAGTTGTTTAAAATATTCATAACCAAGTAATTTGTTAAAGCACACCTTTGTCTTGCTGCTCACAAAAAGCTTGACAGTAGCTAGACAGCTGTGCCCGCTGTTTATCACCACTGCTGCTCATAATTTTCTAATTATTACCTTATGTTCCTCTCATCTGCTGGCCAAATTATCAGGACATCTTTTTTGTTTTCTTTCTGCGATATAGAAATTTATTTACATACTCAGACAGTTGCACATAGCTATATATATTTTTGAGAACATTGCCGCTCAATGGACAGTTTGTGCAGAATAGCAAAGGTGTGAAAAATAAAAGGATAAAGGGAGAAACTTGCTGACTACTTTCTGCATTCCTTTGGGATTCTCGTAACAGTAATGCAACTCACTAAGCTGAGGTATAGTAGCTTTAAACTATGGTAAGTCAATATGTAGAAGAAGCTGTCTGGCTTCCTAGAGAGGTCTGCAGTACTATCATGCAGTATCTGTGCTAAGGATGCTCTGTTCTGGCTAACATTTTGTATTGAATAATATCTGTTTTCTGCAGCAGAGCATGGAAGGCCTAACAGGTCAAATCAAGCAGACCTCATAAAGTCAATCTCCTACTAAGTTCTTCAGTTTCTGAATGTGCAAGTCAGGAGTTACTTTTATTTCTAATTCAGCAATAAACTCCCTTTTAGTACTCACATCCCATATGCATACAGAATATAAAGAAACTCTCTACCAGGTTCCCCATATAAATGTGTTCTGAAGAGTGTGGTTTGAAAGACCTTAAGGAACGACTTTCACTGTTGTTTGGAATATTTGTTGTTTCTTTTTTTTTTTTTTTACAAAGTACAAATGATTGGCAGCTCACTCAAAGATGGTTTATGGCAAAAATAATGTGTCAAATAGCTAAAAAAGTTTCTGTAGCTTTTGGTCAAACAAACTGTTCTATTCTACCATTAAAATAAATGCTGTCGAATACTGAATAGTGTTTTGACAACAGTGCAATTTTCCTTCATCATCTCAGATCATTTTGCTGCCCAGATACATTTTGTTAAGACTTTTTTCTGGCTATTTGTAGAATGCATACTGTAATCTACAGAAAGTATTTCTTAACTCAGAATTGCTCTGAGAAACATTTTGAATTGAGAAAAATAAATCCAGTCAGCCTCCCAATAAATACAGAGAGCAAAACAATACTGAAAGGTAAATGTATTTGCTATGTTTAACTACCATATTTGTTTATTTGTTTGATTTTTGTTAAATATCATCACAGGCAAAATCAATTGTTTGCATAACTTATTAATTTCATCAATTGATAGACAGCTGACAGGATAACTATTAAAGACCTTTGAAGACTGGCATGTTCTGATAAATATAGAGAAATATAAACATTTTCATTACTTTCGTTGAATTAATTTTGAATCCAACTGACCACAAAGTTCTTTTCATTAAGTCAAAAATGGCTAAAAAAATTGAGTTTGTATCCCTGGTTATGTTCCCATTCTATTCTGTTTCTTTCTCTTTTCATGGAAACCAATAATTAATCTAAGACTATAATGGTTAATTTGAATGAAAGATTTCCAAATTATGATGATATATTGCAGTTTTTAACAAGTCATGATCTGCTCATGTAAGTTTATCCTTTTATTATACACTGCTTCAAGGTCTTATTGACAGTGTGATTTTTTTCTAAACCCTAAAACAGACATAGAATTATTCCTGGCCTCATATGTGGAAGTGCTCATCATGTGAGAAATTTTTATTGTATAACTTTTATCCATCGGGTAACCTCTAAAAATTTTGTGGTAGAGATGTAAATATAATTTGTTTTGGTTTGTTTTGTTGTTTTTCCTCTAAAAAAAAATAAAAAAGAAATAGAAGGAATGTGTCCACTTTTGGCTTCTCCAATTCAAGAGAGACAGGGATCTGCTGGAATGAGTCCAACAGAGAGATACACAGATAGTTGTGGGACTGGAACATCTCTCCTACAAAGAGAGACTGAGAGACTTGGAGCTGTTTAGTCTTCAGAAGAGAAGGCTGAGAGGTGATCTTATCAATGTTTGGAAATATCTGAGGGGTGGCTGTCAAGATGAAAGTGCCAAGCTTTTTTCAGTGGTGCCCAGTTATAGAACAAGGAACAGTGGGTACAAGATGGAACACAGGAAGTTCCATCTCAACACGAGGGGAAACGTCTTTATGGTGAGGGTGATAGAGCACTGGAACAGGCTGCCCAGAGAGGTTGTGGAGTCTCCTTTGGAGACTTTCTGAACCCACCTGGCTGCGTTCCTGTGCAGCCTGCCCTGCTGGCAGGGTTGGTTGGACTCTGGAGGTTCCTTCCAACCCCTAATATTCTGTGCTTCTATCTGAATTATCTTTAAAATTAAAATATTAATATTTTTATTTTGGTGTTTTATGAAAATGATTTCTCTCTCATTCAAATTTATTCATTCTTTTATTTGTTTAACCTAAATGAATTTGCCACTTTCCATCTAAATTAGGAAATACTTTTGATTGAACATTTCTGCTTATACAAACAAACCATTCAGGAAATGAGCAAAGATTGTCTAGTTCTGTTCTATTATTCTGTCAACATGTGCATCATGCACCTTTCTTTCAGAACCTGCATATGACAAAAGCACTTTCCCCATGAACATCTTTCCTGAAACCCCACTACCTATCTAAAATGCATCTCACTCTCAGTCATCCCTTCTGCCTCATATTTCGAGTGAGAAGCATGCACACATGTACCCAGACACAAAGTGAGACTGGTCTTTCATCATTTCAGAAATTGTCACCAAATTGACTTTATCAATGCGCCTGATGATAGCTTTCACGCCATGATATATGAAGCAGTGAGCTGGAACTGAAGCAGGAATGCTGAAAACCATCTATCTACCTTTGATTTCCAGAAGCTCTGTCTCAAAAGAAACTATTATAGAAGATAAACACATAAACTTAAATCTCTTTTACTTTTCCTGGGTTGAAAGTTGAGACAAAAGATGTTTTACCTCAAAACCAGGTATTTGGAAGTGTAGATTGCTTCTGCTCTCTTTAACTCCTTGCAGTGTCCAAGTGACAACTGTTCTTAAGCTACCTGCAACCTGGTGAGAAGATCTCCAGCCAACTCTGAAACAAACCAAGCATCACGTAGGAGAAAACAAAAAGCATACTTGCTGATCACTAGGTTTTGAATTTTTATTATTATTATTATTATTATTATTATTATTATTATTATTATTATTATTATTATTATTATTATTATTATTATTATTATTATTATCATTATCATTATTATTATTATTATTATTATTAATTTCTTGTGCTCAGGCTTCAAGGTTTGTACTTTATAGAATAATAGAATGGGCTGGGCTGGGAGGGACCTCCAAAGGTCATCTAGTCCAAACTCCTCAGAAGTCAGCAGGGACATCGTCAACTAGATCAGGCTGCCCAGAGCCCTGACGAACCTCACTTTAAATATCTGCAGGGATGATTGGTCTGTTGTCTCAGACCGATTCATCTGTACATTTTTGTTTGAGATGTTCAGACCTACTCCTCTTCCCCCAGTGCCAAACAATGTTTGAGACCTTCAGAGATGGAAATCCTTCCCACTTATGCTAACAGTCTGCATTTTGTCTCACCAGCAGAGCTGAAAACTGCAGTGCCCTGTGAGGCTGTGATGTAAACTGTACATCATACACTGTTATTTACTTGATTATTTGTCAGGCAGCTATTATTCATCTATTCACACCACTTTTCTTTTGGTATTCCTTATGTAGCATAGGACAGGACAATGGCTTCGTTCCAGACATTTAATTTTTACCACTCCATCTCCCTTAGCAGTGCTGTGGTCTGCTCTGGTGTTAATCACAATAGAATTGATTACAGTGGAGAAATAAAAATGTTTTCAATGAAAGTAAATCCATGCAGGAGCAAAATCTGTGTTAATTTTTCATGGAAGTAAGAATGCAATGGGGATAAAACAGACAATTTTGTGAGTAACTCCTTGAGGAGGACTGACAATACTTCACACGAAAATTGTGTATTTTAATATTTAAGTGGAATTATGTATTCTTTCTTTAAAACTACCCAGGGAGTGGCACAAAGCTCCATAATAAATTATCTAGTTGTATTGAATTTCATTTACTCTTAATCAGTTCTTGTTGAACTTTTTTTCTGGAGGGACTGACTTTTCTGTAGTCTGCACATGGTGCCTCATTCCATAGGATGCACGGAGCCTTCTTGTCCATGGGAGTTCTTAACCATCCCTCTAATGGGACACAGTGTAACAATTGCACTTCAATTTGAGAAATAATTGCAAAGAAACTGTGGAAAATAAAGGAAAATAAAAAAGAATTACGAGAACAAAAAGAGAATTACAAGAACAACAACAACAAATTTCATCATAAGTAACTGCAGCTCATGCTCCTTTTATAGGAGAGGGTAGGACTAAGAAGAAAAGTATGTTCCAGATAGATTTAGGATTTAGATTTCAGTTCCTTCAGTGTTTTGAATCATAGAATTAGGTTGGAAGATACCTTTCAGACCATCATGTCCAACTGTTTGCCTAGCGCCGGCAAGCCCTCCAATAAATATGTCCCTCAGCACCCCATCCATACTTCTTTAAAAATCTCTCAAGGGATAGTGACTCCACCACTTCCCTGGGCAGCCTGTTCCAATTCTTGACAACCCTCTTGGGGAAGAGATTTTTCCTAACATCCAGCCTAAACCTCCCCCAAGTGCAGATGCTTCATCTTGTCCTATCACTCATTACTATTGAAGAAGGGACCGACCCCCAACTCTCTATGACCTTCCTTTGGCTAGCTGTAGAGCACCATAAGGTCTCTCCTCAAACTCCTTTTCTTCACACTAAACAACCCTAGTTCCTTCAGCTGCCCCTCATAAGGTTTGTTTTCTAGACCCTTCACCACCTTTTTGTTGCCATTTTTTGGACATGCTCCAGCACCTCAGTGTCTTTTATCCACTATACACCTTCTACACAGCATTTAGTGAAAACATTTGTGCACAGATCTGCAGCTATCTAAAGACCCATAAAAGAACACAAGAATAACCAAATCAAGTCAGACCAAAGATCTTTCTGTTCAGTATCCTATCTCTAACTGCAGCCACTGGCAGATGCTAAAGAAGCCAAACAGTCAGACAAGCACGTAGTGATATTTATTTAGTGTCTTTTAATATTCTCCAGTACTTTGTGACATTCTGAACCTGTGGAAAATTTTAGCACCACAATATTATGTATCCAGGACATCTCCAGCTTTTTAATGTATTGCATGAACTGCTTTCTTTTTCTTACTTTTTTTTTACATTTTTTTTGAGGGGGTTTTCTCTTTTCTTAGCCAATGACTGCTCATCTGCTATACTACCAGTGACAGTGGTAAAGGAAACCTTATTCATCCTCTCCATGCCATTCCTCATTTTATCAACTTCTGCATATCTTCTTTATAACTTCCTCTAATTTTTTTTTCAGTTGTATTTCATTCTTTTGATGATGACAGATAGTTGTGAGTGATACTAATCCTTACTGGTCCAACCATCCAACTTCTTATGATATCCAGTGCACCTTTATAGCAAATTAATAGAATGGAGTTAATAAAATTCCTGCAATCATCAATGACCTGTGGGAATAATTACATAAAACAGTGTTGAGGTTCTATGGATATAGCACACATAGTCTGCAAGTTAGAGATAGTTAGGTGAAAGATAGTTCTTGATGTAGTGATGTGGATGATGTAACTGTGCTAGTAACATAGCTCTAAAATCCACAGGACTATGTGACAACACAATACAATCTGCTGTATTTTCCTTCTAAGTCACTCCCAACATGTAGTCAATTCCTGATGTGCATACAGCCTTGACTTAGAGCTGTTGGTTTCAATCATGTGAATTAAAAAGTAGACAAAACCAACCTTAAAGTTATAAAAATATAAATTTACACCAAAGATACTGCAGCCTTTCCAGGTGTTAGTCTTAGGCAAAAAGCACAATGGGCAAGAGATCTTTTATTTTGGAAGGGCACCTGAATGACATAAGGAAAATTAATGCATGAATCTACTGGATTCTCAAAATCTGCTTTAGTATGTGAAGACACCCCTAGCACTTTGTATGTCTAAGTAGCTGTCTACATGCACAGCTATGAATTTTATCTAGGAAATACATATAGACAAATACAATTACAGCATTAGTGGTAATGTCTGAAAACCTGGCCCTCATAACCAAACAGAAAGCAGATTGTAAACTGTTTTCTCATTAGAACATGCTGCCATCAAAGTAGGTAAATACATTGGTGTTAATTTCAAATCACAAAGAAGGAAGGGCTTGACATATGTTGGTGCAGTACTGGCAATAAATATTAAATCCCCAGAGCTGAATTGGCTACATTTACAGGTATGTTTTTGGAAATACACAAATATTTATTTGACTTATTCTGAAGGAAATGAAGACAGGGCATATGCAATGCCATAATTCCCTGTATGACTTCTCTGTGTAAATTGATTCAGTTCAATTGATGAAAATTGATTTATTTTCCTTGTATTTTTTAACCAATTAGATTCATAAAACTCATATCCTTTGTTTAGTCTGAGAACAAATCACCTGTTGGGAGGAATTAAATTATTTCCCAAAGGAAAACACCTGCATGGAAAATGGTCTCAAAGCTATTTGAGGCAAGTACCAGCATGCAGGTCAAGCAGCATACTACCTCCTTTTCCCTGGAAATCCATGTGTTCAAGACCTGAGAGATTCACTGACAGGAATCATCCTTGAACAATGCAACACCATACAACAAACATCAAGGAAAACATTTGGCCATAAGTGACAAAAAGGAAAGAGAAAAACCTTAGTTTTTCCTTATTTTCTATTACAAAGGATGTTTTAGGAATGGAGCTGACTGTACAGGAGCATGTTTTGTAATATGTCACATCAAAACCAGTAAAATGTCATAAAGCACAAAGAACTGCCAGAAATCAGGGAAGTCCTGCGTGCCAACTCCAGTTCCCAGAATTGACAGTGTTTTTCAAGTGACACACCAGATTAAAGAGAATTGAATGAATCTTGGGAGCAGGTGTTAGATCCTAAATCTCCTGCTGCCAGCTAAGCACCCTCATTGTTAGCTTCTCCCATCAGAATTTTTTTTCTATTAAGTCTTCTGTACACTCTGAATTTTGCATAATTTTTGCTGAAGAAGGAAAAAAAACTTCTTTCATCCACTTCATTTTCAATTCCTCTTCCCTCTGAAACCCCCCATATGCTCACATTCAGACTCGTTCCCATTCAGCCTACTCTACAACCTTCTCACAAACGAGACATGGTCTTGAACCTTGTTTGATTTACTTGCATGAATACTTTTGCTTTCCCTGTTAAACTATCTTTACCTCAACCCACAAGTTTTCTCACTTCTGCTCCTCCAGTTCTCAGGATGCTGAAAATACAACCACAAACCTCTGGTTTTGGGGAAGTTCAGATGCTCTTACAGTCTTCCCCATTCTCCAAACTGCACTTCAATACAAAGCTCCAGTGTTTATATGTTCCTGATTTAAGGGTGTCTATGTTTTCAGCATTTCTATTATTATTAATTGCAGTAAATCAAAATAAAGGAATAGCTCACTAGTTAATCAAAGTTATTAATTACTATGAACTATCAAGTGTTTTGCTGAACTGTGGTTGATACTCAGTAAAATTGAACACCAACATATATTAACAACAATCTGCTGAGATCAATCTGAATGTTTTTCTCTCCTCAAAGCTTTTTAACTGTATATCTGTTGAATAAATACATAGGAGTTTATTGTAATTCAGCAAACCCTTAAAAATTATTCTCAGACCAATCACCAGACAGGAGGGAAACTGTTACTATGGTGGTGTAATTTCTGCAGAACTGCCATACCAAATCTAATAACACACGTCTGTGCTGGTACTGAAGATTGAGAGCTACAATACCTTTACCGTCTGTTTTGAAGCAATTAGGCACATATTCATCAAAGAAAATCTACTTATGTGCTCTGTGAAACACATATTTCCACAGATGCTGTGGAAAACTCGAGATGTTAGGTCTCACAAATCCAAGCACTTCTATAATCCAAAAATTAATTGAGCTATAAACAAAAGGGAAAAACGATAAAATAAAACCAAGGAAAACATTCAATGAGCAGACACTGAACACAGTATTTTGGCTTTCCATAGTAACAGGTTTTTTTTTAGGCTTTTTGACTGACTACCACCTTTGCAGTGAAGTGACCTGCTGTTAAAAGCTACAGAGCTGCATTTTAAACTTCCTGGCAAATGCTGGATCCCCCTTGGACAGGGAGTCTCCAACTGTCTTAAAATTCTGAGACTTTTCAGAGATGGTCTTTGTTTAGGTTGGTTGGTTTTGGTTTTGTGTTTTTTTGTTTGTTTGTTTGTTTTCCCCTAGAACATTGGCAAATATTTATTAAACTGGTGTTTTGCTTAGACCCCAGAGGATATCTAAGTGTCATGCATGCTCCCCAGAAGGAACTGTTTTCAACAAGGGTGACAATGAGAGGCACATCTTTCTATCATGTCTACATGGTATTCTGACTTCTGGACAGCAACATTTGCAGCAGGATACTTGCAGTAGATGTGGTTTATCTTGATATCAGGCTCTCTAGCTCGGGGATGAGGAGACTGAGGTCTAACCTCATTAATTCTTACAAATATGTGAAAGGCAGTGTTGGGAGGACAGAGACAGATGTCTAGTGATAGGTCAAGGGCCAATGTGCACAAACTGGAGCATAGGAGGTTCCACGTGAATGTAAGGAATAACGCTTCCACTGTGAGGATGACAGAGCACAGGAACCTACTGTTGAGAGGGGTTATGAAGTCTCCTTCTTTGGAGACAAGCAAAACCTGCCTGGATGCATTCCTGAGTGATCCTATTCTGGCAAAGGGGCCTGACTAGCTGATCGTGCAAGGTCCCTTCCAACCCCTAACACTCTGTGATTCTGTGGTATGTTAAATTTGGATTAGAGAATGGCTGGAATGAAACGGATGTATATGTACTCCTTTTATTATGGAAACTTGTGCATGTTTTGCAGCTCTGTGAAATGCAGAAATGAAGTGTGGCACAGTCACGTGTAGCTGACATTTGTTAAGGGCCATTACAAAGGTGGCTATAAATCCTGGTGTGGCTAGATCATTCAAGATCAGCAGAGCAGGGTTATGAACCCTGAAGTCATTAACAACATCAACGCTCCTCAGACAGTGAGAAGTTGAGCTATAAAACTGTAGATGGTTATGAGGAGTTTGTTTCTCTCTTAATAGTATTTTTGTTAATCTATTATGATATGCAATGTGGTCCTGCTTCACACACAGTGGAGATAATAGAGAGATTATAATAGGGAATAGTAAATAGAAGGAAAGGTTATAAAGGAGGAAATAGGAATGCCTATCAGAGTGACAAATTGGGGAAATATCTTTCTAAGCAGTTTCTGCTGCTGCCCCAAAAAAATAGAGGTTGTTGACCTGTCAAGTTTCAGTCAGAAGCAGCAACTACTAGGATAAACCAGAACATTTGGAAAGGGAGAAATTAGAGTAGGAAAGCACCAAACAATTCAAACAAAAAAGAATTTTTAAATCGCATAATTCTAACCAAGATTCTAGTCAAGTGTGCCATAAGTATGTTGTGTGTGAGTTGGTGTCACAGTGGCAGCACGAACGTGTTGTATCCTCTGAGTAAAACTGTCACACAAGGATATCCCTAAAGAAAACAGCTGAGATGAACAGAGAGAGGTTTGGATACAAGATACTGGAGGTATGTCTAAAAAAGACACAGAGAGGTTTGGCACCAAACTTGTCAGATAATGGTTGGACTTGATGATCTTAAAGGTCTTTTCCAGTTACAGAATCACAGAATGTTAGGAGTTGGAAGGGACCTCCAGAGATCATCAAGTCCAATCCCCCTGCCAAAGCAGCATCACCTAGGGCAGGCCACAAAGGAATACATCCAGGCGGTTTTTGAAAGCCTCCAGAGAAGGAGATTCCACAGCCTCTCTGGGCAGCCTGTTCCAGTGCTCCATCACCCAATCATTTCAGTCAAAATGTGTGTGAGTCTAATGTAAGAAATAAAATGTTCTGAATTACCTGAAAACTGTAAATAGAGTTTACAGTTTTTCAAATTTAAAAAAGAAAACAAAACACCAAACTATAGTTATTTCTTTTTTCATAGACCAGGAAAAGAGAACAGAAACGACAAGCCTCGAGTCCTGAAAAACAGTAGAATTTCCCATTCATGTGTTTATGAAGAATTTATTCCAGGCATGAATTTCACTCAAATCTTTACCTTCTGTCCACCTTTGCTAAGATTCAAAATAGCTGAAGTCCTTTTTTATTTCAAGTTTATTCTGTAGTACTGAAGTAGCACAAGATATTTTTCCTCTTGGCCATTCCACACATGAATGGGATAAAGAATGTCAGTTACCAGATGCACTTTTGTTTTGGTTTAGGTTTGGGGTTTGTTTTGTTTTCTTTTGTTTTTACAAGCAATCACAGCTAATGACATGAGAATGACTTTGATGAAAAGCAAAATTTTTAAATCCTAATCCCACTTATGAGCTTTTGAGACATATCTTTTACTAAATTCTACTTGGAATAAAGATTTGTTTTCCACATGTTTTACTGCTGGGTAGCCGCAGAGATCAATGCACTTGATTGCAGCTTGTACATTCATATCACGGAACCCATTTTAAGTTGTTAATAAGAGCAGCCTGACATTAGCTCAAAGAGAAAAGCAATCACTTAAGCTCTTCCCATTTGCTTAGTTTTTAAGTGCCAAATATTACCTCCTGCATAGATATGCACAGGGAATAAGCCAAAGGGGGCATGAAATTTGTGAGCCTCGCTTTGTAAAGTTTTCTTCAAGCTTTTTTCTCTGAAAGGTGAATTATAGAATCATAGAATTGTTTCAGCTGGAAAAAAAAAAACCTCCAAGATCATGGAGTCCAACTGTGGACCTAACACCACCATGGCCATTAAAGTATGTTCTGTGGGCTGTGGAATGACCAATAGACTACATCCTGATTTTCTCTTTTATTGTTTTTCTGGCCTTTTTTGAGCTGCCTCTGTAACTCTTTGAAAGGGACACAGACATAAGGCTTCAGTTAAGCTTCACCAAACATCTGTGACTCAGGCATGTGGGTGCTTGTATATCTATAGGTGTATAAGGAATATTTCTGTGAAACTATAAACACCAGTCAGCTCATCAAGATGCTGATAAAAAGTAAAGTATGCCAAACCAAAAACACTAAGAAGGCTTTGGCAAATTTCACAGGGGTACATAATGGCACATCCTGGCTTGTATCAGCAATAGTGTGGCCAGCAGGGCTGGAGGAGTGATTGCCCCTGGTACTTGACACAGATGAGGACACACCTCAAATAGTGGGTTTAGTCTGGGACCATTTGAGGACATGGAGTGTGTCCAGAGAAGGAGAACAAAGCTGGTAAAGGGTCTGGAGAACAAATCTTTTGAGTAGTATCTGATGGAACAGGGATTGTTTAGTCTGGAAAAGGTAAAGCTGAGAGGAGTCGTTGTCTCTACAACGACTTGAAAGGCAGTTGGGGCAAGATGGGGTTTGGTCTCTTCTCCAGAGAGAGTAACAAGCAATAGAACAAGAGGAAATGGCCATAAGTTGTGCCAGGAGACGTTAAGGTTGGACATTATGATAAATTTCTTCACTGAAATGGTTGGCAAGCTCTGGAACAAAATGGTAGAGTCATCACCTCTAGAGGTATTTAAAAAAAGGTAGATGTGGTGTTGAAGGACATTGTTTATTGGTGACTTCGTAATGCTGGATTTGACAGTGTTGGACTTGAGCTTAAAGGTCTCTTCCAACCAAAACCATTCAATGATTCAATGATGCAAAGGAATGGCATTATTTTTGTACTGATTGCTGAAATATGGGCCAGAGGATAGTACAGTGTACCCACGCAACCACATAACTGACCCTAGGGCAGCTGTAGTGCAGCATCCTGTGTATCCCACAGAAATTTCCTGAACTTGATTTCAGATGCCCCTAGGAAAGGAGCACAGACTGATTTATCTGCCCTTGTGTAGTCCATTTCACATTGTCGGAAAGAGTTATGGGATACATAGCAAAACATTCACACAGGCAGGAAAGGACATTCCTTACTGCCCCTAAGAAAATACAGAGAGAAGAGTGTCTGGGCCTTGAAAAAAATCACAGAATCACAGAATGGTAGGAGTTGGAAGGAACACCTGGAAATCATCTGGTCCAACCCCATGCATTATCTGGCACTCATGCTCAAAAATCAGTCTAGTCACATAAGTGTATTTCAGGAGGACTTGCTCCAGTGCACAGGCTGTGATAAATGAGTTGGAAAAATTTATGAAAGTCTTCAGTGAAAGAATTAAATATTAAGTGAGGGAAAGTTGTTTACTTCTTGTTTTGTACCTTTGCTTTTTAGGTACCCTGATCTCTCAAAATGATAAATAAATTTTTAAACTGAAAAACCTTTGAAGGTGTATCAATAAGATGCTACAATACAGTGATAGAATACTTATGCCAGCTTCTAGTGAAAGAGATGTTAAGAAAGGCTATCCACAACTGGGTAGAACTTGGTGAAACTGAAAATGAAGACTAGGTTTATTTGCTCTACTCTGTTAAGACTGAATTTTACCAAAGCTAGCAGAGTCCTCTCTCCTGAAGACTAATCACAGACCGTCATAAAGCACTTCAGCTAAGTTATTGTGCATATATCCTTCAAGCTGCTGGTGCCAAATACAGGGAAACTACTTTTGAAAAACTTTGTTATCATCCCTGGAGTTATTTAAAAGATGTGTAGATGTAGAGCTTTGTGAAATGGAGGTATTTGAAAGATGTGTAAATGTGGAGCTCTGTGACAAGGTTTAGTGGTGGGTTTGGCAGCACTGGTTTAACAGTTGGGCTCAACGTTCTTAAAGCTCTTTTCCAACCTAACCAATTCTATGATTCTGTGTGAGGAAGCTGATCATTTGAGAGGAGATGTTTTATCCTGAAAGAAACAAAGGGAGCAAATCTACACCCATAGGCAGTGTCCATATATTGAATGGATATCAACTATCTCACTAGCATAACAATGTGATTATGTATTCTGCATGAAACACATTTATGCAGGATAAACTTCTATACAGCATTTAGTTTGTTACTATTTTAATGTCTTTTTTGCAAGATTAAATGCAAGATAGGAGATTTGCAGTATTCCTAAGAAATACATATGAAGTTTAATCTGAGAATTATTCATGATAAAATAGGGAACTAGACAATATTTTTCTCCCACTTGTGTCATTTCTCTTCAAACAAAATGCAGATCCTTGCCTAAGAGATTATTTATTATATTTATTCCTATCACTCTGAAAATGAATATAGTTTTCTTGGGTATTGTCATTAGTGGATTTTTTCTTTTTTCGTTTGTTCCCTCCTTCCCATCTGTACTGAAGTATTTTCCAGCATCATTCAGCAAGGAGGGCTGGAGAACAGCTGTCTCCACTGTGAAAGCCAGTGGTTTGCCAGGAGGGCAAGCTTCTACATGGGCTTACTGGTTTGCCTCCCCCTCCCTTTTAAGTGTGATCCCACCATTTTAAAAAATCCTAACTGTAATTTAAACCAGAACCAAGAGAAACCAAGTCTCATCTGATCAGCTAAAAAGTGTTTGTCTTTCTAACACTGCTACTCTTTATGAAGGTATTATATGGAAGCTCATTTTCAAGCAACTAAAATGACAATATAAATTCAATTCTTCAGTAGTCATTTATCACTTTATGATAATGCCAGAATATACAAATGATAAGACTGAAGGGCTCAGGGAGAAATCTGAGAGATTTTCATCATTTATTTATGGACTATGTAGTATGAGGGAATAAGTGCTGAATGAGGAATAGAAAGACATTTCATCTAACAGGTTGATTTAGTGCTTTCTTGATCAATGACATCCTTTATGTTTGGAAGAAACTCATAAAGAACTCTGTGTCTTCTTTATTGAGACTAGTCAGAAAAATTGTTTAGCTTAATGATATTCTTATCATTAACTCTCTGAATAATTGCTAATTCTTAAGCTAATGTGTATACTGCCATAAATAGCACTAAGCTTAAAAAACGAGTCACAAGATCACAGGATGTTAGAGGTTGGAAGGGACCTCTGGAGATATGCAAGTCCATTCCCATGCCAGAGCAGGACCATAGAATCTAGCGCAGGTCATACAGGAACACATCCAGATGGGTCTTGAAAGTCTCCAGGGAAGCAGACTCCACAACCTCTATGAGGAGTCTCTTCCGGTATTCTGTGACCCTTACAGTTCTTCCTCATGCTGAGGTGGAACTTCCTGTGCTGTAATTTAGAGCCATTGCCCCTTGTCCTATCACCAGGCACAAATGAGAAGAGGCTTTCCCTTCCTTTCTGACACCCAGCCCTCAGATATTTATAGACATTGATTAGATCCCCTCTCAGTCGTCTCCTCTCCAGACTAAACAGCCTCACGTCTCTCAACCTCTCCTCATAAGGCAGTGCTCCAATCCCTTTAGTTATCCTCATAGCCCTCTGTTGGACTCTCATGAGTAGGACCCGGACCCTCTTGAATTGGGCTGCTTAGAACCAGATGCAATATTCAAGGTGGGGCCTCACTAGGGCAGAGTAGAAGGGGAGAAGAACCTCCTTCGATCTGCTGGGCACATTCTTTTTCATGTACCCCAGGATCCCATTGACCCTCTTGGCCACAAGGGCACATTGCTGTCCCATGGATAACTTGTTATCCACCAGAACTCCCAGGTCCTTCTCCACAGGGCTGCTCTCTAGCAGATCACCTGCTAATCTGTACTGGTGCAGTTTATTATTCCTTCCCAGGTGCAGGACTGCATTTATTCTTGTTGACCCTCATTAAGTTCCTCTTTGCCCAGCTTCATCTGTCAAAGTCTTGCTAAATGGCTGCACAGCCTTCAAGTGTATCAGCCAAGCCTCCCAGCTTGGTATTGTCAGCAAACTTCGTATCATCATATGTCTCAGAGAGTGCTGTAGGTGTTAGGAAACTTGTCAATAACAAAGAAAGACTCAAGAGTACAAGGATTTGCAGAATCATGACACAGATGCAAGCTGATGCAAGATGAAATGACATTTAAACTATTAATAATACAGAATGCTGAAATACTAATTTGTTGGTATGCATTGTAAAAGAAATACATTTTTGGGTTTTCATATTTTATATTATGTTAAAATAAGTAGTTTGTTTCCTTTACTCTTTTGTACAAATCTAAATAATACATAAAAAACTTAGGTAGCAACATATGCCATATCCACCTTTCCACCACTTACTAGTGTAATATCTAACTTGTCTCCATTTAATTAAAAAAAAAGAAGAAGACAATAATTAAATCCTCTGTCAGCTTCAGATTGTTCTTTTTCTTTGCAGTGCAATGAAAGAGAACTCTGCTTAAGGTAAAGTAAAACATAAATATAAATGCTAAATACACCACCACATTTGTCTGTGTAGAATAGTAGTTTCACTTCTTGCAACTATATATTTTATAATGATAGCTTGTAGTGTATAAGACATATGCCATACAGAAAGCCCTGAGCTACGTACATTCAGTCTACACATGTAGACTTTTATAGCAGTCAATATCCAGGAAAGTGGCAGCTGATATCTTGTATAACACCTTAGACTGAACAAAGTGTCTTACTTAACTGAATATACGACTGTCTATAGTTAGGAGTAAGAACTTAGCTGAGGCAAGCAGAGGCTATAGCACATCCATGTGACAAATCCAGCCTTGCAGCGTTTCAAACCCAGAACAACGCCCACCTGTGTGTCCACTGCCATTTTAATTCCTAAATAAAGTTGAAACTGTGATAGCTATCCCAGAACATGGAAATATAGTCTTGTATTACAACATATTCCACAAGTTGTTGTTACAATGGCCTTACACACTCTGTAGCGAAGGAGAGATAAATAAAGTGACCCCAGCTCTGTAAGTGCAAGGGATAACACAAATGTCAAATTGTCTTCCCAGCCTGCTATTTCTGCATGTTAGTTTCAGGTGTGTTCCTGAAATACAAAGACAGGGTATTTGAAAAAAGAGATAGATGTTATAAGAAAAAAGCTGCAAGCATCTGCGTCTTCCTTTCTGCCTCCAAAAGAAACCTACCATGTCATAAAAAAGATGAAATACTCTTGCTAAAATCTACAGAATAGCTCAGCTGTAAAGTTGTAATGCAAAGCAGAAGAAACCACTATGTACGCCTCAGCAACATTTTCTTGTCTATAAAGACTGCTTCAGCTCCATTTGAGGCAGAAAAAAATGTGTTTACTCTTTCTTATGGCACAGGAAAGGATTAAGAGGCTGCATATTTTATATACTTTTCATTAGTCTTCTTAGGGAATCCTATTTCCCACTCAGAGCAGATATTTTCACGCTATGAATATATTATAGATCTCAAGAGCACTTTCAATTTTCTGGCTGCATGAATACACTCTGGCTCCACCCCAAATCTATACCAATAAAAGGTCCACAAATGCAGCAGCACTTTCTGATATCACCTTGTTCTCATTTGTACAGTAAGAAAACACAAGTCTATAGGGCAGATGTCAGCAGCATGTGCTGAATCTCAGCACTTAAAAGACCTGAAACGTGAAGTTCACTAAACATACCTATAGCAAAAGAATGTAGACAGTGTTAGGGACTTTGAGGGCAATAAAATAGTTAGAAGACTTCTAGGTATTTCATTTCAAGAGTGAAATCAAGCTCTGTATTTTGTGCACTGGCACTGTCTGTACCGAGTATGACAAAAGTCAGTTGCTCTACCTAGGATGAAAATGACATTCTGCTCAGAAGTGATGCTACTGAACATGACACAACAGGGAATGGATGACAGGAGTAACACATCTCTCTGAGCTTGGGTAGAGTTCTCAGGGATTCTCAGGAAGCACTTTCATTCATTTGAGATCCACATCTTCAGGCTTACTAGTGAAAGCAGGGGATTGTTACTATTTTTCAAATAATTGAATTGAGATAATTTCTATCCTCTGAAGTGTAGGAGAAAGGAGTGGATTTTGAGTTCCTTCCATATTACAGCTTAATGATTTAAGTACTCAGAAAATGAGAGTGATAATACAAAACGCCTAAGTACAGGCACAGCTGTGCATGTTGCACGTAGGTTACCATCAGCTCAAGACATTCTTCTTCAAGAAGAAAGAAACTTGTGTGGCCTCTGATCTTCCCATCCTGAGGTCTCTCCTAGATGAGATGGCAAGCTCAGCTGACTCCATCCTGCAGTGGGAGCACTCTGGGAATCCATCACCATCTCACAGGGCTGTCTCTCCAAACGTGTGAGGAAACTATGATGCTCCTGTCAGCCACGTGAAGGTTTGAGGTACTTGGCTGGTAGATTCATAAAGGCTGGCCATAACAATCTACAGTGGTATGAGTAGAACACTCTCAAATTAAAATATGACTAATAAGGTTTTGGGTTGCTTTTACTACTATGTAAATGGAGTGTGACATCACCAACTGATTTTTGAAGTCATGCTTCAAAGCATCAACTACTTTTTGTGACATTCTCTGGGACCACACATCAGACTGAGCTGCTTTGTGAACTCAGGAAAATTTAGTTTTAAATCCCCACAGACATGAGACTGAGCTGTCTAGCTAGTTCAAGACTGCAGGCCTATGGACAGCCTGGAAAAATATGAGAAGCACAAGTGGTCATCTACAAACTGATACACAACTTTACTACAAGTAAAATATTAAGATATCCAGAAAGCAGAAGACATGACATGAGTGGCCAGTTTCACAAAATGAATAAAAAAGACACTAAGTAAAATGAATTATCAACAGCATTTGTCAAGGTGTGTCTCCAGTTCCTGAAAACACGTCTATTTCACAAGCCAACCATATCCTGGGCTGCACCAAGTGTGGCCAGCAGGGCAAGAGAGGTGATTCTCCCTCTCTATGCCACTCTGATGAGACCCCACCTGGAGTACTGTGTCCAGTTCAGGAGCCCCTATTATGAGAAAGATATAGGAGTACTGAAACATGTCCACAGAAGGGCCACGAGGATAATCAGAAGGCTGGAGCTCCTCTCCTATGAGGACAGACTGAAAGAGTTGGGCTTGTTCAGTCTGGAGAAGTGAAGGTTCTGAGAAGACCTTATTGTGGCCTTTTAGTATCTGAAGGGAGCCTAGAAGAAAGCTGGTGAGGGACTTTTTAGGGTGTCAGGTAGTGATAGGACTAGGGGGAATGGATCCAAACTAGAGGAGGGGGGATTTAGATTAGACATTATGAAGTAGTTCACCATGACGGTGGTGAGACACTGGAACAGGTCGCCCAGGGAGGTGGTGGTAGCTCCATCCCTGAATGTTTTTAAGACCAGGCTGTATGTGGCTCTGGGCAAAATGATCTAGTGGAAAGCGTCCCTGCCCATGGCAGAGGGGTTGGAACTGTATGATCCTTGAGGTCCCTTCCAACCCTGACAATTCTTTGGTTCTGTGAAGTTCTTTTAGTATCTCCAGGAATTCTTTTATTAGACTATCCCCCATCAGTATTTTCCCCAGATATAATGATAGGGATTTTTAACATTCATTTCTATTCAAGTAAGTTATTTTTAATGTCTAAATATATACATAGTAAAGTATAAAAGGTTTTTAAAAATGTATTTTATATAAGATCATAAAACATTGCACGAAAAGAGATTTAAAAATACATACTAATAACATTATTTCTTCTACGGATTATCTATTTGGAGGAAAAAAGTGCTTTCTTTTATATATGCAGCAGGTGAAAGAATCTGTTCAAATCTACAGCACATTTTTCATATGAATACTTGATATATTGATTTTGATATCTGGTAATCAATCACAAAAATATCCTTGTAGGACTAATAGATACAAAATGAGGCAGCATCCTGGCATTTCAGTTATTACATACCTAGATTGTCCTATTGTATATTACAAATAAATAAATAAATAAATAAATAAATAAATAAATAAATAAACTATAAAGTCTACACATCATGAGCAATCTTAATAAAAAGCTTTCATTAAATACATTTATTACAAATGGAAATAGACCAACCTTTGTGCTTTCATAGCATTGTCTTACAAAGGGAAATCATCAGGACAGCAGCAGGCACTGTTTATGCACATTCATCCTATCCCTATGTATCTGCAGAGAGGCAGGAAGGCTCACACTTGGAAGAAACTCATCTCTCAACGGTGGCTGTGTGAAGGAGTGATGATTTGGCTATGTAATCAAATTGCAATGTGTTCAGTTAGCAGATGTGAGCAAATAAAGAGAAAATTGAACCCAGGTTTTGTGCCAATTGCTCTTTTATAAGCCTGCTTGTTTTTAGGACTCCCTATGATTTTCTGTGATGTGCTTGGTGGTGGTGACACACAGCATTGGTTTGTACACCTTCTGGTTGCAGCACTGTTCTTTGCCAAGAGATGGCATGATGCATCTCTCCAGCAAGCTGACTGACTGCCTGTTCATCTCAAAAATAAACACAAACCACCACCCTAGGCCTCAGCACTGTGAAGCTTTAAGCATGTGTTTGGATTTGCATATCAGCACCACTAAATCTCTTCTTTCCTGCTGCTTTAAAGGCTCCATTTCTTCCACCATGATGGGAGAGCAGCTACCTATAGCTATGCACTGTCAAATTATTAAGTTTTATAATCAGAGTGGGGGAGAATATTCTTGAACTATTATTATGAACCTGTTCACTATGCTATTGTCAAAAAGCTAGCCAAATATATTCAATTTTATCTGAATATGGTCCTGGACAAATAAGTCAAATTATTACTAGCATTACACTGCAAATATTCAATCCAAAATGTTTTGTGTGTTCCTTTCTTTACTACTAGCTTGTGTAGCTCAAGAAAAGTTATAACCAGTTACATGAGAAGGATGTTACATGAACTAATAGTGTGAAATAGGATACAGAACTGTGCAAAATACATGCTGAATACTCAGTGAATTGCCAACACTGGACATGAGCTACTTCCTCACTACAACATCAAAGGATGAACATGGAAATTCTGGGAGTTCCCCTTTCTCTGCAAATCCAGTTCAGCTCTAACCACGGAAGCACAACAGATCCATCTGTGATTTGAAATTAACAATTAAAGCTCCTAAATGAATTATCCTTGAACAAGTACTTTTTTTAGAACTATTTTTTTTCTGATGGCACAGAAGCAGCTATGGTATTAATCTCATGCCCAGAGGAGCAGTAGAGGGAATAGATACTATGTCAGGGTAACTTTTGTATCTTAGTACAAAAGGGTTATCAAACACTGGAACAGGGTCCCTAGGGATGTGGTTGAATTTTCATCCCTGGAGGTGTTGAAAAGATAAAGAGATGTGGTGCTGAGTGACATCAACTAGGACCACCCTGGGAAGAGTTTGATCAAGGCTGGTCTCAGTGGTTTCAAAGGTCTTTTCCAATCAAAATGATTCTATGATTCTGTGATTTTAGAAGGTAGAACATATGTGAAATAGGTGATGTGCAATGAAAGATTTACCAAATTGTAGAAATGTGTTTAACATGTTAAACAGAACTACTCTGGAGTTTAGTGGCCAATCAGTGGCCAATCCTACTTGACTTTCATTGAGGAAAAATATCTGAACTCTTCTCAGTTTCTTTTATGCTTCTCATAAATCATATAGATGAAAATATTGATACATGAAGCTAAATACCAAAGACACCTGCCTGTCATGTGGTCCAGCCTAAATTTTCAACTTCTAAACCTTTTGTCACCACTTACCTGATAAGGGAATTTGCTGTTGGAATATCATCTTTGCTCTTGATCACTTGGTAATTAAAGACATGTTATTTGTTTTGCTGCTTTGCTACCTTGCTTTGAGGTTTTTCAGCTTGTCAGTGTTAAAACCATTCAAATTATTCCAGTTTGGCTTTGAAATATCCTATTTCTTCATATAATGCCTTGCAGAAATGTAAGAGTAGTGCATCAATAGAAATACCTTTACCAACAAAATCCATAATCTCATAAAAAATATTAAGTTAGGTCGACAAGATTTGTTTTGTGTAAGCCTACACAGGCTGTTAGTAATTATATTGCTTTATTTCACTTTTTTGAGTCCCATTTCAACCGTAGCATTATTTTCTTTGGGATCAATACTAGGGCTGATTTGGGTCACCAAGCAGAAAAGTACAAAAGAAAACAGGTCAAGGCCTAATCATTCTTCACACCCTCTTCTCTACCCTTCACTTGAAATGGAAAATATCTAGAGATCTTGAAATGTCAGTCTAATATGAACTCCAGATAGGTCATCAGAGAATGTATGATTCTTTGCAGTATTTTCATGTTCACTGCTCAGACTTCAGTTCCTTCACTTGTAAGTATGGTGTTTCTCAGAAGAACGATGCACTAAACCCTGGAGACACAAGAAGTCAGGCATATTCCCGTTGTTTGGACTGCACTATAATGGCCCTTCAGTGCTGGAAAAGGCTTTGTTCCTGAGGGAAGGCATTCACTGGAAAGGCAGGGTGAATATTATTCACCAGGCATTAGCATTTAACAATGATTTCTCTCTCACTTTTTCATAGGCTTAAAAGAAATGATTCTTGTTTGAGGAAAGGGCAAGGAAAGAAAGAATACAGGACCCTGCTTGATGAGATAGAGTCTGTTAGAAACAGAGACACTGACAAATGCTTTAAAGAAGGAAGATGGTTGCTTCTGTGCTCTGACTGACCAAAGGCTTTGTTGAGATCACATTCGAATTCAATAACTTTGCTTCTCTATCTACAGCTATACCTAAAGTTTAGTTTATTTTAGTAAGGATACCTTGTCTAGCTGTGACTTACAGTTAGTTGCTACTATGTCCCTTTCAAAAAGGAGCTCCTCATTTGATGTAGATTTACCTCTGTTAAAAAATCCACATATTAAGCACTTTATGCTCATCATTAGAGCCCAAGAGTGACTTAGCCATACGTGGACACTAAAGCCAGAACAAACTTTAAATTCTTATGTAAAAAACCCACACCAAGTCAACCAAACAAATAAAAAAATAAAAAAATTCAGAACCAACTCCTCAAATAAAAACATCCCATAAACAAGAAAAGACAAAAAAAAATGCAAAGCAACCAAAACCAAAAAAAAAAAAAAAAAAGAAAACCAAAAGAACCAACAGCAAAAACAAAACAGGAACATTTGTGCAAATCTTTGATAAAGCTCGATTTAAGGTGGCAGAGTGAAGGAACCAAGAAGAAATTTTTCATTCTTAGTAAGGTCTGGATGCTACCTAAGCACATTTTTTTCCAGACTCAGAACAATCTGCCAAACAGCATATGAGCAGAAGGCAGGACACTGCAGGGTGATAAACAGACATGAGCTAGTAAGCCTTCATGTGCTAAAGTTCTTCACCATAAGGGTGATGAAACACTGGAACAGGTTGCCAAGGGAAGTGGTAGAAGCCCCATCCCTGGTTTTTAAGGACAGGCTGGATTTGGCTTTGGGCAATCTGATCTAGTGGAAAGCGTCCCTGCGTATGGCGGGGGGTTGGAACTGTATGATCCTTGAGGTTCCTTCCAGCCCTGACAATTCTGTGATTCTGTAAAGTGGTAGAGCTTTGTGTCAATATGCTAAGCCAGGTGTCCTCAAACCTAGAATCAGAAGACTCCCAAAACCTTCTCAAACAGGACGTTTAGGGTTAGCAGAAAAAGCCATCAGTAGAATCATGCACTTCAAGAGGGGGATCTTTGTGTTGCTTTCATGTCACCAAATAGTCAGATAACATGAAGTGGAGTGGGTTTTGGACTGCAAGATTATAGTGCCACTTGATGGAGTATCTCCTCCAGCTGGGACTGAATAAGATAGAGAGCATTCATGGAAAAGGGCCACATAATGTAAAAGTTTTTCTCTCCTGCTTAGTCAGATGAGACCAGCCAATTTTCAAGTCAATTTACAAAGCCCTTTACAGTTCTCATGGATGAGACGAGGACTGAAATAATGTCATTTAGAAGCTTTTATGATTGTTGTATATTTTGATCTACCATAAATAACTGGTAGCTTTATAATTGTGATGTGTATTTTTATAACAGCTTTTGTTAGCTTTCTATAACTACACATATGGTATTCTGCTTACTTTTATTTTTCTTTCTTTTTAGGAAAATAGTATACTAAGAATGAATCTTATTGTTAAAGTTTCTTGAACTACTTTGCATATCTCATTTCCTTGACTGTGAGCCTCCACAGATTCAGAGTCATCATGTGCATGGTTTCTCCTAGATCATGTTAATCATGATGTGCAAAACTGCAGGCTGCCTTATTTCTTCAACCAGGAAGTTCCTATCAACAGTATACTTATACTTCTGCAGAAACCTTGTCACCATTTGTTGTTGTTTTTATTCCTAATCTCTTTCCCGCTGACCTTTTGAAGTAGTTTTATATCTTTATATCCACCAAAGCTTTAAAGCTGAGCAACTGACACATTTGCAGACAAACTGCTCAAAGACAGCATACATGCATTTATTTTCTCCAGTGCCTCCAGGTGATTAAGCTTAAGGCCAAATTCTTCTCCTGTGAGCAGAACCCAAGAAGAAGTATTTTGCCTTCAGGAGCTGTGGGAATTGCTTCTTTCTCCCTCTGTCAAAAGGTCCTGAGGTACCAAGGCCACAGCTGCTATAGCAATGCTAAGCTTGAGGCAGTATACTTACATAAATTACTTCCTCCTGTCCCTTATGTGTTATAAGCAGCAAATGCATTTGTTCAAAAACCTCACTGGTTCCATCTTTTCCAGACCTTTGTGCATTTGCATGCATCAGTCACTGCACACTAAGCTGGCCTGGAAGGCTGCTAGCCTCCAGATCTGAGCGGCCCAGTAGTCCTACCATGCCCTGGAGCTTTTGTGCCCTGAGCAGGGGTGATTCTCCCCCTCACAAAGTGTGCAGCTACTTTAACATAGGGTTCAGAACTGAATTTCATGCAGTGCTTACTCACCTCAATAGCAAACAGAACTTCCCTTCACACAGCCACCATCTGGATATGATAACTGTGTGTGAAATGGGTGTTTACCTCCAGGCTGATGCAGAAACTAAAAGTATCTACTAGGAGAATAAAAATATCTCAAATTCTCTTCCTCTTGTGTGAACTCTGTGCATTACAGTCAAGCTCCTCACAGCTCTTAAGTCTTGCTGTCCTAGAATTGTTCCCGGTACACAAAACTCCAACTTCAGATTCTCTACCATGTCATTGCTAAAGTGATTTCTTGAGGTGAATTCAATGACACTACTGTGTCAAGCACATCGAGGCAAATACTTGGTCATAAAGAATGTGGCCACTTTCATTTTAACATTTTTATTAATTAATTGATTGTCAGCCACTTGAAATTTTGGAACTAAATGTAGAACAATACCGAAGGTGGTCACCATCAACCAGTACTTAAATTAAGATACTATGTGGTTTTAAGACACTGTCTTCCCAAACCTCATTCAAGAGTCCTGAACACTTTCTCCACCAGTGGAGTTCAGTTGGCTGCCAACATCTGGCTTGCTCATGGATGTTGTTGTGATGAGGAAGCTGAAGGAAAGCCTGAGCTTACAGTCATGCAGTGAGTGTGGCAGCCATCTGTGCTTGGCTATGTTATCCAGAACTCTGACCTGCAGATTTGATTTTTTTCACTGGCCAGACTGTTCTTGCTGATCTCTTACATCTGAGTTGCAGCCATGCTTTCAGTGGAAGATGGATGTTCTTCTCTTCAAGATGAGCATTTCCCAGATGATCTTAGGAATATAATATTTAAGTATTTGGTGACTTATTAATAAAGAGTTGTCTAAATATCACAGATCTCTGATGTGGCAACCAGTCCCAGAAAGAAGATAATTGAATTGTTAGACATTTCTGGGGGGTTTATTCACCTAAGTCCTCAGCTCAGTGGAGTTCAGATTGACAGTTTCCCATTCAAAGCAGTTGCTTACCCATTTGCCATCAGCCCTTCTGCTCCTCTTACAAGCACAGGAATATTTAGCAGAGTTTGCTGGCACTGACATATTCACCATATTGCAGTTGGTGTTGATCTCACAAATAATTCTGTTATGCTTGCAGGGAGTGGGTAATGGAATGGGCAAAAAACATATTCTCATAGAGACAGAAAGCTCAGCATAAAAATGCAGTTAGGGAGCACAGAAAACAGCCGAGTCGCTCTCAGCACCGAAATCACAAAAGAACTAATTTGCCAGAATGCCATTCCAAGCCCATGACCACAGCATTAGCAATGCTGCAAGACTATGGACTGCACCTGAGCCCTACGCTCATTAACCTTTCGGGTTAATGTGCAGCTCACAAATATAAAGGGGCTGTGTGCGTGGTGTAGGAGAATAAAGGGGAAAAGCAAGCATGAGGGAAGGAAAGGAGTGGGAATAACTCAAAGAAAATACAGAGTCCTTTTGATTCTTGAAATGAACTGAGAATTGTTTTTCTCCTACGCAGAGCTAAAAAAAAAAAAAAAGGAAAAAGAAAAGTGAATGAAGAAAAGCATTCCAGAAGAGAAATTAATTCATTTAGCTATGGTTTTGAATCTTAAATTTATTTATATTAGCTATCAACCAGAGAATACTCTGATAAGGAAACTGGAGAAACAGTTGATCTCAGATTTGCCCAGATTCCAGGCCTGATCTTTATTTTCTTATCAATGACCAAAGTTAAATGACCAGATGTTTCAATTATATTGCACAAGAACCAGTTTTTAATAGGCTGGATGAGTGTTCAGTGCTTATATTTTTATTAGCATGCAGACACTTTATTGTTGTTCTGCTACTGATCCACCCTCAGTACAAAAATGGCTGACTCACAGACTCTGCTCCTCCTTCCCTGTATGTTATATCTACAGTACATGATCAAATTCTCATTAACACAAGGAAGAGTACAGCCTGGCACCTGCAAAATGTTTTCAAATATGACTGCTTAATGTCTCTTGGCAATGCTGAGTTAAAAGGGGAAGCCAAATAGTGGTGCAGCCAAGGATGCATTGCATGAGATCTCTGTCCCCAGGCAATTTAACTTGGACACAACAGACTTGGAGTGCAGCTTTACTTTCCTCTAGTGCCCTGTGCCCACTCCCATTTAAGCCTCTTCAACACCTCTTTTTTCTTGTTCATTGCAGTCTCCCCTCACCATTCCCTCGCAACTCTTCATGTTTGTTTTCCAGATGGAGAGGCTGGGCCCTTCACAAAGCTAGTCTTAAGGATTACATGAATAAGGAGACTATTTCTGCTTGTTGTTGTGTTTAGAGAATATAAACTGTTCCTGAAATTCACAGGATTCAGGTAGATGTGATCAATGAGCAGGATTTTATCTCTTGGTTCAAGCTGAACCTGGCACAGTAATTAGGGGTAAAAAGCTTCTGATAAGCTTTGTAGAGAGACCTTAATAGTTTATGACCATTTTTATTAAACTAAGACATGCTGTGGTGTTCAGCTGTCTAAACTGCTGTTTAATATATCCTACTGTTTCTAATGTTTTGCATAGAGACAGGGTTAATTTGCAGCTTCAACAGTCTCTTGTACCTTTATTTCCTGTTCTGATCAATGAGTGGAAGATGCTATTTGATCACTTTCCCTTCAAGAGATGGGAGCATTCACAGAAAGCAAGTGCTGCATTCTGCTATCAGTGCAGCTTTTATTCCACACCAGTTTATCTTGTGAAGCATCTTGGAGTTTTTGATCAGTCTAAAATACAGCACATTTGCTTGAAATAGGTCTTTGAAATTTTATCTATAACTTCTAAATGAGGTAGTAATACAAGCTTCTCTAACTCTTTAATAATGAATGCAGCTATGTCATTTTTATCTGCATAGGAATAAAGTAAATGAAATCAAAGCAGCATAGATGTAACTCTCATATTTTCAAAACTGCTAAGACAGCTCTGTGTGCATTCAAAGCTCTCTCCCTATCCATGCTGCAGAAATACAGCATAGTATATTGCAGCACTCAAACTGAGTGCTTGCTGCTGCATTCACTGAACTCAGACTTACTTAAATCTCCCATTTGCTTTAGAATCAGAAAGGTCAGTCCTTTGACAATGATTCATGTCTATGATCTTATATTGTGTCATGTAATTAGTGCCAATCAAGCCCTCATGGTCCTCCCAGTTGCATACAAATCTGACTTGTGTGTTAGATAATGTGTCTTGAATTTTATTCATTATAACTTAGGCATGCTATGTCTAAACACCTCAGTTCTAAATATCTTGAATGGGTAGACACCAACTGCGTCAAGATTTATCAATAGGATATTTGTAGTTGGAAAAATATTTCTTTTAGTTCAGATACCTCCTTATTGTAGTCTAGAATGTAGAAATATAAATGACCTTTTGGAAAATGGAGCAGAGTAGATTTAGGTTAGGCATAAGAAGGAAGAGTGGCAAAATACTGGAACAGGTTGCCCAGGGATGTGGTTGAGGCTCCGTCCCTGGAGACATTCAAGATCAGATTTGATGTGGCCCTGGGCAATCTGATCTAGTTGAAGCTGTCCTGGCTGATTGCAGGGGAGTTGGACAAGTTGACCTTTGAGGGTCCCTGCCAACCCAATGTGATCTGTGAACCTGTGAAAATGAAGTTTTGCTGTAGTGCATTGCTGGCATTCCACTGTTAGATGGACATATAAATGCAATTTGTTCAAAGCAATTTAGTATAAGTTACAGGTCAACTATATTTTTCTCTGCCTTTTGTAAGAATGATAAAGGATGGCATAATGTAATATCTCTGAAGCCTGAAAAAACACTGCCTGAAGAGTTTGGTATCATTAGCAACACCAGCTTTATATTTCATATCCCTCGCTGCTCTCTTCTCTTTGAAGGATTGAACTCTTTCATCTAAATGTATGTAAATAGTAATAAACAGCAGGCTCGATTTCTGCTCTGTGGACTTTGCTCTGATCTGAGCTGTCCCTGGTCTGGGCTGCCTCTGTGTTCCCCATCACACCAACAAGTCAAATAGGTATTTCACAGTCTGCTTTCACCAAGCCAACTATGTTGTTCTAGACACCCAAAGTAGGCAGACAGAGAGGAGACAGAACGTTCAGGCAAATATTGGGTTTTCTTCTGAATGTATATCATAGATATTATGTTTTCTTCTGAATGCATAACATCACAGAATCACAGAATCACAGAATCACAGAATGTTAGGGCTGGGAAGGGACCTTGAAAGATCATCCAGTCCAACCCCCCTGCCAGAGCAGGATCACCTCTACCAGATTACACAGGAATGCATCCAGGAGGATTTTAATATTTCCTGAGAGGGAGACTCCACAACCCCCCAGGGCAGCCTGTTCCAGTGTTCCATCATCCTCACAGTTAACATGTTTCATCCCTTATAACACTTCCTGCCTCAGCCATTTTAGGCATGTACAGATGTGTTTGTATGTGTGTGCCATACAGCATACAAGGGAAAATATGCTAGAGGAATGAGCGATGCTCATGAGGGAACTCTTGTTACTGACATGAAAAGCTTTATTTTTAGAAAGCTGCTAGCTGTAGAATCAGAAGCTTTGTGTTCTTATTAGTTCATATAAAAGATATTTATATGTTTATATTCCTTGTGGAAAACATTGCTGAAAAACATTCTGATGAAATATCAGTCCTTGGCAGACACTCATTTAAATAGGTCTGGTTTTGGTTGCTTGGGTTTTCAACAAATCAGTATATTTTCCAAGGAACGTAAAGTTTCATGTGAGAATTGCCATTTTGTTGAAAGCCTTGTTTTCAACAAGGGAAAAAAAAAAGTTAAAAAAAATGCTCATTCATCCCTAACTTTTTAATGGGCTCCATGATATTCACAAACCCTACAGTTTTATTATGAAAATGTGTGAGAACTCCCGCTTATAGAATGCAAGCTCCAAAAAACAAACACTGCCACAAGAATCTTCGGTTTCTGTGAAGTTTAGAGAATGTCAATCAATGTCTTGAGAAGTTGTAAAATACTTCTCAGAATCACAGAATTAACCAGGTTGGAAAAGACCTTTGAGATCATTGAGTCCAACCTATCATCCAACACTATCTAATCAGCTAAACTATGGCACTAAGTGTCTCTTCCAGTCTTGTTTTAAACACTTCCAGAGATGGTGACTCAACCACCTTCCAGTGGCCAATCATGCTTTCTGTGAAGAATTTCTTCCTAACATCCAGCCTAAACCTCCCCAGGTGCAGCTTGAGACTGTGTCCTCTTGTTCTGCTTCTGGTTGCTTGGGAGAAGAGAACAACCCCCACCTGGCTACAACCTCCCTTCAGGTAGTTGTAAAAGCAATAAGGTCTGCCCTGAGCTGCCTCTTCTCCAGGCTAAACAACCCCAGCTCCTTCAGCCACTCCTCATAGGGGTTGTGCTCCACACTCCTCACCAGTCTCATTGCCCTTCTCTGGACACGTTAAAGCATCTCAACATTTTTCTTAAATTGAGTGCCCCAGAACTCAAGGTATGGCCTAACCAGTGCTGAGTACAGGGGCAGAATGGCTTCTTTGCTCCTGCTGGCCACACTAGTTCAGGATGCCATTCAAAAGCATTTAATTTTTTAAATAAAAATCCCACTTTACTAAACCTATCCTTCGGACTTTGGTAATACTTTTTCATTTGTTTGTTTGTTTTTTTATAGTTTGGTGTTGATTGTGTTATGAATTTGAAGATATATGTGAACATGTGGCATCACTAAGTTGCAATAAATTTAGTAAGACTGAGTAGTAAATATTAAAAGGAGACCTAGAAGCTTTTCCTCTGCATTAGACAGACAAGTAAATAAAGGAGCCTTAAACAAAACATCTGGGGACTGTAGGTATTCATGATGGTTTTGTGAGTGAATCAAAACCTTGGCACAGTCTTTCCCATCCCTCTGTTTCTGTTGTGTTCAAAAAGAATCTGCCCACAATAAATTATCTTTATTGCTGCTTTGCTCTTCTTTAAATCTTTTTTCTCCAAGGTGCTTTTGATACCTTACTAGCTTACTTGAATCAAACCTTTTGTGATCCTTGTGAGGAAAAGAACTCCCCAAACCCTTGAATGTCTCTGTCTGAAGAAAATATTGAAGATATTGCAATGGCAGAAACTTTCCACAGTATTTCTGATCTTATGATAGAAGATTTCTGAGGAAACTGCAATACTTTAAATTCAAAATCCAAAACACATATTAACTCATTGCAAGCCAGCATCACTGAACTAAAGGTCTGAGTGTCCCATTATATTTGTCAATTCAATAAAATATAAAACAGGAGACAATAAATATTAATTGCCTGTCTATAATCCCTTCCAAGTAGACATGTTCCATGGACATGTCTTCTTATACACATCATAGAAAATCATTCTTCCTGGATAATCTTAATGATTCACCAACAACTCTCATGAAGTACCAGATTAATCCACAGCCATTAGATGATAGCTACATTGCATGTTGCTAGTTTCTGTCCCTGTTCAGCCAAGTACTTGGGCACAGATAAATCCCACCTCATTCCAGAGCTAAGTACATGATTAAATGATTTGCTGAATGGAGATGGACTGCTGAAACAAGACACTGGGCAGTATTTCAGCTCCTGACATTGGTTAGATCTGTATCCTCCAAAGATCCAAATAGAGACATCTATTAACTTTATTGCATTTCAGATCAAGCTGATAATAGGTAGAGCTTTCCAGTACTTCAGGGTTATTTTAGTCAACTGAGAAAAAGACTCCATCTAATTTGAAATTTCTCCTCCCAAATTAACAAATTAGTGGGTTTTTCTTCTGGGCTGCAACATTATTTAGTTGCTAATCCATTTGTTTTCTGGAGTCTACAGCTACCAGATGCTTTATGCTACAGCCAGGCTTATCTTACCCAGTAAGCTAATTGCCACTACTTACCACAACAAAGAGAGAGAAGTAAATAAAAGCTGTTCTCACAGGAGAAAAAAAAAAAAAAAAGAAAACAATAATTAAACCAATTCTTTTCACTTCATGAAGCTTTTTTTGAAAAAAATGGGCTGATCAAAGACATCTACTCCATAAATTTCACTGACATATAGCATCAAGTGATGAAATCAAGCCTTAGGTTAAACTCTAACTGCTAAATACCTTAAAGTTATCAATGATTTTGAATCTTATGAAGTGAAAGCTAAAGCTATCCTTTGCTGAAGGAATCTTTAAGCTGCCAAATTACACAGATAAAAGAGGGAAAGGCAAGAACTCACTCATATACCAATGAACAATGAACTTCTTGTCAGATTGTGCTTTTATTTGTATCACAGGAACTTCATCTCATTCTTACAAAAAAAGCCCAAAAAAACAAAAAACCCAAAACAAAACCAAGCCAACAAACCAAACCAAAAAACCAAACCCAACCAAACAAATAAACAAAGAAGGAAACAAACAAAAAAACTGCTACCAAAAAACCACAAACACCAACTCCATCCCCCAACCCCAAACAAACAAACAAACAAAACAAAACAATCAAAACCAAAAGTAGGGAAGGGGGAAATACCAGTATAGCCATAACCATGCTTTTCCTTGAAATTTAATTCTGTTAAACACAAAACCTCAGATTATTTTTGCATGTTACAATTGTGTTTGTTCAACAGAGCACACTTCATTATTTATTTATTTTATTTTTATAAATCAGATTATTCAGATACTCTTTTCAGACCATCTAATCAGTCTAACTATGCATTAAAACATCTTACAGATTCCTCAACATACTGTTTTTCTGACATATCTCTTTAGAAGTACAAAACCCAAATGTGACAAAGGAAAAAAGCTCTTTGATGTAAAGTTCTGGACCTATAGACAGATTCCCTGCTGGGCAGATGGTTATTTTAATAGTCTGACCTAATTTCTTAATGGTGATCCAGGGATAGCATAAACCTCTATCAGGGAACTGGTCTATTGTGTTGAAGTAACAGGAGAGAACACCAGATATTCATAACAGCAGCATTTGTTGGTCTGAGCTCAGCCTTAACTGGACATTAGGAAGCATTTTTTCCACAGAAAGAGTGGTCAGACATTGGAATGTGCTGCTCAGGAAGGTGGTTGAGTCACCAACCCTGGATGTGTTTAAAAGTCGTTTGGATGTGGTGTCTGGGGATATGGTTTAGGGGTGAACCTTGTAGAGTAGGGTTATCGGTTGGACTTGGTGATCCCAAGGGTCTTTTCTAACCTGAATATTTCTAAAATGAATATTTCTGTGATTCCATGATTAACAAACCCCACAAACATCTACTGTCACAACGATTAAGGTTTCGAAGAGGGAAACACCTATTATAACTGACCTCTCATATGATGCTAAGCCAAACTACCCAGCTTCAGGAACTGAAAAAAGCCTTCAGAAGGTGTTTCTGTATGACTGCTGAGGTATTCCTGATTTCCTCTGCTACATTTTCTTGCTTGTTACTGATGTCCTGAGAAGGGCAATTAAGCTGGTGAAGGGTCTGGAGAACAAGTCTTATGAGGAGTGGCTGAGGAAACTGGAATTGTTTAGTTTGGAGAAGAATAAGTTGAGGGGAGACCTCATTGCTCTCTACAAATACCTGAAGGGAAGTTGGAGTGAGGTGTGAGGAGTCTCTTCTCCCTAGTACCGAGTGAGAGAACAAGAGGAAATGTCCTGGAACTGCATGATACCACTAGTGGAAGATCAGTTAACAAACCTATAGCCTTCCTTCTTAAAGTGGAAGAAATGGTCCCCATGGCTTGGTCTGCATGCAGGCAGCTGTTTCAGTGTCTCATGGACAACCTTTCATCCAGTCAACTCCACTGTTACACATGTGATGTATTGTGAATATTTAACTTTTTTTTCTGAGCAATTTTTTTATATATATATTTTTGCATCATATACCCAAATATATTTATCTCCTTACAGTTAAGGTCCCTGAGAAAGTACTATCAGTCATGCTACAAAAGCAGAAACAAAATTAGGTAACAAACATCAAAGATAAAAATGTGCTCACCCAGGACATGCCATACTAAATACCATTATGTGTATTATTTTTCTCTGACCAATCTTTTTAAGTATTCTCTGTCAAAAAATAATTTGAATTAATGCAGCTGAAGTATGAGTTTCATAGATGGATTTTTCAGTTATCACACTTAACAAATGAAAATTGTATGCATGAAATATTTTCTGTTAATACTATAACCCATTCATTAACCATGGGAGGTCTTTGCAATGTCTAACTATAAGTCAGTTTTGCCAGCTTGAGATATCTTCTTCTTCTTTGTGATTTTTCTTTATACATATCATTATTGTTTGATACATATAGCATTGCTCCGTATGTGGTCATGGTGCTTCAAGAAACTCAACAGAGTCGAACTAAAAGGCAAGAAATTTCAATTATTTGCAAAAAAGAAAACTCTGGAGTGCTGGCTCAAGGGAAAGAAATGAATAGCAGCAGGATTCTCTTAGGTGCAGATTTTCAGGCAAAGGTCACAAATTATTTTATCTACAGAAACAATGATTATCAAATCTCACTGAGGACAATGCAAGCTGCAAAACTTCAGCACAGTACAAAACTCCATCATATATATGCCAATAATCAGAAATGAGAAGTGAAAAACTCTATCAAAATATAGATGATTTATGAAAAACAACAGTAGAGAACATACACAACCAATGTCCCTAAAAATCAAAGGTGCTGAGAAGGATGAATGGTTTGATTTGAATGTAAATTTCATTTTCAAGACTACTTCCTAGAAAGCAATAAAGGAAAAATTAATTTTAGTCACTGACTAGTCTCAAAGATTAAAAAAAAATCATTCCAAACCAAAATGAAAGAAGAATTTGGATTTTCTTGAAGAAATAGCTTCCTCTCTTCAAGCTCTATGTTGTGTTTTCCATGATAAAATGTAATATTTTTAATGGCACACTTGCAAATTAAATATTTCAAAATAAGAACAACACTTTTAGGCATCTTTACAGATCAGGATGCCCAGAGCCCTGTCAAGCCTCTCCTTGAGTACTGTGTCCAGTTCTGGGCCCCTCAGTTTAGGAAAGATGTTGAATTGCTGGAGCATGTCCAGAGAAGGGCAATGAGGCTGGGGAGAGGCCTTGAGCACAAGCCCTATGAGGAGAGGCTGAGGGAGCTGGGACTGTTTAGCCTGGAGAAGAGGAGGCTCAGGGGAGACCTCATTGCTGTCTACAGCTACCTGAAGGGAAGTTGTAGCCAGGAGGGGTTTGGTCTCTTCTCCCAGGCAACCCAGCAGCAGAACAAGAGGACACAGTCTCAAGCTGCGCCAGGGGAGGTTTAGGCTGGAGGTGAGGAGAAAGTTCTTCACAGAGAGAGTGGTTGGCCATTGGAATGTGCTGCCCAGGGAGGTGGTGGAGTCACCATCCCTGGAGGTGTTCAAGGGGGGATTGGATGTGGCACTTGGTGCCATGGTTTAGATAGTCATGAGGTGTAGGGTGACAGGTTGGACTCGATGATCTTTGAGGTCTCTTCCAGCGTTCTTAATTCTATGATTCTATGATTCTATGATTCTATGATTCTATGATCTCCAGGGAAGGGGCCTCAACCACCTCCCTGGGCAACCTGTTCCAGTGTTCCACCACCCTCATGGTGCAGAACTTGTTCCTAACATCCAATCTAAATCTGCTCTTCTCTAATTTGAAGCCATTGTCCCTCATCCTGTCACTGCAGGCCTTTGTAAACAGTCTCTCTCCATCCTTCTTGTAGGGCCCCTTCAGGTACTGTAGGGTTCACTTAACTTAAAATTAATTTTCCAAAAATTTCATTCTAGGGCCTTCAGCTCAAAAGTGATCCAGAATTAAGTAAGCATCAGTACTGAAACCACAGGTTTTGAGCAGATCTTTTCTAAGTAAGCATCAGTACTGAAACCACAGGTTTGGAGCAGATCTTATCTAAGTAAGCATGAGTACTGAAACCACAGGTTTTGAGCAGATCACATCTAATTTTTGCTGTGATGCACAAAAGCTCTGTCATATGGCCTGACAGACCACATCCTCACCACTTTTGACAACATACCAATTTGAAAACCAAAGGATGCATTTCTTTGTGTGAACCCTGACCTGTTGTGTTTTTTTTTTTTTTGCTTTATTACTGCCTTTAGCATATGACGATTTTTTTTCTCCTGTTCTGTTTTAATCTTAAATTGTAAATGTTTCCTATTTGCAAATGCTGGTTTTAGTGGGATCTGGGTCAGACATAGTGGCTTTTATGCCACCAGTATTAAGATAAAAATAATCATTAATTATAGCTTTAATGAAGACATTTATTTGATATGCAAAGCTTGGCAAGATGCTAAAGTGTGAAGCATTTTTAATTTTCTGTTATCTATTTTGATCTCTATTAAGCCTATATCATTATCTACATAAGTGGTGCTCCTAGAGCAGCATTTTAAATGCCTTGTTTTCTAAGACAAGGTTATGAGATTTTGCATTCCTACAATGTCCATTCCTCTTCTCTTTTTTTTTTTTATTAAAAAAAAAGAAGAGTTCAGCCTCAAAGCTGTGATAAGTGTCTTGTGCTAATCAACACAACAAAAAAGAAAACTCTTCCTAAGAGAGATATGGAGACAAATAACAAGTAATGACCATTTATCTTGACAGGAGGATAACACAACATAAACCACATATTTGATATGTAAACCAGGAGCTCTTCAAGACATGTTTTTGCATGGCCTGAAGCATTCTCTGTTCATTTCATCAAAATATTTTAAATATACATGAAATCCTAACTTGAAGCATTTTTTATTCACTTGGAATTTCTCAACATGTGTTTTCTACTTCAGCTAGGGATGAACCCAGGCTGTTCAATCAAATATAAACCAGTAGCTTTGTATTATGCAGCAAACACTGAATAAATGTGTCTGGCCAGCTTCTCAGAAAGGTAAGGTGTTCTGCTAGGTTTTTCAGGAGTGTTTCTTGGAAACAGTAATTTTATTGATTGTCTGAATATTTTATCTCATTCTTTTCTGCTTGTCCAGGAGAGAAGATGAGGTTTCTCTTTATGTGATTTTAAAATAAGCACTAGTCTAATTATGAATAAAAACTATCATGCTTAGGTGGGTAGGTGATAGAAATGGAGAGCAGACTGAGTATTTCACAGGAAAAAAAAAATATTCCCTCCTCCTGTTTGCCTTAGTTTCATGAAGAAGTGGTCATGCTGCCTTTGTCAATGTGAAATGTTCTGGTTAACATTTTCTTTCTGCTTGAAATGCACACAGCTTTATGGAGCTTTAATTTAAGTGGCTATCCATTTTAAATACTTTGGGGATGATATTATTGCCTGGGTTTGGAGGTGGCTGCAATTTACATTGTCAGCTGCAACAATCCAATGATGGGACAAATTACAACTATTCTCAACCAAAGCCTATGCAGGGCTTTATAACAAGTTGTGCAGAGATGAGTCACTCTCAAATACTTCCACAGATTTATATTTTCAGTGCATAGCACAATCCTGAACTACAGTTTTGCCAACTGCAGCTCTCTGGTCTGATACTATATACTACTCTATCCCTTTTGGATGCAGCTGTTACATTCAATAATTCCCTAACTGTGGCAGATATTCAAGAGGTGAGCTTAACTAAAAGATTCCCTTCTTGAATATTAACCACACAAAATCTAACTAATAAATAGGAAAAAAGAAAGGAGAAAAAGAAAAAAATAATAAAAAGGAAATGAAGGAAATGAAAGCTGATTATAATCTTAAATTGGTGAAAAAGAAACGTATTGGGAAGGCCTTGGAATTTATGCTGCAATGTTTCAGTACTAGTGTAAAACTGGATCCATGGATAAAGAGCTTTCAGAGGGGAGTCCTGGATTTTCCTTTTTGCATGAAAGGTTCCTGCAAACTTACTAAGCAATCCTTATTATGAGAACTCATATATGGCAGGAGTGGATAGGAGAGGTGAGCAGGCACCCACTGACAGAGCTGCTGGGTCATCTCAAGGGAAGATTTGGAAAGAGATGAGCCCTTAGTGAGTGGGAGGAAAAACAACATCTGTCAGGATGAACAAGAAAGGCTTCTTTTAGTCCAAGATTAAAAGCTTTCTTAGGGTTATCTGACAACCCTAACTAAGGTGGTAGTCAGCTCAGCTCAGCTGATCTGTAATTCTCTTTAATGGCTAATTTATCTGTAATTTTTGCAAGCCTTACTTTCATTCCTTTTAGATACAAGCCTTCCTGAGAAGCATTATATTACAATCACCCTGCTTCTTTAACAATTTGAAAATCTTTTTGTAATAACCAAATTATCCCAACTCTTTTTTTCCCTCCTGAATTTTATTCTTCTGTAAGTGAAGTTATCAATAGCTCCAGCTGCTACGCACAAAATAAAGCAAGCACATGAAAAATAAATAAAAAAAAAAGTCTCTGTTGGATGTAAAACTGTATCGACAGTCAGTCATGTCTTGTTGCTCTGAGTGCAGGAAAGTTAGAAAATGCCTGTTGCTAACAGCAGCCAAGCTGAGTTTGAGCTTTCCCCCCTCCTATTCCCTCTCCCCACTTCAATCGCATCTAATAGCATATTTTTTGACCATAACCATTACTGCTGCAGGTAATTCAATTCCTTCTATGCAATATGATTATCACTGAAGGAAACAAGAGGGGAAAGGTACCATTCTATCTAATTTTCTATGGCTTCCTCATTCAGAACTCCTACCTTCCCACCTCCTAAGCACAATGCTCTGCATTTTATTTTGTGCCACTGTACTGGTCACAAGACACAAAAAGCTCCATTTTTTTTCATATCTCTTTCTTCTGTAAGCATGGTATATAAATCACAGCAGAGCTGCTAACAGCATGTGATTGACAATCTCGCTTGATAGACAATCTGTGATCCTTTCAGCCTTTTACTAATAAGCTCATTAGGATAGAAAGGCTGAAAATACATTCTAGGATACAGCAATGAACCTCAGCAAATTCAGTGCATGTATGACCACTCAAACTTTAGGGAATCAATCTTTCTTGAATCAAAACTTCTGCTGAATTTCTTCTCAAGGTTATTATGTTTAATTTAATTTATTTTTATTTTTATTTTTATTTTTATTTTTATTTTTGTTTTTATTTTTATTTTTATTTTTATTTTTATTTTTATTTTTATTTTTCATTTTTATTTTTATTTTTATTTTATTTTAGTCTCTCTTTTGGGGTAGTACAGACTCCTTTGCAAACAAAAAAGCCCACCCAGAGTAATATACATCAAGGTGAAATAGTTCTGAATATTTTTTTTTCTTTTCCAAGTTCAGTTTTTGAAAACCTTTGAGAAGACTTTTTGCTATTTCTAAAAGTATGACCTTATTTTGGATGAACTTTTCAATAAGCATCAATTTTAAGAAAACCCTTAAGATACTTACAGTTGACATTTAGACTGAGGTTTCCAAAATGCAAATGGAAAACCGTCTGAAGAATGACTGAATAAGCTGCTTCATAGTTCCTCTTCATATTCTGTTTCTGGTCAGACAATTATAAATATCCTGTTTGACACACGAGGGTATTTCGAGCCCTTAAAATTAACTTGGGGAAAAAAAAAAAGACTCTAAACAACAGCACTGAGATAATGAATGCTTCTGAAGAATTCTGACTGTCAAGAAGAAAAACTGATCAAAGTGTTCCAGGGAAGAGGGTAGGCTAACTTGGGGAAGATTTCTTCCTATACCACAGGGAAATGTATGACTTAGCTGCTTTGAGCAACACTTTGAGGGTCTCTTCCAACCCCATGCATTCTGTGATTCTGTGATGCTGTGATTGAGGAACTGCAGTCTTTATTTCTTGTGATAAGCAGCTTCTTTGTGTGGCTGAAATTGACCTGTCTTCTGGCTCATGAACTACAACAGATCTTTTGTTCTGTTAGCCAAATCAGCATAAAACAAAGGAAAAAAATGGATGCTCTTCTTCACTTTATCCTGGGACTCTTCATCCTGAGCTGTCCTCTACTTTTAGGCCCTTTCACTTCCTCTGACCACTTCAGGCTCCCTTTTGCATTAAACATCCCTTCACACTTCTAACCCTGTTCTGCCCTTGCTCTGAAGTTTCTCTTCTTTCACCAGTAATGGGAGATACAGCTGCATAATGATGATGAGGAGTGAGAGAAACTGCAGGTTTTTTGTAACAAAGCTACAAAGTCTTAGCGGGCTGATGTAAAGGAACAATAATACCAAGCAGTCAATAAGTAACCCTAACAAATCAATGGAGATAGTGAAAGCAAAGAATTAGACAACTGCCTGCCTCAGGCAATACTTACTGATCCCAGGATTAAACTGAGACAACTTGACTGATGACCAGGATGTCTAATTTTTTTTTCCTTTCTAATTCCTTCTTCCATTTACCTTCCAGACTCTTCCTATTGCAGAGGAAGAGCCTGATAAAGATCAGTAGCACTAAATTTTGTTTATTTCAGCTATGTCACTGGAAAGTCTTTCACCTCATTCCTTCTAGTAAAAGGATGTGATAAAGATGACTTATTGTAGCATCAAATTTGGGATAGGGAGAGGATGGCTCAGAAGCCTAGGGGAGCAATGCAGAATGCCTTAACTGTCAGGATCATCCAAACATTAACAGATTCTCCACTGATACCAGCTTAGGCAGTTACATATATTCTGATTTCAGTATCTTTCTCTTTCAGCTGAATACTTTGATTATTGAGATACAGCCTCTGCAACTTTAGGGTCTGGTTTTGCCTTACAGGCCTTTAATTCCTGTTGTCACAATGACCCAGATTTAGGGTGGTCACCAGATGTTAGCCTCATTGTTCTATGGTCATGTGGCTTGGGAGCAAGAGGGTGGATCTCATTGCTCCTAGGATATGATTATCCGCTGCCTATGCAAGAATGAGTGCTTGATTTCTTTTCATTTTCATAACTCCTATGTCAAGGAGTAAGCCACTCAAAAGTACCTACTCCTTTACACTAAGCAATCACTGAGCTAATGCTGTCCAAGGCAACAATCTACATCCTTGTTGTCAATTAGTGTTTAGAGTATCTACTTTGGTATCTAAAATGCAGATATCAAGGGATAAACAAAGTCTTAGAAGAGTTTGAGCTCTATGTAGAGAGGGCTACTTACTCCCAGGGAACCATGGAGCTCTAGAAAGCCTGGAGGCAGTCTACTATTTGCCAGCACACTGCATTGCTTCAGAACAGAAACAATCATGGAGCCTTCACCCTTAGCATCTGGCTTCTGGATAGCTCTGAACTATCCACTATGCAGATTGTGAGATTTCACTTTTCCTTTTTAGACCAACATAACCTCACCCATCACCCTATCACACAGAATTCCACTCAGCATCTGAATTGCTGAATTAGTGTACTATTTTCTTTTACACTATGTGACACCTAAGTCGGAGGAGCCTGCTTAAGCTCTCTAGTTATTATCCCTAAATGATCACAGGATCAGTTTATTTTAAGGTAAGAATAAAAGGGTTCTCATCAAGACCTAGTCAGCAAATGTTTAAGTGTTTTGGGAAACTGCTTAGACAAGAGACACTCTCTTTGTCTGATCATTGCAGTAGACATGCAAGTAGCTATAAAACTTTATCATGTTTAAAACATTTTGCAGACTAATTCCTGGTGATTGAATAAGAAGTGAAGCTGCAAAATGAGAATATAACCTGTTCCCAGCCCAGCGATGTTCTTACTTACACACACACACACAAAATTGTTCTTGCTGGGTGCATGAAATCTGTTATTATGGTGCCTCATTTTCGTTCTTATTTTGAAGCCTGCAAGTGAGGCATATTCAATTTGTGTTAATTACTAATAATGGGTATTCCCCTGACATGAAGATATTACACTGTGTCTGGCTTTGCCAAAATGCAAATTGAACTTAATTTAAAAATCTCTAATTAATCATGTAATTTTAGAATTCAGTTGTGCATTTCCTTTTAACTTGCAATCTTATCGTTAGTATATTGTGCTAATTAATGATACCTTGAATCTAGATGTTGTAATTGGATGCACAAAGTGCAAACAAGTTATTGATAAAATATCTTTCAGGTCATGCAAACACAATCTCATGTCAATTAATTAAAATCTCACCATTGCCGGCAAAGGAAATAACTTGATTTTGAATGATAATGTAAGAACAAAGACAAGCACAAATAAATACCAGCAGTAGGGTCTGCTACTGAACTGTCTCACTGAGATCTGCACTAACACACAGTTAAAATAAGCAGTTCCCTTCCAAATGTTAATGTATATCAAACAGAAGATTCAATGCCACTACATACAGCAGTTTAAAAGCCTCTATCTTCTGTGACTGACAGCTAGGGAGACTCTTTGCAGTTTGAAGTGGTGCTGTCCTCATTGTGATGAACTACCCAGCAATTAAGGAAGACACGATCCTATTCACGTCCAGAATCATAGAATGGTCTGGGTTGGAAGGGACTTCTAAAGGTCATCTAGTCCAACCCCCCTGCAGTGAACAGGGACAGCTTCACCTAGATCAGGTCACCCAGAGCCCTGACAAACCTTACCTTGGATATCTTCAGGGATGGGGACATCAGCCATCTCTCTGGGCAAACATAACTAAAACTAAAAAAAAAAAAAAATAACTAAAATTAGTTATTAGATTATGACTTAGTTTCTTACTCAGCATGGGTTATGAGCCAGGAACAGTTACTTGCTTTGATTTAAAGAGAAGTTTGCCAAATAAAACTAATTTTTGTCATGCAGTGGGGAACTGATCATATTAATAATAGTTTCATTCCTGAAATTGGTGCCATCGGTGTAAGCTAACTACTGAAAAATTAGACAAAAATGAACAAATTGCCTAAAGGCACATGAACCGTGTTTGCACATTCACAGCACACAATGAAACCAGGCAAACCTGTGCAAAAAACACATTCCTCGTTAGGCCATCTGGTCTGTAACTGCTGCCTCCCTGTTTGCTGACATGGGGTACCGGCACGTGAAAGACTGACTGATATTTATAAAATATTTTTATCAAGTACAATCTTGCTATAATTAGAGCAACACGTGCAGAGAGATAAATCAGACCCAACTCTGGCATTTCCTAATGTTCACATCCTAATGGCTGGAAATCTGATTTCATTATTCTCTGAGAGAGGCACAGATATATTTCACGTTTCATGTAGATAAGTTTAACATTATATTCTTGAGGTTAATATACAGCCGAGGAATATTTTTTATAACAATGTAATGTAGGATGCTTCAGAAAAATAGTAAGATGGATCAGCAAAATTGGGGTTAATTTCAAAATCTGTAAATAAGTATTTTCAAAGGCCTCAAAAAGCAGTTCTCTACAGAAGAGAAGCACTTTTGAGGGGGAAAAATAGTGGAAACAGTTTAAGTGTAACAAGCAGCTCATGGAAGTGATAAAAGCTTATAAGATTCCATTGCACAGGAGAAAGATCAGAGTTCTTTTAAGCCCTAACAATTCACACCACAGAAACTAAGATATGACTAATGCCATAACATGATAAGATAACACATTTGGATTTCATCCCAATAAGTGGGCTTTTTCATCCCAGTAACAACTGAAGTGCCTGGGATAAGTATATCTGCTAAGAACTGACTGGTACAGTAACTCTTGCCTCCAAATGTACATCCATCTATAAATAGTTTTAAAACAAAAATAACCTAAAGCAGAGGGAAAACATCTATTAAGATATGAATCATAGAATCACAGAATCATAGAATGGTATGGGTTGGAAAGGACCTCCAAAGGTCATCTAGTCCAAGCCCCTCTGTAGCCAGCAGAGACATCTTCAACTAGTTCAGGTTTCCCAGAGCCTTGTCAAGCCTCACCTTGAATATCTCCAGGGATGGGGCCCTAACTACCTCCCCAGGCAGCCTGTTGCACTTTTCCACTACCCTCATGGCAAAGAACTTGTTCCTAAATTTCAATCTAAATATGCTCTTCTCTAGTTTGAAGCCCCTTGTCTTATCACTGCAGGCCTTTGTAAACAATCTCTCTCCATCCTTCTTGTAGGCTCCCTTCAGGGACTGGAAGGCTGCTATTAGGTCTTCCCAGAGCCTTTTCTTCTTCAGGCTGAACAACCCCAGCTCCCTCAGCCTGTCTTCATAGAAGAGGTGCTCCAAACCCCTGATCATTTTCATGGTCCTCCTTCTGGACCTGATCCATCAGGTCCATGTCCCTCCTGTATTGAGAGGTCCAAACCTGGACGCAGTACTCCAGGTGAAGCAGGGGGCTTGATTCTGAGTGAAGGAATTCATAGAGAATAACATTTCAAAAGGAGAACAGAGATTTAAGCACTGCCAAAGGAAGGCACCAACAGTGTGGTATAACCATTATTTTTTATAAGAGGCCAAGCACTTTGATCTTACTTTTCACATCTCCCTGTGACACTATTTTTATTAACATCAAGTAAAATATGGGCTTCTTGGACTCCAGAAATATCTGATTTCGAGATGTGGCAGTTATAGTAACAAACTTGAAAGGGTCAAGGTTTTTAGGACTGTAATTTTAAAGAGTGAATCAAGGGGCCCAGTCTGATCAGGTTTAAATCAGACCTTAACACAGTGGAACAACACTAATGTCCCTCTTACTAAAGTGCCCACTAGCTAATAAACTACCTCTAAATACTATCCTATGCATTTGAAATATGGTTTGGGGAGAAAATTTTTAAGGTTATTTAAAAAAGATACTATCTTCTTCATTGTTTTATTTATAAATACTCTCTTTATACAAAGACACTGAAAAAAATGACACTATCCTATGCATTTAATATATGACATGGGAAGAAAAATGTTAAGGTCATTTGAAAAGATACTAACTTTGTTGTTTTATTTGTAAGTATTCTCTTTATACAAAGACACTGAAGAAACGAGAGAAAAGCCCTAACCCAGTGTATATAGCAAAAATACTCAACTAATTTCCTACTGGGTTAAGTGTAATGGTGTCAACTGAACTATCACACTAGGGAAATAGACTCCTCTCTTTACAATCCCCAATCCATAGCCATGGGATTTGCATTTCTAAAATCATCTCCTTGAAAGTGAAGACTGCAGGAAATGTTATAAGTTGAGCACAAATAAAGGAAATGCAGAGTTAATGCATCACTGAAGCTGTTCTTAATGGATTCCCCTGTGCCTTGCTGTTGTTGCAGCCTGGGTAATTTTTTGCAGGATTGCCGATTCTCTGAGTTCATGAAAACTGAACACACAAGGGGATGAGTTAAGAATTCAGGGATGGCCCTGATACTGAATTTCTGTACTTTAGCTGCCTTAAATGGCAGCCATAACAATATACAAGCCATTTACCACTGTCAGTGTGGGATTTGGGCAGCAGGTTTAGTTTATTGTTGACAAATAGAGTACTCAAGCCTGAACCATCTATCCTGGGATAGAACACGGTATAAAAGGTTGTTGACTAGAAACTCTGAATAATTCATTGCCTACACTCTCTTTTCAGTAAGGTAGTAAGTCCCACTTTGGATCAAACTTCCCAGTATGGCAGGATGTTGTTGTCTAGGATGATTGGAAATGTGTTTCTCCTCTTTTAATTTGAATTGAGCTTTAAGAAGGAGTTCAAAGGGGCAGAGCTGACCGGGATATTCTCTCATAATGATCCTAGCAGTGTGAAATTCACAGAGATGGCCAAAGGAGTAGAGAAATGAGTCTTGGTTTATAGCAAGTAAAGAGTACGTGTTTATCACAAGTGTCAGCGGGAAGCGATCGCCTTGTGAGTGGGACAGAGCTCAAATGCTGTAGGAGGGTCTTCATCCTAGGGACATTACACCCTCTTTACACCCAGCTTGCACATGTGGGTATATGACAGGCATATTGTAAAGTGTGGGAATCTGGTAATTTTAGAGAATTAAAAGGAGCTAGTGCTTCTGACATTCAGACTGCAATAAGAAATAAAGCATGTTTGTTGCTAAAATATGGTGACAGCTCGTTTTTTTTTTCTTCCCCTGGCAGAACAGCCTTACCTTTCAATATGGATGTTAACAAAATAATGCATGAGGACTGAAGAAGCACAAGTATTCATTCAGTGCCAAGCTGTCTTTCTATCCCTATTCCTCTAAATCAACTCTAAGTAATAACATAATTATTTTTTAATCTTTTTAACTGAGAAAGTATGCTAATGTAACAGCTGACATAACAGCAGTATAAATATGACCACTTTATATTTCATGATTCCTAACTTTCAGACCTGCTTACAGGAAGTTACTGTGATTAAAAAATACTTATTTTCTGAGCATGGTATTTGCAGGGTGGGCTTTTAAATCAATTAGCTACCTCTTTGAAATAGCTGCTTTACAACAGCTGCTGCTCACTGCAGTCCATCCTGTTTAGCTGGAAAGAAGTTTTAAATTTATGTCCTTTTTTTTTTCCCAACCTTTTTTAATTATATTAATTTTGAAGAAAAAGTAAATGTAGATCTATATGCTGATATCTCACAATTTCAGTGTGTTTATTAGCTGTAGATGAATTGTTAACACTATTTAAGGATGCTTTCCTTGGAGATTCTCTGCTGTGGTTTGTAGGTGGGGGTGGGAGAGTGGTTTATAAGTTATTAAATGTTTTTGAGTTGTTAGATGTTAATTTTAGTACTAGGCGTAACCATAGGAAATTATCAGACTTTACTATCTGTTTAGGGACAACACTGACATAAAACCTAGTTGCCTAAGATGCTGCATGATTATCCTGCTTCATCAGTAAAGTTGTGTATCTGCTTAAGTAGGACAAAACTGTATGGCAAAGTATTGTGCCCTGAAATTATGTCTGAATATTGAAGATTTTTTGCATGTTGCATTCAAAAATTACGTTGTGAAGGAGATCCAAGAGGCTGACGTTGCCCTGAGCACTCACTAAAAATGACACTGTGTACAAATCTTAAAGGTCATTTAGAAGGCTAGTCTACTGACAAGTGGAAAAGCTCTAATTTACTTTCTAAAAATACTGATAGTTAATTCTTCCTAAGATTCAATCCAACATTTCAGTTACTCTAAAACTTTAAGAATTTTAACCAAGTAGCATGCCATTCACAAGGAAATGCAGAAGTTCATGATTAAATCTATTCTGTAAGCTATTTCAAGCACAATAGAGGTAAAACTATTGAAATTTTAGCCCTTATAAAAAGGCAACAAAGTAACAAATAAATAGAATTAAAGTATCTATTACTTCCTTCTGTTAAAAAAAATACACTAAAAGTTTGACAGGTATAAGTTCAGAAAGAGAATGCATACACTTCCAGTTTGATAGCTGCCTAGTACCTTTGGAAACAAATCCATCTGACTGTAAGTGAACTACTTGTCAGGCTGTGAAGAAGGAAGAGGGCAGTTCTTTCAGAGAGTGGGTCTCTCAGTTCTTGCCACATGTTGTAGATATGACAAATTCAAGATTCCCATGTTAGTATTGGTAGCAGCAGGATGCAATTAGCAGACATCCATAAAACACTCCAATGAAAGCCCTGTTCTGCCCTTTCACACCTGTTGGACACCATTCCACCGAAGCTCATCTGCCACCAGAGTGCTGATCAAGTACACTGCCGAGGTCTGGAAAATGTGTTTCAGTTATCTCCACATCAGTGGTGAAACCAAACAAATGGGAGGAAGGCATCTGTGAAATAGTCAGCATCTGCTGCCTTCCAGAACAACAACTGCTTGTTTTTAAATTTTTGATAGACTTACTTTTTGCCCACATAATGAAGTATGAAAGATTAACCATGTATGAAAATATTTACCAGGGCACCATGAATTTCTGAAGTAAAAAAATGAAGCCACAATTTTGCAAGTAAACAAATACAAATGATAGCTTCCTCAACCTCTCCTGTACTACAGCATTTCAGAGTTTCCCTTGTAAGGATCATATATGGCCTCTGTTTTATGTGGAATTATATTTATTCAATATGAATGTCATGTAATAAAAGTCTACCATTAACTAGGCAGGAATAAAACGTGCTTCTGCTAGATGCCTGATTCTAAAGCAGATTCTGTTGGCCAGTAAAGTGTGACAAGACTAAGTCTGTCCCTCCTAGGCAAAATAGTCCTTTGCAGTTGAGTGACTAAAGGGGAAAGAAAATTTGGTCTCATTTATTATTCAAACACCTCTTTGTATATCTTGACCTCTTGTTTTTGACCTTGAAAGTTTATGTTTATGTTTGTTTTCTATATCTGTCCATACTCTATGTACTCTACTCCTGTTCCCATGTTCATATACAATACTTTGCACACAAAGCATCTTCAGCAATAATGAAGCTACTACCTGCTATATTCTGGTCTTCGAGTGAAAAAAATGATAATTTTAGACCCACTTGCTATGCCATATATGGCATGTTTGTGATTATAAAGTAACCATCATTTCAACCATTTTTGGAAGCAAAAGTAGGACTTTGATTCAAGCCAAGTCCTGTCAGTGGGAGTTGCAATTAACTAATAAAATGATGAAGGGAGTGGAACATCTTCCTTACGAGAAAAGACTGAGGGAGCTGGGTCCTTTTAGCTTGGAGAGGAGGAGCCTGAGGAGTGACCTCATTCATGCTTACAAATATGTAATGGGTGAGTGCCAAGAGGATGGCGCCAGGCCCTGCTTGGTGATGCCCAATGGCAGGACAAGGGGCAATGGGTGGAAGTGGAGGCACAGAAAGTTCCATGGAAACATGAGGAAAAAAATTTTCACTGTGAGGGTGACAGAAAACTGGAACAGGCTGCCCAGGGAGGTTGTGGAGTCTCCCTCTCTGGAGATATTCAAAATCCACCTGGATGCATTCTTATGTGATCTGGTATAGGTGTTCCTGCTCTGGCAGGGGGGTGGCACTGGATGATCTTTCAAGGTCCCTTTCAACCCCTAACATTCTGTGATTCTGCAATTGTGCAACTTCTGTGCATTGAGCACAGAAAGGCATATTAGACTTGTAGCCATGAAAGCCAGTCATGGACTGGAAAGTGGTAGCAATGAGGATGACTACTAGTGCTCAGAAATAGAGGTGACAAAATCTTCCTGGGGAAACTGGGTGAAGTCTTGCCTTCATTTGTACCAGCAGGAAAATTCCCCTTGGCCACAACATGTTTGAGATATCATCTGCTGCCTCCAGCCCAAATGAGCTCTTTATGTGCTCTCTGATTGTGCTCTTATAAGATCATAAAGTTATTAGTGCTATCTGCATTTTCAAACACTCTGAGAAAGGCATTTGGTTCATAACAAGCAGAGTTTTAAAATTTTAGCCATTATGTATTTAAAAACTTCACCTGGAGTGAACATCTGGGATTCTTAGCAACATTGTTTTAAAGATGTACTAAAAGCCTCAAAGCCCAGAATTCCAAGCTCCCAGCTTCCCTTCTTTCTCTCTCTGAAAACCTCACTTGTTTATATCAGGGCAGTTTTTAAGCTACACTTTCTTTGTTTCCTTCTTCCCCACTATCAAATAAAAAGGCATTGTAAATTTTATTGTACTGCTCCTAAACCTGACAGTGCAATATGTAAGGCACCCTCATAGTTCTCTACTTTATATATTATTTTTATGATGAGAATTAAGGACTTTATGAGGCTGTAATTTCTGACATTACCATCTTTTCCTAGGATCTCCATCTTATCCTCAATACACAGAAGAGAAGCTACAACTTTTCAAGGTCAAGTGAACCTCTCAAGTAAGGAAGGAGAAGTGTGAAAAAAAATGTCTCCAGCCTATGTCCTAGCTGATAAGATTTTCACCATAAAACAAACCAAAGCAAACCACCCAACCAACCAAACAAAAACATTGATTTGTATTTTGGGGCTGTAATCCTAAAAGAGAAGGAGCACTATTGTACCTGCAAAGAGCCTCTTTGAAGCAATGAATCAACAGTTACTCTGCTTTGAAAGAGGATCACAGAAATGGCTCTGTGGGAGAGAATTTCACCCATAGCACTGGAACAGGCTGCCCGAGAGGTTGTAAAGTCTCCTTCTCTACTTTCAAAACCCTCCTGGATGTGGTGAACTTGCTTTAGGAGGAGGGTTGGACTAGATGATCTCTGAAGTCCCTTCCATCCCCTACCATTCTGTGATTCTGTGACCTTTGTGTATACAGAGTAGATGATGTTCAGTGGGAAATCTCCCATTCCTCTGGTATATGGCTTCAGCACTTCATCTCACTTTCCACTATACTGCAGGATCCCCTGTGAAGACAGGTTTTCAATAACAGAAACAAACCCATCTGGATGTGTTCCTGTGTGTTCTGCTCTGGCAGGGAGTTTGGACTGGATGATCTTTTGAGGTCCCTTCCAACCCCTAACATTCTGTGATTCTGTGTGATTCTGTGATTCCCATAAAACTTCATGCTAGAAAGACCACTGTCAGGTAGCCTGAAATAACGGCAATGTTTCTACCAGAAAATGACCATCAGTGCTAAAGTCTCCTAAATGTACTAATTCATTTTTGATTCACATCAGATCTCACTTCATCCACTGTTTTACATGTGCTGAATAGTCAAATTATTTAGAGTGTAAGACTTCTTGCAATCAGCAAATCTTATTTCACATGTAATGGGAAACAGAAGAAGCTGCTGTTTCTTTGAATGAATGCTATACATAAAATGCACATATAAGTCAAACAATCAACCTTCAGGCTCTGGACACCTATTAATTCCATGCAACAAACATAATACACAACATGGAATTTACACAACTCAATAGGTTTCTTCTGTTGCTTCAGGCTACTTTTAACTACAACAAGAAAGTTGCAATTGGGATTGTGTGCATACATGTGCACATAAATATAACAATGGTAGTCATCACATTTTTTTCCTTAATCTTGCATTAAAAAATGCATCATAATGACAAAGGCGACATTTCAGTCAATGGAAAGGAATTCTGCTACTTTTATTCACCCTGACACTCACCAATTACTAAGGTAGTGTCTGGATATTAGAAAGAAATTCTTTATAGTAAGGGTGGTGAGATAATGAAACAGGTTGCCCTTGGAGGTTGCGGACACTTTGAAATGCTTCCAGGGATAGTGACCCCATCACTTCCCTGGGCAGCATATTCTAGAGTTTGACAACTCTTTTGGTGAAGAATTTTTTTCCTAATATCCAATTTAAACCTCATCTGGCACAACTTGAGGCCACTTCCTCTGGTCTTGTTGTTTGTTACTTGGGATAAAGGACCAAACTCTCATCCCCACCTCCCATTGCTTTTCAGGTAATTGCAGAGAGTGAGAAGGTCTCCCCTGAGCCTCCTTTCCTCAGGTCTAAATAATCCCAGTTCCCTCAGCCACTCCTCATAAGACTTGTGCTCTAGACCCTTCACCATCTCTCTCTCTGGAACAGATTTCTATACTGCACACAAATAAAAAGTAGCACAGAAACTACACACAAAGTGTACTACTTGGTATATAGATTTGGAAAAAGGAAATAGGTTGTTTCCATCCCCTGATCTTGCATCCATGGGGGAACCTTGTGAGATGCCTGACATAGCTAAACCATAGCTAAACTACTACACTGGAAAGAGTTTCAGCCTTACAGGACAAAAGCAAAAGCTTTTCTAAAAGTATTGTTCCATAAGGCAATATATAGAATGTTGCTTTTTTGAAGAGATGATCTCAAACAAAGCACTTGTTCTATGAAAAATCCACCACATAGATACTTTAACCTGAAAATAGGCATGTACAAGGCAAAACTTATCATTAAAGGAGGGGTCAAGTTTGGCTTAAAAAACTTCATATGTACTGCTAACACAGCAACATTTATTACTGAAAATCCTAGGTGTAAAGTCCCAGGACTAACACCTCACTCTCCTTGCATCCCCATGGTTGCCAGCCTAGAAATGAAAGCATCTGGTTGGTTGTCCTTGCAAAAGGTGCAGCTATTTTTGCATGCAACATGTATTTCCTTCATTTTTCATGAATATATTAAAAATCAGGTTTTGTGGACTTTAATACTGCAGGGAACTCCTGTACTGACAGTCCTGGAGACCATGGTCCTATATTAATCTGATTTACATAGTATATAGTAGTACCACAGGGCTTTATGAAATACTTCAGAGAAATTATGGGATATTCATCTCAATGAATATTGAATTTTTGATCTAATCATTTAATTGGCAACCTCAGTCATCTATGACTGTAACACACCATATACAACACAAAATTAAAGTTAGTGCTGCAGTAACTCAGATTTCTGGTTGTTTTAGTAAATCTGCTTATGTGACTTTATTTTTACTCTGATAAATCTGTGTACAGTTTACCAAGGCCAGCCTTTAACCTGGCCATTTATTCTATTTGCTGAGTATTTTAATGAATTTATTGAAATTTTTCAATTCAGCCGTCACCAGGAGTGTGGAGGTGATTATCCCCTTATACTCAGCTCTGGTGAGGCCACACCTTGAGTATTCTGTTCAGTTTTGGGCACCTTAATACAGGAGAGATGTGGAGGTGCTGGAGTGAGTGCAGAGGAGGGCAAGGAAGATGGGGAAGAGCCTGGAGAATGAGTCTTACGAAGAACAACTGAAGGAGCTGGTACTGCTTAGTTTGAAAAAGAGGAGGTTGAGAGGAGACCTCACAGCTGTCTGCAACTACCTGAAAGGACATTGTAAAGAGGCTGGTGGTGTTTGGGGATATGGTTTAGGGCTGAACCTTGTAGAGTAGGGTTATTGGTTGGACTTGGTGATCCTGAGGGTCTTTTCCAACCTGAATGTTTCTAAGATTCTGTGATCAGTATCATAGGCTAATCAATTCCTCTCTAATATTGAACACACAGGTAAGCAGAGAGGTTTAATGATTTTTTTGTTAATTAAGTGGGGTTTTTTATTATTATTTATTTTCAGGATAACTTTTTCAAACAGTAACAAGACCAGATTGAAACAACTTCTTCTGAAAAAATGAAATTTTAATGAATTTTAAAATGTTTTTCGTTATCACACATTTCCTGTCCTTATGAAAATTAAGGCATTTGCAAATTATTTGAATTTTGCAAGCACTCATAATTCATAAATTATCTCTCCTCCTCTGATGAACACACAAAAAATAATAAAGAATATTATCAACACCAAAAGCATTGCAGTAAATATTTCTCCTTAATGCAATCTGAAATACAGGCATATTTTATTCTTGCCTAAACTCATAAAACTGACTTTATGATTCTAAAATCTTGCATGTTATTAAGATATCTTTAGCATTATTTTTTTTTCATTATACTCCAGAGCACAGTTTTACTTAAGTTAAAGGATAATTACAAACATTGGATATTTCAGTCTTACATTTGAAGTATAAACTCGCAGATGTAGTTGGGAGTACCCATTTTTATGGCAGGTCTATTAGTAACTCTGAATTCTTCATGACAAGACCCTGGATTTCTCAGACAGGCCACAGCAGTACCTGGGAGGCACAGTGAGCACTATGGAGGAGTTTGGAGCTGCACCATGAAGTTCAGTGTTCTGCCTTTTGGTTTACTCTTGGAACATCTGTTCAGATAAAGCAATTTTGAGGATGAAGTACTTCTCAGTCTGAAGCTTCCTCCTCCGTATACTCATCTCATGGGATCTTAAAGGTCTTTTCCAGTCAAAACAACTTTATGGATATTAAATAAGGCAATGACCACCACTCTTGCCCATCTAATTTCATGCTAGAACAGTAAGAAAAGGACAGTCTTTATGGTTTGGGGAAGGTAGTCATCCAGCTGTGCACCCTCCTCAGACTAAGAACTAAGAAAAAACCTTGTCCTTTCCCATCCTTTACTTAGCCATCTCTTTATCCCTGAGAAAATGCAAGCCTCTTTCTCACTTCTGATACAGTTTGAATGATCCTTGAATCACTGAGATTTTTTTTTCCTTTTTACTCAATATGTACTTCCAGATTTGGTGCAATGTGTGCAATAAAGTCAATTCAAAAGTTAGCTCATCATGGATTTTTTTCCCTTTCCAAAACTAAATTCCTATCTCTTTCACTAGTGCTCCATAGTTAATAACACTTAGTTCCAAATGCCTTTAAACATTTAACTGCACCACTGTTTCATATCATTGTGGCATTTCACTGATATAATTGAGCAAAGATAAAAACAGGGGAACTAAATGTTGAAGAGAAATAGCTTCTAATGTTGCTAATAAATAAATCTAAATAAAGGTAAATACTTTGAACTAAACAAAGTCATCATGAAACTTAGTGCCTGCTTGGGGGTTTTTTGTTTGTTTTTGGTTTGGGTTTGTTTGGTTGGGGGGTTGGTTTGTTTGTTTGTTTTGTTTATAGTGACAAAGGAAAACAGCTTGACACTAGAGAGAAATCAGAAGTCTGAACCACACACACCATCTTCAGAAATGAGTTTAGCTTTCATGAGAAAAATAGACTATTACTAAAAAAAAAAAAACAAAACAAAACAAAAAAAAACCAACTAAAAAACCCCAACCCTGCTATTTCACCTTTTCTCTTTCAGTTCTTCAATATTCCACACATGAACCTTCAGGTCAAACCAGTCTGACCTGAGCTACTTCATACCACTTAGAGTAAAGAAGAGAGCGTGGAGTCCTACACATATAAAATCGCTGCCCCACTCCAAGTCAAGACAGGGAGATCTTTGCAGAAAGTAATAATGCCAGAAGCCTTCCTTAGATATCAAAGGTCAAAGCAAAGGAAGGAGAGAATTAACCCAGATTTCTCCACCCACAAAGAAGAGAGAAATTCTGCCTGAGCCTATTTCATGCTCTAGCAAGGTAAGAAAAGGAGTATCATTACATCTGGATTTCAGATCATGATACCTATGGTAGGACCTGGTTATTTGAGTAAGGGTTGTTTACAGTTCACACCTTCACACACGTAGAACTGATACTTTTACCTGCAGGTTTATTATATACTGAACTGGGAAAAGGATCAGCCAAAGTATTTGTGGATTGCTGTTAAATTCCCTTTCTATGACTGTTAAAATAATAATAAATAATAATAATAATAATTTAAAAACCCCACAAAATTCTGTAATTATTTTCACTTTGCCATTTTATTATTCTTGGCTGTTCCAAATTTTAGGCTCATTTTGCCTACTTATTCTCTTAAAATTTTTAAAAGAAGCTTCTTTTGAACAGAAAAAAATATTTCACTCTCTCAAAGCAAATTTATTTTTGCCCCAATATTCCCTTAAATCCTCTTGGTCCACGGCAGTGTGAAAAAAAATCCAGTTTAGTTTTCACCTATATATTATCATTGTGATTAAAAACCTCATCTGCTAAGCAAAAAATTTCTGTGAAAACCAAGTCTTGCTTTTTGTAATGTTAACTTCTCTAATTTGTATTTGCAAAATATGTCCAGGGAAAAAAAAGGTAACTTAATGAACTTAAATAAATACATAATGGAAGTGGATTCATCTAAGCTTACATTTTAGCATAAAAATATAACATTAAGATTAAAATTAAATAAATACATTGAGGGGGGACTTAGAAAACACTGAACTGTTTGAGTAAAGTTAAACATATGGTTTTCATCTTGCTTTCCAGGGAAGGGCAAAAAAGCTGGTGAAGGGTCTAGAGGAGACATTTTATGAGAAGTGACTGAGGAAACTGATGTTGCTTAGCCTGGAGAAAAGCAGGCTCAGGGGAGATGACCAAGCTTTCTACAACTACTTGAAAAGAGATTGGAGTAAAGTGGGTATTGGTCTTTACTCCCAAGCAAGTAGTGATAGAACAAGAAGGAATGGTTTCAAAGTGCGCCAGGGGAGGTTTAAATTGGATATAGGAAAAATTTCTTTATTGAAAGCATGGTCAAGCATTGGAAGAGGCTGCCCAGAGGAGTGTTGAAGTCACCATCCCTGGAGGGCTTCAAAGAATATGTAGACATTGTGATACCTTAGGACGTGGTTTAGTGTGGCATGGTGGTGTTGGGTTGATGGTTTGACTTGAACATCTTTTCCATCATTTATGGTTCTATGATTCTGTCCTATGATTTTGAAATTGTGGGATTTTTTTAAGTTCAAACCAAATTCAAAACATCACTTGCCATGATATCTATTTATTTTGATACTACCTGATAACATAAAACAATGAGAGATGTGAGCTAGTGAAGGCTGAGATACAAACCAGCCAATCTCTGTGTCCTTGAGGTTAAATGCAGAATTCCTCTCTGCTCTTAATGGCTCATGGAGATGTCACATAGGCGAGACGCAGTAATTTCTATCATGTATTGTTATATGAGGGCAATCTTCCTTGTGCTAACTGCCACAGTTAATGGCTCACATTTATAACCAAGCAGTTTATTCTGCAGCTGGAGAAGTAAATCCAGCCAAAAATAAAAAATAAAAATAAAAAAAGGCTGGATTTGTGTGGAAAGTACTTAGCCGAGCCCCACACTTCACTTGGAGAGGTCCTTAAATGAGAAGCTGTTCAGGTGCATACAAATATTTGCCTACAGCAGCTGCTGCTCACTCTCAGGGGCTTAACATGTGACTTATGCTCCCCCACATGTAGTACATGCCACTCCTTCAAGTGTGTTTATAGTATCCTAGTGGAAGGGCTTTAAAATCTGCAAGCCGCAGACCCCAGGAGTGCAGAAGGTTAAAACAATGCTGATGTGTGCAAAGCCAAAATAGGCTTGTTTCCCCTTTTGTGGCTGAGGACTCAAAGAGTGACTGTGGTGAGGAGGAAGTAAAATGCAGTGTGAAATTTTATGGGCATTATAATAAATGTAATACAGTGAGTTGCTCATATTTAGAAAACTCTGTTTAGAAAGCCTTCTAATTCTGCTCTTTCACACAACACACAGCAGTTAAAGTGTACTGGCTCAGACTGCTCCTGCATTCTCTCTCACTGAAATACCTTTTGTGCTGCTCATTCCAGACACAGAATTCACTGCGTTAATTTCATTCTATATATAATTTTAAGTTCATTTTGGTCATCTGCTAAAACAACTATTTAATTGTTTTTCTGATTGCATTTAGGATGTTGTTGCAGGTTCCTTTGTTTTGGTAGAGGTTTCTTTGGTTTGGTAGGTTGTTGGTTTTTTTTTTTTCATTTTTTTAACAGTTTTAAACTTCTATAGTATTTTTAATTAGGAAAAATAAAAGGAGGATCTTTTTAATACTGATTTGAAGGCACCACAAAATTTAGAAGTATCTCCTGCTTATTCAGAAACATAATAAACAGGAACATGCATTTAAAAGTCAGTCCTCAAATGCAGATAAGCTTGTAGAACTCTCAGGTTTCACAGGACTAGAAACAGAAATACCCTGAGACCTATTTTAGGTCATTTGTTAAATGTTGTCACTTGTTCCAGCCATCCATAAAACACCCACCCTTATGTGAATCCTTACATATTAATCGGACTGAATTATGCTGCCAGCTGTTACAACATCCAGAAAAAAACACCTGTCCCTTTTAATGACTACTATCAATAATCTTCTTTGCAGTGTTTTGGGTAAAGCACAAAAAAGTTGTTTTCCTGTGATAATTTTGATCTAGGTGAACCACGAAGCACAAGAAATCTTCAGGAACTTGTTCCCCTGGGTCTTTTAGTTGAGATGCTGCGATTAAATCAGCTCTGATAAGTTCCAATGAAATTCCAAACCTTTTGAGAATCATCCCTTGTTGATTATCATTCGGTATGTTAAAGCCTCTTCAGTTCACTTACCTCCACTAAATTAAAATAAGAGGCAAGACCTGTATGAGTTGATTGAGCAGAAGCTATTTCAGCTCTCAGCAGTTTTGGAGCTCTCTTTTCCCTGCTGCGATCATACGAGAGAAAGAGAAAGGTGTAGGCTGTCGTGAAGCTGCAGTTATTTTTTTTTTTTCTTATCTGCTGTTTTTCTTTTAGACCCTATTTACTCCAGGAACATTCCTGCATAAACCCACCAGTTTCTACTCAACCAGTTATGTTTTCTGTGTTTGCTTGTTTGTTTTGAATCAATTTCTGGTTTAGTGTTTCTTCAATCCTCTTAAATTTGAACCTATTTTGAGAGCCTGTTGGCTCCATGAAGTAAACATTTAAGTGTAATTTGACAGCCATGAGATTTCTGGACTTTTATATGACTTAAATGTCGCACTCAATATAATTTAATTTATGCGACCAAGAGAGCAGGTAAATAACAAATGCCTCCTGAAGATTTTTACTAGCAAAGAGAGAGAAGATAACAGTGATGGCAAAATTAATTATTTCATATCATTTTCCCACAATGATTTCTTCCTTTTTATATCTTCAGCTCCATTAAAAGACATAGTCTCCCTTTTCAAAAGGAACTCTTCACACTTCCCATCTATGAATTTCTCCTTTCTTATGGGATAGTTTTCTCCTTCTGTCACCAAACACTTTTGTGCAGAAAACTACACTTACACAATTTTCCTATCCACTTGTTTCCTACTACAGTATTGTTTGCTCTTCCATGTTGCATCTTCATGGTCAGCTTAATCAATTTTCCTAGCAGGTCCTGGCATGTTATTGGGTGAGCAAATTTTTGCCCCACAAGTAGATCATTAAGATTTAGCCTACTGGGAGCAGGACCTCCTGTCTACAAGCTGTAGAATGGATTAAGTAACTGTCATAACCTGTTGTGCATTATAGAATCATAGAATGGTTTGGGTTGGAAGGGAGCTAAACATCATCCTGTTCCAAGCCTCTGCCATGGGCAGGGATACCACCCATTACATCAGGTTGCCCAAAGCCCCCTTCAACCTGACCTTAAGCACTTCCAGGAAGAGGGGATCCACAAAGTCTCTGGGTAATCCATTTCTCACCACCCTCACAGCAGAGATTTTTCCTAATATCTAATCTGAATCTACCTTATTTCAGTTTTAAATTGTTACTTCTCATCCTGTCACTAAACACCCTGACAAAGAGCCCCACCCCATCTTTCGCTTAGGCCCCCTTGAAGTATTAGAAACCACAATAACATCTCCCTGGAGCCTTCTCTTCTCCATGCTGAACAACCCCAACTCTCTCAGCCTTTTTTCACAGAAGAGGTGCTTCGGCCCTCTCATCATCTTTGTGGGCTTCAGCTCCTCTGGACCAAATTCATCAGGTCTATGTCGTTCTTTAGTTGGTGGCTTAAATCTGGGCACAGGACTGCATGTGTGGTCTCACCAGAGCAGCAGAACCACTAACCAGTAGGTTAAAATATACTGGCCACAGTTCTTTTGATGCACTCCAGGATGCAATTGGCTTTTTGGGTGGTGAGAGCACAAGGCCAATTTATATTCTGTTTTTCATCCACCAACACCCCCAGATTCTTCTCAACAGGGCTGTTCTCAATCCACTCATTGTCTAGCCTGTATTTGTGCTTAGGATTGCCTCAGCCCATATGAAGGACCTTCCACTCAACCTTGTTGAATTTAAAGAGTTTCACGTGGCCTCACCTCACAAAATTGTCCAGGCTGCTCCAGATGACATCCTTTCCTGCACCACACAGCTTGGTTTTGTCAGCAGACTTGCCAAGGGTACACTTGATCCCACTGTCCATGCCACCAACAAAAGTGTTAAACAGTGACACCCCAGTATGAACCCCTGAGGAATGCTTATCATCATTCATCTCCCCTATCCAGCTATTCACCCAGTTCCTTATCCACCTGGTGGTTATCCATCAAATCCATATCTCTCCAATTTAGAGACAAAGGACAGTGCCAAATGTTTTGCAGAAGTCCAGGCAGATGACATCTGTTCTTCCCTTACCCACTAACGTTTTAATTTCAGTGTAGAAGGCCACCAAATTTGTCAGACACGGTGTGCCCTTAGTGAAGCCATGCTGGCTTTCACCACCATCTCCTTACTTTACAAATCATTTTCCTCTTTTTCAGGACTCTTTCTTGACTCATGAAATAAAACCACAAAGCTTCTCAAGTGCTGTGTTTCACAGTTTCATAAGAGCTAAGGATTTTATCTGATTTTATCTGAAAGATCCATTTCTCTTGCAAGTGTTATAGCCTATTAATTAGGCATAGTATTTTTTTTTTCATCATTAAGTTATCAGCTTTTACTGTCATTAACTATCAGCTCAGTACTGCTGTTTATGAGAATGTTTGGTTGATTTGCATATATTCTGAATAAATGTTTTTGCACACCAGAGAAATACATCCTCAATTCTCTCTTGCCTTGGGCAGACATAATCCCAGAAATGAAACAATTAAAAATGAACATATTTTCTAACACTTTATTACAATACAGCAGGGCTTGCACTAAGGTATCTTTATTATTTTCAACATAATATTACTGAATGGTGCCTATATACCACATTACTTAGAAAACACACTAGCACAGAAGGCTTAAAGAACAGCACAGAGGTTACTGCATGTTTCAGAACTGCAAAATTTATATTATACAACCCCCTGAAGAAACAACTTTTTCTTCACTAGCTACAATCAGCAATACTTATCTCAAAATGCCACCAAAACAAGTGGATGAGTAAGCACTTTGACATTTGTTGAGGAGTATGTTGGTGTGGGTTTTCCAACAAGAGAGATGTTAATTCCTGGGGGAGTAGCTCGAAGTAGAACGATAGGGACAAAGTAGCTTTCTGTAGTACAAAACGCTGAGTGTTTTGTTGAACAATCTCTTATTCAAAGGCTGTGGCATCTTAAGAGCAACACAATGGAAGGCAGGACCTCTGAGCTTTCTGGTCTTACTTTTAATGTCTATACCCACAGAAATTTCTCCCTTTCCTCACCCTTTCTTCCTCTCCAAATACCATTTCTCTGCCTGTCTTAACTTCACAGCCATTTTTAAGGTCATTGATTATAGAAGAGGTTATCTTCTATAACTTTTTGGTGGAGTTCACACAGAGGATTGTTCTGACTGCAACGTAGAGTGTCAGCCACACATTGCTGAAAAGAATGTCTGAAGTTATTCATTCAGTGCTACTTTTTACAGGGAATCTGTAGAAAGGAATTGTTTAATCTGTGAGGTGTGATCAGAGGAGGTCCAATACAGAATCATAGAATAGAATCATAGAAGCATCAAGGTTGGAAAAGATCCTTAAAATCTTCAAGTCCAACCATTACTAGGGATAATCTAAAAGTCATAATGGTGCACAGTGCAATCAAAAATACATTTTTGGACTGCTGAAAACCTGTATCCAAACTATCACTTTGCTTGATTAAATTTTGCTTTGTTTCTACAAAAGTAGTCTAATTATTAATCTTTTTTTCTCAGTAGAAAAGGTCTTTCTCATTTAACTTTTTAAGAATTAAAAGGTTTTCTATAAATAGGCACTTTCCCTTAGTATATTTAGCTAACTATGGTAAGGTGTTAATGTATGAGGTTATGAGCCTGCACTAAAAAATCCAGCATCAAGGTTTGCAAACCTACAGTAAGAAATGTCTTACCTTCAGAGTGGAAGCTCACAAGCTGTAAAATTACACAAAGAAAAGTTTCAGATTTATTATATTATTTTTCCAGACAGATTCAAGATACAATTTTATGACCATCTTTGCAGCCAGAGAAGCTGAGAACACAGGGCATGCAGTTCTGCCACCCAAAAAATACTCCTCAAAGTAAAACTTGCTGCTGATTGGATTAAGAGGCAAATTTTTCAAAGAGAAATCAGCTCTCACCCACCATTGTGTCTCATACCCAGCTGTGCATTACTGCAACGTGGGGGAATTATTTTTCTAAATCAGCTGGTGATCTTATGTCACTTAAAAAAAAAAAAAAAGTTTGATAACAGGTTTATTTATTTATTCTTTAGGTGGTTGAAATGAAAATGCTGTTGGATTTCACATAACTTTCAATATATTTAGTATTTTAAAGCCATATTTTCATTTTCCTCAATTAGAAGCAGTATTGGTGACAGTGGGAAAGACAAATAGGAAGGAAGGAAAGAAAAGGGGAGAAAAGCTAATATCCAAACATATTTGTTTTGTTTTACAAGGAAATAATCCATAGCATGTACTCTTTAGAAATGTGCTTCACTGCTGTGTGCAAACTCAGTTGCTACTGCCTGACTCCAAGGACAAAACAATAAAAAAACTACTATTCTGTCCTCTGTGAATATTTCACATCTCACTAAATTCCCTTCCATGCTTCTTAAATTGAGTACATTCAGTTTAAAGCCTTTTTTTTTTTTTTTAATAATTGCTTTATTTTAAAATATACTTTAAAAATAAATTGTGAATAAAATTGGATCCTTTCTATAGAACTAAAATAATTTTGGCTGGAAAAGGCCTCATCATTGTGTCCAAATGTTGATGACCTAACACCACCATGGCCATTAGAGTGGCACATCTACACATTTTTTTAACTCCTCCAGAGACATCTTTAATTCTGACCAGGCAGTAGATACTACTGGAAAGAATGGGCACTTCTAGGGAGAGAAAAATATTGTCTTATTTGTGTGCTTTAAGATTTTCCATTTTGCTGAGTGCTTACGTGTTAAGCAAAAACACTAAGAGTGATTTACAATTGCAACTACAGTTGCTGGGAAAGGGAGGGCTAGTCTGGTTTGCTTTTAGCTAAAAGTACACATGTAAATGTCATTTTTATTGTAACAGAAAAAGCCTCAAAAGCTGAAGTTTGCTGTTATTTTCTTCTGACCTTTTATAGTGACAAGGGTTTGACCAGCTCTTCTGCTCCTTTTCCATCATCCATCTGGGCAACTGTTTCCAGAATCAAAATATTTTTCTTGCACTTCAGAACATCTCTAATTTCCAAATTGACATTACTTTAGTTTTTTCATGCATGAAGAGTCCATCACTCAAGAGATAGTATACATTTCACAGCCTACCTATGTTGCTTATGCTGAACGGGTATCTCACTCCAACAATAATGTACCTATGGCAATGGCTTTGAAACCACAGCTGCCTGTTACTTCATGCTGCTTTCAATTAGGGGAGCGCTGAGAGCTGATTTTTTTTGTTTGTTTGTTTGTTCAATAATAGCACTAAAAAGACAAGGAATAAGTTGGCTGACTTGAAGCAAATGGTGTTGAGGGGAGAGGATCAAGTGATGTTTTTTGTTGCTTTTTCAAGCTTATGAAGATTTGAAAATAGAATTTGAATTTTTTTTGAGACTGAAATGAAATCTTTTTGAGACTGAAATCTTCCAAAGAAAAATGTTTTGTTTAAATCATAGATTGATGTATTTGGGTAGGTATTTTGGGTTTCTCACCTCTCACAGAGAGAGTATGCAGCAAAACGAAGGCAACATGTATTAACTGGTGTCATTCCAAATTTAAACTAAAAAGAAAAAAAAAAAAAAGGTAGTGAAGGAGTGGATCCTAAATCTACTTCAGGAACACCATTGTGATGAATAATTCATCTGAGAAACCTGTGGTCTCCATATGGCCCTGTAAGAATCCCTCTGATAAGCTGCTTTGGTTGCTACTGCGAAATAAATATGAAAGCAGGGAAGGTATTTGCGTTATGGAAAGAAAGAGAAAGCATGAGTAGGTGTTTCATCTTTTAATTTGGAGGGCAGTGTTTAGAACCAACATTTTTGACATAAGCTGCTTTGAGTGGCTGTCTCTGAGACAAGCACCTTTTCTTCAGGTATCTGAACATATCACACTGTATGAAAATGCAACTCAGTTGCTGTCATCAGATCTTTGTGCTTCTGAAAGTCAGCTATATGTGAGGAAAAGGAGAAGACTAAATTTTGCAGATGTTGCTTTTATATTGTTAAAACTGCACAACAAATGTTGTTTTTTGGTTTTGATTTTTTCTCTTAGTGAAAATAAAGGGGGAATGAAACAGTACACCCACCAAGCCAGGAAGCAGATAGATGCTGCTGAAGTGATATTTACATTCCAATGAATATAAGAGCATAAAATGTTTTAGCTGGAGAGGTTTGCCCATCAGGACTATTAGCCCATCAGGGCTCATCTGTGTTAAGTATTCTATTTCTTTAGAACAGCATCTAATGGTATTTTGAACGATCCTTGTGTTTTGCCTCAGCAATAGTGCCTGATAGGCCATTCCATATGTTTATTACATGCTAAGTAAAAAAAGTCTTGCTAACATCTGTTGGAAGTTCACTTCTCTCTCATTTCCATTTATGTCTCCTGAAGTTCATAATGGGTAAGAAACAGTTATTCAGGCTGACACGTTGCACTCTCACTGGATTTCAACCTTCTCCAGCAAAGACCCTCTAACCTTCATTCTATCTCACATAATATTTAGCATTTGACCTACTTCTTTTTTTTTTTCTAATACATTTGTTATTATGGTGCTAATACACAAATTTTGCCAACATAAGCATTATGAAAAGAAATCTTAAATAAATGCTGTTGGCTTGATGGTCTACTGATGCAAATCAATATAACTGAAATTAATGGAGCGTGATGGTTTGCATTAGATTAGATTTGGCCTCAAAACACAGATGGTACAAACTCATACAAGCTTGAAAAATCAGAGTTCAGGGTAACATATCATCTGAAAAAGTTTAAGAATAAAAAAGTTATTGGTATAGGAATCCATGGTACAGCGTGAATTAGGTCTATAAGAAAAAAAAAAAGAACTGAACTGCAACAGCAGAAACAGTTTAAACTCTGCCTCGATTTGCCCTGTCTGAAAGCTGACTTTTAAAACACAGCTTTTAAATCCTCTGCAGAGTTGCATGATTCAGTGATGCTGTTCATTCCTGATGAGCGTTCAAATGATGTTTCCTCTTAGCATACTGACAGGACCTAGGCTTCAAGCCCCAAAGATTCCCATTTTCTCCAGTTAACAGAGTGGCTACACTGAGAAAATGCCTTTATCATCTGAACCTGAATCCTGTTTTCTTTCTGTGCCAGAAGTCCTTTAAAGAAAATGATCAAAATCTGTCTAGTAATACCAAAATTATTTCCACTATTACTTCCAGAATATGACCACAATTGCTTTTAGTATTCTGAAGAGCTTCTTGCCTCTGCCTAACATAATGCACTGCATGTTTTCTTGGGGTGGGGGGGGCAGGAGGGGGATGTCTGTGCTTTGCTGCAGGCAAGGAAAGGAGTCCCACCTCTCCACTACATCTTTGCAATGAAAAGCAGGTTGGCATTGATTCTTCCAGACTTTAGTTGCCATGAAGTACTGGAAAAAGGTGAAACACAGTAATGAAAAGATGCATTATTATTTTTCTTCCAAGACTCTCAAGATGTTGTTTGTGCTGAAATGGAGGAAGTTAAGTTGCAGGAATAAGTGCAGACTGCTTTTATTTTCTCTGTCGTGTACATGTACATGTGCTCTCATACATACAAATGTGTCTATGTATGCATGCACATGCATTTGTGTTTATGCATGTAATCCAAGCTGCTGCAAGAGTTGATATCCCATTAGTACTAGGAAATTCTACAAGTCTGGGGGACTCTGCTGGGAAACAACCTGCTTATCTTTCTGCTGATGGAGATATGCTTATCTCTGCATGCAGTCATGCATATGTATTTTCCAAACTCTCTCATTTTTTTGCATCTGACACTGCTGTGCAATACTGATCTTTTCTGACCTAAAATATCCACCTTCCCTTTTCTTAGATCCTTTTTATTAAATTCTGAATTTCTTAAATAGCAGCAAATCATCCCATTCCAGCATTACAGTATCTCTGTGACTTTCTGTAGCTAAGAGGCTCAGTGAAATCACAAGTGAAATCATTCATGTTGAAGCTCTTACTTCAGCAGATTCAGTTTCAGATTTGGAGTCCTGTAATGTATTCCTCTCACACATCATCCAATGAAGCTAAGTCTTTGGAGATAAAATTTTGTCCCTTTGCCATTTATAATTGTTTGAGTTCATTACATTAAATACTATACTCAGTTGCATTTGATCACTTTCACTGACCGTAACAAATCTGAGGAAGTAGGAAAGAGGTTTAAGTTAACCTATCGTACCTCATAATTACAGATGAAGGTCTTTATTACTTGGTAATTGCAACAGGCTAAGAGATTGCACCCAGGCACTTACAGTCACCTCATTAGTGAACAGCAATGCATTATCTCACCACCACATAATCTTGTTTGATGGGTGCCTTGAGTTGGAGTTTGCCCTGATGCTTAGCCACTGGTACTGCTGATGGTTTGTAATGTGTATGGAGCCAGATCAGAGCGAGAGCCAACAGTTACAGTAAGGGAAAATATGATGGGATGTAAAGAAAAATTATTTCCAAAGAAGAGAGTGAAACATTGGAATAGGCTACATGCAGAGGTTGTGGAATCGCTGTTCTTGTTGCTACTTCAGTTTTCAAAAGGAAAGAATGAGGATTCTGAGAAAAAAATCCCAAAATATGATATTTGCAATTTAAAAAGAAGCTGTTCAAACATAGTGTCTACTTTTTAGCTAAAATATTTTAAAACCCAAACAATAAGATATAATCAAACATCAATTATTTCTTTTCATGTCTTCAAGAGCAAAAACTACTTCAGGTAATATGCAATTTGGATTGTGACGTTCATTTTCTTCATGTGCTCTAAAGTGGGTAAAAATAATTTCCATGCAATCACAAAATGCATAATAGTTGAGGTTGGAACAAACCTTTGGAGATCATCCAGTCTAATCCCCTGTTCAGAACAGTATCAGCCAGAGCAGGCTGCATATCACAAGGATGAAGACTGTAGCTTCTCTAAAGCAACATGCTCCAATGTTTAATCACCTACACAGGAAAAACATTTCTCAGGAATTTCTTGTATATTTGTGCCCACTGTCTCTTGTCCTGTCACTGGGCACTATTGAAATGTTTTCTACATCCTCTCCCATCACCCTTGTGATAATACCTCACCTGAGTCTTCTTTTCTCCAAGTTGATCAGATCCAACTCTCTCAGCTTCTCTTCATATATTAGGCACACCAATCTCTTAACCACCTTCATATGCCTAAAATTTCTTTTTATTGTGCAGGAAAAAAAAAAAAAAGAAAAAGCAGTTAAGAATGAAAAACTGGGGAAGAAATTTTATATTGAAAGATCAAACGGAATATTTCAAAATAAGCTTGGGAAAAGCAAAAGTAACCTTTGAAATGCCATTTATTTTCATTTAAAAGATAATTACATAAGATAATTTTTAATTCAAATTATTTTCTAGTAAGCATGATAAAAATACCCTCTTTCTCCTTTCAGTGATGATTTGTCAGTCACTCTGAGTTGATAACGTATACACATATAACGTTATTAATTAAATGTGTTGCTTTTATGTAAACTTTGCATTAAAGATGAAAGATCTATTAATGAAAATGTTTCATCTAATTGCAAAGGTATTGCACCATTTGCCTTTCTTCTATTTGCACTGAAATTCACAGTTTCTGCCAGTTAAGAAATACCATTCTCACTTTGTTCAATTGTATAACACAATATGGTATACACTCCACATTTCCAGCTGCCTGCTATCAATACAAGATGGAGATTCTGGTCTTCAGCTACTGAAAGGTTTATTTTCAAAAGTTGCCACTTTAGCTGAAATAGCACAAGAAACAGATATAAAAAGCTTTCTCTGGGATGTGCAGTCCTCTTGTGATTCAAGCATGCACAGACTCTACTAAGGGTCAGGACAACTCTTTCTTCAGTTATAGCAACAGAGGCTGACATTTCTTTTTTGCCTCAGTCATGAGCATGCACCATTTGAAAGTCTCTTCAAGTAAATTTTGGTTTGGTTTTCTGATTAATAACTTCACATATTAATTGGTCATAACACGAAAGTGTAAGTTTTATGAAACAATCTTAAACTCCCTGTATCAATTGTGGTCATCTGTATGCTGTTCACGTTCTCTGCTTACATCATTATCTTTTGGGGGGGAAGCCATCACATTATTATGTGGCATAATACCATGATATTTTTTTGCAGCTCCTACTGTCAAAGGAAGAGCACAATGCTGTCAAATTTAAGTGACTGTCTAGACACCCAAGCCTCAAGTTGATCCATGTCGGAACAAATTTCCTCTTCAACCTCATTTCTAACACCTCCTTACCTGTTTCCTAGTGCTGGGGCTGTCATTCAAGCATTGTTTATGTAAGAAACGTAGTTCTACATTTAGCAAAGCACAACCACATTTCTATAAATACTATCCTCGAGCAAAAGAGAGAAAGCATTTAGTGATTCACTCGCTGCAAAATATTCTGCAAAACTGGTCTTTACTTAGCGTTGCAGTCCTGTGTATCTTATGTTTTAGTGTAGAAAGGCCAAAATAACAAAAAAGGAGAAGGTTTGGATGGAACACCACCAGATCAGCTGGCAGTACTGTCACAGAGATATTTATAATGCTGTCCATCCTTTTCCCAAAACAGAGCCCAGAAATACATAGGATGGGTCAGAGAGCCCACGGGCACAGGCTCTGCCTTAGTTACTCTTCATTAGGCCTCAGTATTCCAGGGGATTTTAATCTGCAGTGTGAATAATATCTTGTAGACTCCTACTTTAGGAGACAATATGATGAATCCTACAGATCTTTCCCTACTTTTATTTTTATTTTCCCAGGAGACAAGAATGGATAACTCTACAGTGTACATGCAGGAAAAGAAAAACAGAGATCTTTCACCTTGATGTTCAGTTGAACTGAAGGAACATTCATTTTCTACTGTTTGCAGCAGGAAGGAATTTTTTACACCATCTTTCCTAATACAAGGACTCTGTCTGTGGGGTTTTTTTCTTAGCTTCCAGAAAGATTTTATGCCTCAAAGAATGTCAGGAAGTAAAATTGGAAATAAGATTCTCCAGTTATATAGCAAAAATAAAATAGATATTAAGATCAGGAGCACTTAATGTTGGTTATAAGGTGAATAGTTTTATATTGCAATAATATGAAGAGAATCTAATCAAAATTGATAGCAATTTGTGCTAGGTTCTTCAGATATAAAGTGGCTGGCAGGGTTATGGTCTGGATCTGCTAAATAACCCAAAGAAAAATTATCTCATGAAATACAGAAATACGTATTATATTTCACTTTTAAATAATGCTATTGACCACCTAGATTTATAATTTACATTTATCTTCAAACAACATAATGTAGAAAAGCTTGCCTCTTTAAAAGGTCATCTTCAGTCTTGTTGGCATTGTTTGCTGTGATATACATGAATTCCTTTCACGTTGTACCATCTGTGAGACCATGGACATGAAGGAGGAAGACTTGATAGCATGCCCTGGCCTCTGTGATTTGTAAACATCAGGGTAAAGAAGACAAAGAAATTACCCTGACCGGGAGTGCAGAGAGTTTAAAAGAAATATGGAGGATAATCAGATAAAATTTAATTGAGGCACCACTCTGAATTACCAGTTAAAATGTGACAGCAAGAAACCAGACAGAAGGTAGCACTATTTCTGATGCTATCTAGTTTTGAGATACCTGGTTCTTTTAATAGGTTTCTGCTAGTCAGAGGCAGCTAACCATAACACAGCACTGTCCAGCAGAGGGGGGTGGGGGTGGGGAAATGATTAGTGAATGGCAGGAAAAATGGAGAAATCTTTGAAAAATGTAACCTGAGACTGTCATTATTTCTACACTGGCCTGGCACTCAGAAGGCTGTTTCTTCTTCTGTCCCCTTGCTGTTCTAATACATGGGTAAGGAGAGTAAAATGTGAAGGTAATCTATTAAGAGATGGTCAGCAGCCTGCTGCACCATATAGATGTACACAAACCTATGGGACCAGATGAAATCCACCTAAGGATTCTCACTGAGCTGGTGGAGGTGTTCCCCAAGCCATGTTCCATCATTTTTCAGCAGTTGTGACCAAATGAGGAGGTCCCAGCACACTGGCACCCATCTACAAGAAGGACCAGAAGGAGGATCCAAGAAACTACAGGCCTGTCAGTTTAATTTCAGTTTAATCTGCTTGAGGGTAAGTAGGCCCCCAGAAGGATCTAGACAGCTTGGAATGATGGGAAAGAGCCATTGTGTGAGTTTCAATAAGGCCAAAAACTGGCTTCTGCACTTTGACCAAAACAACCCCCATCAGCCTTGCAGACCTGGGAATGAGTGGCTGGAAAGCTGCTCAGCAGAGAGGGACTTGGGGATGTTGATTGATAACTGAGCCAGCAGTGTGTCCAGGTGGCCAAGAGGGCAAAGCGGGATCAGATGATCCTTGGGGTCCCTTCCAACCTGGAATCCTGAGATTCTGTGATTGTAATGCTGTGATCCTGGCCTATATCGCGATTGGTATCACCAGCAGTTTTCACACAGAATTACAGAATCAATAAGGTTGGAAAAGACCTCAAGGATCATCAAAGTTTTGACCCCCTCACCACAAGAAGGACATTGAGGTGTTGGAGCATGTCCAAAGAAGGCCAACAAAGATGTTAAAGGGTCTAGAGAACAGGTTTTAGAAGTGTGGCTGAAAGAGATGGAGTTGTTTAGTCTGGAGAAAAGGAGGCTCAGGGGAGACCTTACTGCCCTCTACAACTACCTGAAAGGAGTTTGCAAAGAGGTGGGGGTTTGTCTGTTCAACCAAGTAACAAGTGAGAAGGCAAGAGGAAATGGCTTCCAGTTGTGCCAAGGGAAGATTAGGCTGAATATTAGGAAGGGTTTCTTCACTGAAAGGGTTATCAAGCACTGGAATGGCCTGCCCAGGGAGGTGATGGAGTCCCCATCCTTGGAGGTACTGAAGAGTTGTGTAGATGTAGTGCTTAGGGATATGGTTTAGTCAAAGACTTGTGTTAGGCTAATGACTGGACTGAATCATTAGCTCTTTTCCAATTTAGGCAATTCTGTGATTCTGTAAAATACTTTTAATTTTTTTTTTAATTTCCATTTTACTTTTTACTTTCACTCAGAGGAGTTTAGGCTGAACAAGACAATGTGGCTCTGCATGAGCCTCAGGCCAAGAGCTACAGGTCTCAAGCACATCTGTACTGCAGAACTAAACAATTTGGATTAGAGATGGTTTACTACAGTTCCTTCTTTGCAAGGTTAATCACTTTTTGAAGTATTTTAAAAATAATTTCCAAATTGTATTTCATTCTCTTCTCTGATTTACAAAAGGGATGGTATTTGTTGCCATGTCTACAACTTGTTTTTTAGTGACTTCTCTGCAAAGAACTCCACTATAAATGACCATGTCAAAATTAACCTCTAATACAATGAACTTCTTTTCCTGTTTGCAATTGTACAGGCCATCTACCCTCTCAATCAAAATCCCATTTATGTTTGTGCAGCATCTCCGTGGCAACTACAAGAAAAGCTTGTTGGAAAGTACCTTGGCAGCTTATCTTTTTTTTGTCTTGCTGTCTTTTTAATGAAGATCCCCAGTGTTTCAGAAGGAACTAAATGAATAAGCAGCCAACATATTGTGGCATTCTCTGATCATCCTGTACCTGTATTTCAGGCACAGGGGTTGTGGGGAAAAATCAAAGAATTAACTGCAAGAAAAACTAAAAGCAGCAAATAGTTTTCATCAAAAGTGAAGAAGCTGCAGATCTTGCCAATGCTGCTGTATTCTAAACTCCTGAAATAAGGCTAACAACAGTACTTTCTGGGACTGTTCAGAAGAACATGAAAATTTGTGTAAATTCCTTTTTTTTTCTTTTTTTTTTTTCTTTTTTCCCCAGTTGATTCATTTCTGGACAAAACGGTATATAACTTAGCATAACAAGTAATAGCTATCCTTTATTTTCAGTTCCCTGCTGAAAGAATCACTTATTTTCACTCTTCCTCTCCGTGTGAAAAGTCATTAATTTTGCAGAGAACAGTTGGCATTTTCACAGCAGTGACTATTTTTCACTTGAGCAGAGTGGAAAAATATCACTATATATTTTCTTTGTGTGGAAAGCATAAAAAATATGAAACAGATCCAGTGGTTTCATTTTTCACAGAGGCTGCAATAATATGATTTTCACTAGTCCTCTCAAAAATTGCTTTGGCCAACCTTTACTGTAAAACAGCTATAAGACATTTCTTGTTTTTATATCTACACCGTGGTAAAATAGTTGAAATATATTTTTAAAGAATCATCTTTTTGATATATAGCTATCTTTTAAAACCAAGGGGTTATTATTGACATGTTTCTCACATACATTGATGGTCATGTTTTAAGTGTGCTTTCCAAGTGTAACAGCATTAATACCTGTTTATCCAAAATATTTTTTGACTTTTGAAACATGCCCAGTCAAATCAGAAACATCCAACAAGTATGTTGCTATCAGAATTTGATCACAAACAATGCAAGGCCACAAATGCAGCTCTTCTGGTTTAAATATAAGGGGTGCCTGCAAACATGGTCTTTGTCCAGTGAAATTTGTAACAAGATTCTTGATCTTGCAACATTAGTGTCAGTAGAAGCAATGACTTTAATAGTGCCGGATTAGACCTTAAGTGCTTTCTGGGCTCACTGCCATTTTCTGAATGCTAGTAGGTTGCTCTTGTCCTTGCAAGTTATGTTTCTAATATTCATTACAAAATGAATATCCAACTGTAGTAACTGATCTGCAATGATTTCCTTTCTGGTCACATTAGGTGAGAATAAACTCTTCTGTAGCTTTCTTAGTGAAAACTGTTGGTAAGAAGAACATTCTTCTTTTGAAATATTGAAATTCAGAACTGCAACTATATACAGAATCCATATCCTTCTCTCTCGAATATTTATTCCATGTGGTAGGGTTTTACTATCACTTTATACTGTGTTGAGTGTATTGAAACAATCTCAATAGCCAAGGATATTGGCAGAGAGATAAACATATAACAAAAAGGAAGATTTCTAGCCTATATTTATCTCTTACCAAAACTCACTGAGAATCATAGAGTCATAGAATCATCTGGATTGGAAGGGGCCTCTGAAGGTCATCTAATCCAACCCCCTGTGCAGTAAGCAGGGGCATCCACAACTAGGTCAAGTTGCCCAGAGCCATGTTGAGCCTCACTTTGAATATTTCCAGGGATGGGGCCCCAGCTACATCCCTGGGCAACCTGTTCCAATACTCCACCACCCTCATGGTGCAGAACTTGTTCCTAACATCCAATCTAAATCTGCTCTTCTGTAGTTTGAAGCCATTGTCCCTCATCACCGCAGGCCTTTGTAAACAGTCTCTCTCCATCCTTCTTGTAGGTCCCCTTCAGGTACTGGAATGCTGCTATTAGGTCTCCCCAAAGTTTCCTCTTTTCCAGGCTGAACTACCTCAGCTCCCTCATCCTGTCCTCATAGCAGAGGTGCTCCAAACCCCTGATCATTTTTGTGGCTCTCCTCTTGACCTGCTCCATTGGGTCCATGATCTTCCTGTATTGAGATGTTCAGGCCTGGCTGCAGTACTCACCAGAGCACAGTAAAGTGGCAGAATCACCTCACTCGATCTGCTGGCCATACAGCTTTTGATGCAGCTCAGGATGCGATTTGCTTTCTGGGCTGCAAGCACACATTGTCTGCTCATGTCCATCTTAAACTGTTTTCTGGTTTGCGGTATTTTTCTGTAAAAATGAATCCTAGAAGGCACAACAAAATGTCATGACAAGTACACTTTCAACTTACTATTTCATCTGCCACAGAGGTTTGGAAGGAATTTAGTCACAGTATTAATTTAGGAGCAATTCAGCAGGTTGAAGGTTGAATTCCTGCCTTTGCAGCAATCTTCTGATTGTTACAAGGTGTGTGACTGGATGGTAGTGATTCACCTTTCTGCATTCCAGGAGGTGGACTTCAGAAAGTGGTTGGATCAAACTACATGATAGTACAATACTTGATTTGGCAAATATATCTGTTTCCACTGAGGAAAAAAAATAAATGGCTACAGCAGTAAGTGACTGAAGGTTAGAAAAGGAGAGAAGTTGGGTTAAGCCACCTTGCCTACTGGTCTTGTAAAACATGAACCAAACAAAGGAAGCCTGTTCCACAAGCAATGAAAGTGGAGGGGATGCAAGTGTTACCCATGAAAGCAGAGGGGATTCAGGTACTACCCAGGCTCTATAGCATTATTATAAGAACAACCTGCAATTTTGCCCTTTTATTCCCAAGACACCTTAGGAATTAGGGGTTTTGCAAGCAGCAATGCAATTTAGAATATGACTTTGTTTTCCAAGTCCTTGTGCATGTAGATATTACAAGTGCTTTTAACTGAATGATTAATTGATGTCCTGTAGGGTATTCTCCCCTCAGCGCAGAAGGAAAACAGACACCACAAGCAAGGCAGTTGTATCAGCATCTCTAAACCAAGACCTTGTTTCCTTTGTATCATTACAATTCCAAGCTAAATAATTTTAGCATAGACTCTTTGTTGATTAAAAAAAAAAAAAAAAAAAAAAGCTAAAAATATCTGAATATCTACTTGTCTCAAGTTTAGTTTTATAATGCACATATTTTTTAACACTTAAAATTATAATACATAGATAATAGCTTTCTACTTGATTGGTCTAATCCAGTATTTCCAAAACTGCTACTAATGAGCAGAATTTATCTGATTAGTCTATTTAATTGTTTCTATTTCATACATCAGTGAAAGTCTGCTCAGCTGAAAAAAGGTCATAGCTTGAAAATGCAGTTCAAATCTATATATATATTTATCTTCTTGCTTTCCTCATTATGATATAACTCAATTGCTTTTAATTACAGATAAAAATATTTTTGGTGAAAGTTTAAAACAAGCCAACTGAAAATAAAAGCTGTTCAGCTTATTCACTTTGGTTGCCATGAAGTTGGTATAATTAGAACTTTCAAAGCCTTTTGTAATGTTTCTGTGGAGGATCTATTCTCTACATTTTTTGGTGGCTCTACTGTTTTTGAATGCAGAGGATGCTATGTGGTCTTCACTGTGTGATTATTGGTCTTAGCAGGCAGCCTTTTTTTGTGTGTTGGGTAACTCATAAAAGCTAGGTGGTGTCTTTAGAATGTTATTGCTTTCATCAAAACCTGGATTGAAAAGCTTTAGATTTCTGAACTGTATGGTCAGTTAACTGTTAATAGTCATGGTTGCTCCTGTGTTTCAGGGAACTGTGTTGGTGTTCTAGAAATTTATACTGTTCAACTCACATACTCATGTTTCTTGCAGTCCATTATTTCATTGGTAAAACAATTGTGTCCTTCTTAACTCTGCTCAATTCAGGTGATTCATTTCACTGAAAGGAATATCATTCTTCTGTGATAGACTGGGCTATAAACAGACTTTTCAGACAGCTTTTTCTGAAGCTCAGAAACACAGTGTGAAGCACAAGTATTTCTCCTTTCTTTGGTATGCAGGAGCATGAGCAGATCCAAAGCAAAGCCATGGATATGATTAGTCCTTACCCCTCATCCTCCTCACCCTCCAACAAAAAACAAAAAGCATCCTTTGTATCTATAGTCTTTAGGCTACAGTGACAGGAACTCATAGATCTGGTCCTAAATCTGGTGATAACCAAGATGGGGAAAAGTGAGGTAATTTTTCTGTCCCTGTTCACCTGAACACTATACCTACCTTAAGACTTCATTGGAGATGGTGTGGAGTTAGAAGATTATTCTCTCAACCCAGAATATTTTTACAATACTCAAAATGTTTTCTGCTCTGAATCTGAATTAGAGATAAAAACTCAAACCCGATAAAGGAGAGAAAATGTTAATTTCTAATAAATCAAAAGTTTTATTTTTATTTCAGCTTGTACTTAATTTTGTTAGTGTAATTAAATTACATTTCCAAGGACCCTTGTGAATTATTCCTCAAAAGCAGAATTATTCACTTACAAAATGTGAAAAAGTTTCAAAAGTTTTAAGGCTTTTACCATTCCTCAATAAAAAGGGGGAAAGAATCCTTCAGGTCAACAAGTTTTCATTTTAAAAAGTGGTTTCTTTTTTGAGGGTAAAAAAAAAAAGGTCTCTTAAAAATAATTCCCTAACCAGTTCTACCTCAGATTTTCACTCCTTTCTACCCATGATAATTGAAAAATAATAGGAATCTTGCACCTATTACATGTCATCTAGTGATTCCTACTGAAAAAAACAAAAGAACTTTCTGACTTGTGACATATTAAAAAAATACAGTGGTGGGCTGAAAAGGTAACCTAAGTTTGGATGGAAATTTCCTTTAAGATTTGCTACATGCTGCTTTACTATGGTATACCACAAGTCTAGGAGCAAAGATGAGCTAGAGCAACTTTTATTAGTATTTAAATCTACCCTCCCTGCAGCCTTATGGGAAGATAACTCACATCCTTGCTGTTCATGGTGGGTGCTCATCTGAATAACGACCCATTAATCAAATCAATACCTGGCCCAGTTTACAAGATACTATAAACCAATATGAACGTTTCAAAGTATGCCTCAAACAAAAGGAATGACAAGACATTTCACTCGTCCCTTGTACTTACTGCATACTTACCTAAAAATGGAATATTAAAGCTTTATTAGGACATTCCAGTTTGGCTGGCGTTGATTCAGCCACTCAGGGCAGACTGTTATCAATAGTAGGGACGGCGAGAGAAAAATCCAAGCAATCAATAGCCATAATAATGAGATAGGCATTGTCCTCATTGAAGTACCCTGGGGAGGAGACTCACAAATAAATGGACTGGAAAATATTCCCATATTTAGCCTACCTAATTTTCTTCTCCATTTAAACTAATTGTGTATAAATAAAGTAGCTGTTAAGACTAATTCTACTAAATCTACCCTAAATAGTCATCATCGATTTGCATTATAGTACGGGTCGATGAGGAAAGGCAAAGTAAAAAGCCTGGGTAAGGCATAGAAAAAACCAGCATTCTTTCATAAAACTGAGCCAAAGCACACACCTCTGCAAGCACTTTGTGTTTTAAACACCACCTATGCTTTGTAGTATGTTTAGCTATAGATTCAATTATTGCTAGGCTCAAGAATCTTATTTATACTTATTTATGCAATAAAAGAGCCACAGGAAAAGAAGATATTGAATACAGAAATTGCTTGATGGGTAAAGTTCTAAATGCAGAATTTCAGTTCTATAGGAAAAAATAAAACCAGAATTTACTTTCATTAGAAATCCATTAGCAACAAAAAAGAGATAAAGAGATGCTTAGGAAACAGTGTGAGAAAATCATGGAATCATGGAATCACAGATTCACAAAGTGTTGCTCATCACAGAGTGATGGGAGTTCCAGATTTTATACTCGTAAGACCAGATAACTAAAATGAAGAAATAAACATGAAGTATACACCTTGCTAAAATATGATATATTTGTATGTTACATGGTTAGATGTTTATTTGTACACACAACATTAGAGCTGGTAACTTTGCCCAGTTAAAAATTGGTGTATACTTCATTAGCTCTCCCAAACGTAAACAATTCAGTATAAAAATTTTACCTGCTTATTTCTGTCTTTGTTCCATATCTCAAAAATTGCCATCTTCCTTGGAAAAGGGATTTAAAAGTTCAACAGCCTTTTCAAGGAAATTACCTGAGAGTAATAAAAAAAGATTCCTTAATGTGGTAACAGCCCTAACTGACAAGAAAAGCTCAGATACTGTAAAAGGTTTTAGTTGAACCAACTGTGCAGAGAGATCTTGCTTAGTAAGGAGGTGCATCTGTAAACTGCATTGTTTCCTTCTGCGCCACAAACACTGAGACCAGAATCTCAGCTCTTGTAAATTAGTGAAGCTTCACTGATTCTGCAAAGATTCATGCATGGGTAATGTCTGTACTACACTCTGAGAAAGAGTGGAGCCACAGCCCTTCTGCTTTCAGTGGGCCAAAATCTCGATAGATTTAAAACTAGATTCCACTGTTGTTGTTTATGGTACTGAAAGCAGAATCCCTTCCAAAGAAACAGAAATCCACATCTTCTGCTGACTTCTAATGCATTTCATGGCCTTTTCCCAGTTTAATGGTTTACCCCCAGCTGGAAACCAGACACCATGTAGCACTCACACCTTCCCACTCCCAGTGTGATGGGATGGAGATCTGGAAAAAAGAAAGAGTAGAATTCATGAGTTAAGAACAATTTAATCGCTAAAATAAAATAATAATAATAATTAATAATGAAACAACAAGTGATGCAATAAAAGATAAGTGGTGCACAACATAATTATTCACATCTGCTGACTGATGCCCAAGCAGCAATTTCCAGCTAACTCCCACCAATCCCATGGCATCCTATGGAATATCCCTCTGGCTATTCAGGTCAGCTGTTCTTGTCTATGCTCCCTCCCAGCTTCTTGTACACCTGCACACCAGCAAACCAGGGGAAGTTGAAAAAGTCCTTGATTTCCCAGCACCAGCTAAAAACATCAGTATAGTATCAAGATTTTTCTCACCCTGAATCTGAAACACAGCACTATTCTAGCTGCTAAGAAGGAAAATTATCTTTATGTTGTCTGAAACCAGGACACTCAGATGAAGACTTTACCCACACTCTCTCCCTGAGTTAATCCATACTCTAAAGACCCCTCCTGACTGCCAGGACCAGAGGATGAATAGAATCAGCATGAGAAGTTAGTTTAGATCATTTATAAGCACTGTGGTTTAGAGAGTTACAGGCACTGAAAAAAACCCAACCAACAACAAAACCCCCAAACCAAACCAAAACACAACCCCCCCCCCAAAAAAAAAAAAAACAAAAAAAACCAAAAAACCAAAAAAACACAAACCAAAACAGTATTTGTTCTGTTTAGTACCTTTCCTAAAAACATTAGTCCTTTCACTGACAACTCTTATTTTAATTTACTCAAGCAATAAAAACCAGCTACTTATTACAGGGGAGGGCTAACTCCTGGCAGGCTCATCCATTTAGAGCAAATTTGAAACACTGTTTCAGTCCCTCTGCTTCATTCTGCTCCATCTTTCACCATCAATTCAGGTAGTAGTAATTAGAAATATTTTTATACACATAAGAAGAGCTGAAATAATATTTTTAAGCACTATGGAAAGGAAATTTCCCTACATTTTTATTTGTTTGTTTTGGGTTTTCTTTGTTGTTGTTGTTTCTTTATTAGGTGGTGTTTTGTTGGGGTTTTTTTCTAGAAATCTCAACATTTTTGTGTTCATTTCCCTAGAAACTATCAACATGCTTCCCTCACATTCCTTTCAAACATATGTGTATCATGACATGATTCCTATCATCTCACCACTTGAAATCACCCCTCAAGCAAATTCAGATGAACTGAGCTCTGGTGAGGCCACATCTTGAGTATTATGTCCGGTTTTGGGCACCTCTATACAAGTGAGATATGGAGGTGCTGGAGCCAGTGCAGAGGAGGGCAACCACACTGGGGAAGGGCCTGGAGAATAAATCTTATAAAGAACAACTGAAGGAGCTGGGGATGGTTAGTTTGGAAAAGAGGAAGCTGAAGGGAGACCTCATTGTTGTCTTCAACTACTTGAAAGGACATTGTGGAGAGGCTGGTGCTAGTCTCTTCTCACAGGTATTTAGTGATAGAACAAGAGGGAATGGCCTCAGGCTGCAGCTGGGTAGGTTTAGACTGGACATTAGGAAATTTTTTTTCACAGAAAGAGTGGTCAGACATTGAAATGACCTGCCCAGGGAGATGGTTGAGTCACCAACCCTGGCTGTGTTTCAGGGTTGTTTGGATGTGGGGCTTGGGGATATGGTTTAGAGGTGAACCTTGTAGAGCAAGGTTATCAATTGGACTTGGTGATCCTGAGGATCTTTTCCAACCTGAATATTTCTGTTGATTCTGTGATCTGAAATCCTGATCTGTTTTCAAGGGCTGAAGGAGATGTTATCAGTTTACCTTTGGCATCAAACAAGCCTCAAACAGCACCCTAACTTTCACAACAAAGATGTCATTTCCTTCAGATCCTGCCAGCTAGGAATTTTAACTATTTTTTTTAAACAACAGCCCTCTGAAGACAAAGGAATTACATAGAAAATTTCCCATAAAGAAAATACGATTCATATATCTCAATGTGTGCAAATTCAGGTGCAAGCTATTACTTTAAATTTCTCTCAAATATTCATATCACCCTTTGCCTACCAATGCTAACAAATCTAAAAATTAATGGAATACATTCTGCTTTGGGCAGGTGAACTGGCAGACATACTTACAATCTTGGGCCTTGCATGTAGCTATTAGACTTTCCAGGATCTCAAAAGTAAGGCTATCCTCATCTCCCTTTTCAGATCTTTCTCTAAAATGCTTTGTTGTTTGTTTTAGCAGGGCTAAAGAAATAGTAACCTAGTTAGTTAACAAATTTAATTTATTTATTTCTTTTTTGTCAAGTTTTGAGTGATTCAGAAGCAAAATCATCTCTCCAAAATTACATATTGCATTTGTGAAGGTTCTGCCCATGCACAGGTTGTGGAACATACTTAAGCATGCAGAAGCTGTAGGAAAAAAAAATTTAAAAAGACCTGTAGAGATGATCAAAAATGTCCAGAGATGTAGGCAGAAGATCAGAAACTGAACAAAGCAAGTAAAGCTGGGTTTGCAAGGTGAAAATGTACTTGACATTGATCTTCTGCCAAAACTTTGACGTGACATCAGATTAGCAGCAAACAAGGTCATGAAACAACTTGAAGTGTATTGGCATGAATCTTAACCAGACAGGGACCACAGGTCTCTTTCATAGGAATCACAACTGACTGAAAAATGCATGAATAAATAGCTCAGAAGGATGACATGGAACATGCAACCTTTTAATTGCTGATTAGAGTCTTCCCCAGAGGTGGTCAAATGCCATTATCATCATAATTCTCTGAGAAGTCCTTCTGTGATGCATTTTGGTGATCTTAATACAGACCTACTAGATAACATTTTCATATTATGGAAGCTAGTTACCAATTATCAAACCAGGAAATATTTACTCTGAATATTTATTCAAATATTTACTCTGAATATTTATTCATTCCCAAAGACCTTCTAAAGAGATTCACACTGTGTCTTTCACTGTTTGCTTTGTATATTGATAAACTTGCTGATTGTTTGGATAAGACATGGCCACATGTGGAAGCTGATGATACTGTAAACTATTGCCATGAAACAGCAGCCCTGCCAGTCCTCCCTAGGAGGAAGAAAAAGAAAGAACAGCTTTATGCATAATTTTCTTTGAGCTCTATTCTGTAATTGGAAGTAACAGATTGGTGATTGTAAAGACCCATGTCCTAAATATCATCCCTCAAGCAGCACTTATTTGACTTCTGTAGGTAAGTTCACATTAGAGGGACAAGAAGATTCCAAGGTTAGATTCTTGTTGCCAAACTAATGTTGTTAATTAGTGGGTGTAGAATCATAAAATCATTAAGGTCAGAAAAGACCTCTAAGATGAAGTCCAACCATCCACACAACATCACCAAATCCACTACACCATGTCCCAAAGTGCCAAGTCTACACGTATTTTTTGAACACCATGATTTCAAAAGTGTTTACATACCTTTGAAAATCATTCAGACTAAAGACACCAGTAACTTAGACATGATCCAACACTATATTAACACAAAATCATAGTAAACAAACATAAATCAACTTTTATTTTCCAAAAGTTTTCTTAAATCTTCCTCATCAAACAAGGAGTCTTGGCCACCTTCAAAAAGGTCTGTTTTCAAAAGTGAGTTCTATAATTATGTCATTAATGAAAGGAAGTTAAATGATTAGTCAGTTTACTAATTATTCTTATTTTTACAATGTAGTTACAGGTTGCAGTCCTGTGTTGTATGAAATTTGAAAATATTTTAAGTGTCACCATGGTAAAACAAAAATAAATATTCCCAGCCAATTAAATTTCCTCATGCAAGAGAATTTGGTCTCAGCAGCTCATTTTAAAGAATTGAGAGATCAGAGGAATGAACGCTGGATTTCTGATATCCAAACACACTGTTACATTATCGATTGCTTTGACAACAAAGAAACCCTTTGGTTTCTAAGGTCACTTACAACACTGTTTTTCACAGAAATAACAATTTTCTTCCTTCATGAAACCATGTGTATGATCTTAAAATATTCCAGGAAAACATCTTCCTGTTATTCTTAAAAGCATATGGTCCCACAGAAATTCTTGAACAAGGTTGAGGGGGAAATGAGGTGTTGCACCCATCCTTCACAGAATTGCAGAATTGTCAGGGTTGGAAGGAACCTCAAGGATCATACAGTTCCAAACCTCCTGCCATGGGCAGGGACACCTTCCACTAGACGAGGTTGCCCAAAATCCCATCCAGCCTGGCCTTAACACTTCCAGGGATGGGGCTTCCACCACCTCCCTGGGCAATCTGCCCCAGTGTCTCACCACCCTTATGGTGAAGAACATCTTCCTAACATGCAATCTGAATCTACCCTTCTCTAGCTTGGATCCATCCTCCCTAGTCCTATCACTACCCAATACCCCAAGAAGTCCCTCACCAACTTTCTCGTAGGCCCCCTTTAGGTAGGCCACAATAAGGTCTCCTTGGACCCTTCTCCACACTGAACAGCCCTAAGTCTCTCAGTCTGTCTCCACAGAAGAGGTGCTCCAGCCCTCTGCTCACCCTTTTGTCATCACCACAGCTTTAGATTTTCCTGCCCAAGGAAAGTTTCCTGTGTTATTAGTAGAGATAGCTAAAGGTTGTAATTTGATGCATATTCTGATCCAGCTTTTAATTAAAAGAACATCTTCTGAGGAGAGATCTTGTGTTTGCTTTCATTATGGAGTCTAACATTTCAGAAAAGATCAGGAATCACATATGCTAACAGCTTTTTGGGTTTTTATAGGGACTTTTTATTTGCCTTGTACACCAAAGAATTCTCTCAGGGAAAATACTGGGTTTTAATTTAAGCTGTCCATGCCTATTTGTTTACAGCTTTATAGCTGAAGACCTCCAGGTCTTTCAAGATGAAAATGTTCCTTTACTCTCTGCTTTCAAAAATCTAAAAATCCAGTATAGAATCATAAAATCATCAAGGATGGAAAACACCTCTAAGATCATCAAGTCCAACCATCAACCAAGTAACTTCCTTTCCCACCATTTTTTCTGAAACAGAGATTTTGATAAAACAAATTTATTTGTGCTTTTGGGATTGGTTAGTTTCCTTGTTTTTAATGGATTATATTTCTTCTACAGAGCTACTGAATTAAGTAAGGTACTACATCAGGTGAACAAACACTTCTTTTCATAGCAGTTTATGTTCAACATAGAATCATAAGAATAGTTTTGAGTAGAAAAGGCCTTTAAGATCATCAGGTCCAACTGTTAACTCAGCAATCCCAGGTCACCACTAAGCCATGTCCCTCAGCACCACATCTAAGCAGTATTTAATTATCTCCAGTGACTGGACCATTTCCCTGGACAGCCTGTTCCAGGGCTTTGACAAACCTTTTGGTGAAGAAATTGTTCCTTATATCCAACTTAAATCACCCCTAAACATTCCATATTTAGCTATTATCTTTGTTCAATATTTACACCCTTCCACTGAGATCAGGATGTCAGGAGCCAGAAAAATAAGCACAGTCTCAAGTAGGCAGCATTGAAAATACAGTTGGGAAACGTACAGGTCTATTTCCCCATCCAGGAAACACTGAAGCTAAGTGTATGTTTAAGGGAGAAGCTGATGGCTGTCACTGCTGAAGCCTAAGTGAACATAAAGAGAACTGTTTTAGAGTGAAAGGTGCTGGTAACAGCATTGTACTCACTCACTTTAGAGGGGCTTCATGCAGGTGACTGCACAAAGCAGCTCTGCAGTAGCAATGAAAGCGTAAGAGAAATTGGTACAGTGACCAAGTGACCCTAATATGTCAGGGCTGCTACCTATTAGTATATAAATATGCATTTCCTATTGCCCATGTTTTATTGACCTGATGTCAGCTGAAAAACCACTGGCTCGCACTTTTTGGCTATTTCAATGATGGAGAGAATGCTCCTAAGATATGGATACAAATATGACAAGCTCTACAGATAATATGAATAAAAGATGTTCACGTTCCTGTTCTGGGGCGAAAGAATCTTTAAAGAAACTTTTTTTTTTTTTTTATGTGAGAAAAACAGCTTTTCCTGAGCAGTAAAACATTCAAAAGAATCCTGTCTTTTTGATTACTTACAGCATTTTGAAGGCACTGTTCCTACCCTTGTTAATCTATGTGATTGACAAGGTCTACATTTGACTGCTTTTTTTTTTACTTCATTAGACAGCTCTACTTTTCATTTTAAATAGTGTAACAAATCCACTGCCACGTAAGTGTTTCAGTGTTGTCACTAGACCTGCACTGAAGCAATTTAAAACTTCAGAAAAACATGTGGGATTGAATCCCATTCTTCTGTTTCTTAAAACAAAGAAAACAATCATAGAATTTAACCCTAGAAGGACACTATTATATAAATAAGTTGCTCTGGCAAAGACAGCAGAAGAGCAGACTGGTAACTACTTAGTTTGTGATAATTTAAAAGGAGTCTGGAGAGTTAGTTAAATAGTAGTTCTATCATCTTAGTTCCAAAATATAGTTCCACAGTATCCCAAGATACAGTACTGTATCTTGTGCCTAATCCCTGATGCTTTAACATGAACTTCAGGAAATTAATATTGCAGTGGTAGCATTGCCATTACATTCATTTTAATGACTGATATTAGGAATCTAACCATGTGGATTGTTCAAGTAATACTTTTAGTACACTTTTTATTTATCTGGGAATCTATGTCCTTATACAAGCATCTTAACTCTGAAGAGCTGGGCCTAAACTACTGTAGAAAGACCAGATTTCTACTTGGTACTCAGACTGTGATTGGTTCACTTCTTGAATGTATTTTATGATGAAGGGCAGTAGAGGACAAACTAGAACAAAAATAAATGCATAATTCATCATGTGTCATAGGATGAAGTGAATTGCCTTTGCAGATATTGTTCACTTGATATTAGCTGTGTAAGGATTGTATCCAGCTAGCATACACAAGGCACCTAAAGTCAAGCTGCTCAGTTCAGGTGTTCTTATTTAATAGTTTAAACATGTATTTGTTCCTCTCCTTCCACAAACACAAAAGTCATGTCCAACATCGTAGCTGCATGCCATTAAACCTACCGCTGCTTTAGCTTCTCTCTTAGGGCTATCTTGGCTCCCACTGCAGAATATGTCAGCACTCTGCACCCACCTCCTGAAGGATCCTTTTGAGGCTGTATTTTGAATCCTCTTCCCCTTTCAAAGTGGCAAAAAAACCCAAAAAAAAACCCAGCTTCCACAAGCTTCAGTCCAGACTGGAAGTCTTTAGCCCTGTTGCAAATTCTAATTGCTTGGTCATGGGTTAATAAAAAAAAATAATTCCAGTCATAAACTGCACCTTCATTGACCATATAGATTGCCAGACTAGTTCTTCATCCTTGTTTTACACAATCACAGAATCACAGAATTGTTTTGGTTGGAAGAGATCTTGAAGATCACCAAGTCTAGTTGAGAGGGTTCCTGTCCATTGCAAGGGGTTTGGAGTAGATGATCTCTGAGGTCCCTTCCAACCTAAGCCATTCTGTGATTCTATGAAGCTCAAATGCTAACACTGCTGGGTCACCACTAAACCACATCCTTGACCAGTTCATCACAGAACACCCATTTCCATCATTTTTTTTCCTAATCTTGCCATCTAAACATGGATCAAGGGATAATATTAACGTTTCAATCTCTCTCTTTAAAGAAAATCTAGCAAGATGTTTCATCTCCTAACATACTTCAGTATCTCTCAACATACTACCCTTAGCTGCCTGATGCAATTGCACATTTCTTCCTCTTCACTATTCATTTTCTCAGTCAATTTTATGTCTTCCTTTTATTTCTCAGATATCTCTCAGATGTAGGGAACCTGGACAAAGGAGTAGTTCACCAGTGACTGAAACTGCGTGATGCTGATGAGCTCCAGATACTTTCTCTGATGTGCCAGATACTCCTCAAAGAAGGATGTGATTACCCAAGCTGGAGACACAGCCACATGTAATTTCTCAGCAAACACAGGCAAGCTCTTCTAGTGTACTGTGCAGTTGTAGTCTTGTCTTGCTTAAGCTGCCAGCTCACTGGCAGAGCCTTATGAGGTTATAAAATCACAAAATGGTTGGGATTGGAAGAGACTTCCAGAGATCATCTAGTCCAACCTCTCCTGCCAATGCAGGTACACCTATAGCGGTTTGAGGGGATCAGGTCCAGGTGGGTTAGGAAAGCCTTCAGAGAAGGAGACTCCACAACCTCTCTGGACAGCCTGTCCCATGGCTCAGGCACCCTCATAGTAAAGCTCTTCCTTGAGTTCAAATGAAATCTCCTGTGTTCTAGCTTATACCTATTGCCCCCTGTCCTGTCATAGGCCACCACTGAAAAGAGCCCTGATCCTCATGACCTCCATAAATATTTGTATACATTTATAAGGTTTCCTCTCAGTGCTCTCTTTTCCAGACTAAAGAGCCCCATATCTCATAGCCCTTCCTTGTAAGAGATACGCTCCAGTCACCTCACCATTTTCATGGCCCTTAGTGGCTGAGATGATGCTCAGCACTAAGGTGACAAAAGAATGGAACTTCCTCCTGTCCTGAAATACCAGCAGAGCAAGCTCTACACAGATCAAAACCCAGTATAGGCATAACTGTGAACCTGGAGTAAATTCAGAGGTGGAATACCCCTTAAAACCCTTGCAACATGTGGGCTGGCCATGCCCAACCCCTCGCCTTCCCTTCCCAAATCCTTCCATGTCTCCAAGCAGCAGCTTCCCTCAGTACCTTTGTCAGCCGGTACAGAGCAGATCACTTTCATGACAGCATTTCCTCACCCCTAATTCAACATGCTCTATTTATTCTTTGGACAACAAGCTACTGTGGCAAGACTATATTTCCTAATTCTGTACAGAACAGGGATTTTAATGATGGGGAACAAAATCGACCCCTAAAGAGCTGTTAGCCACAATGTCCTTTTGGAAGCAGTAATTTGTCATTCACAGTAACAGGTCTACACAATTAGTATGCGATCATCATGAATTTAAAAATAAACATGAGAGGGAGGGGACAGCCTCACCCTGATGGAAATTGGTCTCTCTTTGTAGAATTTATTGTTTTCTTGATTGCAGAGAGGTTACAGGCTGCAGCAAATCTCTCAATGAATAACCCTTACTATGTATTACACGCTGCATGATTTATGCTAAACATGGCACCTTATGATCTGTATTTCCACCATCCCTTTGTAAGGCTTTTATGACTTAGCTCAGCATGTCCTCTCTTTAACCTTTGTATTCAGAGCATATTTACAAATATGCATATTTTACAATTCATATGGCATTTTCCCCTCTCATCTGCTGACTCCACCTTCAAAAAATGCTGGTAGCCCCACAGGTTTTACTGTATTCCTGCTTTCACTTTTTATTTCAGAATCAACTAAAGACTAGGATGGAAAAAAAAAAACTATTAAAGCATTGTTCTTCATGAATTGCTCTCATGTAAAAGCTGAGGAAAAAGTGAAATGGAGCAAATCCATCGTCATTACAGTTTAAAGTAAAATAATCTCCACTAGTTCTCCCATAAATGTAGTGGGAGGAAAGGCTAATGCATATTAGAAGAGAATGTTTCTTGCAGACAAGATCATTTAGCAGTACTGATGAACCAGAGGAGATGCAGTAATGTAGGAACAATTCTTTCTGCTATAGATATTTACATATGCTGTGCAACAGGAATTTGCTGTGGGGAAAGCCAAAGAAAACAAAATGTGACTTTTACATTGAAGACTCTGTTTGCTCGAAGAAAATTATTTATTAAAAACTAAATGTTTTTTTACAAGTTAACTGCAAATGTTTCTTCATTTTCTGAATGATCTAACTGGTTTGTGTCTTTCTAAGTACTTTTGTAAGATGCTTGAAATTAGATTGATGGAAAGTGCTACAGACTAGCCAGGTATTACTATTAGAAGTAGCAGCTTTTCAGCATTGAGCTGATGATCTTCTCTTATCTCCCTCTGAATGTCTCCCAAAGAACACAATACTATTATCATCTTAATACGTTCACAATATTGCACCCAGAATTGCCTTGGGTAAGATAAGCAAGTACAGTAAATACATAGGCAAGTGTCTCTGCAAAACCCACTTTCTTTGCCTGTTCCTGCCTTGATGGGATTCATTGCTTCCCTAAGCAGCCCTTGCAATTTTCAGCAAGGTCCTTTAACTCGTTTAATGTGCAACATTTGTTCATGCCTAATTTGTCTGAGCCAGGCCATGTTTGTGTTTTCCTTGAGTTGCGGAAAGGTTGATTGTGAGGGTGGAACTGCCTGCCTCCAGTGAATATATTTCTTCCCGAATTACAGTAATTACTGCAGGTTTCCTTCAGCTGGTGCTCTCCTCCATGCCACTCCTTGACAAGGTTAACAGGCAGAAGGTAACTGAACATCAAAAGATAAGTGTCTAATCACACAGGCAATTGTTGGCAGTACCATTTCTCTGGTGATGATGATAACGCTCTGCACTGGGTTCTGCTGCAAAGGCACACAGGAATTGAGTTTGCAACCCTGAGGGTAACAATTGCAGATGCCAGTAGATCTGCATGACCCCCCAGAATGTATCCCTACTAAACAAAGACAATAGAGAAATTTAGAGATTATTTTTGTCTCCCTAATCCCCTTTTTGCTTTTTAAAAAAAATCATTTATTTTTAACTAAATTTTAAATTACTCATAATGCCAGAATGAAAATAATTCTTGTACACACACACATATGTATATTCATGTGTGTATTTAAAATATATATCACCAGGAATATATACATAATTATGTCTACATATATATACATATATGATATCAATCTCTCCCCCCCACCTTTCTCTGTGTTTAGAAAAGGGAAATGCAGCACTCCCATTTTTACCTTAAGAAATACAGAGCTGTATTATAATTCTGATTTGCCCTAAAATATTCTAAAACTAGTTCATTGTTAAGTACTTGCAGCTGTCACTGTCCATCTCAAGCTGCATTTGGTGACCTCAGACTCTGAAATGTAAAATTATGAAGGGAAATCTACCTTTCAGTTATTTTCTCCTCAAGACAACTGCATAATAAGGGAACAGATAGTTTAGCTTTAGCATAACTACTCTTTGAAGTCTTCACTTTTAAAATGTCACTTACAATACCTTATATCACCAGGTCATTCAGTGCTTAATGAAGACTTGATATAAAAATAAATGTGATTGCTAGCGAGGTAAGATTTATTTTTAAGATCTTATAAACATCAAGTACCTCAGAAGCTTCTCATAATTAGCTCAGTGTTTTAAACTAACCAGTTCTGTGTAATTCTCATCATCAAGAACATTTATAATGGCTGCATTTACTCTATTTTTCCAGTGGTTATGTCACTTCTTATTCACAACCATAATTCAGATTTTCAGAAATAATTCATACTCAGACCTGTGTAGTTTCTGTTGCTGTGTGACTGAATGTTCTTCATACATGAGTAATATGGTGGAAGCTCTTGGACATGTAAATCACATAATTATTCTCCTGTTATGAAATTAATAATAACAGTTTATCATTAACTTAGAAACTGGTCTCCAGTTGTGGAGTCTCTGCCACTGGAGACATTCAAAACCTACCTGGACACATTCCTGTGTGACCTACTCTAGGTGATCCTGCTCTGGCAGGAAGGTTGGACTGGATGATCTTTCAAGATCCCTTCAAATCCCTAACATTCTGTGATTCTGTGATAAGGGACTCACATTTTTCACATCTCAGAATAACTGAAGGAACAGATCTAATTTTTTATAAGGAAACAATAGAAAAATTTGGTTTATTTCATTTTAGCTCAGCATATATATAAATATCTTCAGACTCATTAATACTAGAGAGGACTGTGCACTTTTGGTACATGCAGTCCATGATGTGAAGATGTAGAGAATACTCTGGGTTACAAGCCACTATCTCGTATATTGATCTACAGAATAGAGCAAAGAGAGGGAAAAATAGAGCAGCAGACTTGTTTGTTCTCTTCTCAGGATAAAAACTGTGCTGCTTCCCCATGCCTGTCAACCCCATGTCTCATTATTTGAAACAGTGCCTGCCAGTCATGAACTTGGATGAAGAAGTATTTGCCTGGATCTATGGACTGCACAGAAACTTAGATGTTTCTTCTCAAGCTGGCACAGTGTAGGCACTGTTAAGGGGGAGAAGAGCAGACACAATGATTCTCATAGAATTAGATTAAATCAGAAAAAACATTGTTTTGAACACAAGCTGAAACAGAGAACAGTCATTTTTAAAGGAAGAAGCCTTTTTGTGCCAACACAAACCACTTTGAGGCTATTGCAATCACTTGCCGCACAATTTTTAAACCATTTAAGAATATGGGCAGACCTCACAAACCTTCTCCTGACTCAAAAAGTAAGGAGAAAGAAAGAAAAGTAAAGTTCAGACCTGAAAATACCTGCATAAACAAAGCTTAATTTGTTTATGAAATGGTCAGAGTTAGTACTGTTGCTGATTCTTCACATTATAGAATCATAGAGTACTCTGGGTTGGAAAGGACCTTTAAAGGTCATCTAACCCAACCTTTCTGCAGTAATCTTGGACACCTTCACCTAGATTAGGTTGCTCAGAGCCCTAACCTTACCTTGAAAGTTTGCAAGGATGGAATTGCCATGACCTCTCTGGGCAACCTGGACCAGTGTCTCACCATCCTTGCTGAAAAAATTTCTTCCTTATATTGGGGTTAAATTTCTCCTCTTTTAGTTCAAAACCACCACCCCTTTTCCTACCACAATAATCCTGCTAAAAAGGCCATCCCCATTTTTCATATAGGCATTCTTTAAGTATTGAATGACTGCAATAATATGTCCCTGGAGCCTTTTCTCCTCCATGCTGGTGAACCCCAACTCTCTCAGCCTGTCCTCATAAGACATGAGAAGCATACTTGACCTGACAGGCTGATGCATGTGGTTCAAATCTCTGTGGCAAGAAGCCCTCTCCTGTTATGCAATGTCCTGATATGCATGGATTGTTGGAGTCCAAACTCAGCAGTGGGAACCTCTGATGCCCTTAAAATGATAACTCTGTGGTGTGATGTAATGACTGTATGAAGAGCCCCAGAAATGAGTGGCTAACAGGTTGCTGTTTGAACTTTGTAGATTCATTGAGGATGAACAACATTCAGTAGCAAGTAATGTTAATTAACTCACTTGAGAGAAATGAACATTGAAACGATTTGCTTGGGAGATTTAAGGTAGGCTCCCGTCAAAGGACCAAAGGTAAAAGCCAAAGCTCCTTTTTGTAGTCTGTGAAATGAGGCCAACCCAACCATGAAAGCAAATCAGAGAAACTAAAGATGCCTAATTTATATGCTTGAAGCAGCCAATTGTGAATATCCCCTGTAGTGAGTAACAAGAATGTGTCGATGCTATTCCACAGTAAAAGCATTGTTAACTGCAGAGTTGCAATGTAATGAAAGATATAACTTCATAAAAATATTCCCTACTGAAAAATGAAAAAAAAAACCAACTTTTTTCTATCAACAGGTAAATTGTACTTTCTTGACAACACAGATCATGCACTGGAAGAAACTAGCATAGTTTGCATTTCAGTCAAACTCATAAACTTCAAAGCAGAACTTGTCCTCTCTTTTAAAACCTAAAAGAAATCCACCCTCCTCCCGCCCCCCTCCCCCCCCAAAAAAAAATATTAGAGTAAAGCAACAAATTGTGGAGCATGTGATGTAAAAAAATAACAATTTCTTTGATAGAAATATTCTTTACACAAGGAAAAAGTGTATTCTTGTGGGAGGCAAGAATATTTTATCTTAAATCACAACATTCTGTTTAAAACCATTACTTAAGAACACAGAGGGTGGAAGAGGGCAGCCCTAATGACACGTTGTACTGGTTGCAGATCTCTGAGCCACGTTCTCTTGGAGTCAGGCTCTCGTTTTCCAGTGAACATTTGTACTGCCAAAAATACATTGACAATTTAATCAATATGTATTTTCTCCCCCATCTTTTGGCTGAAGATATTCCTCTTCAGATAATACAGTATTACTGACACACAGAAAGCTTTTCAGGCCATGGGGCTGCTGCTGATTTACATGTAGATTGCTATTCAGAGCTACCCATGTTGCCAAGTTTATTTCTCTCCAGAAGAAGAAAGAAGAATATTTCTCAGACTTCATTGCAAATTTCAATGGGTTTTTGTAAAAGAACCAGTTTGATATTATGTTCTGCTTATAAATATATTTAAACCCCATCTAGACCTTTGCACAAGGTCCCATAACATCCCAAAGAAAAGGTCTTGAATATGTGGCTTGCAAGGATCGGAAGCAACTGACGTGCTTTAGCTTTGTTTTGAGGCTGGCTGAATTGGGTCCCATGAAAGATACAGTTGGTTGAAATACACAGAAACCAAGAATGTTTGCTGGAACCACTAAATGATGTGTTCCTTCTCTCTGTGCTACTGTGTGATTCTCCTTAATGAGTATTTTACTGGCAGTGTTGAGGAAACCTTGATGGCATTCTCACTTCATTTTGCTTGAATTACAGTTGAGTTTCATTTTATTTGGAACTGACCAATCATACATTTCCAGCATTCAATGACCTACTTTTCAGTGTGTCACAAAATCTTGGAGTTTTTCTGGAGTATCTGTCCTGAACCTTGCAAACTAATCAGCTGTTAACTGTTTTCATGTGGTTTTATTTCTATCTCTACAAGTGTATCCCCATGGAATAGGAGCATTAAATAATGTAGACAGGATCCTATGATCCCACAGGTTCTTTACCTTGTAGCTGAATACTCAAACCAATGGATCTACCTACTCTTCCCTACATTTTCCTTCCCCCCACCTCTGCCTTACCTACTGTTTTTGCACAGAATTAAAAGTCTAGTTCATTTCTGCATTTGTCTGTAAGAAGATGCAGAGATGTATAACATCACTCAATGCCCCCTGCTAGCAAGCTGTGGGACTTGACCCTCTCAAGCTACCTGTGCCCAAACACAGCATGGCATATCTTCAAATGTTTATCCTGTGAGGTGACAACTCTGAGTGCTGCACAGATGTTCTACATGTGGAGTGATTTCATCACCCAGAATAGGAAGGCACTATCTTCTTATGAGGTCCTTAGTCCAGGATTTTTGTGCTCTCACACACATTCAGAAGCATTGCAGCAGCAGACTCAGCAGCCAAGTCCACATGATCCATTGAGTGTAAAAGGGGTTTTGCCTCAAGAGTTCAGGGTCTCCATGGGGGAAACGTGGTGCAATTGCATGCAGTACTTGGTCTCTTATGTCTTTACTGAGCATCCTAAAAAAATGCTAGAGGGGAAAAGCCCATTTAAGCACCATACAGTAACACCATATGTGTGGAGGAATTATATGTGCATATGCTACCGCTTGGGTTTATTACACACACAGACAGGTCCCATTAGAGACACAATACAGCAGTAGAACATGCTCATCTTTCTTGTAAATTATCCCTTCCTTTCTAAGCCTGTACTATTTTTTTCCCCCTGGTCTATTATATAGCCAGTAGGTAAGGAAGAGCTTTAAAGATAGTGGAAGTATCTCTTTCTGGCTGTGCATGATGTATCATCTGAACTCTCAAGATCCTTTTCCACTTATATACAAACATCGCTATACCTGCAGTAAAATTAAATGTATTTCAGTGAATACACATAGCACCCAGTGGTGGAATGAAAATGATATGTGCAAGCAGATACAGAAAAACACATACATGTGTTTACAAGCACATAAAATACTCAGGAACAAGAGTTACATGCCCTATGGAATTTTGCTGTCCTATAGACAGAACAAGTGCAAAGAGCGATCTGAAAACACTAAAATGATCAGCTGCAGACCTGATTCCAGCAGCTCTAGCATCATAGCATTATAGATCAGGAAGGGAGAGCAGAGGATCTCAACAGATTCTACCAATTCAGAGCCACCTTCCTCTGAGGTGTTAGTAGCACTTAGCTCCCTGGTCTTAGGCCAGTAAAGACAGACTTCACTGTAGGCTTGCTGCTTTCTGCCTAATAAAATCGTGGACTAGAAAATTCTTATCTTTACTGAAGCAAAACTGCTGTGTTGATAGTTTCTTTGTTTTAACGGAGTATTACAGATGTGAGAACTAATTACAGCTCACTTCCATGAAACAACCAGGCATTCTGAGAGCTGTAGCAGCCTCTGGCGAAGTTGTAAAAGCCTCTACAAAAGGACTTAGTTTGTGTGTCTTATCTCATTACAAAAATCCGCCAATTTTGCTGGTGAAGAATTAACTAATTATCTAAATCCAGAAGACGCAGAAGCCATTAGGTACATTATTCACAATTTTGGGGGAAAGGAGATGATGTGGAATAGATTTTCACACACACCTTACCTAAGACTTGCATTGTTTGGCATAAGCTAATTCATTTAAAAGAGCCCCAAGACTAGCCTGACTCAGTGTATTCAACATTATGTTTCTTCCCATCCCGAGTAAAGTGTTCTAATGTCAGTATGAGTAGTCTCCTTAACAAACAAACAGAACTGATGTGCTTGTCGGCCATCTCTCTGAGCACAACAGATTTTTAATTTGATCCCAGCTCAGAGCCTACGGCTCCCATTTGCCTCCCTTCCTTTCCCTCAGTTACATGAGTTGGTTTCAGGAATCCAAAGTAAGCTGTAGTAACTCTTCCATGTTGACTTTAGTATGTCCCCAATGTAAACCCGAAAAGTTCGAGTTGTTTTGGGGAACAAGCCAACAGTGCTTTCCATTTGGTTAAATGCTATGCAAATAGCTCCTTCTGGTCTTGGAGTGGTAGGCCACTGTGTATTTGTTTGTCAGCAGAGATCTGTGCTAGGTAAACCTGGCTTACGTTTCATTGTTGTTTGCTGTCCTTGCTGTAGCTGTTTACCCTCACATACAAAACGAACCTGACAACAGAAAAGTTAGGTTTGTAAATGGTTTATCACTATGTCCTGCAAATATAACTGAAGAAATCAATGACAGTTGGACCTCCTCCTGAGAGCTACATTATATGCTTCATAAGGGCTACTTTTCAAGATTTAGTTGTGCATCATCTGTAATCACTATGCTCTGCTGGTGATTTCTTCATGCACCGATACAAAGTTTAGCATTTCAAACATGCAGAAGTTCTGATTTTTAAATGAAATCATAAGAATAAAAAAGACCAAGGCACTTAAATTTCTTGTATTTGGAGAGCAACTGAACTTCTTCCCATTGTAAATAATAAATTAAGCAACTTGAGAATTATAAAATGTGCCCTTGTTTTTTTTTGAGGCAATACCAAATGACAGACTCAGAAAATGTCATTATAACTTTGAGGAAAAAGTTTTTGTTTTATTGCTTTCTCAGCATACGTGACAATGGGAAATTAAATTTGATAGGGAGACTATTTCAGGACTCTCCTAAGCATCAAAAATGATTGTTAGAAATCAGTTTTAATGAGTTCAGATGATGTGCTATCTTTGTTGAACATTTTTCTTTATTTGGTAGTGTTTCACCTACAAACCTGTGTTCTGTAAATCAATTTAAAATACACCCAGATCAGTGGCAAAACCAGCAGTTTATAGAAAAGTAATGGACTTAAACATACTTTATATTAATTTACTGGCTGTCCAACAGGAAGATATTTTAAGGGCTTCTTCAGACATTTAAACAACCGTATCTGTAACCCTCCCTTCCTTCTGTTCAGAAGCAGAGGTAGAGAGATCAGATGAATATCAGCAGCAGAGAACTACTAGTTCAACCTATCTGGTGAATAGCAAGGGTTATGTGGCTAGGCAGTTACAACCACTGCCATCCCGTGTCCTGGGATACTTATCATACTACTTTGTAGTTGTTTTCCATGTTCAGCATATAAGCTGAACTCATACACATATGAGTGGATGCTGAACATGGAAATGCTTGAGTGGCCAGGTGTTGGAGCAGGCTGCCCAGGGAAGTGGCGGAATCATCGCCTCGGGATGTGTTAAAAAGTGTGTAGACATTCAAGACAAGGCTTAATGGCCATGGTAGTGTTGGGTTGATGATTGGACTTGATGATCAGACTAGATGATCTTAAAGGTATTTTCCGACCTTTTTGATTCTCTATATGTAGATTCTGCACATGTGTTTCCGTGTGGATGTTTTACAATGAAAGATTTAAAGCTGTTTGACTGTGCAAAGGAGAAATTTGATGATGGTTCAAGACCATAGATGCAACTCCAGAGAAGCTGCAGGTTTAATAATTTCCTTCCAAAGCAAAAAATGACCATTCTGAACTTATTTATTCTAATATAAAAGAGAGTAGCATGTATATACTTAAATGATTGGACTTTCAAGAGGAAAATTAATTCAAAATACTGTTCCACAGCCACATTTTGCTCCCAGAGGAGGGATATGAGAGAGAAGGAAATAAACTGATCCTCTAGATAAAGAACTTCTTATTCAGACTTTGTTCTTTATTTGATTGTTGATGGTATTAACATGAATTATCATCTAATGTTCTGGCTATGTCAGTGTTTTTAGCCGAACTCAGTACTTCGGCTAATGGTCAGATTCCAAAGATTTATACCCATAATAAAAAATCAGGCTGTCCTGTAAGATATATAATAGTGCTGTTTCAGTAAGAAAAAAAAAAATCATTATATGTTGCAAAATTCTCTTTTCCTGTCCCTCCTGTCCCTCTCCAGCCAATTTATAACATTTAAATGTTATAAATTGACTAGAGAAATCTTGCTCAGAAGATTACTGTAGTGGTAGGAAGCTGGTTGCACCTTTTACATCCTCAGTTACACAGCTGTGAGATGAGTCCAGAATGGAAAATAAGTGAATCCTTTTGGAGATAATTCTCCTCTACATGGGATTTTTTTCTCCTTTGTCCTATGTGTTTGATGGAGTTAACAATATCTTTGCCTTTCCCACGTTCTCTGCTAGCAGTTCTCAGAGCATTGATCCATAACTTTATCATTTGGCATGGTTTTTCTCAAGGAAGATAGATCTCATTTATGCTTTTTTATACTGTCCTACTATATACATTTGATTTTAACCACGTGACTTAGGGATTTTATCACTTTCCTTTTCTGCGTGATCAAAGTAATGTCTATTTTCCAGGCACAATAAAACATTTTAAGACCTGTGTGCAGAAATATTTCTTTTATTGTAAAGACCAGTCATTTCTAAATAATTCTAAATTATTCTCTCCTCCTCTCCCAGTAGATGGGCAGAAGTATGATAGGTGTACTAATAACATAGAAAGTCTGAAGGAAGGCAGCTTCTTATCAAATCCAGTGGATTTGTCAGTCATTAATAAATAGGATACTGCAGTAATTTTCACTCGTTTGTATTCAGGCTAGCAGCTTAGAGACTACAGAATTCTATTTGTTATCTCATTTTTGTGAATATTCTGCCAGAGGCTCTAGATCAAAATTTTCTAAACTTGGCAGCTATCTGTATCTATTTAAAAAATTGCTAGTCCATGTCATTTTTCAGGACATACATTGCATATCTTTTCTTAATCCCAAAATACCACAGATGACACACCTTTTCCTTTTTTTTTTTTTTAAATAAGGCATGGAAAAGTAAATGTGCACATGTCTGAATGATAACAGGATAGAACAAAGATTGCTTTCAAAATCTAGCTCCAGGTTTACTTGTGTATCTACAAATTCAAAACAAATTCACAGGATCACAGGATGTTAGGGGTTGGAAGGGACCTCTGGAGATCTTCCAGTCCAACTGCCCTGCCAGAGCAGGACCATAGAATCTACTGCAGGTCACACAGGAATGCATCCAGATGGGTCTTGAAAGTCTCCACGGAAGGAGACTCCACCATGTCTCTGGGGCACCTGTTCCAGTGCTCTGTGACCCTTATAGTAAAGTTCTTCCTCATGTTGAGGTGGAACTTCCTGTGCTGTAGTTTACATCCATTGCCCCTTGTCCTACCACAGGGTACAAGTGAGCAGAGGCTGTTCCTTCCTTCTTGACACTCTTCCACTTTGCAATGAAAGATTTTGACAAATGTATTCTCACTTACGGCTCACTGTTCATCTTAGAGTTGTTTTTTTTTTTTAATTTCCATTGGGAATATTGTCTTGGAAATTGTCCTTGTATTTATAACTATATATTGGTTCTGGTTGTCTTGCTGAAGAATAACATCTCATTATGTTAATCAAACAATATAATAATGTGTCATAGACTATCATATTGCTTCACCCAAATATTAGTATACTGTTTAGTATCACTGGCTAGGGAATCATCAGCCAACTAACTGTTACTTTGAAAGAGTGGGTTAATATTCACGGTGATGTATTTCACTGTACTGAACCTTTCAGTGCTGCAACTGTCACTATAATCCTTGAACTAAATTATGCAGAGCTGTGAAGTCTGCTTACCCTGCCCTGCTCTCCATACTACAGAGCTTTCTGTGCCAACATGCTTGCAGAGCATGAATGAATGTGACCTCTCACAAGTTCGCCAGCTGAGCTCAAGAGTAGGTGAGGTTCCTGTCATCACAGCATAGTTTGGGTGGTAAGGGACCTTTAAACGTCATCCAGTCCAATCCCACAAACTAGATCAGATTCTTCAGAATCCCGTCCAACCTGACCTTGAAAGTTTCCAGGGATGAGTCTTGTACCACCTCATTGGGCAACCTGTGCTAGTGTTTTGCCACCCTCATTGTAAAAATTTTCTTCCCTATATATAGTTTGAATCTCCCATCTTTTAGCTTAAAAGCATTACACTTTGTTCTGTTGCAACAGGCCCTGCTAAAAGAACTGACCCCATCTTAGAGGCCCTTGTCTGGAGATTGTAGCCACTCAGGTTGGCTCTTGAGGACACTCTTCCACATAGTTTCCACCTTTAGAGTTTTGATTTGTTGAAGTAAATAGTGTAGTTTTTCCCCAAGTCTTTGATTCATACCCTGATGACCTCATCAACAGTAGGAGTAGTACCAAACTCAGCATAAAACCTCATTGCCACTGGGTGCTCCAGTACACAGGGTGCTCTACATATGGACTGAAAGGAGTAGAAAGCTCTGGTAGTGTCCAAAAAAAGAAGGTTATGTTTTCGTGTCTAAGACCTTATCTAACCATGCCATGCCACCATTCTTTATTCCAGGTTGACTCTTTATGCTCTTGATATTGTCCTTGCATTTTCTCTATATGTTTGCTCTTTCTCCTCTCTGCAAAAACAGTATTTCCAAGTTGTGATCATTATTCATTTCTGGGAACCTGAACGTTCACTTCGTGCCATAGAAAAATGCTGTGTAAAATTCCCTGATAGAAACGGTCTGATTTATTGTTCATCTCAAATGCACCAGACACATTCTGCCTGCTTGGGCTTCTTTCTTTGTCTTTCTCTTGTCACTTGCTTCCAATCAAGCATAGAATTGATTTTTTTCCAGACCTTACTTCTTGCATATAAAGCTGTATCTGACCTATTCCATGAGCAAGTTGTATTTACTGTCTTTATATAAAGCTCTGCATGTCAGCCTGAGATTGAGTTGTATGGGTTTGATAAGCATTGCTATATCCATCATCTGATTTCAAAGTGACATACCTCTGTGCCTCAGAATATTCTGCAAGGAGATGTGTGTGATGTTTGGATATTTGGATCCATCCCTGAAAAAAACATGAAGTGTTAACTCGTATTTTACTGAAGATTCTTCTGCATGCTTAATATCAATCAGTTTAATTTGCTTTTAAAACAGTATCCAACATTTTGAATAACAAGTATGAAGAAAAATAACATCAAATCAAGTAGTAATGATGTTTCAAACACTGCATTAGAAGTTCACCAAGAAGAAGGTTGTCATTGCCATTGCTCAGCTGTACAAAAAACAAAATTCAGCCTATGTGTCAATAGAGGGGAAAAGCAAAGACTGCTTACCCAGTTCACAGAGATTAAGTAAATGAGAGGTAGAAAATGGGCAGAGATCATCAGGTAATATAGCCCTGCTCTTTCTTACTCCTTTTCCGTTCAAGGTGACTGGAATTGAGCCAGCTGCTTCGCAAAAAGGGATAGCAACGGAGAGAAAGACAGCGTGAGATACATTCTGATAATTGTTGTCAACTTCTAGGATACAGGAACTTGGTTTCATCCCTTCAATCATTTTACAGAAGAAAAATAATTTTGAAAAGATTGTTTAAAGATATCTGTTAACCCTAGTTGGAGAGAGATGCCATTCTAAATCAAGCCTAATTGTGCAAATTGTGTTATGAAAATTAAGCAAATCCAGAGCATCCAAAGCACCCGTGGGGGTGGCTGTGGTGTAGGAAAACATAATGCAAAATTTTAATTATCCATGAGGTGACTCTTTGGAAAGGTTATACATGTGTAGTCTTTCAATAAGACTTCTAATTTTCAGTAAGACCTCTTTAATCTAGTCCCAATTAACAATTAAAATGTGTTATTTATCAACACTTTGGTGAAATAACTTCATAAATGTATAACAATTCATAACCGCTATTTTTGTTGCCACCTCAAATCGGCTCAAATTAAGTAAAGGATTTTAAAAAGAGTTTCCCAAGTGGAAAAAAGTAAAAGGGAAAAAGCACCTTTTTTTTTCCCCCACTCTATTACAATTTGTAGTACAAAGTTATGAACATCAGATGATTGTGGGTACCCAGTGGAAAAAGCAACTAATTAGTTAAGAGGACTCTAGGTAAAGACGAATTGCCAGGATGACCCCTATGCACCACTCAGGCATATTTACAGTATGGTGTCATATCTGCCACTCTCATTACCTTTGTTTTTCATGATCTGTTATATTTCAGGATTTAGATGGAAGTTTCAGTTGCCAGTCAAGAGGCAGAGGTTAATAGATACTGAAATGTTAGAAAATGTGGGTATTGTATGTTAAAAAGCTAACTAGGTTTTAGAATGAGAACAGAGCTGAAGCCAGGAAAATGGAATAGTGTTTAATCAGCAAAAGAATAGTTAAATTGACCTTACTTGGTAAAAACTTTTCTAATTATTAAAACTAGGGGTGAAAAGAACTAAATATAAAATCTTCTAGAGCTACACCTTAAAAGTCAGTGTTAAAATCAAAATGGGATTGTGGAATAAAAATGAAAAAAACAGATGGTGATTTTCCAGTCAAGGGAAAAATGGAACAGGTAAAGCTATGCAAATTCAAGAAGCATAAATTATTTCAAAATTATGAAGGACAAAACACAGGAGGGTAAAGTATGTGTAATAAAGGGTAAGACTGATGGAAACTGCTGCTCATGAACAGACCTGTGTCTTTTGGTTAAACGTGTTAAAAAATATGTGAATGTACCCAAAAAATAGGAAGCAGGGGGAAAAAACGTCTTTCTGTTGCACAGAACACAAGAAAACATGCTTAGGAAAAGTATTTGTAAAGATAAGAAAGGCCAATAGTGTATAAAAGGGATTGATCCCAGGGCACTTTAATTAGTCTCTTATTGATGTAAATTTAAATTGAGGAATAGCAAAATAGGATCTATGTTCTTACATGCACTAGATAGCAAATCTGTAATAAAATGGATTTTATCCCTCTATAGAACCACTGAAGACAGCTAATGCTCTCTCTAAAATGCAGAATTTATCAGATGTAACCATGAAGAGTGGTTGAGCTCAGACTAAATACTAAAAGTGTCACATTTTACTACTAGTTATAATTGTGTGAATTCAGCCAGAAGTGTTTGCCAATATTTTTTCAAATATCAGGGGCACATTTGTGTTGCTGCTATTTCTCCAGTAAATTTACATCCTTTTTTATACTTGGGCACAGTACTTTTATTCCTGGCAGAGGTATTTTCAAAAAGCAATAGGAGAAGGAGTGCTTCAGCAGTGGAAATATTCAGTGTTGGACTCTGAGACCATGAAACAAAAGAGTGAGTTTTGACAGTAGTACTGGAATAATAGTTGTGGTCTTGACAAACAAAGAAGAAAGAAGAGGGAGAGAGGATGAACAACCAGGAAAAGGTCAGAAGCAAAAATCGCTTACCCTGCCTTTCCAAAAACTATGATGCTTTAACATCAAGGCAACAACCAAGGAGAAGACCTGAGATCACCTCTTAGTTATAAACTAGGCATCTACCTGTCCTACCCTTCGTCAAGTCCAGTGCTATTTTCTGCTCCTGGTCACATGCTCTGTCATCCTCTATTCAGAAGACTTAATTTTATTCATCATTCTTTGCGTGTTATCACAGAATATCCATCATCTTTTACATACCAAGCTCCAGCAAAGAAACAGCAGCCCTCCTTCCTCAAGGAGAAGGATCACTAAAATCAAAGAGTTGAAAATGGAGAAGCTTGGGGCAGGGATCCCCTCAGAAATTTTACCTAGAAGACCAAGGGTTTATGCCTCTTGGGAAACCCATTAAGGCCTCTGGTCGTCTCCTGGTTTTGCAGAAGTTTAAAGTAGCCAAAGCACAACATCCATGTCAGCATGTCTTGTGATTGAAGAGATATGGGTCATCCAAATTCTTTTGGATTCATCCTTGTATGGTCCACAGGAGTGGAATCTACTACTAAAAGGAGTTGAACTTCCTGAGTTTTACTTCAGCTGCACAACAGTGCACAGTACTTATGGAAGGTCAGAGGACTGTTGCAGCAATAAATAAACAGTTCAAGAGAGCTGAAAACTAAAAGTTTTGTGCCCATGCCTTTTCCTTATCATGAAATATAGCCTAGGTCACTATGAAAGACCTGTAAATGAAAATCTTTGTTGTATATGCACAGTTTACATACATTTATATTTTTTCTGGAGAAGGAAAGGCAGAGGAGGACATGGAGTTGCTGAGAAATGTGCGTTTGTTCCTGGTGGAATTCTGGGCCAATAGAGTCTCATCATCTCTGTAGAATAAAGTACCCCATGGGTTTAATATATGTAAAACTGATCTGTCTCTTCCAGGCCACTACAAAAATTGTGTGCTCATGACAAGGATGGTTCTTGAAGCCCAATGAATGTGAATTATATAAAATCAGATCTAATAATGTCTCATACAGAGTAAGGAAGATCTTGTTTCTGAACTATCAGACTGGGTCACAGTAACTCAGGTGACTTACTCTGCCTAGATAAATGCACATGAGTTACAGCACATTAGTTTGAGAAGGAAATTTGCCTTTAATTTTTTTTTCTTCTACTATTATTTGTAGATAGACGTTTCAACTAGATTCTGAAGCCTGTAGTAGAAACTCTTGCCTGGGTTATAATCATAACACATGAGTCCAAAGTAAACTTACATTAGCACAACTCAATGTGGTAATTAAGATAGAAAAAGGCAGTACTAAGCTGCATGGCCTATCAGATTCCTTGGGGAAACAAAAAGGACTGACGTGACTTGAAATGTGTCCAAAGGGTTTAGTTAGCCTCCAATTAGCTGCAAACTTCCTCTATTAAAATGCATAACAAATACCACCCTACATGTCCCTGAACCCTTCATTGTTTAAGTTCTAATTTCAGATGGATCTTTTATTATAGCATATATCCCAAAAGCTAGCATTGACTTTTAATTACACTATAGAATCATTTCTGTCAGGTTATAAGTTGGGACGACAGAAGACTCCAGGGCACATCTGGGTGAATCACAAGAGCTCAGCTCTTAACAAAAAGCAAACAACAGAACAAAGGCAAACATTCTAGGACCAATCTACAATAAAATGAAGGCCAAATGGACATTTCTCCTTAACCCTGCATTTTAGACCTGCCATGAAATCCAGTTTACTCAGGCAACCAGACAAAAGTGTAGGGAGTGGCAATGTGAAGTGGAACAGAGTGCAAACTGCTTCAAAGTCCTTACATTCCTCAAGTTCAAAAAAGGACACACACATTTATTTTTCCACACATTGCTGTTATTGATCTCTTATTACAAAGGTTGTATTGAGGGTTGTTTCCATACTGTGCCAATATAATTAACATACTTGGAGAGGAGTGCATTAGGAGGTTTTAGCTTCTGTCTCAATGTTTGTTTTAATGTTGTTTAGTTTCTGCTGGGCATTGTCCATTCTAATTGTGCCTCTGTGAGAACTCTGACTTTGAATTTTGGCTGCAACAGTTCATTAGATTTTGAAATTAAGATGTGTTTATACGTCCTTGGGATTGCTGGGTGCTGGAGACTGCTGATTCCAAGTCAGAAGGACATAATGCAACTACTAGTGAAAAAACTATGATTAGAGGGGCAGAGAGCAATCAGGGAGCTGGCTATGCATCAGCCTTTTAAAAGCATAAGGACTGCCTTATCTGTAAGTTGGCATCAGGAAAGAAACAGCTAGGAGAAGACTTACATGAGTATTTTAGATACATGACAATTATTACATTAAGTATCACTACTGTAGTTATGTATGTATGTATGTATTTATTTATTTATTGTCTACATTTATGGAAAATAAGCCACTTAGGTTGGAAGAGCTTGTTAAGCTTTATTTTGAGCTTCTTGCAGTAGGAAAATATGACAGACCACCTGATGTACAATAAAAATCTGCATATCCAAGCAAAAGTATATTTCTTGCAAATGCATTCTGCCTGCTATGCACCTTTTCCCCTTTCACAATGGGAATCTGGAAGGCTTAATATTTAGCTGAATTGTATGATATGCAATAACCTTCTTTCTTCTTTTCTCTCTCTCAGTGCAATACAAAGTCTCCACTGCCTAAGCAAGTCACTTAAAGATCACAGAATCATAGAATGGTTTGGATAGTAAGGGACCTTCAAATGTCATCTAGTTCAACCCCCACTGCAGTCAGCAGGGGCATCCTCAACTAAATCAGGTTGCCCAGAGCCTTGTTGATCCTCACCTTGAAAATCTCCAGGGATGGGCCTCAACTACCTCCCTGGACAACCTCTTCCAGTGTTCCACTACTTGTTCCTAACATCCAATCTAAATCTGCTCTTCTCTAATTCAAAACCATTGCCCCTTGGCTTATCGCCTTTGTAAACAGTCCCTCTCCAGCTTTCTTGTAAGCCCCCTTCAGGTACTGAAAGAACACTATTAGGTCTCTCCAGAGTCTTCTCTTCTCCAGGCTGAATAACCCCATCTCCCTTAGCTCCACCTCACAGAAGAAGTGTTCCAGCACCCTGATCGTTTTCATGGCCCTCCTCTGCACTTCCTCCATCAGGTCCATAGACTTCTTGTGTTGAGGGCACCAGACCTGGATGCAGTACTCCAGGTGAAGTCTCACCAGAGCAAAGTGGCAGAATCATCTCTCTTGATCTGCTGGCCATATAGGAATTGTGCTGAAAACAGGAGCTTTACAGTTTGTTGAAGTTATGTGTATTTTGAGGATTAATATGAAGTGTGTTTATTATACGTAATACTCTCTCAAAACCAAATATTTCTTGCTTCAAGGGGAAAAACATGAAAACATCCCTTTCTTCCCATAAATGTTTTCACAGTAAAATCCATATTTTGTAACAAAATTAGTATTGATGACTGCTCTGGCTTCTCTGTCTTCACTACAAGACGGTTACAATTGTGAACTTAGGAATCAAGGATTTCTTTTCTTCCTTCCTGCTTTATAATTTCCTGGGAAATTTAGCTGTGTTGGGATGTAGTTATGAAGGTCAGACATGTTTTGAAGGGTTCCATAGCAAATACTAAATTTTGTAAGGTGAAAGAAACCTGGAAAGGTGATAGGCAGCAATCGTTGCAAACGTAGGTCAAAGGATGCTGAAAATCCAATTCAGTACTGCTACAATTAAGTGCAGGATGTATTCCTGTGCTGAATTTCTCCATGAAGCATGTAATAAAAATAGAAGAAGGGTCAAAGAAAGCTATAAAGAAATGACATGAGAGCATTCAAAGCTTATGCAGTCATTTGGAAGTCCTATTTTGAAATGCCTAACCAGCTGAAATCAGTACCCTTTTAGGGAATTTTTGGAATACTCAGAGGTCCTGAAATGTCAGACATAATCTGAAAAAGGAGATGTCAAGTTAAAGTGAAGGAAGTTGCTAAGGGAGTGGAGATATTAATAAATACCCCATACTACTATGCAGTGCTGAGGTATAATTACTTGTGTTTGTTAAGGTTAATATTCTCTTTTCTAGATCAGCTGCACAGGAATGAGTTGAACCTTAAGCCTAAGGTAAAAGTCACCTACTGAATAATACTGCTTTTCTGATGCTGTAAACTCAGTGTTTTTTCAGTCATGCCATTAACCCACAGCAGACAGATACAAATCAACAGAATGCATACAGCAGTTCCTTCTGTTCACTGATGAAGGGTAATCCCAATTAACCACAAATCAGTGGTGAGTGATATATCATTAAAGACAAAACATTTATTTTATTTTATTTATTTTATTTTATTTTATTTTATTTTATTTTATTTTATTTATTTTATTTGATTTCATTTTATTTTATTTTAAATAGAACTGCTTAAAATAACATATTTAGGTCAAGCTTTGCGAGGCAGGCATTTATCAGAAACAGAGAGAGAGACTTCACTTAAAATTCTGCAGAACCTGTCTTCCCACAAACTGGCTATGACTGTACATCTAGGCAAAGAGTAGTTCTGGCCCCCAAAACACAGTGTTTTCTGTTAATAGTGTGTAGTAGTTTTAAGGCTGGTTTAGTTGGTTTTGTTTTAGTTGGTGACTAAATCAGTCTGAAGCTCAAGGTCAAAATGTTCACATTTTAAAAAGTTCAAAGCACAAAATGCCAGCAGAACAGTTGGATGGGACACCACCCTGTTTTGGATTGATAGAGCCAGACTGAATTGACAGAACAGTGGATCAGCCTTTAAGCTTCAGAGCTCAGCCCACCTAGCCAAGTATTTACATGTGAAGACTGCAAGTGATTGGCAAATCTGACTGGAAAATGGGTTTCAATTTTCAACTAACTAACTATAACTTTTTTTCTTTGATAATTTTCCTGTACAAGCCTGATTTGATAATTTTTAACTCCAATAAGTGAACATCTATACTTAAGTATTAATTAAGTATTAATTAAAAGCCCTGGATTTGGTCTAACAGGAATGTTGTACCACATTGCTCTTTTCTATTTTGTTTCTCACTAGAAACAGAGTAACTGAAGTCTGGACTTCTTGACCAAGCTTGTTCACTCACATCTGTACTGTGCTTCATGACTGATATTAACATTTTTTCTATAATTCATCATAAATGGGGGGGGGAATCCCAAAATTAAAAAAAAAAGAAAATTAAAAAAAAGGCAGTTCAAGAGATTTATGTTCCTGCAGTTTCCTGAATTTTGCATCAAATTGTAAGATCCTTGGTTAAAAACAAAATCAAACAAACAGAAAATAAACAAACAAAAACACTTTCACCAGATGTAAGGAGCTATGAGGGCTTATTTTCTGTGTCTGTCAAAGATTGTGGCTGGGTTAGCCATAGACAAAATGACAGACATTCTATGAACCCCTCTCCCTTCCTAAAGGGAGAGAGAAGGGGAATAAAGGAAAGACTTATGGAGCTGAAAAGAAAACTGTAACTACTTTAATGAAAACAGTAACAATCAAATGAAATATGCACAAATATACACAAAACCAAAATCAAGACAAATCCCACTGATATTAATAATGCCACCATCACCACTGATGCTGTGGGCAAGCACTGGGTAAGTCCTAGACTGGACTCAGTGGCAGACAAGAACTGGATTCTGGAACTGGATGTAAGAATTCATAGGCTGGAATTGAAGGTAGAAGAATGGACAAGGTCCTTAGATGTCAGCTATTGAAGAAGAGGTTTAATCCTCATGATCCCTCAGCTTGATATGACCTTCATAGAATGGAATCCTTGGCTGGTCAGTTTAGGGTCAGCTGTCCTGTCCACTCCTACCTGTAGGTGCCACTTCTCACTTACAGCACCCCAATGTGGCACACAATATTTAGCAGCAATCTTGGTATGCACAAGAGCAAGTCTAAGTCACAGGCTTTCTGCACCCCAGCCCTTGGCAGTAACTCTAAATATCAGCATTCTCACTGCTAGAAGCAGCCACTGACTGCAAAAATATGCCATTAAATTCAGAAAGTGTAGACATATAGAAAAGCCTGAACTGAGAAGTAGAATCACTGAACAGATTTAGTCTGTTGTAAATCAAACCAGGACAATGTCCTTATTGCAATTCCACTAAACTAATATCTCAGTGGACTGCTCCTAACAGTGTCCAATGTTAGAAACTCCATGCTATCCCTAGGTGATTTATTCCATTGCTGTTTCATTACTCTTAGGATTAGAAAGACTTTTCCTCAAAGACATTTTTTGGTTGTCTTTCTTCTCTTTTCCAAGTAACAATGTCTCATGGGATTATTATGAGGAATCATAGTCACCATAGACCTGGACAACATGTTCCTCTTTTCCCTTTCTGTAAACCATAAAATCCTTTAATATTTTTCTTCTTCAGTCTATAAAATCCTGATTCTTTCCCTTGTCCCTGACAGGTAGAATGTACTATCTCAGTCATCTCTCTGCTATCTCTGAGTTTTTTCCTTATGGTCCTCGATCTTTTAAAAGCAAAATGTCCAAACTCCACTCAATGGTGACCCTAGCTCCTCATCAAATCAAAAGCAAAGAAGGTCATATCACAACTGCACCATACAAAATACCTACTATGTGCCCAAGTAAAACACGCGCTTTTGCAATTTTTTCAGAGGGAATAGAACAAAAATAGAAGTGGGTGGATTCAGATTGGATGTCAGAAAGAAATTCTTCACCATGAGGGTGGTGAGACACTGGAACAGGTTGCCCAGGGAGGTGGTAGAAGCCTCATCCCTGGAGGTTTTTAAGGCCAAGCTGGATGTGGCTCTGAGCAACCTGAACTAGTGTGATGTGTCCCTGCCCATGGAAGGGAGGTTGGAACTGGGTGATCCTTGAGGTCCCTTCCAACCCTAACAATTCTATGATTCTGTGATTCTCAAAGTGATGCTACTGTTGATGTTGGATCAATTTGTATTCTACAATACCTTATCTTGTTTAGCCATCTTCCTACCTTGAGTTTATACAAATAATTACTCCTGCCTAAGAGGAAAACTTTGTACTTAATGAGTGTTATTCTAACCTTTTAGTCATCAATTTTCTGATAAGATTTTGAATTTTTAATTGATTCTGATATTTGTCTCCAACATACAGTCCCTTCTGTCATCATGTGCCTCTTGAGTGGTACAAAAGTTTTTAATCAGTGATATCATCAGATACCAAAGAACTTTAAAATCCTGATGTTCCCTGAATTAATGCTATTCAGTTCTTCTTCCATTCTGACAGTGAACAACTGGTAACTACAATTTTAAGCACAGTTTGTCCCTACCCCATAGTACTTCTATAAACCAAATATTTATCCGGATTTATTTTTAGAGTGGATTGTGACTGCAAAAGGTCATGATATGCAACACCTCCTGGTTTCATCATTATCCTTATTATATGGAATGTAAAGGAGAATACTGCTTTGGCTTTGTGCATTTTCTTGTTATCTTGTAAATAGGTAGCTGAATAGTTTGTTCCAGATTTTTCTGAGGAATTGAAATATCCTGCCTGGTTTTCAGTTCTCTGACTTTTCATTTTGTTCCAAACTCCTTGACCTCTTTAAAGATTGACATGTTTGCCTTCTAGCATCCCATGAGTCTTCAAAGATAATCAGAAAAGTTTCTGAGAATTTTTTCAGATGAATAGCAGAGCTGAGGAAAATTAAAAGTATTGAATCACAGGAAATGCTGAAAAGAACCAGGAAATGAACAGCAACTCTAATTTATTTATTTATTTTTTTATGTAGAGACCTTTTGACTCTCTACAGCCAGCTGAAAGGAGATTGCATTGATATGGTAGTCAGTTTTGCCAAGTAACAGGCCATAGGACAAGAAATAACCTCAAGTTGCACCAGAGGAGGTTTAGATTGGACGTGAGGAACAATTTCTTCCCCAAAAGGAAGAACAGGCTGCCCAGGGAAGTGGTGAAGTCACCATCCCTGGAGGTACTCTAAAAACCTGTAGATGTGGTGCTGAGGGACATGGTTTAGTGGTGACCTGGCAGTGCTGAGTTAACAGCTGGACTTGATGATCTTACAGGCCACTTCCAATACAAATGATTCTACAATCCAATACCCTCTTAAAGCAGCACATTCTGATAGATGTGGAGTTCTAATCAAGACCCTTTTTTAGAGTTTAAACTGTTAGAAAATTCAAGAATGAACTAGAGTGCTTAATTAAAGTAATTTAATATGCTAATTGAAAAAAAACATTTCACTCTCTTGCAGACATTTTCCTACCTGGTTCAAGGGAATATACATGAGAACCACAGATGGAAAACAACAGCTTTGGTTTCACAAAGTTTATAATATATAACCTACAGGGGGTTTTTCGTCTCCAGGAGCTGATTGAAAAATGCTGTCATTAATTTAATAAGTTGATATCAAATTAATATTAAATTAATATCATTATATTGTGGTCAATTCTGAGTGCCACAGTATAAGAAAGACATTGAGGTCCTGAAGCATGTCCAGAGAAGAGCATGAGGCTGGTGAGGGCTTTGGAGTGCATCTTATATGAGGAGAGGCTGAAGGAACTAGAGTTGTTTAGTCTAGAGAAGACTAAAGGGAGACCTCATTGCTCTCCACAACTACCTGTGAAAGGAGGGTGGATTGAGGCCAATGTTGGACTCTTCTCCCACGTAACCAGTGATAGGACAAGACAAAATAGGCTTAAGTTGTGCCAGGAGAGGTTTAGATTGGATATTAGGAAAAATTTCTTTCCTGAAACAGTGAGGGTGCCCAAGGAAGTGATGGAGTGGCCATCCCTGGAGGTGTTCAAGATTCGTGTAGATGTTCCATTTCAGGATATAGTTTAGTGGTCATTTTATTTGGGTTACCATTAGACTCAATGATCTCAAAGGTCTTTTCCAATCTTAGTAATTTATTATTAATTTGGAAATATTTTTATATTACTTTATTCCTTATATATATATTTTTATTACTCATCTCCTTTCTGAATGTGACAGAGAAAGTGAATATATTCAAAATGCATTCAACAATTTGAAAAGGGTTTTAGAGAATTTGCTTGTTTATTGACCACCCAGTGACATGAGTGCAGCTAGTAGTCCTTCAACACTATTTTGTGCATAGTGATTAGTCATTTTTGCCTATAGAACAACGAAGACTATAGTGGAGGCTGGATTTTTAAACTAGAGATCATTGTTCCTGTTGAGTACTGGACTCTTTTCATGTATATCAAGATGGGCACAGAAAAACTGACCTGATAGTCTCCTTTTGTGCTGTCTGATTTTGAACTGAAGGGGACAATTGTGAATGCAAATGCCAACCAAGAAGTTGCTGACCTCATGAGAGTGGTATGATTTGTCCCTCATACAATTTCCCCTTTCTGCATCAGCTTTGTGTGCCATGCAGCAGAAGCAGGTTCATCTTACAGGAAAGCAATTTGAAAGTTTTCTCCATAAAGCAATCATATTACCATACTTATTTGCTGCTGTATTTTCTCTGCCTTGCTTGCCCTGCTCGCATCTGTTACAGCTGGTGATGCTGGGAAGAAGGGAGTGGAGGAAGGGAACAAAATGGGAGGGAGCAGGAAAAAAAAAGGGGCTGTGAAATTTTTACTTTCATCAAATTCTGTATACTGGGGCTTAAGATATATTTTGCTGAATAAATTTTGGTGTGCTTTGATGGTTCTATAATCCCAGCACACTTATCTGAACAGGTATTACAGACTAAAAGACTGATTATTTTCTGCTTAGTCGAGTGAACTACAAGGAGAAGAACAATTCCACAGCCTTAAAAGAAATGGTCTGAAGAAAAACAAATAGCAGAAAGTAATCATGGAAGGGGCAAAAGGAGATCAGCCATTCTGCAGCCTTAAGGAGGAAGCAGCCTTCAATTAAATATCTATTCATTGGTAATGAATGCCAAATAACATTAAATAAGCATTTAACAGAATATTAATCACATACTTAAGGGCTAATTGCAGTATATTAGCAACTAATGGTCCTTTAAGAAACTAGATATACTATGGCACATAGCAAGTGTTAATTGAAAGCTATTTCAGGAATTTTATTTTGCTTTTCTTAATTGGACAATGACACAATATTCTGTGACTGAGCCCTTCTGTCCTTATCTTTTGAAGTAGTGCAGTTGCTTCTATGATGCAGAATGCAGCAGTAGATTTCTACCAGTAGTTCCAGCATGAAAAAAATAATCAGGTGTATTTTTCATACATATGGCCTGCCAGAATCCTTACTGATAGTGCATGTGTTTATTGTCCAGTAACTTTAGTTCACTCTGCAGAGTTGATGATGGTTTAAGAAAGTTAATGTAGTTTAAACCTGTTTTCTAGCAATTATTCACCAGAGATACATCATTTCCTAGAAGTTAGTAAAACTTTGCTGTGAAGAACTCTGAAGCTGACAGGCGGCCAGATAAACTTTATTTCAAACATGGCTTTATGCTGTAATTGTTGAGATCTCTTTTCTTGATGTATCACAGAAATAAACTTTATGGTGTTGGAATGTATTCACAATAATCACAGAATCACGGAAAGCATCTGTTTGGAAGAGATCTCATTGATTGTCCAGTCCAATCTTTGACCTGGCACTGAAGGGTCAATACTAAACCATGTCCCTAAGTGCCAGGCCCACTCCCTGCTTAAACACCTCCAGGGATGCAGACTCCACTACATGCTTAGTTCACTACCAGAAGCTCTAAGAGAAGAAAGAGACAGAAATTTAAACAAACCAACTAACCAGACAAACAAACAAAAATAAAAACAAGTAAATATTAAAGAAAAAGGAAGAAAAGGGGGAAAAAAAGGTGCTTAACTAAAAGCAGGGGGGAAACTGGAGAAGAAATTTTAGAGGCATCCTGGTTTGAGCTAAAACAGAATTAATTCTCCATTTAGTGATTTACTTTTCAGCTCAGTCTCTTCTTAGTTTCAGCACAGACAGTGGCTGCTTCTGGAAGTGACAACACTAATGTCTAGAGCAACTACCAAGGACTGGTGTGCAGAAAGGCTCCTGCTTTCACTTGTTCCTATGGAAACCATGCCCCTGCTAAATTCATTGGGGTGCAGAGAGTATAAGTCAGAGGTGGCATCTCTATGGAGACAGGAAAGGTGACCCTAAACTGACCAGCAAGTAGCAAAGAACATGGCAGTTAATGGTCAAAGAAAGGCATACTTCAGGTTGAACACACAGTGCTTCTCAGGTGGAAGACATGGAAGAAAACAATGTGCACTAATTCCAAGACAAAACATTTTTTTAAGGCCTTATCACTGCAGTTTCAAAAGTTTGTGTCTAAAGGTTCTGTCACCATACCCGAGCTCTGCACACTGTATAGAACATTTTTGCATCTCTTTTTAGAGTAATTGTGCTGTCCAGGAGCTTAGGACTTCACCTGTGAGGATTTTTTATCTGTTTTTGTTTATTATGACTGTCACAATTTTACTTCAGTAAAGAGGACAATACCAAAACATAAATCCTTGTCATCAAAGTCTTGGTATATGACTTTCTAAGTTAATAACTAAAATAATAATATTCTAAGTGGAAATTTATTACCAGCAGGTTTATAGATCATGAGATGACCACAAGCCCATGCTCTGCTTAGAAATCCTGGCCAGCTATTCTCCCACCATCTTAGGACTTGTACTTCATGAGATAGTTTACACTGACTTCTATTTAGATATGAGTTCTGGATTTGTTTCATTTAGTGTTTTCAGAATATTTAAGGTATTTGTGCACTTCCGTAACACATATGCATTACAGAAGTCCACAAACACCTTAAATAACTCTGGTATAAAGACCAGATAGATAGATAGATAGATAGATAGATGAATATAGATAGATACAGATAAATATATATAGATATAGTCTTTTATATATGTAGTCTTTATACATATATATAGTCTTTATACCAAAGATATTGAAGTATTCATGGTGTTTATATATATATTTACATATATATAAAAAATATATAAATTTTTATATATGTATATATAAAACACAAGTTCCATTATATTGTTCCATTTTATATTATATAGATCTCATCTTAGATTGAATACCAAGATGATGTGAATAGGTGCAATTACCTGAATGTAAGGAGAGTCTTACTCTTTTATACCAAGCAGAGATATGCCCTCTTTTTCATCATAGCTAGTAATTATAGCACACATAATATCTTAAATATACCCAATATTTTTACTCAGTTACATTGCTCTGAATAATGTTCTTCTTTTATAATTTTTAAGTGTTTTCCTGGAATACCAAAGTAAATTATTTCCACAATAAAAGACATGAAAGTTTGGGTGGTTTGGGTGTCTAACTGTATTATGCACCACAAATGTAAAACAGAAAGGGCAACAGCCAAATATAAAAATATATTCAAAAGCTGTTCTTAAAACTGTGCTTCTAATTGTAGGCCAAAAAAAATTTCTTACAAACAAAGTAGCACAGTGTAATTTATATGTATTAACGTATATTGTTTATGTTTATTAATTTGTTTATACCATATTATTTATCTATATTAGCATATTGTACATCCTCTGAAAGATGCTGCAGGAAGCAACAAACTAGAAAAAATGTATAAAATATTAATATATAATGTGAGCCACTTCATGTCTATCTTCTGCCATCAAATGTTGAGAGGTAGAAAGTGTTTCTGCCCACTCAGAGGATTTCGACAGACCACCACAGCTTAATAACTTTATTTTTAATGCTTTAATTTTTCCACATCATATATTCAAATTATATATATTTACATATTCAGTTAAAAATATTAACATCATACATTTTCTCATGGGCAGTTCTGAATGTTAATGACACCTCTGAAAGCCACATTGTAGTCCTGGCCAGTCTACAGAACATCAAACATGCTAATTAATACATTGTCTATTATCAGCTTCTTGATATAAGCTTTTTTGTCTCCATGTGTCTGTCCCTCCCTTTTAGAAGCTAGTTCCTACTGTAAAGTAAATTTCTGTAAGTGGTACATGAGACCTAACTTGCATGATACAGGCTTATCTCTGCTCCAAGAAGCCCAGGAGACTGAACTAATTGAAAAGTAGGTGAGGTAAAACCCTTCTCTGTTTTTGATGAGTGAATGTCCATAATACATTAGAATTGACTTCTCCAGATGCTCTCTACCTGCCTCTTCTTGTACCTACTGATGAGGGATTAAAAATATTTATGAAATAAAGTCACTTTCCAAAGTAACCCAGCAATTTACCATTAAAATTTGCATCTCTGTGTATCAAGAGACAAATCCAACCTTAGAACTCAACTATAGACAGCTACTTTGATTCCTGTTTGGTACCTTTAAGATCTTGGCTATCAACTTCTTCCTTATTCTTCCACATACATAAAACATGATTTTTTTAATAGATATATATCATTATATATATTTAGATGAAAGAATATTTTAGTAATGCTTTTTCTTTATATTCCTATCTTTTTTGTTATGAGCACCAAAACCAAAAATCTGGCTGATGATATTTAACTGCAGCATCATGACTCTGTGTAGCCAGTAGTGGTGAGTTATCCCATACAACAAAAAAATGACAAGGTCAAGCAGGGTGACAAATTCATCTGTCAAAAATGCCCTCTAGATCAGTGTCAGCATTATTCTACCAAGTATTGTGTGGCCACTAGCAATCTAGCCCATTGCTGAAGCAATTCTTTTCTACCATTTTTCAAAAACCTGAATCGGGAAATGAACTGATTCATCTTTTTTTTTCTTCCCAAAAATGAGTCCACTTCTCTCTCTGTTGTAATATTCATATAGGTCAAAGCTTTTGCTTTTTACCATACGAGCTCATAATAACAGGCAGGTCTTGGGGATTCCAGCAACTGTAATTTCCACAGTAACTTGAACTGAAGCTCTGTATCTCTGACAGTGGTGTTGCTTCTTGTGCTGAAAACAGACTTAAGGACAGAAGGCACCCAAATGCACTAGTTTTCAGGGCATCATTTTAATGACAGCTTATTCTGCCACTCCAAGTGAGAAAAAGAACCTATTTCCTGACACATAAATGCAATAACAACAAGTTCACCTTAAGACACACATTTCTGTGTTGGCTTGCTAAGAATTCCAGCAGCATCCTCCGGTATTCAGAGATGATTAGTCTAGCTCTGGGCAGCTGGGCCTCAAAAATGTACTAAGCATTTAGCACTGGAAATGGCTGCATATACTGGGTTAGGAGCTCTGGAACTTATCATAAGCCGAACTTTAGCCAGTAGAGCTTCAGTAGTTCTCCCAATGAGAAAGCAGATGGAGAATGAGAGCTCTGAGTCTTCATTAACATTACTTATGCCCAAAAATAGCTTTAGCCTGGCATGACATACAATTGCACATGACCTGCCTACCCTTTTCCAAATTAAATCTGGGATTCCTCATGTTTGCTGTCTGGACCAGGATTATCTCTTCTCTCATGAAGACTGTCTGATCTTATTTTGTCCCGTTCAAATTTATGCTCTTTCTCTATTAGCCAAATCTATTAATTCTGCTCATTTGTACCCTCTAGAAGACTGCGGGGAGGAGAGATGCCAGTGGTCAGAAGAGTCACGGCTTAGAGACTCTGAAACTAGGCTTTACCAGAGAAGATAACTCTATTCCATGGGATGAAAAAAAGTTGTTCAATTGATCCACGAGAATAGCCTCTATCCTCTGTTAGTTCTGAGTGAATGTACCATCTTCTGATTCTTTGGGCACTAAAATCTGAAAAAACATTCCTGCTGAAAAGTTTATAACTGTAGTTTTGGAAGTGTTTATATTTGCTTGAATGTAAGTGGAGTGTTTAGAGGGAGTGCGGGAGGGCATGTTTGACATATAGGCATTTTCCTGTAAAATATCAATAAATGTAATTTCCCCAAGCTTGGTTTTTGAAAGCTAGAGGGAAATCAAATTATTCTGGCTGAAGTTTTGGAAAGAAAATGCAACATGAAATCTTCTTCACCTATATATAACATTTCAAACAAAGTAACTGAAGTATGACTCACTCATGAGCAGAAAATAAAGACTTACAATGGTTTTCTGAAACTTCCTCAGTAGTGAACGGCACAGCAGTCACACTTAGAATAACAGAAAAGAGCAGATACAACAGCCAGCCTGATCTAACACTGATTCTTCTTACCCTACCTGAAGAATGATCTCAGGACTCATATTCTGCTACCTAAGGAATCGACACGTAAGAGTTGATGTTAGATCATCATGCTTTAACATTATCAGTTTTCTATTTCATTTGTCTCTCATATATTTTGCTGCAATATATCACAGGGTGATGTACTACCAAAAAAAAAAAAAAATCTCCAAGGACATTGTATTCTCCAAGGAAACTATACAGCACTTTTAAAGCCTTTTCCTGCAATTTTAAATATGCAATGTTCAGATGATAATGAAGGGAATGTTTTGTCTTTTGTTTCTGTTGTTAAATATGCTGTACAGAATTGCAGGAGGATAAAGTGGTGTTATTGCATGTGTCCTTGAAAGTAAACCTTAAAATTGTATCACCCTCATTAAAAACAACTAGGCTCATCAGGCTTAATAGTATCACAAACAAATCAAGGGGGATTAATACTGATTTACAATTAGCATCTTTCATTAGGGAACAAAAAAAGAAAAACACAACAAAAACCCAAAAACAACAACAAGAAGTGCTTCCAGAAGGCAAAATGTCATTTTAGGGTCAAACCACTGATAGGACAGAGAATGTGGGTTTTGAACTCTTAAACATTGCTTATACAAATATAAATATCCTTGTGCATACAGTTTTTATTATTTTGATTGGCCACTGTGTGCTTATTTATTCAGCACTGGCTGCATCCTTGACCTTGCACTACACGTAGATATCAACACATTCCATCCCTACAGGGTTTATGATCTGGAAGACAAACATGACTGATAAGACACAGACTACAAAACCCAGAGGGTAGGTTCCTTGTATATTATGTGGGGTTTTATTTTTTTCCTTTGTATTGATGATTTTGCTCTTGTGTTCCTCATGTGGAGATGGGAAATAACAAAGGTCTGCAGAGTCCTCTGAAAGTAGGAGGCAGGAAATATCTTGTGTTTCTGTTCCTTGTCTTGACTATAGGAGGTGAACTTTTCCAGTGATGCTAACATCCAACACAGTATGGTCCTGAATCTTGCCTTTCAAAACAAAGAGAAAAGGTAATAATGATGCCTATTTTACTTGTAAGATGAAGATTTTCCACAATTTCCATAGAAATGTGGATTTAACTTGCTGGAAAAGGGAAAAAAAAATCTAAATTTGTAGACAAACATTACCAGTTATAGGCCTACTAATACTTAACACCCTATCAGCTAGAATTTTTGGCTGACACAGACTGAGAGAAAGACTGAGAAAAAGAAATTGAATAAAGAACCAAACCTTAGTGTTGGGAAAATGTATGTGTCATATAAACTTAGGCAATGAAGGAGAAGAACAACTTTGTTTGCTTCAGTTATTTCTTACATGACAAATATTATGCACATTACCTTTTGTATTTTTTCTTGCTGACAATTGTCAAATATGACATTTCCCACTAAGCTCTCTGGTCTCTAACAAGAACAGAAAAAGAAGGAACCTGCCGGGTTGTTCAATTAGGAAGCAAAACACTGTTGGCATTTCAAGTATCAGACTTTTTCACAATCAGCAGCAGCATCCCAACTGCCAAATCATGTGTTCCCAAAATACAGCTTTCAAAGGCAAGTGAAATAATGGTCTAAACTGGCAAAATACCTGATTGGGCACCTCGTGGGTGTAAACACAATTTTGCCTGTAAATCTTAACTATTTTCCAGGTCTGTTTTGCTCTAACTAAATCACCTTAATTTAAACATTACATTGATATCAAAGAGATGAGGATAATAAAATGAGCTAAAATGTTGTATACTTTATCTTACAATTTTAATTTTGTATAAGTCTGTGTAAGGTACTAAGACAGAATCATAGAATCACAGAAGGGCCCAGGCCAGAAGCACTTACAAAGGTCATTTAGTCCGACCTCCCCGCAGTCAGCAAGGACATCTTCAACTAGACCAGGCTGCCCAGGGCATCATGAGCCTCACCTTGCATATCTCCAGGGAAGGGGCCTCAACCACCTTCCTGGGCAACCTGTTCCAGTATTGCACTACCCTCATAGTAAAGAACTTGTTCCTAACATCCAATCTAAATCTGCTCTTCTTCAGCTTAAAGTCATTGCCCCTCATCCTGTCACTGCAGGCCTTTGTAAAGAGTCCCTCTCCATCCTTCTTGTAGGGGGCTGCTATTAGGTCTCCCTGGAGCCTCCTCTTCTCCAGGCTGAACAACCCCAACAGCCTGTCCTCATAGCAGAGGTGCTCCAACCCCCTGATCATTCTCACGGCTCTCTTCTGGACCCACTCCATCAGGTCCATGTCCTTCCTATATAGAGGTCTCCAGACCTGTATACAATACTCCTAGCGAGGTCTCACCAGGGCAAAGTGGCAGAATTGCCTCTCTGGATCTGCTGGCAATGTATCTTTTGATGTAGCCCAGGATGTGACTGGTCTTCTGTGCTGCAAGCACACGCTGCCTGGATCAGTCTTTTTGGCCATCGTGTATGCAATCTATTTTCTCTGTTTCTTACAGAAAAGATGTAGGGTTTTTTTCCCCATTATTTTTCTCTAAGACTTTTTTAGCAATTCCCTTTAGTAAACATAGCTACATAGCTTCTAAGGAGAGATTTTTGTGAAAATTGACATTGAAGTAGATCTTTGACTGCTAGATTTTTGTTAGAATTTTCCTTGGGGACTGAAGAGTAAACTGTGAATTAGTGACAATGTAAATGATACCCATGCACACTTGCTGGAGCATTTGCCCTTCTACTAGAAACAAATCTATGGTAAACCAGCATTAGCAATCAAGTGCTAGTCAAACAAACCCACACAGAAGTACACAAATTCTCAAGAGAATTTGTCCTTTTTCCTTGCTGCTTCATTCTGAGGGAAAGGTAGAAAATCTCATGCAAACAGTATGTCTGCTTAGCTGCAAATCCTGCCTCAGGTAAATGAAATCTGGTCTCAGTTTAGAAGTTCAAGGCATCATTCAACCTAATGGCTTTTTGTTCCAAGTTGATGTGCTCTAAATGAATGTTTTCTGTCTTGATTCAGCATCCAAATTCTGCAGGCCTCATCAGGAAGCTATGTTACTGGGTCTCAGGGATGTATTTTAGAATTTGGTTTGTGTACAAACAATCAAACTGCTGTCCCTGGGGCAAATGCAGCATCAGTTTAAACAGCAGAGGGGAGCGATGCAGTCTTTGTGCCATGGAGTCTAAGGATCTTTCAGGATAAGGTTGCCATTGTCTCTAAAATATCATTCATCTCCTATGAAATTTTGATGATCATTTCTTTGAGGTAAACAGCTGACTGTCTTTAACTAATTCTTCATATAAACAAGAAGAGCAAGAGTACACATGATCAGATATATATTTATATAATGAATTTAACTGTACTGAACTACTGAAAAAAACTTGTGTCTGAAGTTTAGATGTTTCCTGACATCAGATGAACTTAATAGGAGGGACCACATGCTGTATATCTGTTCATATTTACCTGAAAGAAGGTTTCAGTGAGACAGGTGTCAGTCTATTCTCCCAAATAACAAGTGATAAGACAAAAGGAAACAGCCTCAAGTTCTTCCAGGGGAGGTTTAGGTTGTATATCAGGAAAAATATCATCACTGAAAGGGTTGCTAACCCTGGAACAGGCTGCTGAGGGAAATGGTGGAGTCAACATCCCTGAAGGTGTTTGAAAGACAAGTAGATGTGCTGAGGGACATGGTTTAGTGGTGGACTTCGCAGTACTGGATTAATAGTTGGAGTCAATGATCTTAGAGGTCTTTTTCAGCCTAAACAAATTAAGGTCTTTTTATGAAACCTGAGGGATTTCCTCATGCTTTCTGATGGAAAAGTATGTGAAGATAGAAACTAAATGTGTTAACACTATCAGCACTAGCTAAATAATATCAGATCCTATATGTTTTAGTACAGAAATATAAGACCAATAGTATTGTATATGTACTGATGAAGATTAATAATGTGTAAGAATTAACCATTTGCAAGCAGTGTGCTATTACTGAGTACAGTAATTAGTAAAGTTCAAAGTTTAAAACTGTCTTGTTTTGTCTGTCTTCTGAACGCTCTCATCGTAGTGGTATCTGAGTCCCTGCGTACATTTGTGTACACATAATCAAGTAGAACAGAGAGGTAATGAAGCTTCACCCAAGTGCTTTCTGGGAGGGTGCAAAGTTCTTCTCCTTGCCCACCATGTGCAAATTTTGTATGTGAACACTGCATTTATTTTATGCAGTAGGGAAAGTGTGAAGCAGCACCTCCTAAGAGGGAGGACGAGAGAATTCTTCCTGTGTGGTGACATGTCTCCTGGAGCATTAAAAGTCACGAAGAACAGATTGAAAAAATCCTTACTGTTTCTGCCAAGACAATGTAACTCCACTCATAAAATCAAGATCCTGTCTATTTCTTTCCTGTTTTTTTCGTTTCTGATCTTTCCTTCCCTTCATAGAGGAAACATCCTAGTCAGAAGTTTTCCTCATCTTCAAGAATTTGCTCAAAGAAAGGCAGATCACAGACAGAATGACTGGGAACTTTCCATTTTCCCATGGGAAAAAACAAGGAGTACACTAGACTTATCCTTAAACAGATAAACAGAAAGAGAACACTTATGCTTCATGGCTAGAGAAGGTGGGAAATCATATTTATGTGGCCTTTGAGATGTTTTTTTGATTATATACTAAATGATTTGGTTCTAATGCCAACATCTTTCATAGTTACTGAAGGAAGTCTAGCAATAAACTATGACAAGCACAAGCAGAAATGCACAAGCACAGAGAGACAAATTGAATGGTTGGTGCAATTCCACTCACTTCAGTGGGTCTGCACTAAGAGATGAAATTGCCCCTCAGCATTATTTAAGGTTCAAAGAGTACACTTAAAACACAATAAATGGATAATGCTCAACTTGGGTACTTTATAACCAAGTTTTCTTGCTCTCATAGGGGATGATCCAGAGTCAGTGAAGTGTTACAACCTTTGGTTTTTCATTGGTACTAACATATATCAATATGAACCCAAAATACTTTATATGAGAAAATCAATAAATGCAATTCTAAGATGATAAATGTTTACAATTTACTCCTGTGTTGCTACAGTGTCCTAATAAAAACACTAGCTTTAACATAAAGTGAGGTTACACTTGCAAAAGCGAAACCAGTTCCCCCTTCTTAAGTGCAAAAGTATGCTGTGACAAATATATTTTCTTGTTTTTAAACACTAGGTCAAAAGGGCGT